>NC_090023.1:50335115-50991365 GCF_037176765.1 Anolis sagrei | reverse complement strand
TGAAGAATGTACAGCTTTGCTATCCTGATTTTCAGCCCTATGACTCCCTGAACAAGGTAGCTATCTGACATCCAGATCTGACACCAATGATCTAGGACCATGTCTACATATGTACAAAGGAAAAAGAGATAGAAAGGGCAAGAAAAACATGAATATTAAGTCATCCGTGTACTGTTCTTATAATAACAGTTCTAATGCAGTCAGGTATTACTGATGGCTAGTTAGAAGGAAAATAGTTAAAAGTCACAAGAAGTTCTGAAGTGCTGATGTTTCAGAAGAGCTGATGGAGTGGCTCTTCCTCTTTACTACTGCTGAATGGAACAGTTCCTGGATGGCAGATGCAGTGGAGGCAAAGTCTGATAAAATTGATGTTGCAGCAGGGTTTTTATGAAAAGGTTTTTCTTTTCAGCCCCTTCTCCAGCCAAATCAAATGAATATAGAGATTCCCATTGCTCAACCTTTTTTTTTTTACTGAAAGGCAGATCCATTATCATTATTGCATGCAGATGATATGTGAACAATAGTATTGCTAGACCATAAAGTTTGGAACAAAAAGAGCACAAACATAGAAATGAAACTGGAAGGGGAGTCACAATTTTGCCTTCTCCTACTTTCTTAAAACATCTATGTGATTGCTGTTTTTCTCCATATGCATTTTGCCACAAATCAAGGCAATCGTGGATAGGTAGACTGTGTACAACTGTATACATATGAGGAAATCAATTTCTAAGTAGTAGTAATTTTAAAATAAAGTGTATTCATGTTAGAGATATAGATATGCAGCCAATAGTTCTCAATGTGGAGATTAAAATGACTTTGCATCTTGAGTTCACACAAATTACTACTTAGCCAAAAGTAAGGATTTAGTTCTAGTAAAAATTGGAATGGTCTCTTACAGCACAGTAGATTATTTGTTGTTGGGTCTGAGTAGAATATAGGAAAATATGGGAAATGGATTTCACTGATGCATATAACTAGAGGAAATATGAAATATTAATGCTTTGAGTAAGGAAAGAAAATATCATAAAAACAACCACTCCACAAGAGACTCTCTTAATACTAACAGTAAGCCTCGAAATCAACAAAACCAATAACTAGCCCGCAGTGGATAGTGTAGATAGAAACTCATCACATTTCAAAATCAAATCCAATAAAGCATTAGGCATATATCTAGGGAAAGTTTGCATTAAAAATAAAAGGTCAAGTAGTATTATATTGAAAGAACTAGAAAAAATCATTTTACCTGGTGCCAAGGTTTTATTGCAAGGATATAGTGAGAAACATTTTAAAACAGAAACAGTTTTACTAGAGAAACCATGGTGTTGACATTTAGCCATGAGAGGATAAAAAAAAAATCCAATTGTGTAAGAGGCTAAAGCTCTTGTATAAACATTTGAGATAAATAAATATAGTTAATAAACAAGGGCAATAAGGCAGTTCTCTGAAATCAGATCAAATACTCATGCTGCTATTTTTCAAATCTGTGAGATAAGTACAATAAATATACCCAGACGTTAATTAATTCAACCGGGGAGAGGACTGCAGGTAGGGATTGATGATGCTTAGGTAATTCTGTATGTTTTGTTTTATTTATTTATTTTAAATAAACATATGAAACCTTTTTTCTAAAAACGATTAAACACTTAATGAAACAATAGATGGGATTAAGAGACTATATTTTAGTGGTATGTGAAGGCATGGGGATCATAAGTATATTAGACGAATGTCAGCAACAGCATTTTGATAAAACAAAATCCACAGGGACTTTAAGCATAACTGTGTAAAAATTGTATTGCAGTCACCTATGTAAACACCTTTTATACATTTTAGAATGTCAGAGCGAAAATTCTTAGCATCCCTTTAATTGCAGTTTGAACAAATAAAATACCCAGAAAAGCCTTCTGAGTATTTTAAAAACAATTTTAAAGCCTTTTAATAGCCTTTTACTGTTAAAAATGAAGACAATTTCAAAATGCATCCCATATCTTACTAGTGTAGTATTTCTCAAACCTGGTTCCTGAAATCCCATTGGAATAATTCTCATTAATCCCACCAGTATGGGCAGTGGTCAGGGATTCCGAGGGTCCTTCTACTCATGCATTATAACCCAGATTATACTGGCTTAGAAAGGGGTGGTGGTGGTTAAATGATGCTTAGGCAAAATACAGGGGGTTAAAGGCTAAAAAACACACGTTTAAAAGCTGCCCTTTAAACCCAATTCTTCCTGAGAAACACATACCTTTCCATGTCTGTGTAAACCTGCAGGCATGGAAAACATCAAGTTTTCCTTCCCTCCCTCCTGTTTGGACTCCCCCACCTTTCGTTCTCAACTTACCGAGAAAGTCTCCCATGCAGGCCTGCAGCCTTTGCCTCTCTTACTCCTCCCTGGAAGAACCAACAGAAAGCCTTAGAGGAGAAATACCCCCTCTCCTACCCAAAGCTTCTCCTCCTGTTCCAAGGGATGAAGGAGGGAGGCTTCAGGCCTTGTTGAGCAAGTGGAGAGGAAAATGGGGGGGGGGGGGGGAGGGAGGGGGACGCAGGCAGTACCCATGATGCCCAGCCCTGCTGATCTCAGATCTCATCCCTTCTGTCTTTCAGGAAGAAACTGAAATCATGGTTCTGGGACTAGGTTTTTGTACAGCAGGCATAAAAGCACTTTGGATGTGGAATTGGACTGGTATGGCTATATGGTTGACAAATGTTTTTAATTGTTTCTAATTTAATGATTTATCTATTTTTAAAATTGTTTTTATATTGTTTTATTTGTTTGTATGTTGCGGCATCAAATTGCTGCTGAGTGTAAGCTGTCCCAGGGGTTGATAAGGATGGGATAGAAATGCTGGAAATAAATAAATAATAACAGGCCTTGCCTGTCTTCCAATAGTTCTTAAACTTTCAGAACAGCTTTCTTCCTCATTTCGTCTTATATCAATCATTGGCCAGTGTTTGAGCTTCTCATACATTCCTAAGTGTCACCCCATGAGTCCTGATTTCAGCCTATTCCATTCTTCCTCTTCCTCACCCTTACTACTGTGCCACATGATATATTGGCAATATTTTTTCCTTCCAACTTTGTTCTCAGCTACTGTCTTAAAGTGCCTCTTCTTGTGTCCTCCTGCTCTCCTCTATCATTCTCAAATGCGCTGCCCCTCTTCAAGCTATATCCATTTACTGCTTGTCCCTTTCTGGGGGAACTTTGCTATTTTCCTTCTCGCTAAGTTGCCTGATAGACCTTACCAAACTTTGGGGTGAACCACAAATAATTTGTGACTACTGATGACAGTGAGTGAGTGCTAAGGTCCCATTCGATGCAACTTTGCTCTACCACAGCCATGGAAGAAGAGCCACTCAAGTCAGGGTGATTAAATTTACATGTCTGGAACAGTTTTGAGTGCCAGGATTGTGATTACATGAACCACAGCCTCAAACGGATTCCAGAGGACACAGTATTTTTTTCTCCGTTTCTGGTGAGATGTGTACCAGCAATCTGGAGGCATAAGTGGTGGAAAAAGAGAGAAAGAGAAAGTGGAGGTAATCAATTACTTGTTCCAGGGGGTCAATTTGCCTCCTGCTGTCCAGATATACACTTGGCATGTTTTTCAGCAACCCACACATTCCAAATTTTAAAATGTGCTCCAGCACAGGTGGATGTCTGTAAAGCACTTTGCATTCTGCAGATATGATTTTGCCATGCAGTGTGGTTTAGGTTTAAGGCTCATTGAAGCACATTAAGGGCCTTAACCCAGACTTTCCTGTGACTTCGTTTGATGTGCTTTACATCCTTTAACTTACACTGCAGTACATGTTGCTGGCATGTGTTTTCTACCCACTGCAGTTTGGACTCGTCCTCAAGCTGCATTAAATTATCAGTATATATGTGCCCCCAGCTTCCTTAAAAGGTGTGAAAAATCTGTATTTGATTTGCATAACAATTAGCATCTAAAACATATGATATGAATTGCACTTAAAGTATAGAATACATTTTTAAAGGACTGCAACTCTCATTCATTTCATGGGGTTTATGTAACAGAATTTCAAAGATGACTATGCTCCTAATTTTAGTATGCATTGACATCTCAGCAGTACTAATATGGTATACTCTTTTTGATTTAGAATTGCTATTTTAAATATTGCTGCTTCCGCTCTCCTTTCAGCTACTTATGTTCAATAAGATTATATATTGTTGCCCTTCCATTTTCCCTCCATAACAATTCCAGGTTCTTTTTAAAGTACTGACATGAAGAGTTTCCAACTTGTACTTTTTGTCTGTTTGACTTTTTCATGCCACAGAAGCTGTAATTTCTCTAGTAACAGTAGGTTTGTATTATTTGTCTTTGGACTCAGCCAAGCCTCCTGCTAAATTAGAAATGTGCAGCTCTTATCCCTTTCAGCTGCTGGTTAAATCAATACTGAAACAGGGGTAGTCTCAACTGAGTTCATTCTGGTTTTGACACAAATAGCAGAAAAACAAATTCTAAGAGCCCAGGTGTCCCTTTTGGTAAGCCAAATTCCATAACACTATTGACCTTCTACAGTTCCAGCTTCCTAGAGTGATTGAATAGTCTGCCAGAGTTAATCTGAAGGTGAACCATTTGGGCTGCGATAAACTAAAGGCAAGATAATAGATCATATTTGAACAGTTTCATTGAGTCTAATACAAATGATTCTGCAGTCTTGGTTTGTTTTTGTTTTTAAATTGTAGTACTTTTATTTTGCATAGAATTTGAACACCAATATATTTTGAAGAAGAGGCACAGAAAGTGAAAAATGATGCCCACCCCCACTGCAAATTTAAGAACAGAAGGATGTAGTGAAATGAAATGCACAATTTTCAGGCATGCCTTCATGTTCACAAGGATGCAGAATCTTAGGCTGGATTTACATTGCCATATACAGTTTCTGCATCCAGATTGTTTTCTTTTAACTGGATTATATGAGTCTACACTGCCATATAATCTAGTTCAAAGAAGATAATTTGGATTGAGAATGAATGTTATAGCAACTTAATTGTTGTGGCTTCCCCTTAAATGATCCTTCATCCGTTTGGTAAGAAAAATTATAGAATTATGCTTCACAGAGCTCTCTGGAAAGGCAGAATTGTATTTAAACCATAATTGTTTGGTTTTGACAAAATAACTAACTATAGCCACTTTGTAGTTGACAGCCAATTTCCTCTGCTGGTTACTCATACCACTGAGAAGCCTACAAAATTTCACAATTGTCACTCAGGTTTCATCTACGCTGTCCTATAATCTAGTTTCATGTTTGCAGTGTAGATATCTTCCAAGTTGCTTGGGCCTCAGAGTTTAGGGAAAGAAAGAAGCTAAACTAGACTAAAGAGTCTACCATTCACTCCCCAAAACTTGATAAACACCCCCAGATACAAATGTCTATACCAGGGGTCCCCAAACTCGCCCGTGGTCCAGATGCGGCCCGCCAAGGGCATTTATCCGACCTGCGCGGCCTGGCCTGGGCTGGCGCAAAGCCCCTCGCCATTTTCTCCCTCTGGAGTGGCTTCAGGCGGGGTCGCTCCGGACCAGGCCTCTCCCTCTTTCTTTCCTTCCTTCCTTCCTTCTTTCCCCTTGCCCCTTTGACTCCCCTTCCCCTGCCTTCTCCTTTCCCCTCCCTCCTTCCCTCCCTCCCTTTCCTTCTTCTTTCCTTCCTTCCCTTCCCTGGCCCGGGGAAGCCAGCGTTGCCTGGCCACGCCCACCCGGCGCCGCCTCTGCTCGTTCTCCTGGTGCGGCTGGGAGGGAAACAGGAGGCGTTTCATGGCTGCAGATCTTCTTCTGCTGCGCTCTCTTGTTCTCCGTGGCCACGAGACGCCTCCTGCTTCCCTCCCAGCCACGCCGGGAGAACAAGCGGAGGCGGCGCCTGGACTGGTGTCCCCATGGAGAGAAGGAAGAAGGAAGGAAAGGAAGGGAGGGAAGGAGGGAGAAGAAAGGAGAAGGAAGGGGAAGGGAGGGAAGGAAGGAAGGAAGGGGAAGGGGAGAGAAAGGGGGAAGGGGAAGGAAATAAAGAAGGAAGGAAAGAGGGAGAAGCCTGGTCCGGCCAAGTTTGGTCCAGATTCAACATTGTTTGAGTCCACAGTGCTCTCTGGATGTAGGTGAACTACAACTCCAAAACCAAAGGACACTGCCCACCAGTATTTTCTGTTGGTCATGGAAGAACTGTGTGCCAAGTTTGGTTCCATTCCAGCATTGGCGGCGGTGGGGGGGGGGGGGGGGGGTCAGGATGTTCTTTGATTATAAATCCCAGGAACTACAACTCCCAAATGTCAAAATCAATTTTTTTGAGTGAAGGACATACATTGGGTTGTGAAGTGTCCAGTGGTTTTTGATTTCTGTTAATCCCACAAATGAACATTACATTTTATTTATAGAGATTTATTTCCTATATTTATACCCTGCCTTTCTCCCCCTGAAAGGGGACTCATGCTTACATATTCCAAAAAACCACTTGCTGTTATATTAAGACTGTTACACATGCTGTAACATGCTTGAAATCAAAATTTCATTTATTTGTAATTAGAAATAAATATTTCACAATGTATATTACATATTGTTTTTGTGATTAATCACTATGCTTTATGTTCAGATTGCAACAATAAAAATACATCGTGCATATCAGATATTTACATTACGATTCATAACAGTAGCAAAATAAGACATGTGCAGTGTGCATAGGAATTTGGTCATTGTTTTTTTTAAAAAACTATAGTCCGGCCCTCCAATGGTCAGAGGGACAGTAATCCGGCCCCCTGTTTAAAAAGTTTGGGGACCCCTGGTCTATACCAAGGTGAATCAAATCAAACAGTGCACCAAACAAAATGTAATGTGTTATCTTTTTTGAAGACTGAAAAAAATCAAAATAATCATAGGTGTTCATCTTTGGGAGAACATTGCGCATTTCAAGCAGAATTTGTGTTCATATGTTGAGCATGGGTGTGTCTTGTTTGCAATGTGACAATGCCATACTTTGGTAAATTGATTGTGATATAATTACATAATATCCCTTGCATACTAATGTGGACAACACAAATACACCATGCCTCCAGGAGATTTTCTACAATCTGTATTTTTCACAGCAGAAGTAGAGAATTCTAAGAATACTGTACTGTATGTCAGAAGGAGAGATTGGCAAAAATACCTTTGCATTTTCCATGCCTAAGAAAACCTGATGAAAATCATAGAATGGCCATACATTGATAGGCAACTTGAAGGTGTGCACAGATAGATATAATTGCTGGGCCAAGCATCAGAGAGACATTTAAGAGTCTGATTTTTTTCTGTTGCAAGGGTTGGAGTAGATTCAACTGATTTCAGATTCAGAACAAATTTACAATGTAAACAAAGTAAGTTTAAATTTTGATTGGGTTAACTACTACCAATTTCTATGCAGACATTTTATCTCAAGTCTAATCAAGAGTGTAAAATTCCAGATTGATTTTGGCATCGTTTTGACTGCCAGATCCCAGACAATTGTGGAGGTGAGGAGTCCTGACCATCCAGCAGTGGCAAATCCAGTATGCTGTCACAGGAGGGCCACCCCCATAATGCCCTTCCTGTTGTTATCATAGTGGTGGCCACCAGAGATGACATAGCTAAGATCCATTGCTCGTTGCCTGGAGTGATGTCAGCCAGGGCACCAGAGTGATGGGGGCAGGGGGAGAAATTGCCCTCTTCTCTCTCCCCCTCCTTTCTCCAATTGCCCTTGCACCCTAACCAACATCACTGTCATGCCCAGTGGCTGCCATTATAATGAGAACAGGAGGGGGACATTGAGTACCATCTCATGTCCCGGGGTGCCCAGGGAATATGGAATGACATGTAAATAATTGCAGCTGGTTTTACCTTGGAACTGGCCCAATTGCTTACATGGATCAAAGTCATACTTTGCTCCAGATTCTAGGGAAAAAATTGCAGCAAGTCACTACTTTTAAAGACATAGTTCAGTTCATGTTAAGTGGCCTTGACTGTCGTAAAGAGAACTGCTGTGCGGAAGCAAAGTCCAAACTACTGAAATAGCCAAGATCAACAGTCCATGTACCACTTCCCTTAATGGTACATGGCCCAAACTTTCAAGGAAGAACTTATTTCCTGATATCAACAGAAATCTTTATCAACATTTGCTGTTCTGCAGAAATCCCAAAAATACATTCTATGGAATAAATCCTACAAAGCCCAATGTGACTTATCTTTGAGAAGACCTGCATAAGCAGTTAATGAAATAATAATAATAATAATAATAATAATAATAATAATAATAATAAAAACCTAGAGATTTTATCTGTTGCTTAGCAAAAATCAAATCCCATCCTTCAGAAAAGCAGGATATAAAATAAATATATTTATTCTCTTTTTCCATACTCCTTAGAAAGTAGCACAATTGTCAAAAATCCAGTTTTACCTAAAGAGAAGCAATGTAGAGCGGATTTCAGAAAAATTGTGGAAGCTTGTGTAAAAGTAAAGCAGTTGTAAAATGATGCTTCTCTGCTTCAGCCTGATCTTGTTTTCCTCCTGCATTACAGCTCTTTAGTAGAGACTATGGGGCTTACAAATTCCCATTCCTGCCCATAGACTCATTCCAGATTTCAGTTGGTTCATATACTTGCTCAGTCATATAATCTTTTATCACTTTGCTGTAATTCTGAGTAAGAATGAAGTCTCTTATTTATCAAAGGGTGTTCAAAACATCCTGGGAAAACAGCTGCCCAACTAACTTAACTGCTAACACAGCCTCAAAGCTTGCGTTATTTCCTGCTGGCTCCATCAGAAGCCTGGTGCTGGATGAGTGACCCTGCAGCCCTACAGCACCTGTCTTCATGATGCCTTTCACTGCCTGGCTACCTGCCCATATTTCATTTGCTTCTGAAATCTTTCCCTCAACTCACCTCCTGGAAGCTGACCTGGCAGCCACACAACTAAAGAAGCAAAATAAACAAGTCACTGCCAATCAATGTGTCTCACTGTTATGCCTCACCATCGATCTTCTTCCTACCCAACATTCTTGTTCACTATACATGAGAGTAAAAAAGAATGTTACTGAATGAGTGAGTATGCCAAATAGGTAACTCAGTTCCTTTTTCCTCCTCTTTCTGCTATGGCAGTAGATAGGCCCAAGTTAAGATTCAGGTAATGGCCATGTGCATAGCACAGCCTTCCCAGAAATATGCATGCTTGCACACACAATATATACATGCAGTGAATGAGTGTGGGTTTTATTTGTGAGACAACAGGTAACTCAGGCATGTACAAAAAACCCTGAGCTTCCAGCACTTGTATCAATTGACAAGTCTATTAGAAAGATGCTTCATAAAACAGCTTGCCACAGAGAGACGAGTTCAAGTGATAACATATCAGGAGACTAAACATGTCAGTGTCTGGGCATGGCATCCTATAAAATATAGATATCCTTCAAAATATCAAAATGAGAATTAATATTTGAAACCCTATTAAACCTTTGTTGAGCTGTCTGCATCTGCTCCTGAGCAGCTCATTGGGAAGCTAGCCAGTGACAGCTGCTCTCCTTCTGGATCAGTGCTGCTAGAGGGCAATGAGGTCGTGCAGCACAATACATCTTTTTTCTTATGATTGACGAGTTTAGAAGATTCCAAATTGCACTTTGGGCAATGGCTACATCCCAAGTGTTTCCATAATGGCCTTTTTTCTCGTGTTCCTCTGTGGATTCATTCCCCATACAAGCTGCCCTCAAACTTAAACTTAACATACGTTTGTGGAAAAAAGTTCAGCTGAATATATTTACATATCATAGTAAACCCAGAAGGGACATTGCTGAATCTTGTGTGGTTTTGAAATCATTGTGAACCTTACTGCTTTTGCAATGCTTAAAACCTGTTTCAAACTTTTGTGTTGACTTTGCAGATAATAAATTAATGACAGGTCCTGCTGATATGAGATCCGCTTTGAGTACATCTTAGATGATTATGCCTGTTATTTTCCACTGTTTACTCTTTGACAGACTGAGGCTGTCCTTCTGCTTGTCAGTGCTGCAAAAGTTGGTTCATGCAACCTTCACTTATTAGAGACTATAAAATATAGGAAACTGAAGCCTCCCCTCACCTGTTACCTATGAGGTTAATGAGTACAGGGAAAAAAGTAAATGAGCTCATGAAGATTTGTTTGTTGCTATTTTTCTAGTGGGAAATCACAGAAGATGAAGTCCACTTCACAGCCCAACTAATTAATAAGTTCTGCTTAAAATGCATGAAGAAAAAAAAATAAATTATTTGCAATCTATCCTCTTAGCTAAACTTCTATGCCAGGAAATGAGCAATTGAAAATTGAAACATATTTTAATAAATGCAGAAATATAAATGAGCACTGGGCAGGATTTATTTCTTCCAGAGAAGTGACTGTTCTCCAAAGGAAATTCATAGTTTAATCAACCTGTTCTCTGAGAATTCAATTCTCATCAAAATATTCTACAGTAATGTCACTTCAACATGGATTGAACCAGGCAACACCGGGGGCAGGGTGGAGAGTCTATTAATAGTTTCCTCTTTTAGTAATTAATTGTAGAAAATTCAGTGACTCAGGTCATATTGAAATGTTCAGAGAAATCCAGTAAGGCATTGCTTACTTTTTAATCAAAATGCATTTGATTAAAATTTTCAAATAATACCGCAGCTCTTAATACATACTACATTTTTCAATAGAGAATGAAAAGTATTTTGATCACCAGGGAAAATTAGAACAATTGGCAGAAATACCTCTTCTCTTAATGGTACATGGCCCAAACTTTCAAGAAAGAACTTATTCCCTGATATCAACAGAAATCTTTATCAACATTTGCAGAAAAACAGGATATAAAATAAATAAAAATAAATACATATATTCTCTTTTTCACCACCAGCATTATCTGTACATAAAAAAGTAAAGGAATACAATATTTTTTAGTGTTGGGAAACAAAGCAAAAAATTGTTCTTACTGCTGAAATTTGCAATGAGTTTGTTTTTAATGTTTGGCAAACTATTATTTCTACAGTATTTGCTTCATTGAAACATGCATTAAGTTGGAAAAAGTCTGTCACAACTCTTTGAAAAAATGAAATGTGCCATAGCTTGCTGTGAAAATTCAAAAGAAAAACAGTATGGACTTGAAGGACAAACATTTCTTCAGTAGTACACAGTTTTTATTTTCAGTCTCAATGGGGAATGAAATCACAGATGGAACCATGAAGTATGTTTACTCATCCTAGGCCTTTGATATGTAAATGACTGTTCTGAGAGAATTAGAAATACACTGACCAGTAGACATTATTTTAGACGAGAGAAAGCCATTTCTACCTAAGGGAGCAGGGAGATAAACATTTCTCACAGCAGACACAGGGCAAATAACTGAATCCTGACTGCTGCTAGAGTGCTTTCCTGGGGGAGTTGTTGCATTTTCAATACAACGTATTTTCTGTGTTTAAATTCAAAGCAAAAACCAAAACCAAAACCAAACAAAAAAGGGTAAAGCAGATAGAAAGTAACTTCCAAGCGGTTTTCTGATAACCATCAAAAAGTATTATTGCAGATGCCTCTAATTGAAGCCAAAATAGTAGGAATTTTTTATTTTTATTTTTAAAAACTTAATCACAACAACTGGCATTTATTACATTTCATATTTTCATTTTATCTTGCCAAATTTTATTTTGTACATCTATTGGATGGGATTTAATGAGCAACATTATGGGTGCCCACAGGCTTTGGCATCTGGTTTTTGACTGTTCTCCTGACATATTCATGATTTCAGAAGAATCCTTCATTGTAATAAAATACATAGACAATATAAAGTCAAAGGTTTCATCAGAAAAATGAGATCCAAGCCACTATATTTTTCTAATAACACGTACAAAATTTTATTAAGTCCACATACTGAAACACATTGTCTCCCAAACTTTTCATTTTCAGGTTTTGAATGCTTTTGAGAACTATGGACGGAGAGTATGATTGTCAACTTTAGTTATCTTTTCTTATAAATGATCAAAGTATGATCACTGATGCACATGAAAATATGTGTATATAACAATATCTATATATCTATATGATCATTGACCAGAGACCTATGGTACATTCACACTGAATATTTAATGCAGTTTCAAACAGGTATTGAATAAAATGGTTTTGATGTGCAGGTGATTACACAGGAAATCTTGGAACTATTTTGGTCACCTGATGGCACTGGCACATTTCACATGCTTTTGTGGGAATTAGATCACTGCAGTTTGAATCTAGGTTCAAACAGCATTAACTGGTTAGTGTAGATGCGTCCTAAGTAAGATACGTTTTGCCGGAAAAACAAGAAAGCCACACTTATTTCCCTGTATTTACTCAAAACAGATAAATATTGCCAAAGCTGACTACATCAAATTTATCTAAGTGGACTTGTGCCAGATATGCTGTCCCATAGGTATGATTTTTCCATCATTTTACAGCATTTATAGCTGCCATTTGCATACAACAAAAAAAAAAATCAGTCTTAATAGATTAAAATGCAATCTGGAAAACTCTTGGTAAGTTCCAAGCAGAATAAACCTATTAAATCAAGGACTGTATGCATAAGTAAATCAATCTGAATAAATGGTTCTACTCAGGCATGTATCCGGGGTGGGGGTGGGGGGGGGGCTTGAGGGGCTTCAGCCCCCCCCCCCCGAAATTCTCATGGTGGTTCGCAAAAAGACCTTACTGGTGCATTATTTAAACTGTTATGTTTATTCATATCATGATCTGATCACCATACTCAATATATCCCATATGCATGGGGGTATTGGGGTAATGATAGAAAAGGTTTGCCAGGGTAGACCCTCTTTCACTCAGACTCAGCCCCCCCGAAACAAACTCAGCCCCCCCCCCGAATCGAAATCCTGGCTACAGGCCTGGTTCTACTTTAGTCACCACTAAGCACAGTATTGAGAGTAAAGTTTACTCTGAACATATCTTTTCCTCTTTCTCCATCCCATCTATGATTCATACAGCTGGGTATAGTGGTAGTCTTTTATAATAATAAAATATCAGTGATAATAATGAAATCACAAGGTCTTCCTTTAGTATAATATCCTATTTGCTTAAAAGATCATAGCTATGGTAGTTTTAAATGTCAGGTGGCTTGCCCGTGCAACTGAAATAATGATAACCAAATTGACATGACAGTTTTGACATGCAACGGTCCATCCTTTCTGTTGCACGCAAAGATTGTACAGATAGAAAAGTGTTCTCAAGTTATTTTGCAAATGCAGATAGTTTAATGTATTGTCTAAGGCTTTCATGGCCGGAATCACTGGGTTGTTTTAGGTTTTTTTGGGAGTGTATGGCCATATTTTAGAAGCAATCTCTCCTGACTTTTAGCCTGCATCAGTTTTCATACAACACTTCAGTGATGGAGGAAAAGAAGGTTAAGACAATACCCTTATGGGAAAGGGCACCATCGAATTAAATCTGTATCTGAATACACACACATTAAAAGCTAGGATCTAGGCAAGATTTTTTTTTGTCATATTATTCATTTAAAGGCATTTGTATTTTGCAATTATTCCATGATCCAATATTATGGCACCATATTTACGTACTATTGTACTCAAACATGAAAAATAATAATTTAATGTTTATTTTACTTTTGGTTGTGCTGCACTACTTTGAACAATCATATTTTTTCTGCTCTAGCTTGAGCTGTAGGCATTTTGGAGTTCTGGCACTTTGCAAGGTAAGTAGTTATTTCAAAATGTCAGTGAAATACATTTACATGCAAATGTCAGATGGCTGATAAAGTTGATGTTTAAAGCAGATCTATAAAGCCTTGTGGCAGGTTTGCTTCATACCCTGCCCAGTTAAACTCAGCACATTTATATGCACAGAGAGCTAAGATATTATAGCTACTACATATGTATAAAATCAACAGCTCACACTAATGGGAAATTATCAAGGTCACAGTGCCCGCTGGTCTTTCTTTAATGCTTTCCTCATCATAATTCAGACCCAAGACCTATTGTAATAGTTTTGCATTTGGTGACAAGAGACATTGCTGAATCAATTCTACATGTAATTGATGATCTATTTCATATACATAGAGATCAGCCACTAATTTACTTTTAAAATTTTCAATTTTGAATGTTTCTTACACAACATAACATGATTTTTAAAATAAAAAAAGATCCAGTTGAATAACTTATTGTGCCTAAGTGTAGACAAAGGAGTTAGCTTAGCTCAGGAGTTCAGAACCATTATGCTGACAGTGTTGACCAACTATAGATGCTGCCCTGAGAAAGGTCAATGCTACTATGCTAACTTTATTTATTTATTTATTTATTTACTGCACTTGTAGACCGCCGTTCTCAGCCCTAGGGCGACTCACGGCGGTGTACAACATATAAAAACAGATTACAATATAGGCAATATCACAAACAACAATAACAACATCACTATCAATAATACAATTACACTAAATCATTCGCGACGTCTCATCATAGAATCACAATCCAATCTCGTTATCCATGTTCCGTTCCAATCATCATTGCCAATTGTTGTAGCACTTAGTCAAACGCCTTCTCAAACAACCACGTCTTTAGTCTCTTGCGGAATGTCATAAGGGAGGGTGCCTGTCTGATGTCTACAGGGAGGGTGTTCCACAGCCGGGGGGCCACCACCGAGAAGGCCCTATCCCTCGTCCCCGCCAGGCGTGCCTGTGAGGCAGGCGGGATCGAGAGAAGGGCCTCCCCAGATAATCTCAAAGTCCTCATGGGCTCATAGGCCGAGATGCGGTCAGACAGGTATTTTGGGCCGGAACCGTTTAGGGCTTTGTAGGCCAACACCAGCACCTTGAATTGGGCCCGGTAGCAGATCGGCAGCCAGTGGAGCTGGAACAACAAGGGCGTTGTATGCTCCCTGCGTCCTGCTCCTGTTAGTAACATGGCTGCCGCGCGCTGGACTAGCTGGAGCTTCCGGGCTGTCTTCAAGGGCAGCCCCACGTAGAGAGCGTTGCAGTAGTCAAGGCGGGATGTGACCAGAGCATGTACCACCGTGGCCAAGTCAGACTTCCCGAGGTATGGGCGCAGCTGGCGCACGAGCCTGAGCTGTGCAAATGCTCCCCTGGTCACCGCTGAAACCTGGGGATCCAGGCTCAACGATGAATCCAGGATCACACCCAAGCTGCGAACCTGCGCCTTCAAGGGGAGTGCGACCCCATCCAGCACAGGCTGTAACCCTATACCCTGTTCGGCCTTGCGACTGACCAGGAGTACCTCTGTCTTGTCTGGATTCAATTTCAGTTTGTTCGCCCTCATCCAGACCATTACAGCGGCCAGGCACCGGTTCAGGACCTCGACAGCCTCCTTAGTAGCAGGTGGGAAGGAGTGACAGAGTTGGACATCATCTGCGTACAGATGACACCGCACCCCGAAACTCCGGATGATCTCACCCAGCGGCTTCATGTAGATATTAAACAGCATGGGGGACAGTACAGAGCCCTGTGGAACCCCACAAGTCAAAGGCTGTGGCGTTGAACAGGTGTCCCCCAATAACACCTTCTGGGTGCGGCCCTCCAGAAATGACCGGAGCCACTGCAGAACAGTGCCCCCGAGGCCCATTTCCGCAAGACGCCCCAGAAGGATACCGTGGTTGACGGTATCGAAGGCCGCTGAGAGGTCCAGGAGCACCAACAGGGACACACTCCCCCTGTCTAGCTCCCGGCGCAGATCATCCACTAAGGTGACCAAGACCGTCTCAGTTCCATGTCCCGGTCTGAAACCAGACTGTGCCGAATCCAGATAATCCGTGTCTCTCAAGAATACCTGGAGTTGTGAGGCCACTACGCTTTCCATGACTTTGCCCAAAAAGGGGAGATTGGAAACAGGCCGAAAGTTGTCAAATTTAGTGGGGTCCAGTGATGGTTTTTTCAACAGTGGTTTTATAATAGCTTGTTTTAAGCTCGCTGGAATCTTGCCTTCCCGGAGGGAGGCATTAACCACCACCGTTACCCACTCAGCCAATCCCCCTTTGGCCTCCTTCAGAAGCCAGGATGGGCAGGGGTCTAGGATGGACGTAGTGGGCCTCATTCCTCCTAGTATCTTGTCCACATCCTCGGGCTTCACCAATTGAAAAGAATCCATCAAAATAGGACAAGCAGGTGCTCGTGTCACATCCTCAGAGACTGCATTTAATATGGTGTCCAGACCAGAACGGATCAAAGCGACTTTGTCTGCAAAGAACCGAGCAAATGCTTCGCAGCGCGTGGCCGAATTGTCAGGGCTTCCGTCTGAGATGGCGGAAGTTAAAAGACCTCTGACAATCCGGAACAACTCCGCCGGACGGTTCCTTGCAGACGCAATAGTGGCCACAAAGAAAGTTTTCTTTGCGGCTTTTATTGCCGCGGCATATGCCCTTAGAAAGGACACAAACCGTGTTCGATTTGACTCGCTCAGGTCCGAACGCCACACGCTCTCTAGTTCCCTCTTCCTTCGCTTCATCACTGCCAACTCCTCAGTGAACCAAGGAGCTGGTTTAGCTCGGCTACTTGAGAGGGGATGTTCCGGAGCGATCGTGTCAATTGCCCTGGCCATCTCTTCATTACAGAGAACGACCAAGGCCTCGACAGGGTCACCTACCGAGGTGGTGGGAAAATCCCCAAGAGCCGTCAGGAATCCATTTGGATCCATAAGTCTCCTGGGGCGGACCAACTTAATGGGTCCTCCACCTTTGCAGAGGTTGGGGGGCGCAGTGAGCCTAAATCTGACCAGGAAATGGTCGGTCCATGGCAACGGAGAGATGGTCAACTCCTCCACACCACCACCTTGCTCCCATCCCTGGCAGAAAACTAAGTCCAATGTATGTCCAGCACAGTGGGTGGGGCCAGATATTTGTTGGGACAGCCCCATGGTTGCCATGGCAGACATGAAGTCCTGAGCTGCTCCTGTGAGGGTCGCCTCGGCGTGGATATTGAAGTCTCCCAGCACAAGAAGCCGTTGAGATTCCAACGCCAGGCTCGAGACTACCCCCGCTAGCTCAGGTAGGGAGACTGTAGTGCAGCGAGGTGGACGGTACACTAACAGAATCCCTATTCTGTCCCGGTCACCCACCCTCAGGTGGACGCATTCAAAATTTGTGGTCTGCGGGATGGGACTCCTGGTCAGATGGATGGAATCTCTATAGACCACTGCGACTCCGCCTCCCCGCCCTCCGGATCTTGGCTGGTGCTGCACGGAGAAGCCTGGAGGACAAAGCTGGGTTAGATTCACGCCTCCAGCTTCATCCAACCAGGTCTCCGTGATGCACACCAGATCTGCCCGCTCATCCAGGATTAAGTCCTGGATAAAGGTCGTTTTTCCGTTGACAGATCTGGCGTTCAACAGCGCCACCTTCAATCCGGAGGGACCGCCAGCCTGGTTACACCAATTTACCATAGGAGACCGGTTTGGGATTATTAATGTAGATATGCGGTCCGAATTAGGCCGAATTTGTGGTCTCCTTTTCCCGCATCTCCCCTTCCCCACCACGACTTCTATGGGGGCCCCTCGGCTAGTGGAACACCTCCCCTCCTCCATACCACAATCCGAGACCATGGTCTCACTTTCTGTTCCATTAATGGTTGCTTGGATTGTTGGAGTTTTTTCTTGCCAACTTTCTCCATTCCCTTTTTCCCCCCTCCCCACCTTATTGTTACCCGCGGCCTCCAGCCCACTTCGTCCCTTGCCCCTTCCACAAGTCACTAATACCAAGGACAATACAAGTAGGGGGATAGGGTACCGCATGGGTAATGATGGTCACACTTCAATAAGATTAACAGTATTTTACTTCATGAGATATTCTCACTGGGCACAGCTATTAAGCTATGATGTTTTGTTTGATAGACACATTTGGGACATTTTCTCAATGCCATTATAAGTCTATATTTACAAATGTCAGCGTGCTAGAAGAAGCAGAGACCACCAGCATTGAAGCAATGGTCCTCTGCCATCAACTCCGCTGGATTGGCCATGTTGGCTGGATGCCTGACCACCATCTTCCAAAGCAGTTGCTCTACTCTGAACTCAAGAATGGAAAATGGAAACCTTCCACCTGGAAACTAATGGCCTAACTGTGGGAGAACATGCAGATCAAGAATAGGGCTCCACAGTTACCTACGGACCCACCGCCAGTACACAGATCTTGGAAGACAATTCTACTCGGACAGCAAGGGATCACCTAAGTAATAGGTATATTTATGATATGCAGCAATGCCCTAATATGCAATATCTGTTTTGAACTGATTATCTGAGTCCACACTGCTGTATAATCCAGTTCAATGTGGATTTTATACAGCTGTGTGGAAGGGGCCTTAGGAGGTGGTCACATGGCTGTTTCATCTCGCTGGTGAAAAGGAAGGTGCATGGGGTGGCCCGCGCATCCCCCACACCCTGTTATCACACATGGAGGACAGGAAAGGGTGCATTGGCACCCTTTCTCACCCCCATCACATGGCAGAAAGGGTGGCAAAGCATGTTGACCCACTACCCTTTCTACCGTCACATAGGATTTGAGGGCCAAAAGTGTGGATAGCTCCATCCTTTTTGTGCTTGGCCTCCACTTTGGGAGCAAAGTGGGCACGGCTGGCCGTGTGTCATGTGATGGTACATAGCAGGCCCCATCAAAGCCGTGCACGAAGGTGGCAAAATGATACATTTTGCCCCGTGTGAAGAGATCCTTTTTGTCTTTTCCTCAAAGATAATTTATGGATTTAAATTTAGCATTTATAGAAAAATACTAATGTAAGGCATTGTTACTATTGTCTTTATATCCTAAATTTCAATGGGGTGATATAATACTAATATTAATACTGCTACTACTAGATTGAACTGTGTCATACATACATTTGCACATAAGTGTAAGATAATGTGATTTTTTTGGAATTTACGCACTCAGCATGCTTTTATGTAAACAGATTCCCCTTCACTCCCTAGCAATCTTCTCTTATTCCCTTCCCTGTTGCCATATGATCATGGTTTGTCCTAAGCAATGGGCTTGTTTTTAAGAAGAATTAATGTATAAGGAGATCTCGTCATTGGTTTGACACAATGAATAACTGCTAGAATCAGAGGCGGCCCTAGGTAAATTTCAACAATAAGCAAACAGTATTTTGCCCCCCCCCCCCCCCAACCAATCACTGATATATATTTTCTGTTCGTCGTGGGAGTTCTGTGTGCCATATTTGGTTCAATTTCATCATTGGTGGAGTTCAAAATGCTCTTTGATTGTAGGTGAACTATACATCCCAGTAACTACAATTTGCATATGTCAAGGTCTATTTTCCCCCAAGAGCACCCCAAGAGCCCCCCTGGGCAAAATCAACTATACTGCAAATGCTTACTTTGCATAATGGGTTGAGCCACTCCTGGCTAGAATACACATGAGAACGTGTATTTTGTACTTTTGGTTTTTCTCTCAGGGCCCTTCCACACAGCCGTATAACCCAGAATATCAAGACAGATCCACAATAACTGCATTGAACTGGATTATCTGAGCCCACACTGTCATATAATTCAGTTCAATGTGGATTTCATACAGCTGTGTGGAAGGGGCCTCATCCAGTGTTAAATGGACAAAGATTAGAGTTGTAAATTTTAATATTTTGGAACCTTCTAAAATTTACATAAATGAATGAATGAAATTCAGCACCTCAAATCATAACTTGGAATATGTCTTTGCAATGTCTAAAAATGTCACTTTAAAATAAATCCAAACTGCTTTTCAGTATTGTAATGTCCAGTAGGCATACTAACAAGTGGAAAAGAAATAACAAAAAACTGACCTACATTATAGGTTGTCATAGTATTTCTGTAATTTTTACAACCTATGATTATTAGAGATGCTATTGGACTGTACATAATTTTGATTAGAATTAACGCTTTCATCTTGTCTGTTTTTTTTAAAATCAGTTTCAAAATACTTAACATGTGGGAATATAGTCAAGCTGTCACAGCAATATTAAGACATTTCACATATAGTATTATATAATAAGTAGATTCCAAACAACTAAGCATTCATTGTTGGTGTTCAGAATCAAATCCTTCTGTGAATATATTCTCATGTCCTTTGGGAATTTATGCATACTTTGATCATTATCCCTTTGAAGTAATACTTCTTTAAAGAGAGACATTTCAAGAGCAGTCTTCGACTCTGTTAGATGTTTTACTTGTAGGTAGGAGACTTATTTTACATAATTTATTCTACAGTTGGAGAAGATATCCTGGTGAAAGCAAACTAAGAAAGATAAGTTTCAAATATACATCTTTATCTCTTGGAACATTTACTTTGTGAGTTACAACAATTTCAAATTAGAGTTTGGATTATCATCTCATTAGGTCATCATACTTTTATCAACAGAAGTTTGACCTTTTACATGCCCTACAGCATTATGATACCATTTGTTACAGATTTAAAGAATGAGGATTCTTGCAACATTTTTGATGCAATTCCTGTTTTGAGTGCATTTATTTCATTTCAAAATATAAAGACTGCCATCTGTTCCGTGAGCAAATATCTGCTCACACAGGAAAAACCTTGTCTGTCTTCCTTTCTCACTGCAACTTCCTTCACCCCTTGACATCTGTTTCAGAAGTCTCTTCAATTGTTTGGAGAATATTTGGTCTGTTTATTTATTTATTTATTTATTTATTTATTATTTGCACTTGTTAACCGCCACTCTCAGCCCGAGGGCGACTCGTGGCGGTGTACAGAACATAGAACATAGAAGACAACAGTTTACAATAGATCAGGACCACAACACACATCCTACTAATACACAGCTAATTAAACTAAAAATCCGCTTCGTCTTGTTTATATAGGAAAACAGTGAATCTACACCAGGGGTCCTCAAAATTTTAAAACAAAGCGCTACTTCAGGGTCCTCAGACTGTTGGGGGTGGGTGGGGGTGGACTATGGTTTGATAAAGCCATTAACAAATCCCTATGCACACCGCACATATCTTATTTGTAGTGCAAAAAGTTGAAAGAACAATGCATCATTTTTCAATAGAACACTTTTATCCAACATAAACTTACCAGTATTTCTGTGGGAATTGTGGGCCTGCTTTTGTCTAATGGAAAAGTCAAGTTAATTAGGATTGTGGTTGTTGTGTGCTTTCAAGTCATTTTAGACTTCATTTAGGACACGAGCTGGGTAAATGACCTTGGACAGCTGCATTCAGGCAGTGCGTCTTAGTTTGGGGACTCCTGATCTACAGTATAGTATGTACAGTATGCATACATAATTCCTATGTACGAAATGAGGTATATAGCAGTGTCTTTTCCCTGATCTGATGACCAATGGCTTTCAAAAGGCATACAGAGATCTATATAAGTGGGGGTTTATTTTATATATGTACTCATGATTCATAATTAGTCAGATTTTGAGTTTGGCCCAGGGATACAGGATCTGTGCCCAGAGAGCATTCAGGCTAAACAGAAATAGACCAGGACAGAGTAATCACTCACCAGGATGAAGACAAGCCACAGAGGTTTATTCAATCTGGCCAGATAGGATGCATGTACAAGCTGATGCTTTCAAAGGTATTGTTGTGCTTGAGCCGTGAACCACCTTTTCCACTACACACCACATTATGTCCAAATAGTCCAATAAGGTACAGTGTATTAAAAGATGAGTATATAAAGAAATCAGTAACTTTACGAAGAAGCATCAAAGTTCAAAAAGTCATTCCAAAAGAATCTCAGAAGCCCAAAATCCATTTAAAACCCAATTTTCCTAATTAATCCATAAACATGATAGCAGGAATCCAAGGCAGGCAGCCTAATCCACACAGGAACTAGAAACAGAAACAAACTTGAAAACCTGGATATGTGAAATAAAACCTAAGAACAGGAATCAAGAGCTGTTTTCCCTTTGAATTCAATGTTGCTCTCATAAAGGATTGTACTAGAAGAAACCACTTAAAATCCCTCCCATTACGTCATTTCGCATACACCTGCTTTTTCTTTCCTTATCTCTAAGCTGCTGAGAAAACTTAGTTTGCTTTTGTTTAACATTTTGCCTTCAGACTTCAATGTGACTTGATCTAGAAAAATATTTGTCGCTCACATCCCTTTCAGACTGCAACTACATCAGATTCTCATGAGAACTGATATCACTGGAACTGCCATGAAAATAACAATTCCCTCCAAGCCACTTCCATCCTCCCTTGGCCTCCCAGTCTTCATCCCAGCATCCCCTTCCTCATCCCCTGAGCACTTAGGGTCTGACCAGGCTGCAATAGTTACAAGCTTAACATGAATACAGAGACATGAGATTTTATACATTTGATAGATATTCCCATTTCCTTGATAGTCCAAAAAAGGGGCTGGTTTGGATTTGCATCCTGATTGGGTGGGGCTCTGCTGACATTGCTGCATCCACACAGATATTCTCTCTGGCGGGGAGGAGATGATGGAGGATGGTCTGGGAGGGCCAATCAGCTGTGGGAGGCATCCCCATGTGAGGGGGCAAGCTTCAGAAGATCCAAGTCCATGTTTGGAAATGTTTGGAAGTGGTTTAATCATCCAGATTCAGGTAATGAGGAAATGTTTTGGGAAAATAAAAGTGGAAGATCACAGGAAAAAAAGGTGATGGTCACTTCAGTCAAGTCCTGGGTTTGAAATGAAGTCTGAAAATGTGTGTGTGTGTGTATTTCCATAAACAACGATCTCTCAGCTCAAATGGAATAGCTGGCTGCACAAACATTGGCTGGCATTATCAGATTGGATACAGAAACAGTCTACCATTCTATACACACACACACAAAGAGTCCTGATTATCGCCCTGGCCAGGGATAGCAGGGGAATCAATCCAACTTTTCCTGTCCAGGTAATGTCTCTGCAGAGTGGCTGAAAAATGAAGACCTCTGGGATTCACCTTGTTATATCTTGGCATGAATTTAATATGTTGTTATATACAGGGAGATAGAAATAGAATCAAAGGATACAAGTGGGCAGAAAGTTGAAATAAAAAAGATACAGATTATTAAAAGGCTGTAGCAATATAGCTTTGTGAGGGAGTCACTGCTACTGATCTGTTTTCAATATGCTATTTCACAATGATGGAAGTCCATTTAAAAAAAACCTATATATATATATATATATATATATATATATATATATATTCTTGTGACCTCTCAGCTCAAATGGAATAGCTGGAATAGCTGGCTGGGATCACAGGCAAGCATGGTCTGGGAGAACAAAATGAAGCGGGACGCAGGCTGATAGAATTCTGCCAGGAAAACTCGCTGTGTATAACGAATACTCTCTTCCAACAACCTAAAAGACGGCTTTATACATGGACCTCACCAGATGGTCAACACCGAAATCAGATTGACTACATCCTTTGCAGCCAAAGGTGGCGGACATCCATCCAGTCGGTGAAAACAAGACCTGGGGCTGACTGTAGCTCAGATCACGAACTTCTTATTGCCCAATTTAGAATAAAACTAAAGAGATCAGGGAAAATACACAGACCAGTTAGATATGATCTCACTAACATTCCTAGCGAATATACAGTGGAAGTGAAGAACAGATTTGAAGGACTAGATTTAGTAAACAGAGTCCCAGAAGAACTATGGACAGAAGTCCGAGACATTGTTCAGGAGGCGGCAACAAAGTACGTTCCAAAGAAAAAGAAAACCAAGAAGGCAAAATGGTTGTCTGCTGAGACACTGGAAGTAGCCCAAGAAAGGAGGAAAGCAAAAGGAAACAGTGATAGTAAGGGGAGATATGCCCAGTTAAATGCGCAATTCCAGAGGTTAGCCAGAAGAGATAAGGAACTATTTTTAAATAAGCAATGCATGGAAGTGGAAGAAGACCACAGAATAGGAAGGACAAGAGACCTCTTCCAGAAAATTAGAAACATTGGAGGTAAATTTCAGGCAAAAATTGGTATGATAAGAAACAAAGATGGCAGGGACCTAACAGAAGCTGAAGAGATCAAGAGAAGGTGGCGAGACTATACAGAAGATCTGTATAGGAAGGATAACAATATCGAGGATAGCTTTGACGGTGTGGTGAATGAATTAGAACCAGACATCCTGAGGAGTGAGGTTGAATGGGCCTTAAGAAGCATTGCTAACAACAAGGCAGCAGGAGACGATGGGATCCCAGCTGAACTGTTTAAAATCTTAAAAGATGATGCTGTCAAGGTGATGCATGCCATTTGCCAGCAAATATGGAAAACACAAGAATGGCCATCAGACTGGAAAAAATCAACTTATATCCCCATACCAAAAAAGGGAAATGAGAAAGACTGCTCAAACTTCCGTACAGTGGCCCTTATTTCTCATGCCAGTAAGGTAATGCTCAAGATCCTGCAAGGAAGACTCCAGCAATACATGGAGCGAGAGTTGCCAGATGTTCAAGCTGGGTTTAGAAAAGGCAGAGGAACGAGAGACCAGATTGCCAATATCCGCTGGATAATGGAGAAAGGCAGGGAGTGTCAGAAAAACATCTACTTCTGCTTCATTGACTATTCTAAAGCCTTTGACTGTGTGGATCATAATAAATTGTGGCAAGTTCTTGGTGGGATGGGCATCCCAAGCCACCTTGTCTCTCTCCTGAGGAATCTGTACAAGGACCAAGTAGCAACAGTCAGAACTGACCACGGAACAACAGACTGGTTCAAGATTGGGAAAGGCGTATGGCAAGGCTGCATACTCTCACCCAACCTTTTTAACTTGTATGCAGAACACATCATGCGATGTGCGGGGCTGGATGAATGCAAAGCTGGGGTGAAAATTGCTGGAAGAAACACTAACAACCTCAGATATGCAGATGACACCACTCTGATGGCCGAAAGCGAGGAGGAGCTGAGGAGCCTTCTAATCAAGGTGAAAGAAGAAAGCGCAAAAGCCGGGTTGCAGCTAAACGTCAAAAAAACCAAGATTATGGCAACAAGAATGACTGACAACTGGAAAATAGAGGGAGAAACCGTGGAGGCCGTGACAGACTTTGTATTTCTAGGCGCAAAGATTACTGCAGATGCAGACTGTGGCCAGGAAATCAGAAGACGCTTCCTTCTTGGGAGGAGAACAATGTCCAGTCTCGATAAAATAGTGAAGAGTAGAGACATCAGACTGGCAACAAAGATCCGCCTAGTCAAAGCCATGGTATTCCCTGTAGTAACCTACGGATGTGAGAGCTGGACCTTACGGAAGGCTGAGCGAAGGAAGATCGATGCTTTTGAGCTGTGGTGTTGGAGGAAAGTGCTGAGAGTGCCTTGGACTGCGAGAAGATCCAACCAGTCCATCCTCCAGGAAATAAAGCCCGACTGCTCACTGGAGGGAAAGATACTAGAGACAAAGTTGAAGTACTTTGGCCACATCATGAGGAGACAGGAAAGCCTAGAGAAGACAATTATGCTGGGGAAAGTGGAAGGCAAAAGGAAGAGGGGCCGACCAAGGGCAAGATGGATGGATGGCATCCTTGAAGTGACTGGACTGACCTTGAGGGAGCTGGGGGTGGTAACGGCCGACAGGGAGCTCTGGCGTAGGCTGGTCCATGAGGTCACGAAGAGTCGGAGACGACTGAACGAATGAACAACAACACATTCTTGTGACCTTGGAGAAACTATACATTATTGTGGGGGGGGGGGGGGGATATATATTCTTGTGACCTTGGAGAAACTATACATTGTTGTGGGGGGGGGGTATCATGTTCAACACCACCAACATTCCCTGACACTAGAAAAAATGGGATAATGATGCTTCACATATATGTCAGAGTCCAAAAAGGATGTAGATCTTGTCTTTAATTAGATAATACTTGTTACTCCTGTAAGTTTCCCAAAGGCATTTGCCAGTGGGATGGCATAAAAATCTCATTAATATATCCAGAAGATCTTTTGACCTCATGTTAATTTAGGAGGCATGTGGGATTGCTGTAACTGCTTGAAATCAAGTTGCAAATCTATCTTTACCAGAAAAACTGTGGTGACTAATTTTTAATAGTATGTTTTCAAATTGCTTTTTCTTTTGCTGATAAATTACTATTTTGTCCTTATACTAGATAAATTTAGTTTATATTGTGACAATTAGTTTCCATACTCTATAAAATGCATGTGCATAATGTGAAATGTAATGTTATATCCCTTTGTGTCACAGTTACCGAATGTTTTCCACCATAAGTAGTAGGCCTGGGTAACAATGGAAAAATTTGTTTCTAAAATCGATTCTTTTTTTGGGCTTTTTGCGTTTCGATTTTAAAAAGAATTCCGAAATTTTTCTTTTAAAAAGTTCGATATTTACGAAATTTCGTAAATGTTAAAAAAATTACGAAACAATAACGAATCGATTTCGAAACAATAACGAATCGATTCGTTAATGGTGGACGCGACCGCGCAATACGCTAAAAAACCTCCAAATGGGACAGGGGGAACTTCTGAAGCTTCCCTCTCCCTCTGTTGTTGACTGTTGGTGTGATATTATAATTTTTTTTCACGAATTAAACAAAAAACAACTATAAAACTTGCCCCAGACATGCGGAAATAATAACGAAATGACTTCAAAACGATAATGAAACGAATACATAACGAATCCGAAACAATTACAAAACGAATTTAAAAATTCGTTTCGTTTTTAAGTTGCTCCAGAATGGTTCGTTATCGCTTCATTATAAAAAAAATAATGAATTTTTAACGAATTACGAATTAACGAAACGAAACCGCCCAGCCCTAATAAATAGCCCTATCCAAAGTCCAAGGGACAAATTCAGGAAGAAAAAGAAAGGAGAAAAAAGCACAGACATTCTGTCTGGTTAACAATCATTGGAAAAGAAAGAAAAAAGAGAAAGCTGGTTAGCATTCTGTTCCTAATGCTGATTCTTGACTAATGACTTTGGTGTCAAAATGAGCTGAGATTGACAATGTGGTTCAGCTGAAAGAGAAAACTAGAAGAGTGCTCTAGTTTCCTTGGAAAGTTCAGATGTACTACTTTTGCCTTCTCCTTGCACACAAGGAGCTAATTAGCTTGTTTAGGGAACTGATAATTTTATTCTTAGAATATTGTAACCTCTCCTTGCAAGCAGACATTAACTATCTTCCTATATCAGCTGATTCTCCCCATCTGTCACAGTTGATTTTCTCACTTGGTTTTAATGAACCATGAGGGGCAAGAATCCAATACACAAATAAGTGCATAAGGTGACCAAGCACTTTGTTCATGTCCCCGGGCCTCACTAACTGAAACTCATCCATCAAAATTGAACAAGAAAGTACTCTGGAATTCAGTTTACATCTTGCAACAGTGGATACTGCAGGGAATTTTGTACTTAAAATGCTTTGTGAAGAATGAACACCAGGCTTGGATGGCCTCACAATATTGAATTACCCAGAAAAGTTACATACATTTCTGATAAATGTCCCATTAAACTTTGACTTGCAGGATGACTCCCCTATAGTTTCTCTTACCCTTTGCCAATGCAGAAATCACCATTATCTATTAGTTGGTGAGATGATGTCCACGGAAGACCAAGCTCTATCCACTTTTTAAGATCTGTAAATTACGGTCTTCTATTGAGAGAATAGCTGTTATCTGTTCAGCTAGGTGAGTGTGCTAGGAGCTACCCTAGTTCTAGTGACTCTTGTAGCAACTTGAGAAGATCCGTTTTTTCTGTCATGTCTCCCTTAACATGATCCTTTCCCTGATCTGAGTGATCTCAACTTGAAGTTCTTTACTGGATCCAAATTAGAGCGACCTTACTTATTCAACTTGACCTATTTAGCTTGAAATGATTTACCATATTTACTCAAATCTAATGTTCAACTTTTTGGCTTGTTTTTCAAAAATTGAGATGTACATCATCAGGGTGAGAGTAGCAAACTCACCAGCCTCTTCAAGCCCTTCTCCTTCGTCTCCCAGCTGATCCTCTTCCAGCCATTTCTCTCCTGCTTCCCAGCTTGAGAAACAGAGGAGAAAGTGCACCCTCCCCAAGCCATTTCTTCCATTGTTCCCCAAGCTGAGGGCAGAGGAGAAATGGGGCCCTTTCCTTCCTCAAGCTAGTTCTCCTCTGAGAATAGTCAGAAGCTGAAGCCAAACCTTGGCTATAAACTACAAAGCCCAGCCTTCTTCCCCAGCTGGGAGAAAGAGGGGGGGAGGGGGCGGGAAAGAAAGAAGAGAGAATCAGAAGCTGAAGCCAAAAGACTTGGCTTGGGAAACTTCAGAAGCCCAGCCTTCTTTCCCAGCTGGAAGAGAGGAAGAGGGGAGGGGTAGGAGAGGCAGAAACTGTTGTCCAATGGGGCTCCACAAAGTGATTTTTCCAACTCCTTCTCCTGAAATATAACTTAAAATTGAAGGTCTCCCTTTCAAACATTAACTAATACTAACCTTGCTTAGTTTTCAAAATCAGGTAGGACTTTCCTGCCCAACTTTAAATCCTGCAGAGTGAGCCCAGGACTTCTTTTTTCCGAGAATGAGAAAGCCCCTTCCTAAACTACAAGTACCAAAATCCTGCAGGCACAGACTCTAAATCCTATTTTGGGGTGATTACCTTTGAAGTAATCAAAACAAGAATGATTGACAACTGGAAAATAGAGGGAGAAAATGTGGAGGCCGTGACAGACTTTGTATTTCTAGGTGCAAAGATTACTGCAGATGCAGACTGTGGCCAGGAAATCAGAAGACGCTTACTTCTTGGGAGGAGAGCAATGTCCAATCTCAATAAAATAGTAAAGAGTAGAGAATGACACTGGCAACAAAGATCCGCCTAGTCAAAGCCATGGTATTCCCTGTAGTCACCTACGGATGTGAGAGCTGGACCTTAGGGAAGGCTGAGCGAAGAAAGAAAAATTCTTTTGAACTGTGGTGTTGGAGGAAAGTTCTGAGAGTGCCTTGGACTGTGAGAAGATTCAACCAGTCCATCCTCCAGGAAATAAAGCCCGACTGCTCATTGGAGGGAAGGATACTAGAGACAAAGTTGAAGTATTTTGGCCACATCATGAGGAGACAGCAAAGCCTAGAGAAGACAATTATGCTGGGGAAAGTGGAAGGCAAAAGGAAGAGGGGCCAACCAAGGGCAAGATGGATGGATGGCATCCTTGAAGTGACTGGACTGACCTTGAAGGAGCTGGGGGTGATGACGGCCGACAGAGAGCTCTGGCGTGGGCTGGTCCATGAGGTCACGAAGAGTCGGAGACGACTGAACGAATGAACAACAACAAACCTTTGAAGTATTTAGTCCCCATATTTCCTTTCAGTAGGTAAGGGGAGTGCACTTTTTGCAGCTGTGCATTACATTTGCCAGCAAATATGTTTTTTGGTTTCAGGGTTTTGTAAATTGAGGTGCACATTACATTTGATGGCGTACTAGATTCGAGTAAATGAGGGTACTTTAATCAGATCCGTCAACTAGAAGCTCTTTCCCCTGATGAGCTAAAAACTTTAGTAAACTCAATACTAATTTGTTTATACAGCCAGTCCTCCATATTTCCTGGGGTTGAGGGCATAAGATCCTTGTGAAAATGAAAAACTCTGAGTAAAAAAAGCAATTTTTTCCCTGAGTGAAAATTTTCCCTAGGAATTTCTTGGTCTCCCAGCATGACTCTATTGTCGGCTTCAGCTGGAAACTGACTATATGATCACACTGGACATCCTAGAGATTCCTAGAGAGAATTTTTTCAGTCAAATCCATGAATAATCAAACCTACAAAAATCAAACCCACAAATATGGAGGGCCAACTATGCAACTTCAAGCCATCAAGTTATCATGTCAGACAAAGGGAAGCATTTCTACACATAACATTTAGTTGTGGACTTTATTGCCACAAGATGTAGTGGTGGACATAGTTGTAAATGACTTTAAAAGGGTGTTAGAGAAATTCATAGTAGATATATCCAACAATGGTGATCAGTCATAGTGGCTATATACTACTGTATAGCCAAGATTCAGGATCAGGACCAGAATACCTTTGATTAGCAACCTCTGGAGAACAATCAGAAGGGGGGCTCTCTTTTCAGAGATACCTGGTAAGCCATTGTGAAAAACAGGACAGTAATATGATTTAGCAGTTTTAATGATATTTTACTCTTTAGATGGATTTTGGAGATTTTACCCCACTGAATTGCTCATGTTCTAGGACAGTGGTTCTCAACCTGTGGGTCCCCAGGTGTTTTGGCCTACAACTCCCAGAAATCCTAACAGCTGGTAAACTGGCTGGGATTTCTGGGAGTTGTAGGCCAAAAACATCTGGGGACCCCAGGTTGAGAACCACTGTTCTAGGAAAACAGGACCAATATTTTAATATTTCCATTGATTCACATCAACCTGATAAAGGTATGCTAAATAAAACAAATTAAATGCTTAATATTGCCATAAAATAATACATCAAAGTGTTATTCTAATCCTAACTATAAATTATAATCTAGGTAACAATCTCCAGGCAAAGATGTTAAGAAGCTAATTAAGAGTTAATTAACACAATTTGCAAATATGAATAGCATGTTAAGTCCCATCTTAAATCTTGCAAATTATGCTATACTATTTTAAATGGCAATGCTTGAAATTTCATCAATTTGCAAAATGTTGCAATGCTAGCAAAGTCTGTAGAGCACACCTGTTTCACCAACTGCACCAAGAAAATGCTAGTGCTCTGTGATAAATGTGCTTATGTCTGAATTCTCTTTCTTCAATTTGACAGAAAGAGCACTCTAAGACCTCATCAGACGGGCAGGGGGAAAAGGTTAAAAGTGGAGGGAACTGTCCTCCTTCATTCCCTACATCATTCTCTTGTCTTTTGGGATGTTCAACCATCTCACTTTGTTTCTCATCATTTACCACACTTTCCCCACTTCCTCCATGTTTCTTCCAATTTAAAGTCACGTAGCACCCAATTCCTGAAAACTTTTTCAAATGCTAGCAACATGGACTCTCAGGGGCATCCACTACAAATGGCAGTGCATTGCGGAATGGCTTGGCCCCCATGGGACAATGTTTTGCAGCGCCTGAGAAGTGAGAGAAGATGCAGAGAAGACTATATCTGATGAGGTTCCTAGAATTCAGTTCACTGAACTGAAGCAGAAAAACTTAGGCCCCTTCCACACAGCTGAAGAGAATCCCATATTATCTGCTTTGAACTGGGATATATGGCAGTGTTGACTTAGGGCTCTTTCACATAGCAATATAACCCAGAATATCAAGGCAGAAAGTCCCACAATATCTTCTTTGAACTGGGATATCTGTTTCCATACTCCATACAGCTGTTTGGAAGGAGCCTCAGATAACCCAGTTCAAAGCTGATATTGTGGGTTATTCTATCTTGATATTTTGGGTTATATGGCTGTGTGGAAGGATTCTTAGAAATACAGAATTTCAGAATCACAGCTTTGGAAGGGAATATGTAACTAAAGCAATTCTGAGAGACGGCCATCAAATGTCGGTTTACTAATTTTAAAGATTTTTTTTTCAACTTAAGCACATGTTAGCCTACACTGGGGCTTTAATGCCCCATTTTACTGTCACAGCACAATTTTGGGAAAAGTAGTTTAGAATGAGGCTTTTGAATACTCTCCTACAGAGGTCCCTGCCTTCCCAAACTACATTTCCTGTAATTCTGCTCACACCAGAAGAGTGGGGCTCCAATCTCTTGGTTTCAGATTGTGAATCTTCATCACATAAGGACATGTTAAAAGTATCACAGCTGGTAGTTAATATTAAGAATTATTTTAGTCTTAATAATCATCTCAATATAGGAGAGGAGCTCACAGTGGTGGCAGAACTGAAGATTGACAGGTCGTAGGCTCGAATCCAGGGACAGCACAGATGAGCTCCCTCTGTCAGCTCTGGCTCCCCATGCGAGGAGAGAAGCCGCCCACAAGGATAGTAAAATATCAAAATATCTGGGCATCCCCTGGGCAATGTCCTTGCAAATGGCCACACCAGAAATGATTTGCAGTTTCTCAAGTTTCCCCTGAAACAAAAAAAGTATAGTAGTGTTGCTTTCACAGGCACATAGCTACTAGCCTCACACACCACTGACAAATAATGTTTATTTGTTGGCTGGTATTTCCAACAAGGAAATGGGTAGGGAAAAGGTGGTTGATGTTTATTGTATTGAACTTTGAATAATAGCTGTTGTGATCATTTTATTTTAATATAACTTTGATATCAATATATTCTGTCTGGAATATGTTGATTTTAATGTCTATTCCTATTTTATTACTATACACCTGGCATATATTCTAATCTTCAGAAAAGTCAGTTCCACTTATTTGAAATTCACATATTTTGAATTTCAATCCAAAACCACAAAACATTTGATAGGACACAAGAGTTTTACATACAAAAATTTATATTCAAAATAATTTGATCAAAAAAGGCAACCCTTCTTGTCATTCCTGCAAAAAGCCAGGGCATATTTGGGATTCTAAAGAATGAATGAAGCCAATGCTTCTGATGGAGGATAAGGAAAGCTACTCTGCTAATCTGAAGGAAATCGTTACACATGGAATATTATTGAAATATTTCTTGTACAGATACACAAAAACATTTTGTGTAATTCACATACCTGTAGATCACAATTACTGTATAACTCTGAAATGTTTTAATGGCGTAGCCTGAGGGACCATGACATGTGGTGGGTTGGAGTGATGTGCTTTCATTCAGAGACTTTGTAGTTTAAAGTCATCAACAAGAGTGTCAGAAAGCGTATGGATAAAACATTAAGGAAATTCTATGCTCATGTTTGCAAAAAAGCTGACTACAGTTTGTAGTAAACACAATCAATAAACATTTCAGCAACAGCAAGAAGTTTGAAAGTAGAGAGTGTTTACATGTCTGTTTTTAAAGAAATTGGCTTTGGGTCCTAGTCTGCTGGGTGTTCACTGCACATGCATAAACTCATTTCAAATAGGATTTGCTGAAAATGCAATTTTTCCACCATTGAAAATTACTTGTAGACTAGGTCTACAAAAATTTTAACATGTCATGGTATTACAAATTGGCAAGAACAAATTATATATGATACTGCCACATGTAGCTTTTAACATTGTCTTCGGAAAGCCATGAGTATTTTGCATATGTGAGAAATTATGCAATATTTGTGGGACCACTGTTATGAATATATTTATTTTTATTTACAGTATTTATATTCCACCCTTCTCACCCTGAAGAGAACTCAGAGCTGATCACAGAACACATCTATGGCAAACATATATGTGAGGCAGCATAACTTCCTTTTTAAAAATGTGCGCCATTCAGTTGGTTGAAGACGTAGCAGAGTGCTAGTGGTCTCGTTCGAGAGGCGGGAGTATAAAGTTTTGTCCTGACACAGTTCAGTCGCCATTATGCATTGGAACAGTGAGGAGCGTGCTTTTGCTGTTGAGGCCTACTTTTTGAGCGGATTTGGAGTGGCCGGCCCGCTCTCCAGATTTGGCCCCTTGTGATTTTTTTTTAAAATCCTGTGTTTATGTGAACCGTCCAAGGACCCTACAAGATTTGAAGATCAACATCCAGGAAGAAATTGCCAACATAATGCCTGCTATGCTGGCAAGAGTCATGACAAATGCCAGAAATTGGTTTACTCAGTGTATGGAGAATGGAGAATTGGGGACGTCACCTACTATTCATCTTCAAAACTACGTAAAACAAAACTTTAGGTTTTCGCCTACATTATAAAAAAATAAAAAATTCTGATTCATACAATGGGTTTTATTAAGTTTGAAAAAAGGAAGTTATGCTGCATCACCCTGTACAATTACAATTATTTATTTATTGTGTCGGGGCAACCAGACAATTGTATTACATTTCTAACAGAACAAAACAAACAAACAAACAAACAGACAAAACACAAAATTTGCAAGCTTGGTAGTTGATTAAATGTCCTTTGACCAGTATCTGGCCACTTTGAGTGCCTCTGGTGTTGCTGCAAGAAGGTCCTCCATTGTGCATGTGGCAGGACTCAGGGTGCATTGCAGCAGGTGGTCAGTGGTTTGCTTTTCTCCACACTCGCATGTCGTGGATTCCACTTTGTAGCCTCATTTCTTAAGATTGGCTCTGCATCTTGTGGTGCCAGAGCGCAGTTTGTTCAGCGCCTTCCAAGTCGCCGAGTTTTCTGTGTGCCCAGGGGGGAGCCTCTCATTTGGTATCAGCCATTGGTTGAGGTTCTGGGTTTGGGCCTGCCACTTTTGGACTCTCGCTTGCTGAGGTGTTCCAGCGAGTGTCTCTGTAGATCTTAGAAAACTATTTCTTGATTTAAGTCATTGATGTGCTGGCTGATACCCAAACAAGGGATGGGCTGGAGATGTCATTGTCTTGGTCCTTTCACTATTGGCTGCTACTTCCCGGCGGATGTCAGGTGGTGCAATACCGGCTAAACAGTGTAATTTCTCCAGTGGTGTAGGGTGCAGACACCCCGTGATAATGCGGCATGTCTCATTAAGAGCCACATCTACTGTTTTAGCGTGGTGAGATGTGTTCCACACTGGGCATGCATACTCAGCAGCAGAGTAGCATAGCACAAGGGCAGATCTCTTCACTGTATCTGGTTGTGATCCCCAGGTTGTGCCAGTCAGCTTTCGCATGATATTGTTTCTAGCACCCACTTTTTGCTTGATATTCAGGCAGTGCTTCTTGTAGGTCAGAGCATGGTCCAAGGTGACTCCCAGGTATTTGGGTGCACTGCAATGCTCCAGTGGGATTTCTTCCCAGGTAATCCTCAGAGCTCAGGATGCTTGTCTGTTCTTAAGGTGAAAGGCGCATGTCTGTGTTTTAGATGGATTAGGATCAGCTGGTTTCCCCTGTAGTAGTCAGTAAGGGCACCTATGGCTTCGGAGAGCTTCTATTCTACCATCTCAAAGCTCCCTGCTTGAGCAGTAATGGCATGATCATCAGCATAGATGAAACTCTCTGTCCCTTCTGGCAGTGGCTGGTCATTTGTGTAGATGTTGAACATGGATGGAGCAAGCACGTTCCCCTGAGGCAGGCCATTCTTCTGTTTCCACCATCTACTTCTCTGGCCCTGGAACTCAACAAAAAAGCTTCTGTTTTGTAGCAGGTTTCCTTTGAGGCGGGTGAGGTGGTAATCCTTTGTGATATTATACACTTTCCTCAGGAGGAGGCAGTGGTTTACAGTATCATAAGCCGCTGACAGATCTATGAAGACAGCTCCTGTGATCTGCTGCCTTTCAAAGCCATCTTCTATGTGCTGAGTCAGGTTCAGCACTTGCGATGTGCAGCTTTTGCCTTTCCTGAAGCCAGCTTGCTGTGGAATTAGACAGGGGTCTATTTTTTCCATAATTCTATGCAAAATAAGTCTCCCCAGAACTTTGTAGAGGTGGCACAACAGGGAGATTGGTCTATAGCTTTTTGGATCATTACGGTCTTTGCCTGGCTTCAAGATGGCGATGACTCTTGCTTTCCTCCAGATTTTGGGGATCGGACAGGATGCAGTGCAGTTGTTCATCAGCTCCAGCAACCAGCACCTTGCTTTTAGACCAAAGTTCTTGATTTGTTCCATCCATAGATCATCCAGGCCAGCTGCTTTGCCATTTTTACATTTATTGAGAGCCATGTCCAATTCAGTAGATGTAAAGGGTTCATGAAGGTTGTACAATGACAAGACAGACAACATAGATGGTATATGTAGGCTTTCCCATCTTTCGGCATCTTGAAGGCTGTGCTCGGTTCCAGCCACCAGGGGAGGGTTGCTTATATAATTCATAAGATTTATGATTAACATGTGGAAAAATTGCCTAGATACAAATACAGCCACATGTACATACATACATACATATTCACAAACTCAAAGACAAAAGGGTCAATAAAATCATAAACTGCAAACTGGAAAAGCTGCAATAAATTTGGCATGAGCAGGCATGCAGTAAAGCATCATTTTGATGCAGTAATAAAGGAAGTTTTACTGTATTGAAACAGAATATATTCCAGGTAAAGAACCAATTGCATACTCATTTAAATATTGTTGTGATATAGACAATAGACCACACTTCATTAAATATTTATAAAATAATCTACAATGGGGGTTCACCTAATGGAAAATCTGTGGTTGATGCCAGGGGCCTACCCACGTTCTCTTCCCCTCCCCACCACAAGGTGAGACATTTTGGCTCCACCACCAATAGCCATCTTGCTACTTGGCAGACCTGCCCCGTGTCATAACTCATCCTCTGGAGTCCAAACATGGAAATGAACTGTATTAACTGCTAGACAACTCCAACTAACTGGTTCTTGCTGACTGGAGTGTAGGACAGATGAAAAGCAATCCAAATGCTGGCAGTACAGATGCAACGCCTAACTAAATGTGCCCTGTGTGCCCCTCAGATCATTTTCAGGCCTTTTTAATTAATTTATTTATTTGATGCATTTATTAACCGCCATTCTCAGCCCTTTAGGGTGACTCATGGCGGTGTACACACATATAAAAGACAATTTACAAAGAGGCAATTACAACAACATATAAACTACATAACAATTACAAAAACTACACTAAAAATCCGCTTCGTCTCATAGTGGAATCATAACCAATCTCATATTCCTTGTTCCATTCCAGTCATCTTTACCACATTGTTATAGCACTTAATTAAATGCCTTCTCGAACAGCCATTTCTTGAGGCTTTTTCGGAAGGACATGAGGGAGGGCGTTGTCCACTTTATAAGAAACCCATTGTCCACTGTATAAGAAACTCCAGAGAACATGGTCAATTTTAACTAAGGATCCCATCACTTCCACTCAGGTAATCACTGTTGTTAGAATCAAATATAAAACATGTGATCCCCTCCTTGTCTCTTCTACCTCTGCAGAAAGAAATTGTCTGCAAGGCAAGTGAGAAATTTGTTTGGCCTTATTTTCTTGGCAGAGTTTGATTTCCAGGAAATAATGGGAGACTTGAACTCCCCCATTAGTAACACTTTTATAAAATCATAGAATCATAGAGTTGGAAGAGACCTCATGGGCCACCCAGTCCAACCCCCTACCAAGAAGCAGGAATATTGCATTCAAAGCACCCCTGACAGAATATTTGCTTTATTTTTACTCCACCTTTCTCCCCATGGGGACTCAAAGGTTTATAGAAAGAGATGTGGTCCTTCAGATAACCTGAACCAAAGCTTTATAAATCAAAACCAGCATTTTAAATTGTGCCCAGAAATGTATTGACAGCCAGTGGAGCTGTTGCAACAAAGGAGTAGTGCATTTCCTTTAGCCACCCCCATTGAACCCAGTATGTACTACAGACCTCATTACTTGGTATCAAACCTACAATTTAAATGCATTCATTTCAATTAGCAAAAAAAATCTATTCTGGATTATTTGGAAGACAAATTGTATTCTGTCTTCTTTGTTCACTAAAATCCATAGTTAGAAGACACCATGTTCAATCTAATAATATAACAGATTGTGAACATCATCTATGTCACATTAAACCCAAAGAAATATTTGCCTTTATGTTCATTAAAAACTGAACTACAGCTCAAGTGGTTAAACAGAAACACAACATAACAGAAGAAAAATTGCATTGGGATGCAATAAAGAATAATTCCCTTACCATGGCAGGACCCATCCACTTCTTCATATCCAACACTGCAGATGCACCTTCCTAGAGGTACAAGCCAATCTCCATCTGCTCCACAATATAATTTTGGAGTGTCCCGTTCCTCAGCACTCTTCACACAGGAACCTCGTACTTCCACTAAAGAGGAAGAATCAACCCTTGGAATAGTGTCAGGAAACATTGCCAAGTTCCGAACAGTGAAAGGACACTTTTTGTAGTAAACACGGACAGACACCAAAGCAATGCATGCACCAATGTCTTGGAAAGCAAGAAAAAATCCTTTCCTGTTTATTGGTCCCACTTCACGAACTTCTGTGTTCAGTTTAAGGATGCGATCACCCAAATCCATCTGAGTAAAGCTCTCGTCAGCTGCAATAGTATCAATTTTACTGTACTGGTTTGGCTTGAATTTAATTCCATGGGATTCATCGGATTCCAAGTAGTAGAGGTTAAATGTTTCTTTGCATGTCCCCAATACCCATGGAATGCTGTTGCAGTCCCTCAGTGTAAACTTCATTTCCACATAAATTTTCTGGGCTGCATCACGGGAAATCCAATTTGTGCGAAGCCAGTTGTTCTGGTTGGGTTCCATAACATTACATACCTGGTAAGTGTGGATGGGGCGATTATATTCATCCATTTCTGTTATGGCATCCCACTGGAAAAAAATAGTATATTCATTTAAAATTGCCCTCATATGCATAGAAATTATAAATACATGAAATAATTCAATTGACTTGAACATAGAATTAGCACTGTAAGAAAAAATATATAAATAAATATCAAGAACGAAGACAATGGGATAGATTAAGGCCTTTATTATTTTATTGTTTGTTACTCTATTTGAAGGGTGTGTCACCTCAGGATACCTTAAATAAAGACTTGATCATGTAGATTCATAACATATTCATTTGTCTTCATAAACCATATCTGTCCAAATTTATATGTAGTCAATTTCAACTGATACACTGTGTATGGAAGGAGTGACCAATATACACTCTATAACTTCGGAAGGAGTGACCAATATACACTCTATAACTTCGGAAGGAGTGACCAATATACACTCTATAACTTCGGAAGGAGTGACCAATATACACTCTATAACTTCGGCTCTCCAAGTGTTTTGGATTTCAACTTCCACAACTCTTAACAGCCAGTAGAGTGTTAGGAATTGTGGGAGTTGAAGTCCAAAACACCTGGAAAGTCCAAGTTTGCCTATGCCAGCTCTAGAATCATAGAATTGGAAAAGGTGTCATTGTTCTGTTGCCAGTTCTCTTACTGTTAATTAGTTCCTTCTAATCTATATATATATAAATGCTCATGTTGTTGCGAGTGGCTTAAAAACAAAAGAACCGCTGGGCCAATACCCACAAAATTTCTCACCATACAAGGTGTGACCATCAATAATAAAAAAATAAAAACTGAAAACAACTTACAAATCCTTAATAAAAGGAGAAGCCAACAGAGCGCATGCATGCAGCTATGGGGGGAGCGCACGTGCATGTAAGAGCTCCTTCATCGTCTCGTGATGGAACTTGTGGCAGCAACGACGGCTGGGCCTCCTGGAGCCAGCCACAGCTCCACCAAAATTTAAAATCTGAAACACCAGCCTGACCGACGGAGACAGAGGGGCCTCTTCCTATTCACTTCCTCAAGGCCTCTTCGAGCCTCCAGCGAGGGAGCAGAAGCAGGAGGTGGCTTCTCCACTCCTTCGCCGTGCTGCTGGTGCTGAGCCTGCCATAGCAACTGCGTCTCGGAGAGGCCTGCCCGCCTTTCCCAGGAGCAGTTGCAGGCAGAGAGGACTCCTGCTTCTGACCCCTCCGTCACCAGAGATTTGGGTCTCACCACACAGCCGTTTCGGGGTCAGGCATCCTCTCTCCCTCCCTCCTACTCTCCGTTCCCCCCAAGAGGTCTCCCAGAGGTCCAGCACCAAGCCCCACCCGGCCTTCCGCTGCTGCATGCCTCTCTTCCCAAGCCCCGGCGCCTTCCTGGGTAGGCATGGCTCTTTCACACACCCCCCCCCCGGCTTCGCTGTAGCCTATGTGGCAGACACAATGCTGTGATCCTTCCTTCTCTTATCTTCTGGTTTTCCTCCCTCCCCTCCCCTCCCCTCCCATCCTTCCTTCCCTTCCTTCCTTCCTTCTTTCCTTCCTTCCCTTCTTCTCCTTATCCTCTGTCTTTCTTTCCTTCCTTCCTTTACTTTCTCTTCTGTTTTTTGTTTCCTTCCTCCCTTCCCTTTCCTTCCCTTCTTTCCTCTTCTGTCCTACCTTTCCTTTCCTTTCCATTCTTCCCTTCTTCACCTTATCTTCTGTCCTTCCTTCCTTTACTTCTCACTGTTATATTCTACCCTTTCTTTCCGTCCTTCCCTTCCTCCCCTTCTGTTTTTCCTCCCTCCCTCCTATCCTTCCTCTTCTTCCTTCCTTCCTTCCTTCATTTCCTTCTTCCCCTTATCTTCTGTCTTTCCTTGCTCCCTTCCTCCCTTCCCTCTCTTCTTTCCCCTTCTGTCCTACGTGGGGTGAAAGAGGGACACCCCCCCCCCAAGCAACTCCCAAATGTCCAGGTCTTCCCCAAACTCCACCGTGTTCAAATTTTCCCATATTGAGTTTTCTTCCCAAGTTTGGTCCATATTCATCTTTGTTTTGGTTCACAGTGCTCTCCAGATGTAAGTGGACTGCTATTATTATTGTTATTATTATTATTAACCTGAGGCTGGCTATCTGTCAGGAGTGGTTAGATTGTGCTTCTCCCATTTTCCAAAAGGGACTGGACTGGATGGCCACTTCAGGTCTCTTCTATGCTAGGATTCTTCTTCTATTATTATTATTATTATTATTATTATTATTATTATTATACTGAGGCTGAATGGCCATCTCTCAGGAGTGGTTTGATTGTGCTTTTCCCTTATGCCAGAAGGGGCTGGACTAGATGGCCCTTGGAGGTCTCTTCCTACTATAGGATTCCATCATCATCATCAAGTTGAGGCTGGCCATCTCTTACGAGTGGTTAGATTGTGCTTTTCCCATTTCCCAAAATGGGCTGGACTGGATGACCCTTGGAGGTTTCTTTCTACCCTACCATTCTATTATTCTTATCAACCAGAGGCTGCTTGGCCATCTGTCAGAAGTGCTTTGATTGTGCTTTTCCACCATGAGGGTAGAAGGGGGTTGCCACAGAGTATGCCACAGCAATGTGTGGCCGGGTACAGCTAGTGTTTAATAAACATAAACCCTTCTGTAATTGAAAAACCATTAGAGCTTCTCCTATCTTCTTTAGCAGCAGTGAACAGATAGACATCATCTCCTCTGAGAACAGTCCTTGAAGTATTACATAGTATTGCCCTCAACTCAATTCACATGAGAAGGCACTTACCTAAAGTAGCAGTAGTAAACAAAAGTTGTAGTAAAAAACCAATAATATTAGTTTGAACAAAAAATGTACCATGATATAGAAAGAGAAAACAAGAACAGTTCTTAAAATCCCCTATATATCTTTAATAAATTCAGTATTCTATTATTTTCTTATGGGAATGAAAATCTCACGAAGTCACTTTGGGATATACCCTGAACTGTATATTCCAAACAAATGAATGACATCCAAAATGAGCTGTACTGTCTTAATTTTTTTATAGAGAGGCATTTGTCTGAAGTTATCTTTATTTATGCTTTGAAATTTTTAGAATAGAGAGAATTACTATATTTTCTTTCTGTAGTTTTTAAATACCAGAGACATGCTCTTGATACCAAGACAAACTGAGTAAGAGTATTTTAGTGTGAAACTGATACAATACATTTGTCAAATCCAAATGCAACCATGATGGAATCAGAGCACTTACCTCTTAGCTGAAGAATCTAAGTGGGAGCATGTCTCCTTTCCACCTCTGGAGACAAATGTTACACCACCCCTCCAAATGCTGTATGCCCTTTCTATGAGATCACTTTGCAGTTTTGCAGCAATTGTTTGTTATCCCATATTAAAAGTCTGACATGTTGCTTTTCTTTAAGGCTTAGTAAATAGGAATAAATGCTGGTAATTTAAGCTTCACTCTTATGTCTTTGGCCCTGCTTACAAGCAAAAGTGACTGATAAGAGAATTTATAAAACTGAATATGGCATTAGACAAAAAGCAATTCCCTTCTCATTTTTCCTACATCAAAGCAACTTCAACCAAAACTGTCTGTTATAAGAAGGGCTGTTAATGACACACACTCCTTGCAAATATGCTGAGATTGTGTTGCTGCAATAGGGCTGGAAGTTGAAGCATCCTATTTGTTTTTGGACTCATTTAATACAGAGTTCTATTAAATGAAGCCAAACATGGTGTTGCTCCCTTTGTGCTTTACTGCTAGGAGTTAATGCACACCCAGTCCTTTGTGGAATTGCAAAAACCTATCATGCACATATTAACTGATAATGAATATATATATATTCTGTTTATGGTAAATGTTCGAATGGAAACAAAGTCTCCAAATGTGTTCACTGCTGGAACCTAGGGGGAAAACTACTAGCAGTATGAATGTAATCTAAAAGATAGTAAGATTTCATTCAGTCTTTGAGATGGGAATATATATGTGGCATCCTATGTGAATATTGATAGATATACCACAAGGCTGAGAATCTTATAACCTAAGCTACCAATGTTCCCTTTACTGTTATAAAACTCCATAATGTCTATTATTAACTTTTATAGCTTTCACATTTGCTGCAAAATAATCCTGAGAAAAATGGAATGAGTTGCTTGCATGCATATTTGCATACTCTGCAGATATTAGCATAACTCCCTTAAAGTTAGTTAGAAGTTACAGATGTTTCACAGTTTCCCCACTTGCTAATACTGTATAGTAAAATTAGCTTCACTACCAATTATAATTTCATATCTTCATAATTTGTTCAATTTATATTTAATGTAACCCTTTGGCTGAAAGGAATATACAGTTGATTCTAAGTTTCTTATGGAACAACATATGTAACAGAATCTATCTCTCAAAAATGACATGAAATTGTAATAAAGTATGCTTTATGTTAGTTTCTGAAATGCAGCACTTAGCTGATCAAGATAATAAACAGATTCAGAGAATATTCTGATTATGTGTGTAATATGTACAAAGTTATTTTTGATGAATATCACCTTTTGAAGATGACATCTATTAATCAAAAGTAAATCTGTACAAATTACACATACACAAACTCTTCCTTTTCTGATGAATTACATTGTGTATAGGTCTCATGGTGACCAGCTTGCAGGTGCTGAAGGAAGAGATGCTCAAGCTGCTCTATGATATGGTGAACCATCCAAAACAGGAGGAGATATTACATAACAGCTGGAGCTGTTATGTTGGTGAAAAAGAGATGAACCAGATTGAATGGGAGCAATTTCTGCTATGGAAAATTCACCACTGGTTACAGACCATATATTTTCAAATGCCAATTCCTAAATTCTTCCTTTTTTGTCTTCTGCATTGGTCACAAATTTGCAGATGTAACCAAGATTTGGGATTCTTTAATTGCATATCATACATGCCAGTGAGAAAAGGTGAGGCAAAGAAAAGATGAAATATGAATGCTAAGCCTATATTAAAGATGACAAAAGAGGATAGCTATGATTTTAAATATTTGAAGGGATGCACAAAAGACTGCAGAATTCACACATTTCAAGTACTTTGCCAATTAGAACAGCAGCATGTGATGGGTCACACTGCAGAAGTTGAAGTGTAGGTATTTGCAAATGCTACTTAATGCAAAAAAGGACTGAATAGAATCATAGAATCAGAGAGCTAGAAGAGACTACAAGGGCCATCCAGTCCAACCCCCTGCCATGCTGGTATACATTAGCGTCAAAGGCTTTCTGAAATTTTAAGAAAAGATTGTGTTTTCTGATCTGTTACTTTTGCACTACGCACATCTTCCAACAAATAAAAATTCTATTGAATTCAATAGCAGATTGTAAGTAAGATTTACGATCTCATCACATTAGTATTTTTAAAAGTAGGTAAAGCACTTTCTGTGTCTGCCTCTTGCTGAATTGGTTTGTAGTTTAGGGTGGGAATTCTCAGTCAAAGAGGTCCTCAGTTTCCCTAAACTACAAGATGCAGAGCTCTGCAGGAGGGAGCCATGGGATTCAAATGCTAGTGTGATGAGGTCCTAAGTGTGCATCTAATCTTATATTCACATGAAGTTTCAAATAAACAGACACGAGCTATGCTTTTATGAAGAGTAGAACATAGGATTCCCAATCTATGATGTGTTTTTGAGAAGCAGGTTAATAAGTTAAAAAAAATGGAAAACAAACTTGTGCCCAAGATAATCTCCCTATGAATGACTTCTCCAAGATTGGGTGTAGGGACTGCTCTATCAGGTACGGTTTACTTAGAGTAGATCCTGTTTAAATGCTAGTGGTTGCCTATACAGTCTTTGACCTTCCTTTAAGCTCTTTTGAATCTAATTGTTCCGCTACTCTTAAGAAGAATATATACTAGGGCTAGGTTTGAACAACTCGGTATTATGATGCAAACCGGGCATTACTGTAACATCCCAAGAAGTGAGAGATCTGTGTATGGGGAGAACAAACAGTGGAAGATATCGAACATTTATTAATTGACTGTCCAGCATATGCTAAACTGCGATACAGATATTTACATCCAATATTATCCAACTGCAGATCCTCCAACAGAAATGATCTTCTGACATTCCTCTTGCAAGGACAAGAACGATCCACCATAATCAGAGTAAGCCTTTTTATTCTGAAAGCTATCAAGAAAAGAGCACATTTCCTGAAAGAAGAACCAGGAAAATAAGATTCTGACTGTAAATAGAAGGTCAGCTGCTGTCATCTCCTTTTTTGCCTTGTATTTTATTTGTGTTGTATTTTGAAATGGTCATATGACTAGTCAAATAAATAAATAAATAAATAAATAACTGTAAACTAAATATGGAAGTGGGGCAGACCAAGGGCAAGATGGATGGATGGTATCCTTGAAGTGACTGGCTTGACTTTGAAGAAGCAGGGGGTGGCCTCAGCTGACCGGGAGCTCTGGCGTGGGCTGGTTCATGAGGTCATGAAAAGTCAGAAGCAACTGAACGAATAAACAACAACAAACAAAATATGTATTTTTTTAGAAATTTGTTTTAATATGTGTATTTTATAAAATATTTATGATGATTATGTGTTTTTAGCTATGTTGTAACCTGCCTCAAGCCATGAGGAGAGGTGGGTAAGAAATAAAATAATCATCATCATATCACCATTAGTCCCTTTTAAAAGCCTTATGAATTTCTTTGCAATTATAATGGATGTAAAGGTCTGATATATAGTAGTCAGTGCACAGAATTGCAATGTTGGTGCTCAGATAGGATTGAGCAACTAGGCCACAGTAGAGGAAAAGGGGGGTTTCTTTTTTTTGTTCTTTGGGGAATGCAAGTGACTTCTTCCTCATATTTTGGTCATATACCCGAGAGGAAATGACCTGGGTTTGTTGAAGGGCAAGACCTTCAACCATATCACCAAGTATGGCAGTGGAGGATGGTCCCCAATGCACTGAAATAGTCCATAGAAATATAAAAAAAGGAAGATTCAAAATGCTTTGAATGGGGGTGGGGGGTGGGGGTGGGCAATTTTCTTCTACATTGCACTATGGGGTTTTGTTTTGTTTTTTAATAGCCTGAACTCTACAGAGCTGACAGCATCCATTTATTGATGAAAGGTAATATGTTTTTCCTTGGGGGTTTCCAACAGGCAATAAAGACCTTATTGGCTCTTTATTGCCCTGATGGGGAAAAGAGATAATAATAATAATAATAATAATAATAATAATAATAATATTTTAGGGCATTTTTGAGGTGGAACACAACACAGTTAAAAACACATAATTACAGTTAAAAACACACATTATATAAAATACATATATAAAAAGATTCTTGGATCTTGTCTGTGGCAGGTAGTAGAGGTGCCTGATCCTGTGCTAGGTTGCTCTCCCCTCTTGCTTTTTTCTAGGTTGAACTCATTTTAATTAGGTTGTATATTGCCATTCTAAAACCTTATTCCCTGTGTCTGCTCTCATTATTCCATGGTTGCACAGCAATCGTCTGAATTTCTTCCACTCTAGAAGAAAAGAAGCACTGACACATAGACAATTCTGATAAAGCAAGTCCTAGCCATTTTGCACTAAATGTATTTTTCCTCTCCTTTGCATGGGACAACATCCTGTATGCAGGGTCAGAACTATTGTTTAAACATGATATGAAGCTTCTGCTGAAACATCAGAACTGACATTTATTGGCCTTCATGGGAAACCATGTCTATAAACTTAACTAAAGTCAGCACTATTTTCTCCTTCTCCTAAATGGAGCATGAAATTTTTATGAATTTAAGTGTGTTGGTAGAGAAAGATTGAGAATCACAAGGAGAAACACTTTGAATGAAATGTTCAATTTATTAATACTCCCGCTATGTTTGTATCAGCTGCAGCTTCCTGAGCTGAATAAAAATGAATCACAAAGGTCTTAGGAACCTTATGATAGTTCAGCAATTTACCAAAACATTTGAGGAACCTATTTTGAGAAATGTTTTATAAGGTTGACTTTCACGTACTAGGCTAAAGACAACACTTAGCTAAGGCCCCTTCCACATAGCCAAATAAACTCCCACATTATATGCTTTGAACTGGAATATATGGCAGTGTTGACTCAGATAACCCAGATCAAAGCAGATATTGTGGAATTTTCTGCCTTGATATTCTGGATTATATGGCTGTGTGGAAGGGTCCTAAACTCCATAAAGAGAATTATTCTGGATTTACCTTACCAGAGTAAAAAAAAAAAAAACCCTAATTAAACCATAGTAGCTGAAATATCATGTGAAGGGAATGTTGAAATATACAATTTTGGTGTAAGAGGTTTAGAAAAGCAATAGACATTTATAACAATTATTCATGATGTAGGGCCCTTCCACACAACCCTATATGAAGGCAGAACATTCAACAGTATCTGCTCTGAACTGGGTTATCTGAGTCCACACTCAGATAATGTGGGATTTTCTGCCTTGATATTCTGGGCTATAGGCCTGTGTGGAAATGCCCGTAGATAAAGGAACAAACCTAATATGTAGATCTCTATTAGATTGCATGTCCTTTTTACTTTTATGGTTTGGTTCATTTTCTTCTTTGATAATGGGTTAATTCAAGTTATTCTAACCCCTGAAATAGTAGTTGGCTTAACCAGATTGTATAGTCTGTATAGTTTGAGCAAGATATTTGTATGTTTGAGATTCTATATATTTTGGAATATGATAATCCTGCTATGAGTAAGTATTGAAAAACCATACCATTTTTGAAGGCTATATGCAGCTTGGAGCTGGTTTTGTGAAGAAAACCATGTTGGTTGCTTTGCATAGAAATCAGCACTTTCTGTTCACAAGAAAAGTCTTTTCTTCATGGAAAATAATATTTTCATGCAGAAATATTAATTTGTCTACACAATTTTCTGTGCACAAATGAATATGTTGTTTGGGTTGTTGTAGTTTTTTTCAGGCTATATGGCCATGTTCTAGAGGCATTCTCTCCTGACATTTTGCCTGCATCCATGGCAAGCATCCTCAGAGGTAGTGAGGATGCTTGCCATAGATGCAGGAAAAACGTCAGGAGAGAATGCCTGTAGAACATGGCCATATAGCCCGAAAAAAAACCTACAACAACCCAGTGATTCCAGCCATGAAAGCCTTCGATAATATGCTGTTTCCTCTGCAGAAACAATTGACTTCTGCATAAAAAAACACATACAATAAGTTTCAAACTGTGAATATTATCATGAGAGTTTTTTCATCACAGTTTCTCACAACTCAACAAACATTTTTTCAAATGTTTCAATTTTTCTCACCTCTATTTCCAACTATGTATGTATGAATCAAATCTGTATTTTTCAGTCAAAAATATCAAGGGTTGACCATGAGCCATTAAAAATTCTATAGCACCTTAGGCACATTATGGTGAAATTATACTTGTGAGGAGCACAACAAAAGAACATAGACATGTTGTTATATGGCTGAATTTATAATGTATATTAAATATTGTGAAGCATTCAGAGCTTTTCTGCCACAAAGAATATTTTTTATTTTCTTGACCTTATTAAAAATGTACACACCTAATCATTTATTTCCTAATATCTTTTACAGATGACTGTATAGTCTTTATTAAAATCAATATGAATAGATGATTTTTTTCAATAATCTAGTTGCTTCACTGCCTTTATACAAAATAACAGCATAAAACTGCATCTTTTTCCAGTACTTTGCACTTTCCAATTTTAAAGATTTAAATTAAATGCTTATGCTAATGTTAATGACATTTGTTAGCAATGACATTTTATAGCCATGCAAGCAAATGTGCTCAAATAGACATCTCCCCACTCAGGGCACCTTTCAATTGCTATCATTTCTTTTTAAATCTCCGTGGATATTTTGTTTGCATGATAAAATAATCTGTAATGAAATTCCAATCTCTTATTGTTAAAATCTAATATTTAAATTAAATTAATTTGTGCCTGGAAAACACTATATAAAGTTCCATAGGTTTAGAATTATATATTCCCTATGACAGAGTAATTAAAGTCAATGGATTATGACGTTGCTTAAGACCCAGGGTCTGTGCTATAGATGTGTAAAGTATGCCTACAAGTAATATAAAATTCTTTGAAATTACTCTTTGAGTTTTTTTGTTCACATTTTGGATTTTCCTGTGCACTATATTCACTCAGAGATGCCCAGATGGACATCATGGAAGAGATATCAAAGAACAGGCCTGAACTGTAAGAGAGCATTTGGAGACATCACTGGGCTCACCTTGGTTAATATGGCAATAGGCGTAATTTACACTCTGCACAACTGGCATTTCTTGTACATTTGTTTTACTGTATAGTTTTTGCAAAGTTTTTAATGCAGTAATATGAAGAAAATATACAATTATTACTATACTAACTGTAAAAATGTTCCATAGTGAATGACGACTTTGAAATACTATGCTATATTTTACATATTCCATCACACAGCATGAGATATTCCAGAAAGCTTTCTTCTCATTAATTGTGGACCAACTCTTGAACATAAATGTTTAAACATAAATGCCCGTGAAATCTCTATAAAACCTTTAGCCCTCAGTCCTGCTCCTTCCATACTCACTCTACCTCAACCAAAGCTTGAACTGATGGCCCAAATCTACAGTTAAGTTTTCTCACGAGGGCTATTATTGAATAGTATTTTAATTGAAGGAATGTGTATATGTTATGCCCTTCACCTGAAGGAAAAAAGAGCTCCTTTCTGCTTTCACAATGGCCAAATTTGTACTCTACTACCTCTGTATATTCACAAATAGATTTCACATGGTCACACATCAGTATGATGAGCTATGAAGCTAGCTAGTTATTTTTCTTTAATTAAAATCCACTGAGGTGAAAATCATTAGCATGGTTATGAAAAGTGAGAAGAAAAACCAAACAGTCTTTAGTCTATTTGGTATGGGCAATAAAATTTTGTTTTCAATTCAATGAGAATCATCTTTGAAGGACATGGTGAAGGTTAACGGAATGGGAAAATAATTAATTTTTGGACCTTCCCTTGCTCATTGTTCAATATCTCAACCAAGGCTAAAGCTCTCATATAAGGTATATGTGTTTGTGTATGTTTACACTCCAGATTTTATATATACATTCTCTAATAGAATTCTTCCTATAAAAATGCAAATCCAAAGTATGCATCAATATAAATGGAGCATGTTTAACTTTAGAATAAAAATGATGCAGAGGATCCTTCAGGTCTCTAGGTTATTTAAATTCTGACAATGTACCAAGAACTACTTGGTAGGACATAGCTGAGACAAATCAGTACTCAAAAAGATCCAAACAACAGAAAAAAATATGGAAGGTTATCTAAATGTGTTTTGTTCTAAAATTGTATTTTAGGATTTCAACAGTAGTGTAAATCTGTTATATATTAAAACATTTTCTTATTATTTGTCATACAGAAAATTAATATAATTAGCAAGATTATGTGATGAAATGTAGGTAAGATGGTCTGCAAATCCCTTTATCATGGGTAAGCCTTTACAGAATAGTTTCAGACAAAGTTTCAGTGTTTAATTTTTATAAGCATCTTCGCACAGTGCATGATATTACAAAATCTATGCTGAATTCAAAATTAAATAGACATCAATATAAAATGAAGATTAATGGTTCATTTGATTTTAACCCCTGGAAAAATGAAGCTGGGACAGACTTGTTTCTGCAATAGATACTAGGATGCAAAACAATTAATTCAAACTGCAGGAAAAGAGATTCCACCTAAACATTAGGAAGAACTTCCTGAAGGTAAGAGCTGTTAAACGGTGGGAGACGGCATACTATTATGGAGTGTAGTTGAATTTCCTCCTTAGGGGATTTTGAATAGGTGACATTTGGCGGGATAGCTTTGATAGTGTATTCCTACTTAACAGGGAGTTGATTTGGATGGTCCTTGTGGTCTCTTCAGAGTCTATGATTCCATGACTCTAAGTGGTAATAATGCAGATCATTTACAAAGCAAAGAAAAAAGTAGCATTATTCCTTCTCCCTAAGCTTTAAAAGATTTTTATGGTATATTAGCTTGTTATTTTGGAAATTTGCTAGTTCTGTTCTTGTACCATTTTCCCTTTTTCCACTGGCATGCATATAACTTCTTATTCAGATAGGCTTTTGGCTTGAGTTGATGTGGAAGAATTTGTTAATGAAGGGATGTGTACTTTCCACAGTTGTGAGTGGTACAATTGTTACTGGCATCCATGTAACAAGTATGATGACCTTGTAATTCCTTCCCCTCATTATTTTGGAGGAAAAATGCTTTTGGAAAACATTTTTGAAGGGTTCTTTAAAATATGCTATTTTCCTACGGTGTTAGAAGAAGACAATTAATTTGGCAGCTGGTGTCAAATTTGGAGTTCATGAGCCCACCATGAACTTTGGTGGAAAGAAAAGTATAATGTCAAATGTTCCTGCAAATTGGTTTGATCCAGTTGCTAAAATCTTCACCTTCCTTAGAGATTAGGGGGCCTTTTATCCAGCTTCCCTTCCTCTTCTAAAGCCTTATGAATTCCCCACCAGTACAGCTGCTCCATTTTCTAGGGAATCTGAACTCTCAAGGTGGGTTATATTATTATTATTATTATTATTATTATTATTATTATTATTAACTTTATTTGTACCCCGCTAGCATCTCCCGGAGGACTCGATGCGGCTTACACAGGCCGAAGCCTCAATACAATGGAGAACGTAACATCACAATAACAAGCAAATCAAACAATAAGCAAAAATAACATAACACCACAATAGCTAAGCAAATTAAACAATAAGCAAAATAACGACAATGGCAGTACATCACGACATTATTAAAAACTGGTTCGGCCGGCGCACTGGGGTACAAGGGTTAAAAGTGCTGAAATGGCAGGAGGCACGTAGGGTTAAAAGTGCGGTGTGCAGCGACAATTAGTTATGCTAAGGTGCTACTAGGACTTGGGGTGGGGATTCCTAGTCTGGGAAGGCACAACGGAACAGCCAAGTTTTTAAATTCCTTCTGAAAACGGCTAGAGTGGGGGCCTGTCTGAGATCTTTTGGGAGGGCGTTCCAAAGTCGGGGGGCCGCCACAGAAAAGGCCCTGTCTCGTGTCCCCACCAAGCGCGCTTGCGATGTGGGTGGGATCACGAGCAGGGCCTCTCCAGATGACCGTAACGAGCGTGTGGGTTCGTAGATGGTGATGCGGTCACGCAGGTAGGGTGGTCCCAAACCGTTTAGGGCTTTGTAGGTAAGCACCTGCACCTTGAATTGGGCTCGGAAAATAAATGGCAGCCAATGGAGCTCCTTAAACAGAGGGGTAGACCTCTCTTGATAATGAGCCCCGGTTAGCATCCTGGCTGCTGCCCGCTGGACCAATTGAAGTTTCCGAGCCGTCTTCAAGGGCAGCCCCACGTAGAGCGCATTGCAGTAATCCATTCTAGAGGTGACCAAGGCATGGACCACCCCAGCCAGATCAGCCTTCACGAGGTATGGTCGCAGTTGGCGCACAAGTCTCAGTTGCGCAAAGGCCCTCCCGGATACCGCCGACACCTGAGCCTCAAGTGTAAGCGAAGAATCCAAGAGGACGCCCAAACTGCGGACCTGCGGCTTCAGGGGGAGTGTAACCCCGTCCAACACAGGTGACCACCCTATACCCCGATCCGGTTTACGATCGACCAGGAGGACCTCTGTCTTGTCGGGATTGATCTTCAGCTTGTTCTTCCTCATCCAGATCGACACAGCGGCCAGGCACTCACTCACTTATAATATCAAGCACAGAAAACGGCACAGCTTCCCAAGTGTGGGGAACCATGTGCTCATGTTTTCCCTGCACTATAGGCAGTCCTCAAGTGATGAACAAGATTTGTTCTTAAGTTAAGTTTGCTTGTAAGTCAAGACAGGTACATTTCTGAAGTGTAACTCCTGCCACACACACATGCACACGCATGTGAGCTTTGGATAACACAGGGAAGAGGTAACACCCCAGTGGTGTTTTTATTTTGCTATCTGTGAATCTGTTCAAAAGATTTCATCTCCCTTTCAGTCCCTGTGATGATTGGATTATGAAAAAATTGGTTTCTTGTGGAATTAGGGATTGGTGATAAAGATTTAGTGGAGACTCCTTTCCCCCATGAATTTCCCTTCCAAGGGGTAGATTTCTTTCACTTCCTGTTCTTAACTATAAATCACCCTGTTCTTAACTATAAATCATTTGTAAGTCTGATGTTTGTAACTGGGGACTGCATATATCCCCTATAAGCAGCATGATGAAATTGTCTTTTACAGTTGGAAAGGTGCACAAGCCAAATATTATGCAGAAAGAAAAGAAACTTGAGCTGAATGAAAGTATAGCTGGGTATGGTTTTGTTGTGACACGTTTCATGTGACTGTTTTTGTTTTACTAATCTTGACATGTAGAGCATGACTAGTCAGAAATTTCTGCTTTGCCAGTTGTAAGATGGGCCGTTCGGACGTTTTTACAAGGAGGAAATAAGGATAGGATTGCATACAGTAGTGCATTTTGGTGTCTCTCACTTCCCTTTTACTATTCTGGTGATGTCACATCATTCATATTGTTTGGAACGAACTGAATTGGAGAAGATGGCATAGCAGCTGCTGGTTAGCAGCAGCAGCCATCCCTCCCTCCTCGCCCCCCTCTGAGTGACATACTTGATGATATTGTGCTACTTAAAGATTCTGACATGCCTCTAAAAGGAAATACTTCAATTTGGAAAAGAATCAATGAAACTGCTGAGGATCAAAGAGGTACCAACAAAAGGAACTTTCTCTCTGCCATCCTCTGAAGAGGTCATAATTAAAATAGGCTGCAGCAGCAATGTACAAAATAGTTATCTTGACTTTAGAAAGTTTGAGAGAAAATGCTGTCTGACATGTTCTTACTAAAGCTAAAAGTAGCAGGAACCAAGGCTGAATTTAAAAAGAAAGAAAGAACTAGGTAAAGCAGAAAAAAGAATAGCTAAAAGATCTGTATCTATAGCCAACAAAGAAAAAAATAAGGAGAAATCCTACAATACACATTATGGTACTACTAGAAAAAGCCAAGATAAGACTAAAATAAGATTTTAAAAAAGCATACTTTAGGAGGTTAAAACAAGTCTTTCACTTATAAGAGCTTTATAAAAGGCAAAATATGTAGAATGATCAAATCTGGTTTATTTTTTAAAACATGGAAACAGAAAATCAGACACAATAGCTCAAAGATAGATTAAAGGCAAATACAGGAATGCTTCTTTTTCGCTATGAGAAGCTATAAAAGAAGCCTGCAAATAGAAAAGAAGACCATATAAAAAAAGCCTTTCATAAAAATGATTGTGTTAACCTGCAGAAAGAGAAAATGTTCAGAGAAAAAAAATAGATACTTCAAATACAAACTGACCAAAGCTTATAGGTGGCATTAAACGGCTGTGGCAATAGAAATGATTCAGAATTTATGGTGCACATTTCTTACCACATATTAGCAATTTACCTACTGTATATAGCTACTAGCTTTTAATACTCTTCCCCATTTAATACCCTCCCTCTCTCTATATATAGTATACCTTATATTATGATTGAAATTAAGCAGTAGTTTAGGAGTTTCTCCTGTGGAATTGGCAGAAATAAAGTCCAAAAGGTATAGCAAAATTTTAAAGAACTAATGTAAAGGACAAAAATAAATGTACGTGTGCTTTTGTGATCATTTCAAGTCTCTTTTTCATGCTGAAACTTTTAATGGGTTTGTGCTGTTCTTCAGCATCTGCCCCTGGGAAGGTTCTGGCTTTCATAAAATTGTTATATAAATGCCTATAAAGACAGAGGAAAATAAAAGTGGAAATTTTAAGCCACAGTTTTGAAATGCATTTTGAACAAAAAAACCAAAACAAACACCAATTTGAGTGCATTTAAGTAAAATTTAGATAGTTATGGAATTATTCTACAGTGAATGTAAGTGTTTCAAATAGCGTTTCCCAGAGTTGAAATATAGAGAACAAAGAATGATCAGACTGCCAAAAATATGAAACATTCTCTATGCTTCTAATGTGTATATTTTGCAGGGGGGAGGAGGAGGCTCGCATATGGACCAAACAACATAATAACCATTTCAATAAGCTTGCGTATCATGGCAGCAAGGTTAATGGCAAACATCCTCAAAAATTGATCATTTCTGTGTAAGAATACCTAATCCTTCCAAAGACCAGACACGTAATTGGTAACACAAAAGAAGTAATAATGGTATCAATTGTTATGTTTAATCACTCCCATTAGTTTTTTTAAAAAACAGTACTGCAAGAATACCTTACTGCAATGGGACCGAATTCAGTAAGATGAGTCTTATAAGTGATTGGAAAATGTTCTGTTCCCTTCAGCACAGGGAAAGATTGAGACTGATGAGAGTGACAGATTTTGGTTCTCATTTTTCCTGCCCACCACTACTTTCTGATATACTTCCTCTTATGAAATCAGAGCAACTACCCATACTTCCAGAGGGATTGAAAGAAGCAAACCAGGACAGGAAACCTGAGACACAATTTCTCCCTCTGATGACAAAACTACCTCTAGGGTCATAGAGAGGATTTCTTTTCTTTGCTATAGACCTCTGGGATGTCCCAGGAACCATAAGATTGCTGTCAAATTACCTCATCTAAAATGACATTGTTTGTATCATTTGTACTGGGTGAATAGACTTCCGGTAAGATGGCGGGGAGCTAACAGCTGATCCCGGAGCGGTCCGGTGAGAAAAATTCAATCGAAGCCCAATCCCCCTCATCCAACCCTCCCTTAACCATCCAGCCGTCACCTTGGCGCCCGGGGGTTTGAAGGAACCCTCTGGGGGCCTTTTTTGGCGGAGATATAACAAGGGAGAGAGCTGAAGAAGGAAGAGACGGGGAGAGGTAGAACGCTGAGGCCTTGCCACCCAGGCCCAAACGGAGCGTTCCCTCACAATTCAATCTAACTGTGGCTACCGGACTGCCTGAAACCCCCCCAAACGGACTTACGAACCTCACATTGCTCTTGCCTGCTGCCCGTTTGTCCCGCCGCTGGGGAGGTGAACTCTGCGCTACTCGGAGGTCTGTATGAGTCAGCGTTCTATGGCGGCGCCCTGCTGCTTGGCTCCCTCGCTGCTCGTTACTCTTCCGCAGCGTTGTTGCCTGACGCTGGAGCCAGCGGTCCGTAGCTGATTGCCGTCCCGCCTGCCTGCCTGCGGCCTCGGCGCTCTGGCTGCTTGCGGCTGCGCCGGGCCCTGTTGCTTGGGAGGTGAGCCTGGCCCGGCTCGGGCCAGCATCGTGGGCGCCATTTGCTGCTTCGGCGGCCGGCGAATCTCAACTCCCCAGCGTGGCTCAGCGTGACTCAGCGTTCTGGCATCCCGCTGCGCTGGGCTGCCTGCGACCTCGGCGCTCCTGCTGCCGCGCGGCTGCGCCTGGTTCTCCAGGGGAGGTGGACCACGTTCCTCCCACTCATCGCAGCCGAGGCCTAGTGCACGGCTCGGCCTGCCCCGCGGCCGACTACGGCGAGGCGCCTGCGGACGCGACTCCAACACCTCCTGGCGTCCCAGCGCCCTTGGTGCTTCCTCGACCTCCGGTGGTCCTGTGGCGCTGTGGTTCGAGAAAGGCTGGCCTTCCATCGTGCCGGCCCCTGCCTCCATCGTGCCGGCCCCTGCTGGCCCAGTCTGGCCCTACCGGTCCCGGCTTGAGTCGGCCCTGTGTTGACTGAGTTGTGGTGTCACCATCTGTGTTGGGCCGGCAAGTTTGCCTTGGAAGACTACCTACAACAGGCCGGGGCTGACTGACTATTGAGGTTCCTATATCCCTGTGCTGATTTGTAAGACTCTTGGCTGAACATCGTCTTCTCTGTGAGGGGGGAGGGGTGGGCTGTCCGCCATCAGGTGTGAGCCGCCTACCATCGCGGCTGTTCAACCTAGAGTTATCAATTCCGGAAGTCTATCCGCTGGTGTACTAATCCGTCTAGAGTCTCGCCGGGGTCATAGCAATACTTAGTTAACCATCACCATTATCACCTCATAAGGGGTAGTCGTATAATATCAATTAGTACATTCCTGGTAGTCATTTGTTGCCATCCGTCATCATTGTAATAAGATCGAATTAGAGCACTTAGGCGCCTGCCATCTGCTGCTAGACTGCACCAGCACTTTCGCCCCTTCCCTGTCCCTCTGTGCCGCACCTTATATCGCTAAGTAGAGCACCTTAGACCTAGCACTTTATTAATGTGCCTTTGAACGTGTGTTGCTGCTAAGTAATTTATGATCATTTACGTTTACCGACGGACTGCTCCTGAAATCTATGCACCTTAAGAACTGGTCTATAGAAGCAGTCGGAATATCGACTACCATCCGTAGTGCTGCTACCCATGTGGTCCCCTGCCCCCTGTTGTGTACTGTTTCTATTGCTCTGGTGTAGCGGAGGGGGCAGAAGAGGAGATGGTCCGGAGCCTGTGATTGAGGGTGTGGTGGGGAGGGGGGAGGAGGGGGAGGGGGAATGCTGGCAAGAACCAATAAACCTAACAACAAGCATAGGAGAAAGCACTCTTATGGCTCAGAACTGCGGCATGGAGGGGGGGAGGTGCTCCACTAGCCGAGGGGCCCCCATAGAGGTCGTGGTGGGAAGGAGGAGATGCGGGAGAAGGAGACCTCGAATTCGGCCTAATTCGGACCGCTTCTCCAAATTAATTATTCCCAATAGGTCTCCTAAGGTAATTTGGTGTAACCAGGTGAGCGGGCCCTCTGGCTTGAAGGTGGTGTTGTTGAACGCCAGGTCTGTCAACGGAAAAACAACTTGGATTCAGGATCTAATCCTGGAGGAGCGGGCAGATCTGGCGTGCATCACGGAGACCTGGTTGGATGAAGCGGGGGGCGTAAATCTCTCCCAGCTTTGTCCTCCAGGTTTCTCCGTGCAACACCAACCTAGAGCCGGAGGACGGGGAGGCGGGGTCGCAGTGGTCTATAGAGATACCATCCATCTAACCAGGAGCCCCATCCCGCAGACCACAAATTTTGAATGTGTCCATCTGAGGGTGGGTGACCGGGACAGAATAGGGATTCTGCTAGTGTACCGTCCACCTCGCTGCACTACAGCCTCCCTACCTGAGCTAGCGGGGGTGGTCTCGAGCCTGGCGGTGGAGTCCCAACGGCTTCTTGTGCTGGGGGACTTCAACATCCACGCCGAGGCAACCCTCTCAGGTGCGGCTCAGGACTTCATGTCCGCCATGGCAACCATGGGGCTGTCCCAGCAAATAACTGGCCCCACCCACTGTGCTGGACACACATTGGACTTGGTTTTCTGCCAGGGATGGGAGCAGGGTGGCGGTGTGGAGGAGTTGTCCATCTCTCCGTTGCCGTGGACCGACCACTTCCTGATTAGATTTAGGCTCACTGCGCCCCCTAACCTCCGCAAGGGTGGAGGACCCATTAAGATGGTCCGCCCCAGGAGGCTAATGGATCCGAACGGATTCCTGACGGCTCTTGGGGAGTTTCCCGCCACCGCGGTAGGCGACAATGTCGAGGCCTTGGTCGCTCTCTGGAATGGGGAGATGACCAGGGCTATTGACATGATCGCTCCGGAACGTCCCCTCTCAAGTAACCGAGCTAAACCAGCCCCTTGGTTCACCGAGGAGCTGGCAGCGATGAAGCGAAGGAAGAGGGTTCTAGAGAGCGTGTGGCGATCGGACCCAAGCGAGTCAAACCGAGCACGGTTTGTGTCCTTTTTGAGGGCATATGCCGCGGCAATAAAAGCCGCAAAGAAAACTTTCTTTGCGGCCACTATTGCGTCTGCAAAGAACCGTCCGGCGGAGTTGTTCCGGGTTGTCAGAGGTCTTTTAACTCCCCCCACCGGTGGGAGCCCTGACAACTCGGCAGCGCGCTGTGAAGCATTTGCTCGGTTCTTTGCAGACAAAGTCGCTTTGATCCGTTCTGGGCTGGACGCCACATTAGATGCAGTCTCCGTGGATGTGACACAAGCACCTGCTTGTCAGATTTTGTTGGATTCTTTTCAGTTTGTGAAACCCGAGGATGTGGACAAGGTACTTGGAGGAATGAGACCCACCACGTCCATCCTAGACCCCTGCCCATCCTGGCTTCTGAGGGAGGCCAGAGGGGGATTGGCCGAGTGGGTAACGGTGGTGGTTAATGCCTCCCTTCGGGAAGGCAAGATTCCAGCGAGCCTAAAACAGGCTGTTATAAAGCCGCTGTTGAAGAAACCATCACTTGACCCCACTAAATTGGACAACTTTCGGCCTGTTTCCAATCTTCCCTTCTTGGGCAAAGTCATGGAAAGCGTGGTGGCCTCACAACTCCAGGTATTCTTGAGAGACACGGATTATCTGGATCCGGCACAGTCTGGTTTCAGACCGGGACATGGTACCGAGACGGTCTTGGTCGCCTTAGTGGATGATCTGCGCCGGGAGCTAGACAGGGGGAGTGTGTCCCTGTTGGTGCTCCTGGACCTCTCAGCGGCCTTCGATACCGTCGACCACGGTATTCTTCTGGGGCGCCTTGCAGAGATGGGCCTTGGGGGCACTGCCCTGCAGTGGCTCCGGTCATTTCTGGAGGGTCGTACTCAGAAGGTGTTACTGGGGGACTCCTGTTCAACGCCGCAGCCGTTGACCTGTGGCGTTCCTCAGGGTTCCATCTTGTCCCCCTTGCTGTTTAACATCTACATGAAGCCGCTAGGTGAGATCATCCGGAGTTTCGGGGTGCGGTGTCACCTGTACGCAGATGACGTCCAACTCTGTCACTCCTTCCCACCTGCTACTAAGGAGGCCGTCGAAGTCCTGAACCGGTGCCTGGCCGCTGTAATGGTCTGGATGAGGGCGAACAAACTGAAATTAAATCCAGACAAGACAGAGGTACTCCTGGTCAGTCGCAAGGCCGAACAGGGTATAGGGTTACAGCCTGTGCTGGACGGGGTCGCACTCCCCTTGAAGGCGCAGGTTCGCAGCTTGGGTGTGACCCTGGACTCATCGCTGAGCCTGGAGCCCCAGGTTTCAGCGGTGACCAGGGGAGCATTTGCACAGCTTAGGCTCGTGCGCCAGCTGCGCCCGTATCTTGGGAAGTCTGACTTGGCCACGGTGGTACACGCTTTGGTCACATCCCGCCTCGACTACTGCAACGCTCTCTACGTGGGGCTGCCCTTGAAGACGGCCCGGAAGCTCCAGCTAGTCCAACGCGCGGCAGCCATGTTGTTAACGGGAGCTGGACGCAGAGAGCATACAACGCCCCTGCTGTCCCAGCTCCACTGGCTGCCGATTTGCTACCGGGCCCAATTTAAGGTGCTGGTGTTATCCTACAAAGCCCTAAACGGTTCCGGCCCAAAATACCTTGCAGACCGCATCTCGGCCTACGAGCCCACGAGGGCCTTGAGATCATCCGGGGAGGCCCTTCTCTCGGTCCCGCCTGCCTCACAGGCACGTCTGGCGGGGACGAGGGAGCGGGCCTTCTCGGTGGTGGCCCCCCGGCTGTGGAACACCCTCCCTGCTGAAGTTAGACAGGCACCCTCCTTGATGGCCTTTCGTAGGGGCCTGAAAACTTGGCTCTTCGAGCAGGCCTTCAACTGAGTGTATTGAATGACAATGGAATGAACTAGGACTACGAATTTTGGCTATGACCCCAGGACCCGACGAAGCGGATTTTTAGTATAAGTATATGTTATGTGGTATTGTCTGGTTTGTATCGTCACGGCTCACTGTACACTGTCTTCTTTGTTGTTGTTCACCGCCCCGAGTCGCCCTCGGGCTGAGAGGGGCGGTCAATAAATGAAATAAATAAAATAAATAAATAAATAAATAGAAATACACTTCAAATTAAACCATAAGAGTTATTGGGTCTGTACTAAAAAAAACCCCTTTAATTAAAGTGAATCTCTTTCTTTGCAGATTTTAAAACAAAGGGTGCATGGCCATCTGTTCGGAGTGCTTTGGTTGCATGGCAGAGGGTTGGACTGGATGGCCGTTGTGGTCAGCCTTTTCCCCAAAACTGGGACTCAAGGCAGCTTACAACAACAACAACAAAAGAATACAATTTAGATCCCATCTACATTGCCATGCAGTTTGAAATTGTGTTATATGGTCAGTATAGACCTGTGGTGGCAAACCTATGGCATGTGTACCAGAAGGAGCAGGCAGTGCCCTCTCTACTCACATGTGTGCCGTCGCCTACTCCCACTTGCCCCCCCCCCCATTGCATCTCACTTGTCCCCCACTCACCTGCCCACTGGCTTGCCCCTGCTCACCCATTTGCTTGCACCTTACTTATCCACTTGTTTCCCCTCACCTATTTGCCCTGATAATCCCTACTTCCCCTGTTCACCCACTTGTTTGCCTGTTTGTCCAATCCCCTTGCTCTTCCGCTCCCCCATAATCCATCTCTAAAAGGTTCACCATCACTAGTGTAGACTCGTATAATGCAGTCCAATGAGTCTTCACTGACCATATAATGCTGTTTCAAATGGCAATGTAGATGGGGCCATAGTTAAAAACATATCACATAACCTTTCTAGAGTGAGTGTTACTTTGGACCCTTCTACACATATCTATATCCCAGAATATCAAGGCAGAAAATCCCACAATATCTGCTTTGAACAGGGCTGAGTCCACACTCAGTTAATGTGGGATTTTCTGCCTTGATATTCTGGGATATAGGGCTGTGTGGATGGACCCTTAATTGTCACATCTTTCAAAAGCATGGAGATATTTCAAGGAAAAGTTTAACTACTGGGGTTGAGATAATAAAATATGAATGGTATTGATTACCTTCTCAGTTTCAAATCTTTCTTGACATAGTTAGACAAGAGAAATGAAGTACTCCAAATGTTTTGCGGGCCATCTTCTTACTTCACATTTTGTATTAATAAGTTGCTAAGTCAGAAATCTCAAGTCTGAGATCTCAAGATCAAAATTTAAGACTTAGAGGTAACATTTTTTGATATAATAAGAAGCAGTCTTTTATGAAGTTACAAGGGGCAGCCTTGATGACGCTGTTAAGCCTGATAAATGAAACACACCTGCAGTTGCATAGAGCTTTTCATTAAAATATAAAAGAAATCTAACAACTAGTGTTCTTGCCCTGAGATTTCTTTCCTACTTCCTGTGAGGACTAGAGAAAAGAGGCTATATACCCTTAACTCTTGGGACCTTTGTTAAGGGTTAAGGATTTAATTCTTTGCAGATTTCATTCTCTGCTGTGAGAAAGTCTTCAAAAAGTGAAAGTCTGGGAGGTATATTCACAATTGAGACTTATGTTGTGTAAAATTAATATCATCATAGTTTTGCAAAGGAAACAGTATTTTGGCAAAGAAAATAATTATTTGGTTCAGAAACATTGTCATCCATCATCATTGTCCACCCCAAGACTGTGGAGTGACCTGCCAGAAGAACTCCAACAACTAAATCAGTTGTTGGAATTTAAGACACAACTGAAGACTCATTTCTTCTACCAGTCCTATCTAATCAATTTTAACTTGTGAATTTTCACTTGCATTTCATCTGTAATTTTTAATCTCAATTTTACTGGTGTATATTTGTTATATGTATTTTAATAGTATTCTGTTTATTTTCACTGTTGTACCCAGCCTCGAGCTGGATGGAGAAGTGGGTAATAATAATAACAATTATTGGTATTGTTATTATTATTCTTCACAAAAATGCTTTTTGATGTGTAAAAGCTATGGATTTTGTGCAGAATAAATTCTAGAAGCAAAGATTCTCATCACTAAATTTCATTTGTGCAGACTCCCTGAGACTCACTTTCTGAATATTTTCAAACATTCTTTCCATCTCTAATAGGGGAAGAATTCCCATATATAGAACACTGTCTGGTATGAAAGACTTGTGTGTATAGAATAGTGTTCTTGTGGACAGCGACATCACTATGTAAAAATCAAACAAAGTGTATGTGGATAGCTTTTCCCATTCCATTTCTTCTCATTCACTTTTCCCTGTTCCCTAATTTTCTCATTTCTTGTCTCGAACTTTTTGTCTTATTTTGCAGCCATTTCTTATTAATGTCTTATTAAAACATTGTTCATGAAGTATAATCATCATTTTTTTCTGACAGCCAAATTGACAAAGGATTTGTATTCAGCTGTTAAAATAGTATTGGTTTGCATGATCTGAACAGGCATGCCATGTTTATGCTTATTCCTAGGAAGAGACCCAAGAGAGGGAAGTGCTGTGCTAAAGAAAAATTAAAGCACATAAACAGCACCCACTAGTGGCCCCCTAGGCACAGAATCAAATTTTGCTATCAGCCAGTTGGATAGTTACTCTAATTCTCGCAAACCTCTTCAGAACTGTTTGTGGCTTATTACTAAATGAAAGAGAGGAATGACATCTGTCTTTCCCTAAGAAAAAGTTAGTACATAAAATATAAGATAAGATCATAGCTGAAATTAAACTGTAGTCTGTTCCCAAATTCACGATTCCTTGAACACCAGATCACGAAATCCATGACCATACTCATAAATGGAAATTTTCGTTAACCTGTGGTATGCAACTAAAACTTTCAGTTCTGATGGCGAGAGGGGCTTACTCAACTCTCTCTCCCCTGCTGTCTTTCTCCGTCTATACACTGGCAGAAAAACCCAATAAATATAGATCCAAAATGACTCCCTAGGAGTTGTGAACAAAAGAGAAAAAAGCAAAATGATTATTATTTCTCCTTATTTCAATTAGTGGCATCACTAAGTGTCACCCAGTCAGGTAACTCATGGTATCACCCACATGGACCTCATCTCAAACCAGACCATACCTCAGTTGTGTATTTAAAATACCACAAAATTTGACAAAATCAGTGGCTTAAAAAAATCAGTCAGAATGAAAATGGTTTGCAGACGAAACCATCTGTTATGAAATATTATTGCGATAATGGCAACTCTGACCAGAGTGCATGCATGGAAGACAGTTCAGCAAAGAGTTTTAGTCTTGCGGGCTTATTGATGCAGAACATATAAGAGCTAACTACACAAAACCATTGAAGTCATTTTACTGTGACTCTCTGATGGTGTCATCCAATGTGGTCTGCACTCCTGTAACTCCTGGATACCCCTAGTAGGTCCCTTGATTTCAATTATATTGCAACAAATGAAAAAAGAAACAATATATTATTGAATCCAAGAACAAGAAAACACTGAAATTATAAAATAATAAAACATTGACAGCTAGCTACTTTTTATACAACTTTTGGCACAAGAGGGAAAGATTCTGCTGATGCAGGTGTGTATTACATCTGCTCACAAAATCCTGGATGTTGAAATATTTAAAACCAAATGTGCTTTGCTTCCTACAAGGTCAGAAACTGACTAAATGTAGTGAAGGAGCCATATTTTTAAGTAGCTTACTCTCGAAGAGTAATTGAACAATGATAGCATGACTGCATAGTTACATTTGTCACTTTGATAGCAGTCAAAGGGAGAATGGCATTGGATACGAGATAGAGTTTACAAGCAGATGACCCAGAGATCAGTGTAATGGATGATACAGCCTGACTTGGTGAAATTGACAATGGCTTTCCTATACCTTGGAAAATTAAAATTTTGGTTTGGTTGGCACAACCATGTTTTATTATGATCCTACATAATATGTCAATATTTCTAAAAGTTGTTTATTCATTCAGTCGCTTCTGACCCTTTGTGACCCCATGAAACAGCCCATGCCAGAGCTCCCTGTTGGCTGTTGCCACCCTCAGCTCCTTCAAGGTCGAGCCAGTCACTTCAAGGAAACCATCCATCCATTTCATCCTTGGTCAGCCCCTCTTCTTTTTTCCTTCCATTTTTCCCAGCATCATTATCTTCTCCAAGCTTTCCTGTTTTCTCATTATGTGGCGAAAGTACATCTAAAATATCAATGTATAAACAAGAAGGCTGTTTTATACAGGGACATTCTAGTATGACCTTGCTATTCATTGAAATAGATGTTTAATTGTCAGGTTTGGGGGCATTATATCATTTTAAGCTTTTACAACATATAACTTGTTTCAGAATTTTTACTTTAATTTTCTGGTTATTTTCATAGAGCATCTTTTAATCGGTGAGAAAAAGCCACTAGCAGCCATCCTGAATTTTTAGACAGTTTAGATTTTATGCTGAGTTACAGATGACAGATCCTTGAATTTTAGCTGCTTTTGTGGAGTTAATAACTTTGGAAACATTACATTAAAGAACACCAAATTTATGGCATTTTAAATATTACAGCAATTAATTTTTAAATTGCAAGAGCATCTAGGAGTGATAAAAATCAGATCTTCTTCCATGCCTTTTTAGGAAATTTAAGTATGACTTCCTATGGTTCATTTTGCTAGATTCATATCGACTATGTAATCTTAATTTTTCCCACTAAAGCAGTGATCTTTAGAGAGACATCTGAGAGACAGGCTTTCCATCTTTTCAGTTCTTAATGCTACTAGAGCATGCAATTACAACAGCTACTTTGTAAAAGATACTGGAAGGGTAGTTCGGGTAACAAGGGCAAGTATGTGATAAGCGGGTAGCAATGGGACCATATACATTACATGACTGGGAATGACTTCAGCCCAGTATTTGTTGTTCCCCTTTTCAGGTCCTACTTTTCATGCTGTGGCCATAACGGCCTTCTTTCGAGCACTAAGGCTAAGTTTTCTCATGATCAAATCATGAAGGGATGGCTCTGGTAGAGCACTGGCTATGCAAGCCTTGGAACTGTGGCTGGATCAGGCACTGATGAGAAAGGTAACTAAGGTAAAGTTGCATAATTGTGTGGGGGCTGACCTTTCCTCTGTTAGGGACTTTGGCAATACGTGGAGGTAAGAGGAAATGATCTGGGTGTATTGTTGCAGAGTCCCTTCCTTTTACAAAATATCAGTTCTGGAATGTTGCATCAAAGACACTGAAAGTCCTGCAGGGGGTCAATTTCGGTACCTGCTGATTTTGTACTGTAGCAGCCTCCGCAGCAGCAGCTATGGAATTTAATGACCAGGTTAAGTAGCACATTGGGAGATGGTGCTCAATAGTATTTCATCATTAAATGTGAGAATTCCTGACAACAGTTTAGTTGCCTCTTTTGTTCATTTAGTTTACAGATGTGGGATGGTTCGAAGGCAAGGCCTTATCTGTGGGTACAGTTTAATCTTTTGGGCAAAGAGTCAGGCCTGTGGATGTCACATTGGGACGCAACCTGGTCATAATTAAATGGTGGGGTATACAGGGACTCCAATGGATGGGGCTGCTACCACTGTTGTTTGAGGAGAGGCAAGGGAAAGCATCCTACAGACATGCTAATTTTCCCTATTGGGAGCAATGATTTTAAGGGGAAGGCACTGATCTTGCAAGCCTTGAGGAATTCAAGTTACATCGGGCAATGTTGGCCCAAAGTGGGGTTTTATGGCTGTCATTGCTATTTATTTATTTATTTATTTATTTGCAATATTTGTAGACTGCCCTTCTCAACCCTGAAGGGGACTCAGGGCGGTTCACAGTTTAAAGGTGGCTGGGGGATTGTAATCCCAAAAAAGTTGGATTTGGCCAGACGTAAGATCATTTAGGAACTGAGAAATGATATGAGCCAAATTGAGGGCTGGATGATCCCCCATATGGAGATTGTATTCAAATGGCCAGAGCTGTGCAGGGCCAATGGAGTGGACCTCTTGGAGGAGGGAAACGTTTCATTTTTGGATAAATAAATAGGTCAGGAAAAGGCCCTTTAGATCAATATTCCTGTGCCTGGTCTCTTTATTTAATGGTGGGAATTCAAATGCAATTACAACAGCTACTTTGTAAATCAATTTCTTTGCTGATTAATACCAAATAACACTACTGTTGTCCTATTATACTTTACTTGGAATTCATAAGCTACCTCATTTTCTGAGACACCAGGTTATTTTATGATATTATATCTTTTAGTAGTCTGATGATCATACAAATTATTCTTATGAATTAGAATGGTTCATACAGGAAATATCAATCTTGTTCAGTGTGGAGGACAACCTTCATTCTGAACACATACTTTCCAGGAATAAAGGTAAATGGCAAGGCCAGGGCCAAATGTGTGTATGAAGGTAAGCAAAGTGCTTTCTTCCCCGAACTATATAATCCACGACCCCTGCCAGATGGTTACAGGGAGGGGTTCCCACTTTCTCTGCATTCTAGTAGTATGGTATGCGTAATGTAAAGCTAACTACTGGCTAATAGTATAATCTCCCATTATATTTTTACAAGAATGCCTCAGATATAGCAGGGTTTTTATGCACTCTAGGGAAATTAAGGCAGCAGGCATCTATAGTGCGAAGCCTGGACTTTGCTTAGTCTGGCTATGTTTATTTTATCCTGCAGTGCCCTCTGTTATCAGATCTGCTGTCATGTCTGATTTCCAATTTATATTCTAAAATATTGAAGCTTCAATGAGTAGAAAGAAAGATTGCTCTGGCATGTAAATCTATATCTTTCACATTAAAATAGAAAGCAATTTGTAAGGGAACATGCCATATAAATATCTTGATGATTTCTTCTTCCTGTTTTCTCCAACAACCCCAAATTTGTTGATTTACATTGTTATAAAATCAATATTGTTTTACAAAAAGAAAACAGTATCAGGACGGAGACAAGTAGGACTATATAAGGGTCAATGCAATTCTTTCTTGGAATATAACAGTGGAGGGGTATAACCTATTTCGGAGAAATAGATGAAACACAAGAGGGAGTGGAGTAGCAGGGTAGTGAAATGCTAACAGGGGACAGGGAAAAGGCAGAGCAGCTAAACATCTTATTTGCCTCAATCATCTCCCAAAAACACATAGGTGTTCAACCTGAGCAATATGGAGTGGAAGTTCAACCCAAAATAGTTAAAGAAGTAGTCCAGGAATACCTGGCTATTCTAAATGAATTCAAGTCTCCAGAGCCAGATAAACTACATCCAAGAGCATTGAAGGAACTAGCAGAAGTTATTTTAGAACCACTGGCAATAATCTTTGAGAGTTCTTGGAGATCAGGAGAGGTCCCAGCAGACTGGAGGAGGGAAAAGGTTGTCCCTATCTTCAAGAGGGGAAAAAAAAAGAATACTCAGACAATGTATATAGCTTTTGTTAAAAAACAATCTGGTAATCGAGACATACTTATAGCAGACTTCGGACCTCATCAAACAGGACCCTAGGATGCTTTCACTCCTTCTAGAGGATGGAGCCCACACCAGATATCACATGATGTTGTGTGAATTCTGGTGGGGCCCCCACCCACAACCAGGGTTAAAGCATCGCTGGACACTTTCCCCCTAACACAGGAGGCTTCCTGTGTTGTGCTGGAGCCAGCACAGGGCCTCTCTGCAAGGGCGACACTTTCCCCATGTGATGGGGAAAGTGTTGATGAGAGGGAGTTATGTGCAGGATGACAGATTCACCTCACTGCTCCTTCTTTCATCTAGGATACTTCGCCTGGCCTTTATGATTTATTTATTGTGTCAGGAGCAAACCAAAATAGTTGTATTGCATTAAAAACAAACAAACAAACCACAACGTTTGCAGACTTGGTATTCTATTAAATGTCTTTTGACCAGTAGCTGGCCACTTGCAGTGCCTCTGGTGTTGCTGCAAGAAGGTCCTCCATTGTGCATGTGTCAGGGCTCAGGTTGCATTGCAGTAGGTGGTCTGTGTTCCGCTCTTCTCCACAATTGCATGTCGTGGATTCCACTTTGTAGCCCCATTTCTTAAGGTTGGCTCTGCATCTCGTGGTGCCAGAGTGCAGTCTGTTCAGCACCACACAGTTTTCTGTGCGCCCAGGAGGGAGTCTCTCATTTGGTACCAGCCATTGATTAAGGTTCTGGGTTTGAGCCTGCCACTTTTTGGAGTCTCGCGTGCTGAGGTGTTCCTGTGAGTGTCTCTGTAGATCTCAGAAAACTATTTCTTGATTTAAGTCATTGGCCTTTATGATGAAGCTGTTGTGACTATAAATGTATGAGTCCATTTGAGGGAGCATGTTCCTCCAAAATCTGTCCTGTAGCTAAAAATACAAGAGGATGCCTGCCGGATCACAGCAAAAGCCTGTGTAGTTCAATATTCTGTTCCTATGACCACAGGGCTTCTTAAACTTTTCCACTCAGGACTCATTTTAACTCAATACATTTTTGCATGACCCCAGTTTGATAGGGGTGTGTGTGTATATATATATGTGTGTGTGTATATATATCTCAAACATGTACTGATAATAAATTGACATCTACAAGGCTTGCTAAACAGGCTGTCCTTTTTATGAAGAACAGCTGAAACAGCTTCTGCAGCGTCTACAGTAAACATTGTACAACAGATTGATGTAAATGTCTAAAACCGCCACTTTGTGGTGTTCTGAAAACTTGACCTGTTGGCATTTTTTTCAGAATCCTGACACTGGGTGAAGGGGCCCCCATTTCAGGTTGGGACCCACAGTTTAAGAAGCAGTGGTCTAACAGATGCCTCAGAAACATCTTACTTGTGTTTCTCATTCACTGACACTAAGAGCCATAATATCTGTTATTGAAGAAAGAATTTACTAATCCTCAATAGTAATCTGTGGTAGTCTTAGATTAAATGAATTTAGCAAATACCTTTTATAAATAAATGATGGTGATCATGTCCAGGTTGGCAGCTTTAACTATATAACTATAAAGAATGCTATAATTCTAGTGTGGAGTGTGCAAAGAAGATGCTAATTATGTGGAGGTAAATGCCACAATAGGGCAGCTACTTCCTTGTTTTAAAAATCAGAGGAACTTGAAGACAGGGGGGGGGGGGGGGGGGGCTGATAGCGGTGGTTGAGCCAGCTGTCCAAATGAATGAGATTATGCTTATTTTGCATCCAGTTATATTCAAGTTGAACTAAATCTATTTTCCTTCTAGACAAGCATACTCTTGGCTGACCTCTTATGCTTTTATTCCTTCTCTTGTGCTGTTTTTCTTCCTCATCAGGGCAAGGTGATTCCCTAGAAGCAGGTTAAGGAGAAAGAGGCCATAACTGACAAGTGAAATGTGGCAGCTCATAAGTTGTGTCTGCATCTTCTCATATTCCCCAGAGCAAGATAGGTCCTCAAAAGCATTACATGGTAACACTTCATCTATTTATGCTTTCCCGTTCTGTTTCCTTGGATATTACGAGTCAAATAGAGAATTCTCTCTCCAAATCTAGTACAAATTGGACTACAAATTTGCATTTCCGTAGGTTCAAAATGGACATCAATATGATGTTTCTTTGTTTTTGAAAAAGCTAGGAATGCAGAAAGTGGCCAGGGAGTTCATGTTTAGCTTATGACCTCATCACACTTGAAAAAAAAGTGTCCTGGGATACTTCTGCAGCAGCATGGTGCCACCAACATGAGAGCCTCATCATGTTCCACAAGGAATAATGGGGCTACTATGGTCTTAAGCTGCATGGCAACATTTCCCCACATGTAAAGGGGAACCATCAGCTGCCGGCTGAGGAGCTGGGATTATCCCGCTGCCACTTTGATTTGTCACAAGGCAACGCTGAACCTCAACCATGTGATGAGGTCCTTAATTATTATCTAATAATTATTTACTGCTTCTCATGCCTGGATGTTTTGTTTCAAAAACTGAAATATGTAACAGATTGTTTTTCTCATACTGAACCCATTGATCAGTACTGGTATTAGTCCAGAACAGCAGCAGCCATTTTGAGGCCTGAGGAATAGATCCAGGGTAAAAGGGCAAGGAGAGTGATTGCAGTCAGAAGGTTGGGCCAGTCTAGATAAATATGTGGATTTCTGTTTGAACATTGCATTCTTCCTAATGTCCAGTAGAAAAAGTACAGGTTCAAACCTATTAGAAAAACAATTAAATAGACCACATATTTCACCTATTCAAGATTAAGAAGTAAGAATCAGTTTTAACACATACTAAAATCTTCATGGGGAGCACAGCAGTAGAGTCACAGGAAATCATGGATCTGAAAATTTCAACTGGTGCTTTTTTATTCCTCTAGTTCACAACTTTAACCTAATAATGCTGCTATGCATTGTAGAGGAGGATTTTTTTTAGTCTACAAAAATCATTGAGCAGTTCTCAGTCTCTAGCCAACTTCAAAAATGTCCAACTGAGTCATCAGTAGGTTACATAAGTAATCACATGGTGGGTAAGGAAAAAAAAGTTCAATATACAGATTGAATCTTTGTGTTACCAGGGAATGACATTGCCAATGCCCAGGGCAAAAGCATTTCAGTACAGATAAACAAAAGATTAACCATCTCTTTCTACAACACAGGTTTGATTTTCATCCTAAGCTAACTAACTTTTGATCTTTACTCTGAACATCTTTTTATAAAGGATAACATATGACCTAAAATTACACATGCCAGCATGCTGTCCTGGTAAAAAATCCTCTTTGAAAATTGTCATTCTGATGCTTCCCACTTATTTTAACAGAAAGGCAAAAGCTTTGCACATAAAGATTCCCTCAGTGAGAGGGAATGTGGGTAATAGGAAAGGGAAGCACACAAGAAGCATTGCCTTCATTGAAATGAATAAGGAAGGCTGCAGAAAGCAAAACTTCCAGTTTTGCATCAGGGTGCACTTTGAATCTAATTGAACTAATTAGACTAAATGCTTCTTCATGACAGAACAAGGCCAGCCTTTCCATGAGTCAGGGCAAACTTCTTGTCTTAGGTGATGTATTTGGAAAAGCAGTGGATCATCCCTCCCCTTTCTCTCTTTTAAGTACTGCATACTTTGCTGCTGCTGTAGAAAGCTACCATCAGGCTTGAGATTAGGACTTTACCACAAGTAATGGGTGTTTCCAATGTGCAGTAAATGTTACAGCAGGAAATTAGCTGCTTTGCCATGGATGATACTGCCCACAGTGCCATACTTTGAGGACATCTGGAAATAAGGAAAATTCATATGGCAATTCCAAAGCATCCCACTTGGAGAGCATTTCCAGCAACTCTCCAAAGCAGCTGATCTGATGACTCACTTTGAGGACTCTTCAGTGCAAGACAATGAGATGGATGGCATCCTGACTACTTTTCTGCTTGGCAAATACAGCAGGATATTGGCCACCAGCAAGCTAGAAAGCAGGACAGGCCAAAATATCTCATGATGGTGTTATAAGGCTGCTCTCTGTATGGTGAAATGAAAGAAAGGCTTTTTTGGAGTACAACAAGGAAACCGGAAGTCCCTTTGCCCTTCTGAAGCTTTTTCCACCATTTCTGTTACAAAGCAGTAAGTGAGTCGGAAATGATTCAGCGTTTCCCCGCTTCTAGTCCCTGGCCTCGGCTCAAGCCTGGGAAGCTGTTTTAAAGAAAAGTGGATGAATTTCCACCCCCTCCTCTCCCCTCGCTTCTGTCTGGAGCCTGGCAAGTGTTTTAAAGCAGAGTAGATGAATTTCCTCCCTCTCCTCTCCCCTTGCTTCTGTCTGGAGCCTGGGAAGCGAATTCAAACAGAGTGGATGAATTTCCTCCCTTTGCTCCCCCCCCCCCCCCCGCTTCTGGAGTAAAACAACTATTTTCAAAGTAAAGATCACACAATGAAACAGGAAATAACACTTTCAAACCATTAAGGAAGGATTCAGAAGTCTCTGAAGTTTTGAAAAGTTTGAACATTTTTTTCTGCGAAAATCGGAATTGACTTTAGAATCGAATCACCAGCACCCCCTACATCTGAAACAGGTTTTGAGCCTTTTTTTAAAATCAAACAAGCCTAGTGATAACCCGAACCACAGAGCAATGATTCACATTAAGGCATTTCCTTCACATGCTTTTGTGTGGGTTTGTTGTCTGGTCACTAGCTTCAAATTAAATGATAAGTGTAGTTAAGGCCTTAGGGTCTTCTATATAAGCCACACTCTCTTCTCAACACTGTCCAGTTTGTCTCATTCAAAATTATAGGGTTTGCTATTATCCTCATTTTCAGGAATGCATGCAAACGTCTGGGGACATAGTCTGGCAGATACGTGTTTTGTACTATACAATCTGTCTACCACAGAAAGGAAGAATAATAAAAATGACTTGTATATCATACGCTGTACATTCCACATCTCCTCGTTATATTGAGTAGGGCAGTTCAATCCCTTCAGATTCAAACCCTTCCTTATGCTACTCAAAGCCTACACATTCACACACACAGAGATATGTGTGTGGGTGTGTGTTTTGGCTGGAGTTACACTTAAAAAATGTACCTGTTGTGATTTACATACAAATTCAACTTGAGAAGAAACCTACAGAATCGAGCTTGTTTGCAACTTGGGGACTGCCTGTAATAGAAATGATCTTTACTGGGTTAACTTTTTATTATTTACTGACCTGATACTTTTGTACTGAGATTATCGCTCTTTGTTTTGCCTGGACCTCTGCTGCTTGTACCCTTTTGTACTGATCAAGGACTCAATAAATTAAGATGATGAGTCAGAGTCAGCAGATTTTCTGTATGTGGTGAATGTGCTCTTTGACTTTGGAGTCCCTCTTTCTACCTTGGTTAAGTCAAAAGGAAAGGTATGAAGTGAACTCTAATAATCCCTTTACATGTGTTGTAGGAACAAAATTCCTTTTAAAACAAAGCAAAGCTTAAAACTGCTTTTGGGTGACATTTTCTATCTGAAGACTGCATGACTGTTTCTGACAACTTGGTGAGAAAAGGCTGATGCTTGCAAGACCACTAATAACATTTTCTTAGACTGAGACCTGACAGGAATTAAATAATATGGTTTTAAAACTACTTTCAGTAACTAAAGTCATGTGTGAAGTATATATAGCTGCTTATTTAGGTCATTTACATCAATTCAGCAAAAGCAACCTGAACTCATTTCAGAGGATGAAAATAGTAAAGGAAACTGGTAGCAAAAACACTATGGGCAAATCTACACTGACCACTTAAAAGTCATGTTTGTGGAGGTGATTACATAGGAAATTCTGGAAATAGTTGGAGACCTGGATAGTGATTACATAAACCACAGGACATTGATGAACATTAAGGATTTTCTTTCATGTGCTTTTGTGGGCATTTGTTATCTCAAGCTAGCTTCAAACTGCATTAAATGCTCAGTGTAGATAGGCATTGAGTCAGCTCATTGTATGTTTAAGTTCAAATAAATTTGCTTTTCATTACCATATGAAATAATGCTTATCTTCCTTTACAGAAATAGAAATATGTTCCACAACATTGTGTTTTTGTTATATATTATATTAGAATAGCTTGGCTACTCTCTATTAGAGTAGGCATATATTAGAGTAGCTTGGCTAAGTCCCCAAGCTTGGTGTAACATACAAATAAGGTATCCAAGGTATAAAAAACCCCAAAACCACGAGACAAAAGTAGACAATGTACTGTTTACTGGCCAGCACTACTCAATCTGTGGAGATGAAATGAATTGGCGGTGCTCACAGGGATGTGGAAAAGCATGATTAGCATTCAAATATTGTAGCAAGGAAAAGAAACAAAGGCATTCTAGTTGACAAAGTATGGCTGGCAACTTGAAGTGTATGCAAGCTATCCAGATTAATAAACTGTGTTCACCTGCCCATAAGCATTAGTGCTCCTCAGCTGCAATCATAAGCATTCATGTGGATAAAGCTCAACTGGAAGCAAGAGGGCAAAAACTAGGTGACTGTAAATAGAACGAATTAGATAATACTAACAAATGAAAGCCAGAGAAAATGCAGCTAGCAAACCAAAATGAATATAATAACAATAACAGGGAGCTCACAGAGAGACTTTAGCAGCCACTTAACAGACGTAACCATCAGGTAAAAGTATTTGCCAAATAACAATTAGTTCATGCTTTCCTAGCAGGGTAAAGTATAGTGACATCAAAGCCCCTTAATACTGCTGCCAAGTTTGGAGGTGAAGGGGGAGATGAAAGGCAAGAGAGGAGCCAATTTTAGAAAGGGATTACTTGTTAGGAATAAAAAAGCACATCAGACAACTCAAGAAGAAAAAAGGAGAGATGAAAACGTAGTCCTTTGGTGAAAGGGATAATTGAGAGTGTGGAGTAAAAAACACAGAAGAGTCATAACCTTGCATGAAAAAGCTCACTTGACACTGAAATTGTGCAATGTTGTTTTAAGTGCTGCATGCAGTGCAAAGAACTTTTGCACAATGACTGCAACTGCATAAGACACCTTACTTTCAGTAAGGAGAGTATGGGTCCATCCCCCCTGAAATTTTGGTGAAGCACTCTGAAATCTATCTTAATTTCTGTTTGGATTCATGGAGTGCTTTTTACTAAAGTTGGAAATGTCTTGAAATTTCAGCAACAGTGTTTGAGAGAAACACACAAAGAGAAAGTAACACACAAAGAAACAGGTGAAGGTTGATTGCACTGAATTTCTCCCTGAAATTTATGATCAAGTAAATATACAAGGTAAATCTGGAAGGCTGGAATGAAAAAGAGAAGCTAGAATAACCATTATCAGTCCCTTTCCCAAGGGTGCCCCACAAAAATAGAATGTTCTTTATTATGATTGTACCACTGCCAACAATCAGCAATCCTTTACAAATGCTGGCAAGGATTTAACAAAATTCAAATCCTCCCAACACTGATACTCCTCTATCAAATGCATTTATGAATTTAATCTGTGACAATTCTTAAAATGTACAATTTACTAAGAATTTGGCAACTGAGAAGTGAAATGCCAGGAACTATGCCAGGTATGCACTCAGAGCTGGGATCTTGATCAAGTCTGGGAACTTAACTCAGAAGTCTGGTTTCAGCAAAAAACAGTGACAGGAACAGGGAACCAAACAATGATCAGAGGCCAGATGGATAATAATTATTTAAGAGACAAATGTTTCAATGCAGGAAAACAGATTTAAGCCAATACTTCATTGTTTTTCTTGGATGAAATTTTGTAAGGCAATAGTCCTTTAAGAATTCATTGCCCATAATGGATGATTTAACACTGAAGGCTCAGCAAAATTTCAAACTTATTATTTAGAATCGTATCAAGCAATTAAGCATCTTTCCCCCATAGTGAACTATAGATGAGAGCACAAAGCCAGGTTTTGCTTTCATCAGTGTTTTTTGTTACATTCCACTGTCTCTTAAACACAAAAACATAAAGCATGTAAAGAATCAATCTTGTAAGTCAAATTCAATGTGATGGCACCGTAAATTTAGCAATTTGGTGATTGAAATATCAAGTAAATATCAAGGGATCAGGTACACTAACTGGCACGACTCTGACAAATGACATCATGGGGGGGGGGGGGGTTCCTTCATTTCTGCACACTTCAAAGATGGAATTCCATGGAGCCCACCTAACAACACAGGACTGCTTCTGGGGATTGCCTGTGAGATTCCATCTTCGCAGTGTTTAGAAATGGGAGGATTTGAAAGATAGGCAGGAATTCACTCCATTCCTCTCCCTGTGCATAAAAACACTTTAAAATTTGTATTTTTCATTGGGATGGGAATTAGTGGATTTATTCATTTACTTTGAAAGGTTTCAGTGTGGGCATTCATGTGGGTGGACTGTTAATGTTCCTTTTGTCTCAATTAGTGGTTGAAACATGGTGTGGGTCCCATTAAAAGAAGTGTTTTAAAAGCCTCCTCGAGAGTAAGGATTTAAAGAGGATGATCTCATGGAAAGAAGTTTTAAAAAGTGTGCTAGTATTCTTGAAATGGGAGGAGACAACAACCATTTGTGTGACAGGAAATGAAGAGGATAGTTGAGCTAGAAATGGGAGGAGGCGATCCTGTGTGATGGGGATGAGTAAATTCTTAGTCTTCTTTAAAAAACCGAACATCATGGAATGCAACACAAAGAAGACAATTCCATCCATTCCCCTCCTTGTAGGATGAGATCCAGAGTGCTGATGTTTCACCAAACTACAACTCCCATGATTCCATAGCATTGAGATATGGCAGATAAAGTTGTGTCAAACAGCAAAATTTATACAGTGTAGCTGCACCCAAAAGTGTGGGTGATTGACTGGAAAATAAAAATAATAGAAGTTCTATATATCCTTTTTATGTATATCCTGAACTGGTTATGGACATTCCAGTAAATGCAGTTCTCCAAATATTGATGTGCATTAGCTTAATCTCAGATGAATAGCAAAGTAACATGTCAAGTTACTACAATATTTTTTCTTTTACAAAAGAGAAGAGCTGTAGTCATTTTAACTAAAAGTAAGCATACACTTGTTACATTATGTACATTGTTTATTATATCATGTAAGTTTTTAATGCCAAAATCCCATTATTCACTCCAATTGGAACCTATTGAATTAATGTAATTTTTATGAATATTGTCTCATCATGTTCCCATTGACTTGGTGGATCTATTCCAGTTGGGACTATTAAGTCGATTCACACATTTATCCTGGAGAATATTATGTGTTAAATTATACTAAAGGAAATCCTTTGAGTTTTTTTTAGTGCAACATGGGAAGCTGGCAACATACACCAGTCCCTCTTCAGTTTTGTGATGGAGCTCACCGGCTCAAATCCCATGACGTACATCTATATGTGGCGGGGCCCCATCACAAAGCTCCATTGCCAGTGTATGCTGCCATGCCGGTAATAGGGGAGGCTTCCCACGTTGCATTGGGATCAATGCGGGAAAGACAGGCGGTAGACGCTTCTCCTTATGGGATCGGGCCTGGGGCGAGTTGGGCAATGCAGGTTGTGGGGAGACAGGTTCTCCATGCCCCCCACTGGACACCACTGAATCCATCAAAATATGATGAGGTCCCATCTTTGTGCAATCAGAAGGATATTTAGGAGAAGAGCGCTTTCAATAGACTGTGTAAGATTCCTCCTCCCTTAACTCTCTTAGATTCTGTTCTATAGGCACTTTCTGAAGACAGTTTTTCACCCAGTTATTATTTCATTAACTTTGCAGACCTTAGTCTTTTTGTTTACAATAGACTTGTTTTCCTTGTTCAGAAGGAACCTCTTTGGAGTTGAGAAGGGGGGGGGGTATACAAATACCACAAATAAATAATAAATAAGTTATCTAAGATGCACAACATTGATGCAACTGAAGGGGTACAATCATAGCATTATATGACCTCATCAGATGGGATAATTTTTGGAGGCATACGCCAGATTTTCTATAGTTTCGCGATGAAGCTTGCTGGCTCCCAACCCACGATGTAGAACTACTTCCTGTTGTGCTTCATCAAAAAACTATAGAGGATCTGACATTATGCTGCCACCTGGCAACACAGGATGCCACCCATGTTTAATTGGAATCATTAGCGGGAGGGGGGGCAGGCAGTGGATACTTCCCCCATGGGATGAGGTTGGGGGGAAGCTGGGTAATGAGGGGCATGGGACAATGGGTTCCCCATACACTTGCCAGGCACCACCACATTCGCCATGATGTGTGGCAATTCTGGTGGCCGATATGAATAGCACGGGTTACATCTGAATTCAAGGTGTTGATGATACCACTCTTAAAGCCTAAATGGCTTAGGATCTCAATAACTGAAGGAGTGTCATCACTTATATATGCTTGCTTTAGGATGGGAAAGGGCCTCAGTTATATCACACCATGGAGCAAAAAGGAAGAAGGGATTTTTTTGGTTTGTGCCCCTGGTTATAGAATACCATTCCCTTAGGGACTTCATTGGCACCAATTCTGGTGAATGTACAAGAATGGCGTTTTGCTAGTACCTTTGCAGAATTGACTTAATTCAAATTTGCACATCTGCTTCACTTGAAATTATCTTAGATTATTTTTAAGATGGTTTAAAATTAGTTTAACTTGACAGATTAATATGTTAAAGGCTATCTAAATTACTATTAGTATTTTAATCACATTAATATATGTTGTTTAAAGATACTGGGATAAAGTGGGCTATAAATGTTTGATTAAGAAACAACATAATATCTGGATGTACTGAGAAGAGACCACAGAATGAAGTTGACTGTAATGAACGATATCTCAAGGAGGACTGGAAGGGGACACTGTCTTCATGGGATTGTTATGAACTTCATCTTGATGTAAGTACATCCATTGTTTGTGCTTTTGATACAAATTCTTATAAAGATCAAGCTAAGAGCAACATTGTTTGGGTCATGATATATACTCCGTCCTGATCAGACACTAATGTATTCTAGTTTGATCAAATACCAACAAGCTAGAATTGGTGGTGATCTCAGGAGAAAAGGGCAATTCTAGCAGTTGAAAGAAACATGATAAAGTAATTTTAAAGGTAGTGTGCTGAAAAGGGTAGAGGAATCAATAAGGAGTGGTATACCCTTTTACTTCAATGGAAGACTTCTGCTTTTATTAGATACTGACAGTGATCTAATACTATTTCTGCATAACCAATACATTGTGGATCTAATATAGTATGTATCTAAAAACTGTATGAAGATACAAATGAGATCATGATTCAGTTTTAGCTCCAAAGGGAGGAAGAAAGAATCTCATGCTAAAGGAAGAGGGGTATAGGATGGGTTTTTTTAAAATTATATATAACAAAAATACCACTAGTATAACATAAACAATGATATAATTCAACAACAGTGTTATAAATATGCTGCACTGTTAACCTCACAGCGACAGCAAACAGTATGGTGCAAACTTATAGTACAGTTGTATTTTCTTATAGGTAGCTTGAGTAACAGCCTACCACAATTCAACAACAATATATACACATGCTGCACTGTTAACCCCACAGCGATAACAACCAAACAATGTTATATTATAATCAAACAATCTATATTATTGTATTTTTTAAAAATTAGCAATTAGTATCAAAAGTACTGAATTAGGCCATCAAGGTTCTAGATCAGTTCCTCATGTACCACTATGACTGTCTGAAAAGGTTCAGACCTTACTTACATGAAAAGATATGAAAACTGGATCTTTACTTTGCTAAGGATGTCCAGTTAGCCCAGTAATGGGTAAAGCATGGCTGGCATGTAGTTCCTAGAACTTGTGTTAATGCCTATAAGTCCCCACTTCTAATTCTTTTACCTAAAGTCATTATTTCCATTCTCTATAATGCACAATTGGCTGATTGACCTTTTTTGCCTCATGCATCCCTGATGTTTCATATCCCTGCTCTATTTCCCTTTAAAATGGGAGTCACTTTGTAATTCAAAATTGGAAGTAATTGTTTGGTCAGTTACTGTTTTGGAACTAAGATCATAGAGGTCTAAAACAAATGGGAGCTCATAAGGCAAAACCAGACAATTGAGTTCCTGTTATTTGTAATTCACTGGTCGAGAATTGTATATGTCCTCCCTAACTGCTCATCCGAGGATTCCATATGACTGAACTATGAAAGTTAACATGGAAGAATACTGCTATAATTCTATAGTATGAATGCCCTCCATTGTTTCAGTATCTTCTCTCTTTTAAGATTCAAATGTTAAACTCACTTGTTGACAATGCCAATGCTTACAGGGGAATTTACACAGTACTTAATCCTCCTACATCCTTTCCAAACAAAAAATTAAGTTATTTTCCTCAAAAGATTCAGTAATTAGAATCCATGTTGTTAAAGAAAGGTATTTGCATAGAGAATCAGTACATACAAGCAGAAATTTACAAATGACAGTACAGTAAGGGAATTATGTATTTACTAAATATGTAAGAGGTCTGAGAGATAAAGTAAGAACTTCATATAATGAAAGCAGAACAAGACGCAACAAAATCACCAATTCAAAGCCCAGTACATATTTCAGGATTTTAAAAAGTGAAGTGGAAAATATAAATACAAAAGCAGAAAGAAAATACATAAGAAATTGGATAAAATAATTCAGTAATCAATCACTGAAAGATAGTTCAGGAGATGAAAAAATAGATGAAGATTAAGAAGATGACCAAAATCATGTAAGAGGCAATTTGATTATGGTCTTTGATAATACATTGCCTTGAGGTTGGGATTAACATGTCTCATGGTACAATAAAGATTTAATTTTGGCTAAGATAAGAAGGAGAGCATTTCACAATTGGGAAAAAAAATCAATTATGATTTGACTCGCCTCCAAGGCTGGCTTTACCCAGTCACAAAATGCAGGGCAGAACCAACATGCAAATGTCAGTTTTTCCTGCATTGCAACCCTACAGGGACATCCTGGGAGGCTTATTTCCTAAATGCTGTGACCAGGCCTGTAGCCAGGGGTGGGGGTTATGGGTTCAACCCCTCCCCCTGATTTTTTTCAGGTTTAAAAAAAACTGGTTTACTCATGAATTTTAACTGGTTAACCAAATCCCCATGCTAAGTCTATGAGACGCAAAAAATTAAGAGTCCCTCCAAAACTGCAAGCACTATCTCAAGCAAATATTGACAATTTATTCACACTGTCATTACTTGCAGCAATAGCCGATGTAGCAAAGCAACCAAGTTGGGGGGGGGGGGGTGTTGAATGCTCTCATTAAGGAGGCCAGACTTGGTGGAGGTGGTTGACAGGGGCGGAGCTGCAGGCTATTGAAGGCTGCTCTGCCCCCTGCTGTGATCTTTGCTTCAGCATGAGCTAGGAGGCAGGTTTCAACACCCTCCCCCCAAATTTTCAACCCCCCCCCCCCATTTTTTCTGGCTACGGCCCTGGCTCTGACGCCCCCCCCCCCCCCATACCTCCCAGGCTCTTTTGCTAGTCACAAGGCATGGGACAAGGAAAAGAAGCTGCAGACCATGTGGTAGGCACTTTTTTCACCCTTTTAGCTGGCAGGAATCGAGTGAGAAAGTGCTGGAGGAGATAGTCTCCCATATCCCCAGGCTGCCTGCTCCCAAATAGAACAGGATGGCTTTTGGGACACCTGCTGCTGATTCCACATAGGAATCAACTGTGAGTGTCTGCATTTCATGAATGCAGGGAAAAGCCCAAATCCTGGTGCAGGAGTCAGGCTCTCCCTTGTTTTTTTTTTATTTAACCATGCTATGAGGCTTTCTACAGGTGAAATCATATCAGCCTGCTTGGATTTTGCAGTCACCCGCAGGCTTATTCAACCCTAAATGCTCAGTGTAGATGGGACCAAATAGATACATACAAGAAAAATATATGACAAAATTGAAACTCGATCATTTTTGCTCATCAATGAGAAAGAAGAAAAAAGGAGTAGTGATCTATGTAAATTCAAAAATTACAGTGGAAAAAGTCTTAGAGGATAAAAATGGAAAATATGTCAGTGCAGAAGTACAACTTCAAGGACAAAAAGTGTTGATGGTGGTATTTACTCACCATCAGAAAATAGATCTACCTTTTAGACATAATGGGAAAATGATCAATACAATCTCCATCTCCAATATCATGGTGGTCTGCATATTTGTGCTGTTACCTCACACAAAGTAAGGATATGGATTTAAAATATAATATTTCTAATACCACAATCTACAGTAGTACTCTTATGATTTTGAATAGTGACCTTCAGCTGAAGCAATACCCAACATGCATAAAGTAAAGTGAGCAACTATATTATCATCACATTTCATTCTAATAGGTAACCATGATTAGAGTCTGCCTTTTCCTCAAGGGGATCAAAGCAATCTACATGGTTGCCCTCATCTTTACAACTTTGCAAATCTGATAAAAAAATAACAAATCTCCGGTCACTCAAGTAAGTCCCAATGGAGACCAAACCCAGACACCTCATTCACTCTATGTAAAGAATAGTTAGAAGTAAAAAGGGCAAAGTTATAAACTGATTGGAAGTTAGAGCTACCTCTTCATCTGGTATTTTCCTTATTGAAAATCCCAAAGCTAATGTCAGCTGAGTTGTCTGACATATAGGTGTTTTTGCAAAGTAGGTCAGATCCTTTTGCAAACAGTCTACGTCATTTAATATAATTTGGAAAGTTCTGCTTTGCTTCTAAAAAAGATAGAAAAGCAGATTGGATTGTGCCTTGGTTTAAAGCACATACACATTTTTGGTAACTCTAAGATTTTCAGACCAAGCAATGCTCGAAACTCAATGCTGATGTATGCAGACCTGTTTCTCTTGGGTCTCACTCTTGTGGAAAAGATAGATATTAAAAAAGCAATTAGTAGCTTGAATTACTACTAGTCTGGTCCAATATAATTCTTTTTATGTTATACACAATACCAAAACTTTTGAAAAGCCATTTATTTTGAAACACAATTTCATATAACATTATAGATTTGTTTATTGATTAGTCCTCTAACCATATTAAGACAAAAGACAAGTATACAAAGACACAATAAACACAAATCCCTATCCTAACACTTCTGTAATAGTTAGCTAAAATGTATTTAAGTGCTTAAAACTTGTTTAAATAATAAATTTGGTTAAATTGGATTAAATTAAATTACAAAATGTTTTTTAATAAGTTCATCTCCATGACAGAAGAGCCCATTTTGTTAGAGAAAAAGATCTCTCAGGTGGGCAAATTTTATAATAAATTTGGCTATGCAGCGAACAGAGTTTATATTCTCCCCATAAAGAAAATTGTACTTTGGCACTTGGATCCCAGTTGGTTGTTCTAACCTGAAGTGGTTGTAAATATTGAGATCTCACCTTGGTATATAAACAACAATCAAACAAAATATGCATAATGTTCTCCCTCAATGGCTGGAGCACCACAGATGCACATTCCTTCATGATAAGGGATTTTTCACCCATCACTATATCTTCTTTTTGGGGTATAGCTTATATTGCACAAATGCTTAGAAATCTTGCTATGACTTATTTTATGGGTATGTCTTAGTTTCAGGAAAACATGGTACTTGTAGAGTATAAAATATACTTTGAGTATTTTTAAAAGCCTAATTATCTAGTAGTGGTACATCAAAAATCGCTAGAAATTTAAATCTCCATTAAGTGCACAGTACAGAGTTCAACATTAATTACCAAATCTTCTTAACTATCATATAAGTATCTTACTTGCTTTGAATACTCTGCATATTTATATTGATTCTTTAAATATTGTCTGTAAAGCTTGCCTTTTCCCTCTCCTTATACAAAAGGCCCATTGGTGTTATTTATATTTACTGGTGCATATGGCAAGATTTCTTTAAAAAATCCAGTAACACAGGAGAAGAAGGGGCCAAAATTATATCCACTGGACCTATGGCAACTACAGCATCCAAATACAGTGTGGATCTGCAAAGATATATGGAAAGTCTTCACACAATTCTCAGAAGGTTGCTAAGTTACTGTTAAAAACTCAGAAATAAACACAGGAATGTTACAAGTCCTCACAGAAATCAAGAGGATACTTCCTCAAACATTAACTATGTGGAATCTGTAGACACTGCAGTAATGCCTGTGCTATACATCTTATTCTTATATATATGCTATCATTAAATATTCAAGATGCATTATATCTTTGACTTAATACTCCTGTTACAAAACATCTCCTGGTATCCTATTTCAATTTTTTTTAGGTACTGAAAAATTTATGTTGCTTGACCAATGTTTTCTAACTTTTCTTTTAAATGAAAGAGAAAACAAGTAATATAGACTAGTAAATATAACACTGGGCACAGGGGACTTGAGTTCACGTTTTACCTCAGCTGGTTATTCAATAAATAACCTATGGCAAGTTTCTACATCTCACTTACCAGCACCCTAAACTGCAAATTTGCCTTTACATTTTGAGCACCACCATACTGACATAGTGCAAGACTTACAAGAAAGTGTAGGAATGAAAGTACACAAATGTTCTGAAACAAGAATATGGAGAAAGGTCAGAAACATATTTATTTATTTCAGACATTTATATCCCGTCCTATCTCAATTTCCGCAGAGGGACTCAGGGCGGCCAACAACCGGCACAGCATGGTGCCACAACAAAAGCATACATATACAGATTAAATAAAAACAATATAAAAAGTATAAAAACATTCAGACAATTGCCGAGTTAAGTCATCATCCTAAATGCAGTCCATCCAGTCCATTAAAGTAGTATCTTCGCCAGCATGTCAGCCTAGGCCGCAAATCCCACAGTCAGGATTTCAATTGTTTCTGAAAAGTCAGGAGAGATGGGGCAGCTCTAATTTTGCTTGGGAGAGAGTTCCACAGCCAAGGGGCCATCACAGAGAAGGCCCTGTCTCTTGTCCCCACCACCATGATTGCGATGGTGGGGGGACAGTGAGCAGGGCCTCCCTGGATGATCTTAAGGTCCTAGGTGGATCATAGCGAGAGATACATTCAGATAGGTAAACCAGGGCAGAACCGTTCAGGGCTTTATAGGCCAGTGCCAGCACTTTGAATTGTGCTTGGAAGGTAATAGGCAGCCGGTGGAGTTGGCGTAGCAAAGACATAGTGCGCTCTCGATATCCTGCTCCTGTAAGCAACCTGGCTGCCAAACGTTGGTCTAATTGAAGTTTCCAAACAGTCTTCAGAGGCAGCCCTACATAGAGTGCGTCACAGTAATCTATTTGGGATGTAACCAGAGCATGGACTATCATGGCCAACCTCCCAAGATGCAGTTGGTGCACAAGTTTTAATTGTGCAAAAACTCCCCTGGCCACCACTGAGACCTGGGGTTCTAGCTCAGCAATGAGTCCAGGATCACTCCCAAACTGCGAACCTGTGCCTTCAGGGGAGTGTAACCCCATCAAGCACAGGCTGTAACACTATACCCTGTTCAACCTTCTGACTGACCAGGAGAACCTCTGTCTTGTCTGGATTTACTTTCAATTTGTTTGATCTCATCCAGTCCATTACAGTTGCTAAGCACCGGATCAGGACCTGGACAGCCTCCTTAGTAGCAGGTGGGAAGGAATAACAGAGCTGAACATAATCTGTGTACAGGTGACACCGGACTCCGAAACTCCAGATGATCTCTCCCAATGGCTTCATGTATATGTTGAACAACACTGGGGGCAGTATTGAACCCTGCGGGACCCCACAGTACAAAGGCAGTGGGGCCGAGCAGGTGTCCCCTAACAACACCTTCTGGGAACTGTTTTCCAGAAAAGTCTGGAGCCACTGAAGAACAGTGCCTCCAAGGCCCATTTCCACCAGACATTCCAGAAGGATACCATGGTCGACAGTATTGAAGGCCAATGAGAGGTCCAGCAGAACCAACAGGGACACACTCCCCCTGTCTAGTTCCCAGCGAAGATCATCCACTAAGGCAACCAAGGCTGTCTAATGAGAACACCCTACTTGTCTCTCACTGTTTTGAAGGCCCTACTTCTCCAGGTGCTAGGAATTTCCAAAGGCAGAAGTTACACAATGAATTTTCCTGTGAGGGGAGCACAATGGAGAATTAGATTGTTAAGTCTGTGAATGTAGTCAGAAAGGTGATATTAGCCTGGAAGCAGCATCATATCTTAAAAAATGAACAACAAGACTTCACATTCTCTCTTTTATACCAGCAAGCAATAAAAAGTCAACATATATGACAAGAAGAAAGGGAAAGTTTGGAGTATTTTATATATCACATTAACCTGCCATCTACTGTACAAGGAAGCATATAATCAAAAAATGGAAGAGGTCCCATAGGCAGATCCAGCCCCTCACTTAATGCATAAATTTCAACCTGAACATTCTCTGTTTGAGAATGTCAGGAGGAAAAGAGTCTAACATTTCTCTCAGTAACTGCCAAACTACTTAGTATAAAGAAGTCCACTCTAATATTCAATCAAATTCTACCCGCATATAACTTCAAATTTTGAGACCTGGCCCTACCCTCTGAAGCAGCAGACAACAAACCTGTACCTTTTCCTGTGATAGTACTTTGATATTTAAAGAGTTCAGTCATGTCACCCCTCACTCTTCTTTTCATCAGGCTGAGCATGCCCAGCTCCCTCAACCTTTCCTCATAAATTTTGTTCTCTGTATGTCTTACTATCTTTACTGGCCTTCTCTGAACCCACTCTACTTGTCTATATATTTCTTAAAATGAGGTGTTCAGAACTGAATGCAATACTTCAGATAAAGCCTGACTTTCGCAAAATATAATTGGGTCTATTACTTCCTTTAAGTTGGAAACTATGGTTCTGTACTAGTAGGTAAAAGTATTATTTGCCTTTATTGCTGTAGCACCAGACTGCTGAGTATTGTTAAAATTTTGATGAACAATAAGCCATGTTTTTCCCATGCCATACCTGTACAATTGATTTTTGTGGCCTGAATGTTGAATTTTATATTTATCTCTGATTAATTTCATTCTGGTAATTTCCATTTTTGAATTTGTTGAGGACCTGTTGAATTCCACTCCTGAAAATGTGTTAATTACCCTTCCCTATAAACTTGTAAGGATTATCTAGAACTCATAATCCCCTATAAACTTGTAAGGATTATCTAGAACTCATAATCTAAGAATGCATCTGCAGAGTAAAATTAATGCTGTTTGACTTCACTTTAACCACCAATTAAAGTGAAGTACCAAGATTCCAATGCTATGGAATCTTGGGAGTTGTAGATTTACAAGGTCTTTTGCCTTCTCTGTCAAAAATGTGCTACTGTGACACCAACAACTCCCAGGATTCCATAGCATTGAGCCATGGCAGTTAAAGCGCTCAGTTAAAGGACCTTGACACACTCTCCACCAAAATTGCAGCAAACAGCCTTGGATCACAGGATATTTGGCAGCACCTGCCCAAGGAGTATGAGAAGCTGTCACCTCACACCCTGTATCATTCCCACTTCCTCCCTACCTCATCACATGGGCAGGAAGCCTCTTTAAGCTGGCTCGATCCATCTTTCCTTATGGAAAGAAGGGTAGCCTCCCATTGTATGCTGCCAGCAATTTTTTGGAAGACAGGATTTTTTGCAGCAGTTTAGACATGGGGCTGCTCTGGAAGTACATTTTCAGGGTGTGATATGAACTGGCAGTCTCCGTGGCTTAGTAGAAGAAAACCCGTTGCTACCACCAAATTTAGTCCTGTGTGAAGAGGTTTAAAGTGAGTAAAACTGTATTAATTATATGCTGTAGATAGACTCTTGGTCATTGATAAAAATGTTGAAGAATGCCAATCTTTCATTTTATCCTGACCAATAGCCTTGTTATGTACATGAGGATGAAACATACTGATACTGTTCCCAGCCTTATGAAAGCTATGATTGAGCAGATCTATTTTATGCATTAAAATCCTAACGTTTTATCTTTTACATTACGCTTACTCACCAATGTTTAATATATACTGAATGAGTGGTAAAAGCAAAGGTAAAGTGGTCTAGGAGAAGTTTTCTAAAGATGTGGTATCAAAGAAAGCAAGGAATTTCAAAGAAGAGAATGAAGTAACATGGGGGAAGTGCCACTTTCTTATCCCTTGTACAACTTCTTATATCATTGATATAAGAAGTTGTACAAGGGATAAGAAAGTGGCATTACAGTCAGATAAAAGGCAAGCTTACGTTCAGAGCAGAAAATAAGAAGTGATATAAAGGAGGTATCTATAATCAAAGGTGAGAGATGGGTGACTGTAGTGTTACTTCTAAAAAATCGATATTGTTACTACACAGAAAGGGCAAAAGACAAGAAAAACAACATAGAGTGCTGTGCAGCACTGTAATAAGAATAAACATGCAACCATATTATAATGTGCATCTGATAAAAGAAAAAAAAAGATAAATCAGTTATGAAAGACAGGAGCTTTTAGTAAATGGGCAACTCCGGTAAATGCCCTTAGTTACTGTGGCATGAAATGACTAGCTAAAGCTAATCCCTTTAGCTATCCCACATAAAAATGAGATCTAAAGCTAATCCTTTTACAGTAGCTATACCACATGAAATGGGGTATTTAAGCAAATCCCCTTAATCATCATGGCAAGAATCAGGAAGCTAAAGTCAATCCCCTTAGCTATCCCAGATGAAACAGAGAGCCAAAGCAATCACTTTAGCTATGCTGGAGTTGAAAAGGAACTCCATCAACCCTTTAAGCTATTATGACTTGAAATGGATACGAACGTATTTCTCAACACAGGATGGCCCTAATTACAGAAACAATAATGTCCACTGGTGCAAGAAGCTGAACTGTTTGTCGTCATAAATTATGTGATCATTGCTTTCTTTTATGGTACTCTTTTTCGTGGCAATATAAATCACAGTATGACAATACTGTGCAAAACAAAACAAAAAGTAATTAAAAATGATACTAGAAATAGACCACAAGATGGGGAAACTTGAGAGTTGTGGATAAATAAAACTATGTGCCTGTAGTCATAATTAACTGAAACGCCCTTGACTGTTAAACACACATTTTAGAAATGAGTTCTTTGCTCATTTAAAGCATATGTTCATCCTCAGACCATCCATTACACAGAAGACTCACTGGGATCCCCATATCAAAACTACATTCTTAATGGCTGGCCAGAATGCTAAGATAACACACCAAACTGACATTTTTTTTCATAAAGCAATGCAGCTGAGAACTGCGTAATTGGAGGCAATTGGGGTAAACTATAGGGTTGACGCAGATATTTGAACTCGATTGGGATTGTGTAATAGATGGTCTATTTTAACTTTTGTTTTAACCTTTGTTTTTAACTTTTGTGGTATGAAGTTTTTCCTTGGCATTTTAATGATGATATTTTCAATTACCTTTTAACTTAATCAAGTTTTAATGTATGTTAGTTCACTATTACAGGAGTCTTAGGATAGTGATTAGTGACTACTTTTGTACTTCTTTGTTTTTGTCTTTAATGTTGATATGGTCAGTGGACAAATCAATAAACTTTGCTTTGCTTTGCATATGTTCATGTAATGTTTGGTCTCAACCATTTTGCAGCTCCAATCGGTGATTTGGCACATGGAGGCACTGTGGCCTCCACTCCTATTAATACAACATAAGTGTCCACTCCATCCTTCGTTGATTTTTTTTACTAACAACAGAATATAGTGAAGGTTTGATTAATATGGAAACCTTTCCTCCTCTTTAGTAATCAAAATATTTTCAAGAACATAAAACACTTTTTGTAGAGACAATGTCATTGATTACTTAGTACACCTTCTTTATTGTACTGCTCAGATACATTTCTCTTGATTTAGAGAAATCACTTTTTACTGAACTACTGAAAAGCCATGCATCCCAATGGCTGAAAATGGTTGATGAACCCAGTGCTTCCTTAAAATATTTAACTAATGGTGTATATGTTCATATCAGCATATATGTATATGTGCTATCTTGACTTGCATTGTCCTTCTCCTACAAAAAGATATGAATTGCATGACATTGTATGTTACAAAAGATCCTCTATCAAGGATATCCCTGCAGTGCCACTCCTTTCACTTTTATCACTCACTTCCATCCTCACAATACCTCTTTAAATTGAACACTCATCCAACCACTGAATTGGATGAGTGAATGTGTTGATAGTAGCTTCATTGTGGTAAAGGATGAAGAAATCCTCATCCATTCTTAAATGGAAACATTCAGAGTAAATTGTAAAAAATAAAATCTATAAAGATTAATTATACCATAGATATGTTAAAAATGAACTCCCTTTTACCGCACTTTAGTAAGAGACTCACAACGGAGTAGTAGAACAAATTGATATAACTTATTTAATGGAGCAATGTTTCTATGAACAACTAATGAGAATTATTTTTGTGTGTGCTCCTTACAGCATTTTGGGGGTAAAATTATGGTGATAAAATTAACCAGTTTGAAATAATGTTCAAATATTGGTAAGGATTTACATTTGAGGATAATAAAATTTGTATTGTATTTGCAACCTCAAAAGGATTGTGGAAGGCGGCATTATTTATTTATTTGTTTATTTAATTAAGAATGTTGTTTGCTCTGTTTATTAACTTGTTGACATTTATTAAGCTGCTGTTTAATATTAATTAAATTTCTATTTTATTTCCAACAATTTCTCATTCAAATCACATTTTTCATTACTTCATCCTTGAAATGTGAAACAGAATGGCTGTATAAGGGGGTAGCGAATAGATTCATTTCTAAGAAATCGATTTAAAGGGGGATGATATTTTTCAGTAACTGCAAATCACTTGTCAAATTTCTTTTTGCAAAGGTAATGAACCAGTAGTGAGTTTCATTATGTGGCTTTAAAGGGCATTTACTATATACATGTCCCTGGCTTAGATCCACAAATGGCCACGAGCTTCAGTGCCAGATGGGAGTCAACTTTTGGAGTACATTGACAAAGATCCATAGCACCAGATGATTGGTTGGAGTCACATTCCTGACCCAGCAGGTAAGGGGACAGAATTCCATTCATCAGCTTAAATTATTTCTCTGTTCCTTAGGCTAAAGAACAAAGACTGGAATAACAATTACATGATGCAATTAATGCCCTTCTTTCCTCCCTCAGATGATATAGTCTAGCTGGGATCAGCAGTGACATCTCCAGCTATGACATAAAAGAGTTCCTTCTGCCCAGGAATGTTTTTGGTAGGGCTGCCAGTATGCCAACCAGATCCATATGTTGTATCTTCTTCTTCTTCTTCTTCTTCTTCTTCTTCTTCTTCTTCTTCTTCTTCTTCTTCTTCTTCTGTAAACATTCATAGGTAGTTCAGATTTCACACCATGTATTAGTATGCACCAACAATAGTATTAAATCAAAATCATGGGTTGGATTTTCAAGGAACCACTATTTAAAGATGATGTACCATTTGTACAGTACTCACAGGAATATGTAAGTATGAAGAACTATAACAACAGTTTGGGAATTCAGGCATTATGCCAGACATTATGCCAGTATCCTTGTGAATGAGAGAGTGTATGTGCACTAACTAGCTTTTATGATTAAAGAACAATAACACCAATTGCTATAAAACCAACTAAAGGTGTATTGTAGCATTAGAGGCTACAATAAAAATTCTCTAGGGGTGCTAAACTATTTATTTATTTATTTATTTATTTACTTGTATACCGCAGTTTCTCAGCCCAACAGGCGACTCAACGCGGTTTACAACATGGATAAAAATCAATCAACGATATACAATTTAAAACCATAAGAGCATGATATACAATATTGACACAACAATAAACAACACAATGCATCTCATAACTAAAGTCGTGATCCAAATCGTCGTCGATATTTCCATTCCTGTAATCATCACATTCATTGCACTGATTAACCGAATGCCCGCTCGAACAAGTTTTTAATCTTCTTCGGAACACCATTAACGAGGGGGCTGATCTTACCTCCATGGGAAGGGCGTTCCACAGCCGAGGGGCCACCACAGAAAAGGCCCTGTCTCTCATCCCCGCCAGCCGCACCTGTGAAGCAGGCGGGATAGAGAGCAGGGCCTCCCCAGAAGATCTTAGGGTCCTGGCGGGCTGATAGACAGAGATACGTTCGGATAGGTAGCTTGGGCCAGAACCGTTTAGGGCTTTATAGGCCAGCGCCAGCACTTTGAATTGAGCCCGGTAGCAAATCGGCAGCCAGTGGAGCTGGTGCAGCAGAGGAGTTGTATGCTCCCTGCGCTCCGCTCCTGTTAGTATCATGGCTGCCGAGCGTTGGACTAGTTGGAGCTTCCGAGCCATCTTCAAAGGCAACCCCACATAGAGAGCGTTACAGTAGTCTAAACGGGATGTAACCAGAGCGTGGACTACCGTGGCCAAGTCAGACTTCCCAAGGTACGGGCGCAGTTGGCGCACAAGTTTTAACTGTGCAAATGCTCCCCTGGTCACCGCCGAAACCTGAGGTTCCAGGCTCAGCGATGAGTCCAGGATCACACCCAAACTGCGAACCTGCGTCTTCATGGGGAGTGCGACCCCATCCAACACAGGCTGTAACCCTATACCCTGTTCGGCCTTACGACTAATCAGGAGTACCTCTGTCTTGTCTGGATTCAGTTTCAATTTGTTCGCCCTCATCCAGACCGTCACAGCGGCCAAGCACCAGTTTAGGACCTCGACAGCCTCCTTAGTAGCAGGTGGAAAGGAGTGACAGAGTTGGACATCATCCACGTACAGATGACATCGCACTCCGAAACTCTGGATGATCTCACCCAGCGGCTTCATGTATATGTTAAACAACATGGGAGACAGTATTGAACCCTGAGGAACCCCACAAGACAAAGGATGTGGGGTTGAACAGGAGTCTCCCAGTAACACCTTCTGAGACCGACCCTCAAGGAATGAGCGGAGCCACTGTAAAACAGTACCTCCAAGACCATCCCCGTGAGGCGTCCCAGGAGGATACCGTGGTTGACGGTATCGAAGGCCGCTGAGAGGTCCAGCAGCACCAACAGGGACACACTCCCCCTGTTGAGCTCCCGGCGCAGGTCATTCACTAAGGCGACCAAGGCTGTCTCGGTACCATGTCCTGGCCTAAAGCCAGACTGTGCCAGATCCAGATAATCCGTGTCTACCAAGAATGCCTGGAGTTGGGAGGCCACCACACGTTCCAGGACTTTGCCCAAGAAGGGGAGATTGGAAACAGGCCGATAGTTGACGAATTGAGTGGGGTCCAGTGATAGTTTTTTCAACAGCGGTTTTATTACAGTTTGTTTTAAGCTGGCTGGAATTTTGCCTTCCCGAAGGGAGGCATTAACCACCACCTTAACCCACTCAGCCAATCGCCCTCTGGCCTCCTTCAGAAGCCAGGATGGGCAGGGGTCTAGGATGCATGTGGTAGCCCTCATTCCTCCAAGCACCTTGTCCACATCCTCGGGTTTCACCAATTGAAATGAATCCATCAAAACTGGACAAGCAGATGCTCGTGTTACATCCTCAGAGACTGCCGTTAATATGGTATCCAGACCAGAGCGGATCAAGGCGACTTTGTCTGCAAAGAACTGAGCAAAGGCTTCACAGCGAGCTGCTGAGTCATCAGGGCTCCCATCCTGTGTGGTGGGTTTTAAAAGGCCTCTGACAACTCGGAAAAGTTCAGCCGGACGGTTCTTTGCAGACGCAATATTGGCCGCAAAGAAAGTCTTCTTTGCGGCTTTTATTGCCGCGGCATATGCCCTTAGAAAGGACACAAATCGTGTTCGATTTGGCTCGCTCAGATCCGAATGCCACACGCTCTCTAGTTCCCTCTTCCTTCACTTCAACGCTGCCAGCTCCTCAGTGAACCAAGGGGCTGGTTTAGCTCGACTACTTGAGAGGGGACGTTCTGGAGCGATCGTGTCTATTGCCCTAGCCATCTCCCCATTCCAGAGAGCAACCAGGGCATCAACAGGATCACCAACCGAGGTGGCGGGAAACTCCCCAAGAGCCGTCAGGAATCCATCAGGATCCATAAGCCTCCTGGGGCGGACCAGCTTAATGGGTCCTCCACCTCTGCAGAGGTTGGGGGGGGTGCAGTGAGTCTAAAACAGACCAGGTGGTGGTCGGTCCATGGCAACAGAGAGATGGACAACTCCCCAACACCGCCACCTTCCTCCCATCCCTGACAGAAAACCAGGTCCAATGTGTGTCCTTCACTGTGAGTGGGGCCAGTTACCTGTTGGGACAGCCCCATGGTTGCCATGGCAGACATGAAGTCCTGAGCCGCTCCCGACAGAGCGGCCTCGGCATGGACATTGAAGTCCCCCAGCACAAGCAGCCGTTGGGACTCCAATGCCAGGTCCGAGACCACCCCCGCTAGCTCAGGCAGGGAGACTGTAGTGCAGCGAGGTGGACGGTACACTAACAGAATCCCTATTCTGCCCCGGTCACCCACCCTCAGGTGGACACATTCAAAATTTGTTGACTGCGGGATGGGGCCCCTGGTCAGAGGGATGGAATCTCTGTAGACCACTGCAACCCCGCCTCCCCGCCCTCCGGATCTCGGTTGGTGCTGCACAGAGAAACCTGGCGGGCAAAGCTGGGTCAAATTCACACCTCCAGCTTTGTCCAGCCAGGTCTCTGTGATGCATGCCAGATCTGCCCGTTCATCCAGGATTAGATCCTGGATGAAAGCTGTTTTACCCTTGACAGATCTGGCGTTCAACAGCACCACCTTCAGTCCGGAGGGACCGCCATCCTGGTTACACCAACTTACCACATAGGAGACCGATTTGGAATTACTAATATTGTTCCGTGATCCCTAGGCTGAATTAGAGATCTCCCTTTCCCGTATCTCCCCCTCCCCACCACGACTTCTATGGGGGCTCCTCGGCCAACAGAACACCCTCCCTCCTCCATGACGCAATCAACATCCATAGCTTCAACCCATGCTTCACTGCTGATTATTTGGTTTGTTACAGGTTTAATTGGCCATGGTTTTCCCTTCCATTCGTTTCTTACCCCGACTATGCTATTTCCGGAACTCTCTAGTCCACTCCACTCCTTATCTATACCACAGTCAGTTAACAGAAGGGATAACAAAACCCAGAGAGCGGGTAGCAGCATGGGTGGTAGATGTTAAAACACTGTCAATAAACTTTCCCCAAAGTTCTTAAAGTGCAAACATGTAATTGTATCAACCTTACAGATGGTAAAAATGTTGTTAAAGTGCAATAGACTTATCAAGTTGACTCTAAAGTGCTAGCATAAAGTGCGTCATGGAGGAACTACTACTACTAAACTAATAACCTTATAACATGAACTGCCAGCTTTGTTCTATGATGCTTCCAGGATGGAGCCAGGACAGACTCGTCAGAGCTATTAACATGATGCAGGGATATTTCCGGAGGAGCTCCATCCTAGTAAGTGTCCTGGGATGGAGCCCTAAGAACACAGGTATCTCATAGCCTACAATGGGGCCAGTATGGGGGGAAGCTGGGTGGCAGTGCTTTCCCCCTGTGATGGGGAAGGTGGCGATTTGGGGTGTGGGGTGACAATTTCCCCTGCTGCCCCATGGATTCACCATACTGCCTGGCAAATTCCCCCTACTGTTGCTCATGTTAGGGATCTCAGTGTGAGATCTAAATTAAACAGGAACTGAAAAAAGAAGAATTAAATTGGTTTCACTTTTGTAGAGAGGAAATTACAGAGGTGAGTGAGCTTTCTCCAAATTTCTAACATTGTAGTGACTTAAAACTTCAATTGGTCATTTAGAATACAGTTTATAACAAAGAAAGGAGACAAGCAAATACAATACACAAACAGAAAATAAAAGAGTTCTAGATGTGAATGAATTTCAGTGTCTTGCTCTCTGTGATGCTAAAAATGTGAAGGAATGCATGGACGTCTGTTCGAGAGCAATGCCCTCTTCCTGCTCCTCTCCATAGCTAATCCATGCTGGGGGATTTTGGGGTGAGGGGTGGGCGGGGGAAGGAATGGATATTAAGTTGGAAATGATAACTCTGATTTGATGTTATAGTTTTGTTCCTTTCTTAGTACAGCATATAACAGGTAACAAAAATATTATTTTACTTTGTATAATATTTCTAAATTTCAGGTTGCAAAACCATAACTAGATAGTTTTGAAATATGGCGCTGACATATTTACATAGAGTCACAGTTTAACCATGCAATATGATATCAATCACACTGATTTCAGTAAGACTTAATCACAGATAACAATGTGTTTAACAAACTAATGTGTTTAACAAAGTGTTTAACAAACTAATTTACTCCTATTGTAGTAATTAATTCTTTTAAAAAAAGCATGCAATGACCTTCTGAACAACTCAACATTCTGCCTACAATTCCACAGTCACTGAGTGCTATCACATGAACAGGTTGCTCAAATCTGAATGAAAGTTCTGGAGCAGCCTTTGAGTTACTTGGTAAGTTGTTATATCTCTCTGGCCGTGTTTTTGTAAAATGGAAACCTTAGTAACTTATCTGTGAAGATGTAGGTCATACTCTGACCTACAAGAAACACTGCCTGAATAACAAGCAAAAAGTGGGTGCTAGAAACAATATCAAACGAAAGCTGACTGGCACAACCTGGGGATCACAACCAGATATAGTGAAGACATCTGCCCTTGCACTTTGCTACTCTGCTGCTGAGTATTCATGCTAAGTGTGGAACACATCTCAACACACTAAAACAGTGGATGTGGCTCTTAATGAGACATGCCGCATTATCACAGGGTGTCTGCACCCTACACCACTGGAGAAATCACACTGTTTAGCTGGTATTGCACCACCTGACATCCGCCGGGAAGTAGCAACCAATAGTGAAAGGACCAAGGCAGTGACATCTCCAGCCCAACCAATTTTGGCATCAGCCAGCACGCCAATGACTTAAATCAAGAAATAGTTTTCTAAGATCTACAGAGACACTCACTGGAACTCCTCAGCAAGCGAGAGTCCAAAAGTGGCAGGTTCAAACCCAGAACCTCAATCAATGGCTGATACTGAATGAGAGACTCCCTCCTGGGAACATAGAAAACTAGGCAACTTGGAAGGCACTAAACACATTGCGCTCTGGCACCACGGATGCAGAGCCAACCTTAAGAAATGGGGCTACAAAGTGGAATCCACGGCATGCGAGTGTGGAGAAGAGCAAACCACAGAACACCTACTGCAATGCAACCTGAGCCCTGCCACATGCACAATGGAGGACCTTCTTGCAGCAACACCAGGGGCACTCCAAGTGGCCAGCTACTGGTCAAAGGACATTTAATCAACTACCAAGTTTGCAAACTTTGTGTTCTGTTTGTTCGTTTGTTTTTAATGCAATACAACTGTTTGGTTCACTCCTGACACGATAAATAAATATCTGTGAAGATAGATGAAATTAAAATAATAGATGTGCCCATTTATTTTCCCTTCTGCCATCTGATTGCTCCTTGGTACATGCTAAATAATAAGCCAAATACCTGACTTAAAGTTGGAATAGTCTTGGCTGGGGAAAGGAATCGAATCTTTTAGTAAGAACTTTGTCCCTGCTTCACTCTATTTATGGAAAAATGGCAATTTCCGAAACTTTCTGAGGCAGTGACATGCAGCTACTTCATAACTTCAAGGAGGTGATGCAGAATTAAATTACTGTCAGTTGGTAGTTTCCTACCATCTAAAAATATGAGAACATATGCAGAAATATTTGCAATGAGTCTTGAATTTCCATAAAGACAGGCTTTAACGTTCAGTATGGAAGCAATTTCACATCTTTTTCAGGATGTGAAATATTCAAGAATATTTATTATTCTTTACATTAACTATCTATTTTCACCAATGCATGTGACAATAAATGCAGCATATCATGTTCTGACTGGATAAACAAAATAAAATACGTTTCTTTGTGCAAACTTGCTCTTTGAATAGGACATTTGGGGGTGGGTTCATGGCCTACAAAGGTACTTCCTTTGAGGAACCATGGGATCTGTACACCTTGAAGATAGGAGGGACACTCCTATAGAAATCAAATGATGTAGTCACTTTATGTAGAAGAGGGGGTAAGGGCCCTACCATACAGGCCCATATCCCAGGACCTGCCTTGGTTTTATCTGAGGCATCCAAATGATGCCTGGGGTAAAACTGAATTAGTCTAGAGAAAAGTTGGATCCCCCCCCCCAACTTTGTAGAGTACTCCTGATGTGCGCAAAAGACATGTCAGGAGGTGGGGGGAGGAGGAAAGATTTTAGGGAGAAATGAGGGGCTGGGGGGATGGATGCCATCCTTAGGTTGGCCTGGGATGGCACCTAGCCACCCTGAGGCCCTAAAATGCAGAAGGAATTGGGATAAAGGGGGTGGGTGGCTAAATGATGTTTGTCGAAAATGTGCACTGGATCACATTAATGGCCAAAAAGCATGTGGTAGAAAAGTGTGTTGAAAACCCAATTTTGGCCAAAAATGCACATATTCACATGACTGTATGTCCCTGCACCGAAGGAAACATGTGACTTCGTTCCTACATGGTGGTGTGGACTGCTGCAGTGCATGTCCACATTTTCAGATTCTGAAACAGCTGATGAGAGCTGTAAACAAGGGGAGCCATGGACACACAGGTGGCTAAATGGAAAGCAATTCCCATAAAAACTCCCTGCAACCATTCCCTTGTTCTGATGTTTATGAAATTAAGCAGAGCTTGAATTTATATAGTGGGCACCAGCATGGGAGGTAAGTGACCCCAAAGGGAAAAGGGGTTCACTAGGGAAAAAGTAAAGGCAGCAAGAGGGTAAGGTTTTAGTTGGATATTTTATTAGTCATGTGTTATTCAACCCAAATATCTCAATGGGACTAAAGCATTGTTGACTTTACCAGGATATAACCTATTACTGTATTTTGTTGTTTTTTTTCAAATGGGGCCTGACCACTTGGGTTGGTGAGTCATCAGATCAGCCCCATGGTGGCTAAAGCATCTTAATCTTGTCTTGGATTACGATAAAACTTCACTGCCACCCTGTGTTCCCTGGGCACAGGTGGCTTGGAGGCATGGGATGACAGTCCTATGTTGCCCTCCTCCCCAATTGTTGCAGTCATCTTCAGTTGCAACAGCCCACCTGCCTTGTTCTCAGGCACTCTGCCCGATGTCAGATACAGTGCCCACATGCCAGGGAGTGGGTTTTGTTATATTTCAATAAGTACCACAAATTGAACATATATATTTTCCTTCTTCTGAGTGTTATATGCTAACTTCTGCAATAATTTAGAAGAAATGAGGTGACAGCTTTCCACCATGAACTTTTAGTTAGAGGTCAACCCATTGGGGGGAAAAGTGAGAAATAGTGCTCAGCTTCATAAAACAGTGCATTTACATTGTTTGATATTTATTATTAGCCACCCTGAGTCATCATATTGGGAGCAAAGGGGGATATAAATAAAGAACATAAAGAAATAAGCATACTGTCTACTATCTGGTCTAATTTTTAGTATAAAACAATGTAGCCACATTTATGTATCACCTAGTATTAATGTAATAGGAATATGTGAGAGATAAATTCAGTAAATTAAAGAGAAAATCTCAGAGATTCTATATCAAATGACCCCTGTTCAGTTGCATCTAGTAAGTGTGGGGTGTCACAGGATTTCATCCTGTCTCCCATGTTGTTCAACATCCTTATGAAGCTACAGTGCCTGGATGGCTGTGAAAGGATGAATGAAGGACAATAAATTGAAACTGAATATTGATAAGATGGAAGTTTTGTGTATTGGTGGACTAGAAGAAACCACCTAATATGAACTGAATCCATGTTTAAGTATTCCTATTATACCATAATAAAACAAAAAATATTTTAAATGAAAATGCTTTCCAAAAAATGAAATGTACCGCAGCCAAGCCTCAAATTGTCAAGTTTTGCTAGATGGTCATTAATCTTCTCACCCTCACAGTGTCTCATGAATTTTTCTTCAATAGCATGTTCTGCCTTTATAATAAATTGCTACCCATATCATATAACTTAATGTGTAAACACATAAATACTGGTTTTGGCACAGTCCCACTTGTGTAAAACAATGACACCATTGAAATATGTCCTTCTGATACTGTTGAAAGTTTGTGTACTGAGCTGGAACTGGCTGCAATTTCAGGACTCCCCAAGACTTTGTTTGGTAGTGACAACAGATAAACGTCTCCATGATGTACTTTTTTGGGTGGTAAATGGTGCAGCAGGTTGTCTATAGAATAATCTTTTCAAAGCAATTGGTAGAATGGAGCTCCTAAATGTTGACTCTATCCAGAGCATCACAAAACCAGCACACCTGATCCTTTTGACTAAGTAAAATGGTCCCCTAGACTGCAATACAACACAACCCCTCCTGGTGTGAGGCCAATACAGCCTGAGGTTATACAGGGTAGACTCAAACAAAGAAAACTGAATTTTGCTAGAACAACTCACCTCTCATCTTATAGGAAGCAATCAATTGACAACAGAAAAGTTTGCTTTCTCTGTTTGTCTCTCAGCCTTGAACAATTAGGATATAGAAAAGCTATCCAGCAGACCAACTAAATAGAACATAACGTGCATAGAAAAACCTATGAAATGTATGGAACTGCTATAAATTGACAGGTAACTTAATAAATAATAATAACTTTATTTTTGTATCCCACCACCCTCTCCCTGAAGGGACTTGGGGCAGCTTACATGGGGACAAGCCCAGTCAAACAGAAATTAAATTGTAACACAATAAAAATTACATATACAAACATCATAAACATCATAAAACAAAACTATCAACAATCAACCAGTAGCCTAACATAGTGGCCATATACTGAGATAAGGGGCAAGGCAGGGGCTTGTGCAATGCAGTTGCAAGGTCAGGGCTGGTGGAAAAGTGCAGGAGCCAGATGATAAGTTGGGCTAGAAGACCAACGTCAATAAGAGTCATACAACTATAGGGCAGGAACAATGGCAAAGTGCAAGAGGCAGATATTGAATTGTGGCTGGAGGAGCCAAAGTGTCTAGTGAACTGATTATTCAAAAACACAATGGAACACTCACATTTTTAGTTCTTCAATAAATCAAAATCAAAAATTTATGTGTATCCTGCCCCCTCTCCCCAGGGTAACTCAGGACGGCTAACAAAATGAAATAATAAACAAAGCAAATGGGCAATATAAAAAAATCATAAAATTAATTATCATAAACTTAATAAAGCACAGTTACACAAACAACATTGAAACAAGATTAAAATCCTTGTCCAAAGTTAAAAGCCACATCTAGAATTAAAAGCTATATCCTGTAAAGCAGTCCTTAGGAGGTTTTTTGGTGTGTCAGGAGTGACTTGAGAACTGCAAGTTGCTTCTGGTGTGAGAGAATTGGCCATGTGTAAGGACATTGTCCAGGGGATGATGGATATTTGATGTTTTACCATCCTTGCGGGAGGCTTCTCTCATGTCCCTACATGGGGAGCTGGAGCTGACAGAGGAAGCTCAACCCACTCTCCCCAGATCTGCACTGCTCACCTGTCAGTCAGCAGTCCTGGCACAAGGGTTTAACCCATTGCATCACGGGCACTCAGTTCTTATTTAACAAGCCAGATCTTCAGATGTTAGGTTCTTCACATATGTTAGTGGATGATAATTTGCTCATGGTGTTAATAAAAAAAGAAGAATCCTTTGGTCTGGTTGCATATAAACCCAGTTTTCAAAGGGTCTCTCAAAAATATTATTAAATAACAGGAAAACTAAATTGAAGCCACTAGTATCTGTGTTTATCTGGAAATCATTATTTCTATATAGTTTACCAATTATAAAAATATCTTACATAAATAATTTTTTTTCATTTCTTAACTTCTTTTTTCTTGTCTTTCCTAATTTCCCATTCATAATGCTGTGAAATGGGTTAGCGTTTTCTGTCATTAACTACACAGATCTTATTCTAGTTTGCTGCAGCTTTCAATTTTGATAGTATTTGTCACTGCATATCAGTAGAATGACAAAGGAAAGACATGAAGGAAACAAATGAGGGTAAACTTGCACAGATAGTACTTCATTACTTTAATGCCATAGTATTCCTTATACATCATTTTGAGTCTGAAAGAAAGTTTTATGTCTTTTGGAATGTAAAATTACAAAAGAGCATGGAGAGAAAAAATCGGGAAGTGTCTCTAATACTTTCACAATATGAATTGTAATCACAGGTTAGAAACTTTAGGCAGTGGTAGTACACATTCACCTAACCTTCTAATACAGTCAACCCTCCACATTTTTGAGCCTCACTTTTATGGATTTGATTAATATGTTTTTTTCCTAACACGATTACCTATAAAGTTGGTAAAATAGAGTCACGCTGGAAAACCCAGGGAATCCTGGGGAGGGTGTTCTCTTAGGTTAAAAGTATAGCATTGTTTCTTTGAAAGTGTTTTTTTCCCCATTTTCACAGGTTCCTTCTGCCTCCAAGCCCATCAAATGTGAAAGTCTGGTTGTTGGTCTGTGGAAAAAAAATGCTACCACCACACACCTAAGTAAGGTCCCTTCTGTATTACTATATAAAAGCCAGATTATCTGCTTTTAACTGGATTATATGGCAGTGTTGACTCACATAAACCAGTTCAAAGCAGATTATCTGGACTTTATATGGCTGTATAGAAGGGGTCTAAGATTGCTGGACTAATTACATTCATGGATTGTTTTTAAATGCCCCCAAATTAATAATAGCAGCTAATTTTAGTGATCATTGAATACACATTTGAAAATATCAAGGGCACATCTATACTGATCACTTAGGTCAGTGTGGGTTCACTTACAGTGACTAAAGCTACAAGAGGCAGATCTAGGTCAATCTGGAGGCAATGCCACTTTTATACAACATAGGGGCTGTCAAGACAGTTGGGTTAGTTCATTACTGCTATCCTGCATTTTCCAGTCTTACGCAGTAAAGGACATGGAATGGCAGTTCCCTGTGTGTCCCCTGTATTGTAGTAGTCCCAGCATACGGCACCAGCCTTCTTTTCAGCACACTGCCCGAAGAAGAAGGAGAAGGGTGGAAAGGTTTACCCCCGTCTTCCTCTTCCCCTTCTCTTGCCATGCTAGTGCTGAGAAGAAGAATGCAGGTACTGTATCATGACTGGGGACCGCTGCAATTTGTGGAGAGGAGCGACACACTTATTGTATTTGGTGCAGTTGGGGGCCCTTCTACATTTAACTAAAACCCAAGAGGAAACAGGTTAAAAAACCCACTTCCTCCTGGGTTTCACTTCCCACCTCCGCCCATAAGCCCTCAGGGGGTGGCTAAATGTCATATCGGATCAACCTTTGTTTGATACTTTATGGCATCCAGCCTACCTCCCAGTCCTCCATTCCTTCCAAAACACACTGGAGGAAACTGCCGGCCGCACAGCAGAGAGTGAGGGGCACCCTTCCACTCCTTCAGGCTCCAGGGCCCCAAAGAACCAGGATGGTGGTCTGGATTGACCCCTGGGATCACGGAATGAGGTACCGGGAGTCAAACCTCACAGGCACAACACCTCAACAAATCCAGACTTTTCAGTAAGGTCCAGATCTGTTAAGGCATTTTATTGATCAGAAGTAAACTGGGAAAATCCAGTTTACTTTGCATTAATCCGAGTTTACCTGAGGTGCTGTTTGAATGCCTCAGGTAAACCCATTACCTATCACAAGTTTTGGGCTTGTGTAATAAGGCCCTGAGAGGTAGGGACACCCTTCAGTCTCTAAGAGCCAAGGTATTTCCAATGAGGACTTGTGGACCCAATCCAGAATCCAAGACATCGGAGTAGGTTTGCATTAGTTGCCCATGTAGAAGGGCCCAAAGTGAAAGCTAAAAGGCATGTTTAAAGAGTCAAATTAAATGTAATGGTATTTCCATTCCTCCAAATTACATATCTTTTGTGAAATGTTATCAGATTTGATCTGGAATGGAGGTCCTGAATCTTTAATCCAAATCTTTGATCTTCCCAGTCCGTCTTGAGTATCCAATAGCCTACAATATTCCATCAGAGTATTGGTGTAGTATATAACATGCCTACATATTCTGTTAAAAACAAATGCTAGTATGGTTTCCATTTCTGTATTTGATTGTGTGTAATTTGGCCTTTAAAAGCTTGAGAAGACATAACTAAGGAATTGCTAAAGGGGTGACAGGTATGAGATAAATAATGTGGGTAGGAGGAGTGAGATGCCAGAAACTTGAATGGTATTATCCCATTTGTTTAGCAGGAGACAAACGTTCTAATGCTAGTTAAAAATGCACTGTAAATTGACACAAAATGAAAAAAAGTGAAGTCATGCATAAACTGTGAGCAAACAAGCTACCAAATCCTCAAAATCAACAATGCCAAATGACTGTTTGGACAGTCTGAAAAAATGTAAAACCATAAGATTCATTCTAAAACTCAAATAAATAAATAAATCACCAACTGGAAATTATTCAAAGCCTTAGAAGAGCTCACCAGGGAGTGGAATACATTTCTGAAGTGAAGTAATTACATCTGTGGTTAATTTCATCGGAAGCTTACTAACTGACAAGGAAGCTTTTACAATAGCTGCAATCATTGGGATTACAAGTTCTCAAGAGTCCTGCTGAAGCCAAACAATCCAGGGTGCTCACACTAAACTGTTCAGTGCAGATGTGTTCTAATTAGCTATTTCAGACACAGGTGTGCATATAAAAAGGTAAGCATAGCTTACTGATGAGCCGGATGATCCTCAAGAAACTCCCCCTTTAACAGTAGCACTATGTGATGCCAGATTTAGCATTCGTTTAAAAATTAAAGTGTTTGCTGCCCTTTTCCTTGAAAGGATAGCCTTGAAAATGTAGGCTACAAATTGATCCACTGGGATGACAGCAATCTCTTTTGCAACCATAGTGAAAATATGCTTAATGAACCTTTTCCTGCTAATTGCGATTTTCATCTCAGAGCCTCTAGTACACTCCAACCCACACTTGGGACAGGAACAGGACCTTCTTAGTTACTTCATTCAAAAGGCAATTCATACTAAGTTATGTTGCTATTGTTATTTACTATCAGATAAGCTTTCATTTACGTCAAATAACAACAATTACAAAGTTAAAACTTAATTACCTCCATAAAAAATATGTTGACACTTTGCTTAATGGCCTTTCTTTCTGAGAACTCTCTGGGATGATAAGTGTTTTCACTTGCTTGAAACTTTTTGTGGTAAAAGTATGATAGCTGGGATCCTACGCTGGTTATGCAACGTGGCTCTGAATTAATGAGGGGAACACGTGCGCGAAACAGCACAGCAAGTGAAAGACACAACTGCACCAGAGTCGTGGCAACATTGCTCACCAGAAAGAAGGAGAGGTAACATTTCTATCTTCTTTACGGTCTTCGTAAGCCATTGCTTATCATTTAACATTAAATAACTCTTACATTACTTCACCCTTATCCTCTCCTACCTGAGTTAAATTACTTCACTGCTATCCTGTCGCAGCTGCGTCTCTCACTCACTCTGCTGTCTTGCCTTCATTAATTCTGAGCCGCATTGTGCAACTAGCATAGCGTAGGGTCCCAGCTATCATACTTTTGCCTTTTTTTGTTTTTAATTCTACTAGAACTATTAAAATTGGGTTTAAGTCATCTATTACTTAGATGGAATGGATAAAATGATCAAATCCAACTAAAAGAGACCAATTGAATCAAATGGGATTTACATAAGTGTTGATTCCCAGCAATAGAATCAATGGGTCTGCCCTCATGTATAATGGCAGAACATATGCAACTTCGTTTCTGCAACTCTTCTGCTCCACATTGGACCAAGATGTCAATTTCCTTTCAGGAGGGAACTTATGGGTGATATTCTGGTTTACTTTAACTAGCCAGAAATAGACTGGCAACTGTCACCTGGAGGGTCTTTTCGGTGACTACTCCTAGACTGTGGAATGACCTCCCAGAAAAAAATGACAGCTAAACATGCTGTCTGAATTTTACAAAGCATTATAAACCGATCTCTTCCAGAAGACTTACTCAGTTATTTTTAAACTATGAATTTTTGTTTTAGTTATATATTGTATTTTAATATATGTTGTATACCACCTTGAGTCTTAGGGAAAGGTAGGTCAGAAATTTGGAATTTTTAAGTATGCCATTTCTTAAGTGAATGTAAGTAAATGTAAGAATGAGACCCAAGCATGCTGTAAGTAATGACAATCAATCCACCTGGTTAAACTTACGTAATTTGCAGCCAGGGTGGAGTAGTTGTAAAAGTACTAAAGGAGTACAAAACTTCTATGTTGTTTTAGGGTTGGTTTATGGAGGGTTGTTGCTGGAGTCATGATGTTGGAGGTATGGAGAGTCTGTGTTGGAGGAGTGTGCTTATGAGAAAGCTGCAAAATTCCCAAAGAAGAAAGAGAAAGCTTTTGCAAGCAAGAAGGCTTCCCCTGCTTGTGAGTTGCTGGTAGAAAGGTTTGAAGAAAAGTTCCTGTATTGTAAATATTCTTTTGTATAATGCCTTTTTCTGCTACAAAGACAATTGATGTATGTGTCACTGTCTACTCCTTAAACCGGAGAGGGAGAGTTTCTGCTGAGAATGGGCTATTTCCTGTTACCAAATAATAGAACCTTTTTAATTACACTGTGACAAAATTAATAGTAGTTGTTGTCAGCATCAGCATGATTGTCAGCTCATCATATTTCAACCAACAATTATTTCATTAGGAAAGACAAGTATGGAAGACCAGTTTCCCTCTTCCTGGTTAAGGACAGTTTAGGTAGAATTAGTTGTGTAGAGCTGCAGTTATATCATTGGCTGTGAAGGGATGGTGGACCCCATCAGTGAAATGACTGAAATGCTTTTCTTCTGTATATCATCTGATACATGATATCGCCATGCTCTGGGGATGCATGGAACTGCACCCAATTCTGACACAAAGCAGTTATTACGGATCCTATTTATCTCATTTATTCTAATGGATCATCTGATGGGAACAATCTTGTTTCATATGTTGCTGCTTGCAGAGGGCATTGTTCCCCCCCCCCCCCCATGGTTTCATTATGTTTGATGTTTTTAACCTATAAACACATTGTTGTGAATGGAAAGGAGGGAAACAAATATAAGCGATTAGTAAATCTTAGTACATTTAAGAGGTGCCGTTCCTTTGTGTGTGGCACTTGTCTGATCAATGAAAAATATCTATAAGATACATGGCAAGTGCTCTGCTTCCACTGTTACAAATAAGCCTGAAGCAAGGAGTCAACACAGCTGGTGTCCTAAGATAGCTTTTCTCTATTGCTTTCTAGATTCTACGTGCTTCAAAATACTTGACAGTATTTTGGCACAGTTTTTACTACTTATCGCAATTCACACTTGTGATTAGGTATGCTAGTGAAACCCACTGGCCTTTGAAAAGGACACTAGAAAACATATTCTCTTTGCTCTGTCAAGCTGTGCCATCTGTGAACAGCTCCATTGCCTCATGATTAGGAAGTGAGAATCTAGTAGGTCTTTTTCACCCAGATGTTTTATTGTTGAACTCTACTGTACTAGTCTTTCCAAACCCTTAGCTTTCTGTCGCAGACAGTTCTGTTGATTCACAAAGGATTCTACAAAAGAAGCAAATCAATATATATGCTACGTCTTCTTTTGTTTATGCAAACCTTGTTTTGTCTACTTTCTCAAATGGAAATGATTGTTGAATTTAAAAATTAATGTACAGATATCAACAAACGATAATGTAAGTGCTACCTATTAATAGAGTGAAATACAGCCTTAAAATAAAAAGTGTTGTAAGCCTCTAAAAATGGTATCTATAAACTTGAAAATAGGTTAAAATTGGGAAATCTCATATTACTTTAAGGCCCTAGGGGTGCATATATATAGAGAGAGGGGGGGGGGGGGGGAGGGGGGAGGGGGGAGGGGAAAGGAAATGAGTCTTTCTTTCTAGATGAAAATAGACCTCAAATAAAACAAACAGGATTTCCCTTGCTACCAAAGATTACTCTTTGAGAACAATCCACCAGAAGTTCCAATGCACAGCTTTTACTAAATTAAATGGAAGCTGCAGAACAGAACATCCTGGTGGATTGCAACCCATATTTCATACTGAATATACCGTATCAAGCATCATTCGGCACTGAAAGTACTCCACATAAAAATAAATGATATGCTGGCAAAAGAACTGCTTAATTTAAAGAGTTCTCAGGATAAAAAGTAAATCAATAAAATGGATTAAGTGTTTAAATATATAGTATCTTAATTAAAATTTGAACTATGCAAGTTCCTTCAATGTGCTATTAAGTGAACTGACCAAGTGGAAAATAGAACCTGACCTTTGAAGTGTAGTCACTTGAGAACTAGTGACTTCAAAGAGGGAAAAAAACTTTCTCCTGTTCTTTTTCATGTGCTTTAAATTGAATTATGAGATGAGTTCAGGTTAAAACATCTCTATGTTTTACTCACAAGAGAATTATGGTCATTGATTTCCAGCTGTAAATGCTCAGGGCCTTATGTTACATTACTGTTATTCTCAGCCAAGTATATTGGATTTTGAAGTTTCTTCCCCCCCCCCCCCAAAACATATTTTTCTTAGCCCACAGAAGCTGCTTTCAACACTCCTCAAAGGACCAAACTCTTCTCTGACCAGTGATGTACATCCTCCCTTTTTCTTCTCTATTAATAATACTGGAGTGAGGAACCGGTGACTTCTGGATCCTGTCACCAGCAGAATAAATGAAAATTGGAGCAATCTGTCACATTCTATTGAATACTATACATTATTTGACCAGTATGAATGAAATGAATTCATTAACAGCTTAGAGACTTGTAATACAAAGTAAGAAAGGGCACCCAAAAGAAGAAAATATAAGTTTACTGTGCCTTCTCCAAAATGCTTTGAATTAGATGTGTTTTGGATTTATTCCCCCCGCCTCCAATTTTGGAATACCTGTATTTGCGCATATATATATATATATATATATATATATATAGGGCTCATTAATGTCATTTAGATTTCATATATATCTTACAGCTATAGCCTGGATGTGATTTTATCCAATATTTTAAATAATTTTGTGCATGAAACAAAATTTATGTGCATTGAATCCCAAAAAGTAAAGGTGCCATTATCATAGCCACACATGTGGACAATTTTGGAGTGTTTAGGATTTAAGAATTTTGGATGAGGGATGGTCTACCTATACTTATGATATATCTCATGAGGGTGTTATAGGCATATTTCCTAACTGTAGTGGAAGCATATTGTTTACTGAACCCACCTCTCAAGACTGGTACAAGCATAAGTGCGACTTCCAATTGTTCATTGCCCACATGTTACACTCTCATTTTTGTTGTTGTGCCATTTCAACTCATTGTGTCTTTCAGACATAAGACATCTACAGGTTCATAGCATGTAACAATCATTCCCAGGCACAAGCATTCTATGTTAAGAGCCAGCACTTTATAAAACATTGCCAACATTAGCTCTTTATATTCAATATTATGTATTTGCAGAACAACATGGACAAAATCCAACAGCTGAGCACTGCAAATACACTCAGGGCTTTTCCCTTGCAATGGAACAGCTTGCATTTTCTGATCCGTAACTTCCATAGCTAGCAATGGGACCTTGTTCTGCAGATGGTTCATTGAACTGGGGTTAATGTTTGCAATACTGAATGTTTAAACCCAACATACCAATTTCTAGATAACATTCATATGCTCAAGGCAAGACAGACAGGATTCTTAAATATACATTCCAAAGAATCCCTACAAGATATTAAAATTGTGAAACCTAATCTAAATTATGATATATTTTTAACACCCCAAATGAATCATTTTAGATGTTTGCAAAAGGAAGATATTCATGCTAAAACTAAACATCAAACTCAGTGAATAATATCTATTGAGAATAGAAATCCTGAGATATGTATAGTACATAATGCTGTTTTGTGTATATGTGTACTGTATATATTCATAATTCTTTTTAGAAACATTTACTAAGAATCAGTTTCTCATTAAATTGTTTAATTAGACTACACACAGAGACATTCTCTATTCACTTGTGTAAGTATATTCTAAAATTAGCCAGTGCAGAATAATCAGTCTGCGTCAACTGACTTACCCCATTTAGTGGATAGGTCTTCCATCCCAGCTCTCCAATTGCAGTAGTTGTATCGAGCAGCACAACTAGAAATAAAAAGTGGACATCAAATTATTTTTTAGAAAATCCCTTTACCTATATACTTTTTATACATGGCATAAAAGTAATCTTCTAGTTAAGTGTGCAGATTCTGAAAATAGCGGCAAGTCTGTTACTGATATGTCAAACCATGATATAGTTCAATTATAGCAACATGTAACAACCAATAGTGAAAGGACCAAAGCAGTAACATCTCCAGCCCATCCCCTGTTCAGATATCAGCTGGCACACCAGCAACTTAAATCAAGAAATAGTTTTTTAAAGATCTACAAAGACATTTGCTGGAACACCTCAGCAAGTGAGAGTCCAAACATGGCAGGTTAAAACCCAGAACCTCAATCCATGGCTGAGACCGGATGAGAAGCTCCCTCCTGGGCATACAGAAAATTGGGTGACTTGGAAGGCACTGAACAGACTGCACTCTGACATCACGAGATGGAGAACCAATCTTAAGAAATGGGGCTACAAAGTGGAGTCCACAAGACGCGACTGTGGAGAAGAGCAAACCATAGACCACCTATTACAATGCAGTCTGAGCCCTGCCATATGCACAATGGAGGACCTTCTCACAGTGACACCAGTGGCACTCCAAATGGCTAGCTACTGGTCAAAGGACATTTAATATAATGCCATGTTTTCAAACTTTGTGTCTTTTGTTTGGTTTTTAAAAATACAATACAAATGTACCCTTGGTTCGTTTCTGATACGATAAATAATGTTAAAATCAGATGAACGAAACACAATAGTTTAATACATTCCTGTTCTTGCAGTAGTTCATGGCAACATGGGAAGAAAACATTAGTTACTTATTCCAAGCAGCAGTGTTGCACTAATTGACTGATGGGTAAAGTGTGGTCTTCCAAATCTTGATGTATTGCTGCCCATTAAGTCATAGTCAGTGCTGGGGAAATCTGGGAAATACAGTCCAACAACATGAATAATGTAATGTAAGATAAAGCTCAAAATGAGCTAAACTGCCTAGGTGGGAGAAAGAAGCAATAAAAAGGTGGTTTCCAATATTTTTGAAGCAAAAAAAAAAAAAAGACAAAAGAATCGGTGGGATCACTGCTCAGTAAGGCTGGCAAAATGCCAACAGGTGACAACAAAAAGGCAGAACTGTTTAGAATGTATTTTGCTTCAATTTCTTTCCAACAGAAGAACTGTATGCTAAGGAAATAGGATTAAGAAGCCAGCCAAGATTCACCTAGTTAACCTAAATGAATTCAAATCTGCAGGACCAGAATATCAAAAAACTTGGTCGCATAATTCCTATCATCATTTGTGAGAAATTTTGGAGAACAGGTGAATAGTCAAAGGCCTGGAAACAAAAAAAATATGCTTCCTGTTTTCCAAAAAGGCAAAAAAGAATGTCCAGAAAACTACAGGACTCTCAACCTGAGCTCCATGCCAAGAAAAAAAAGTTAGAAATTGATTATACAGGAGTCTTTCATAAATATCTTAATGGCAATGTCAAACTAACCTTATACATTTCTTTGATCAAGAAAAGAGAGAGCATACACATAAACAGCATTCAAAATTCTCTTTTCAGCATCAGTGGCAAATGTGTTTTTGTCAAAACAAAACCTAGATAATTTGAAAATACTAAAGCTGAAAGCTAAGGATCGGCACTCTGTACCCACTGATTTTGCACCCTTGGATTCAATCTCCAATGGCTTGAAAATCTTGTTTAAAAATTCCCAAAGGTTGTTTAAGGAGATTGTGTTGGCAAAAAAGAATTTCCCTGAAAAATTTACCTTGGGTTTAGACAAAGGCTAATGGTAGCAATGTTTTGGGGGTTTTTTTGGTTTTTTTTTTTCAATACAATACCAGCTTGTTACTGTTTTTTGTTGGAAGAATGGAATGTACTCATTCCATAAACAAACATACCAAGGACATTCAAAACACTGAAATGAATGGAAGAAAAAACAAATATCTTGACATCTGCCCCCTTATTTTGGAAAGACAATGGATGTTACAATTCAATGTCAGCAGTCTTGTAATTCTTTCAAATTATTACATCTCTAAATTTTAGTAATTTATATTGACCAGTTTACTTTACCAAAATTTTAAAAATTTGGTGAATTTCAGTTTAAACTTTTCCAGATGGAATACTTCCAAAGAAACATAAAGCACAGTGAATAAGAAATACTCTGTTTATCTTTTCTTCTTTCCTGAAAAATACCAGAATTGTATGAACCTATCTGAATATATCTATATATTTGCCCAGAGGAAAAAACCACAGAGAATTTTAGTCCGAATATCACTGAAATCTAAATAAAAATTGAGGGTCAAGTCCCAGGAACCATAAAAGTGCTTGTATTATTTAGTGATTATTTTAGTGAACCATAGGATCTAGATTCTTTTTTCTTCTTTTAATCACAAAGGGGAATGAATATTTGTTAAATTCTGTTAGAATTCTTTGAGAATAATAATAATAATAATAATAATAATAATAATTGTAGTAGTAATAGTAATAGTAATAATCAACTTCTGAGGATATGATCAATGTTTTCATCAGCTTCCTTGCACAGTCTGCATTTTGGATCATCAGCTGATTTTTCAATCCTGGCCTTAACTGCATTTGTTGTGACTGGAATTGTATATTTCTGCCGCTTCTGTGATTGTTTATTTGTATTTTAATTCTGTAGCTTACTTGTCAATGGATGTCCAGAATCAGTAGCATCCACTACAGTCCTTTTTAGCCTGGGCGTCAACTGAGCCAGTATGGACTATTTTTGGTTTGCTTCTCCATTGTTTGCTTCTCCATAGCTCTTGGTTCCACTCCTCAGCTGAGACATCTCTGGCTTGGTTGGCCCTGCTGGTAGTTACACTACTGACAGCACAGCTCTCAGCATCCTTGGAGCAGTTAAGCCCCCCACCACAAAAAGGTGGCACCATCGGGGGTGGGTGGGTGGGTGATGAAACCATTGATCATATCCTCAGCTGTTGCAAGAAAATCGCACAGACTACAAACAGAGGCACAACTCTGTGGCCCAGATGATTCACTGGAACTTATGTCACAAATGCCACCTGCCAGCAGTAAAGAATTGGTGGGATCATAAACCTGCAAAGGTAATGGAAAATGAACATGCAAAAATACTGTGGGACTTTTAAATCCAGACTGACAAAGTTTTGGAACACAATACACCAGACATTATGATTGTGGAAAAGAAAAAAGTTTGGATTATTGATGTCGCCATACCGGGTGACCATCACATTGAGGAAAAACAACGGGAAAAAACTCAGCCATTATCAGGACCTCAAAATCCAACTGCAAAGGCTCTGGCATAAGCCAGTACAGGTGGTCCCAGTGGTCATTGGCACACTGGGTGCCATGCCAAAAGATCTCAGACGGCATTTGAAAACAGTAAATATTGACAAAATCACGATTTGTCAACTGCAAAAGGCCACCTTTCTTAGATCTGCAAGCATCATTTGAAAATACATCACACAGCCCTAGACGCTTGGGAAGGGTTCGACTTGTGATTTTGTCATACAAAATCCAGCATATAGATCTCGTTTGCTGTGACATACTGTGGTTTTATATCAGTAAAATAATAAACAACTTTATTTATATCCAGCCCCCTCTCCAAACAGGACTTGGGGCAGCTTACAGAAAATAAAACAGTACAAAAACTTGATACATAAATAACAATCCATAAAAATGGTTGCAACAAGAATGTGTATGAGCAGCAATTTATTCATATTGGACATGAAGATCCAATGGATGATTTTTGTAGATTCATGGATATATTTTGTCTTCCATGGGCTTCTGGATCTAAGGCAGTGGTTCTCAATTTGTGGGCCATGGCCCAGCAGTACTGCGAGAATGAAAATATGGTCTGTGAATCTCCTTCCTCTTTATTTTATTTCCGCTCCTTTCTGCAGAGCTCACCAGCCCTACCCCTTTTGGTACTAATGTTAGATAGTGGTCCCTGGTCAAAGTGGGCCCTGGCCAAAAAAAGGTTAGGGACCACTGATCTAGGAAGACCATTTAAGCCTGCAAATATACACAGTTTTGTCTTTCTATGCATATTTATTCAGAGATAAATTCCTTTTAAAATAATAGGTCATACTTTTAAACATGCCTGCACAAGACTACAGAATTTTATATGTATCCTAAGCAACCTGCTACATAGAAGCAGAGAATGAGTAAATTAGGTTTTGTCACTGGACTATAGTTTTCTAAGGTGAAGGTGCTTTAATAAGAAAGCCACTGAAGTGTGAATCACCAAGTTTGCATATTCATTTTACTCTTTGATGCTAGTCTTCAACAATTGATTACAAGTGCGAGTTGAAGCTTTATTAAGTAACCTGACAAACTACATGAAATCACCGCTTCTTTGTCACATCACATTTGGCAATTAAATGAGAAAAATATAGACTTCCTAAAAATACGCTGTTTCTATCTCATCTTCCACTAAACAGCATTTTGACAGTCATTAAAAAAAAATATTCCCAGGAACCGAAACAATTCTAAGGGCGTAAAAATGTTACACCTAAATAGAAATCTTAACATTATTTACATATAACTCTTTCTAGGATAATAATTGTATAATGGATGCCTACTCTAAATTAGTATTTTTCCTCTATAATATTCACAACATCACCACTGTGCAAATTGTTTTGCCTGGAAAAAAACCAGGCCATTCAGAATATATTTACAATTGTCCAATAGCTGCCTGTTTTCCAAAAGAATCTAATCCATAAACATAACATAATATAAAGGGGATTAAAATTTTACATTAACTCTGAGTGAAGAAAACTTGGCCTTTCTTAGGTCTGAAAATGTAGATATAAGCTTTCTGGGTTTTTTTAAATGAAAGAAAGTGATTATAAAGTAAAGGAATAAAAAGCAGGATTTTTTTTACTTAACAAGCTGCCTTTAAAAAATCCCACTAGTAGTTGTTCACAGAGGTGCCACATGTGATTGAGTTCATGCATGATAAAAAGTCATATAGAGATTTTCAGGATAAAATCCCGTGGTCTGTCTACGAACATAGATAGATTATTCGATATTTAAAGCAAGGATATAACTATTCTATGTTGATACAACAAGAAATGTGAGTTCATTCAGTGCTAATATTTGCAGTATGCTCTGTTTTGCACCTAGTCCAGGAGCTTCATAATGCAAAATGTCCTAAAATTGCAATTTAAGAAGATAAAATTACACACTCTTTATACTATTATTAGTTCATAGTGCACCTTAGATCTTTACCACAACAAGTGTTCTCTGAAAAATACTACAAAGAGCACTGCTGTAAGTGCAGCAAATTCTACAGGAAAAAATCAGATTATACTAGCCAAACCTTTGGAAATCATTTCCCATACTGTAAACTTCCTTAAAAACAATACCTTAGTCTTTCTGCCTCAAAATCAGTATCCTCTTTCTAGTCTTATCAACGTTGTCAAATTGCAGATCAATGTCTTCAGCTGTTTTCTTCTGATAACATCACATATGTGATGAACATACTCATAGAATCATAGAATCATAGAATCATAGAATCAAAGAGTTGGAAGAGACCTCATGGGCCATCCAGTCCAACCCCCTGCCAAGAAGCAGGAATATTGCATTCAAATCACCCCTGACAAATGGCCATCCAGCCTCTGCTTAAAAGCTTCCAAAGAAGGAGCCTCCACCACACTCCGGGGCAGAGAGTTCCACTGCTGAACGGCTCTCACAGTGAGGAAGTTCTTCCTAATGTTCAGATGGAATCTCCTCTCTTGTAGTTTGAAGCCATTGTTCCGTGTCCTAGTCTCCAAGGAAGCAGAAAACAAGCTTGCTCCCTCCTCCCTGTGGCTTCCTCTCACATATTTATACATGGCTATACTCAGGAGAGGATCCATCTTTGATGGTCTCCATGATTACACTAGATTTAATTGTGCTTGGTGCTGGGTGCCAAGTCACTGCATGTGATGGTGGCCAATGCCAGATATTATTTAAAACTTGGCTGCCCTCTCATGAGCCCACTGAACATCATTCAGGGCTTATGTGGACTTTTCTGACCTGGCATGGTTGAAGGTAGTCAAGCATCTTATCATCAGATTGGATCGGGTGCATTTACACCTATGGGTCCAGCCTATGACCCCTGCATAACCAATGCAAGGAGAATGATTGAAGAACTGCCACATAGTTCAAAAAGCATAAGTAAAGGTGAATGTCAAGGGACAATCGGTAGCTAGGGAGCAGAAAAAAATATATTGGCAGTTTGATGTACAGGAAATAATGGATCTAAAAGCTTATCTACAACAACAAAAAAGCAAACAAATCCCTGAATTACCCTATATGTTTGTTTGTTTGTTCCAACTGACTTTGGGCAAAATCGAGCTGCTCCATTGTTTACTAAAAGCTATGGTAGTAGCGACACAGAGGAGGTGGGGCAGATACATTTCTCGGCTACCTAGACAATGCCATGGGAGGGATTGCTCTGTGGCAGATTTCTACTGGCTAAACTGCCTGGTGTAAATTAACCCCAAGTTTAAAAGGAACTAGTTGTGTATTTGCACTTCCACAAGAGGCCCAATTAAGTTGCACAATTTCAACATATTATTATATATTTATCCAGATCATTAGTCATCATATTATTTGAAGAAGGGTTATAGGGATGGCTTTAGTATGCTGTTTCATGAAATCTTGAAAGCCTTCACTTTTTGTTGCAATTTTAAGAGGGACTCTGAAAGATAAACAGATTCTAATATTCCACAGCATTGGAGGGGGAGCAGGAGAAGGTTGGGACATGCTTGCCCACTTCTTTTTTTAGAGTGTCCCTTAGAGCTTGTTTAGGTGTGTGGTGGGTGTAGTCAAGGTAGGTCCAAACCATGGCATCTCTACAAATGGTTGCTCTCTGAGATACCGAGGCATCAGCAACCATGGTCAGGTCATGGACACTGAAAAACCATGGCTTCCTTTATTTTTAATGTGGTCTTTTTCTTTACATACTGTATTCTTTTTTTTACCAAGCATTATGGTCTTTTCTGTTGAGTTATGTTGTTTCAGTGGTATGTCCAATATATGCCCTCAGTTTAGTAATTTTGACTTCTAATAGAAACTTGGGCTTGATTTGCTTTATGACCCATCTGTATTTCTTTTGGGCAATATCAGTAGATACTAATAGGAATAGAACTCTCCTCCAGGACCACACTTAAAATGAACTAATTCTCTAGCTGTCACCTTTCTTCACTGTCAAGCTTTCATAACCATTCATGGAAATCAGAAATATTATGTCGTAGTATTTAATGGTACTTCTTTATACTTAAACATCTTATCATGTTCTATCATAGCTTATTTTCCAAAGGTGCAACTACACTGTAAAATTAATGCAGTTTGACATCACTTTTAATGCCCTGACTCCACACTATGGAATAATGGGAGTTGTAGTTTGGTGAGACACCAGTACTATCTGTCAGTGAATACCAAAGATGTAAAAGCATGACAGTTTAGTAGTGTCAAACTATATTCTTACTACCTGGTTTTTCATTTTCTTTCTTGAAGTTTCTCAATAGCCGTTCTAAATTTTTTGCAATGTACTGTTAATGCTATCTTGACTGTTGCCTGAGTATAAATTATGCATCAGGACAATCAGAAATTCTCTTAGAGTGATACATAGTTGTTCATGATGTACACTATCAAAGAGCTGATTTTCTTCTGAAATTCTTTGGTTTGCTCTATTAGACAATATATGTTTACATTGAGTTAGAATCAGAGAATCATATCATAGAATCAGTGAGTTGGAAGAGACCTCATGGGCCATCTAGTCCAATCCCCTGCCAAAAAGAAGGAAAATTGCATTCAAAGTACCCCCGACAGATGGCCATCCAGCCTCTGTTTAAAGGCCTCCAAAGAAGGCGCCTACACCATACTCTGGGATAAAGAGTTCGCCTGCTTCCATAATGTCTCTTCCTCTTCTAAACCCATTTTGGACATCTGGGATGCCTCCTTCTATATGTGAAAAAAGCCGTTGTTTGTATAATCCTGAGCATCACCTTGCTTGCTTGGGAGATTACTCTAATTGCCACAATCTCTACTGCCTCCTTTGCAGTTTGTGGGTTATTGTTTGACTGAATGTCGTCTCTGTAGTTTGAAACAGCTGTATACCCTTTGTTTCTGGTTATTTATCTCATTCAAGTGTCTTTTCCAATTTATTTCCTGAAATTTGTGACTCACTGACAAAAGATTCTTCCTTGGAGAAATCTGTCATCCTGTCATCAGCTTTATATAGTTCTTGAGTATATTGCTCTCATCCTCTTTTTATTTTGTCCTGATCATTCTCTGATGTTCAGAACTTCCATCATTTTAGTTTAGTCTTTTTCAGTGCTGCTGGTGAAGAGAAATAGCAAGGCATGTTCTACTGGAGAATGGCTGTCAAACAGGCTACTTTCCTTAGCAATCAAAAGCAAACCTTCAAACACCCCATATGATTACCTTTAAAGATGTTTGAACTAGAAACATATTCACTCTTATCTTTCATTTCAAGATTCATTTCATTTTAGCTGTACAACACAAATTTGGGAGTATTTGTAATCCCAAACACCAGTCAATTTTAATGAAATAAGAATAAATAATAAATTCTTCACAAGATCCCTTTCCTGGACAGAATCAAAAGCTAGTAGGATTATCATGCATTTCTAATTATATGAATATTTATTTTTAAAATTGATCTACTACTCTTTTTGGTAAAAATACACCAATTGAGTGCAAATTGAATGTAATTAAAGTCACAGAAAAAACATAATAAAATTATTATTTTTATTTATGATTAAAGAATGTATTTATGAAAAACTATTTCAGGTAGCTTACAGCCCTTAAGATCATCAGACATATTGTACTAAAACCATGTAAAAGTTAGAGAGGTGGATTTACAGCTTTCTTAAAAAAAAGAGAATGGAGAAGAGACCACCTATAATTACTAAAAGGATGCATTCCACAATTTGGAAAAAATGGGGAAGAAGGCCTGGCCTCGCAGACATCTATATAAATAAAAATGTAATGTTCGTTTGTGGGATGAGCATAACTCAAAAACCACTGGGCGAATTGACACCAAATTTGAACACAAGCCACCTCTCAGACCAATGAGTGACCATCACTTATAAAAATACTGGAAAACACAGCAGAAGGGACTTAAAAAGACAAAAATATATAAATATACATTAAAAATAAATAATAAGAAGAAATCCAGCACTGCAAAGCTAGGCTATTGCTCCAGAGAATGCGCAGAGGGTCATAGAAATATAATAATAATAACATAGAATATTATAATAATAAATATATAATAATATAAATAATACAATAAAATAATAATAATAATAATAATAATAATAATAATAATATAGAATCTATATAAATAAAAATGTAATGTTAGTTTGTGGGATGAACATAACTCAAAAACCACTGGATGAATTGACACCAAATTTGGACACAAGACACCTTTCAGGTCAATGAGAGACCATCGGGCATACAAATACTGAAAAACACAGCAGAAGAGACTTTAAAAGCAAAAAAAAAAAATACAATGGATGCGCAAAACCACACACACACACACACACACACACACACACACAAACACACATATACAGAAATATATAAACACACACACATATATATATACATATACATATACACACACAAAACACATATACACAGACTGGGCCACAGCAATGCATGGCAGGGGACAGCTAGTTACAAATAAAGTACTATGCTTTCGGGGGGGGGGGGGGCTCTCCTCCTGCTGTTAATATCTGGACAGATTCATAATATGGTTCATTAGATAACAAGGGCCTAAGTTGTTTTTGGGTGTAAATGCTTAAATCCACCACCGTTGGCTGAGCTCAGAAAAAAACCCAGGCAGTGCTGGTCTTTCAATAATGATTAGTTACCAGACCTAGAACATAACACACCCTGAAGAAAAAGAGGAAGACTGCATTCCAGATGAAAAGAGTCATCCAAGGAAGCCACACCAGTCATTTTGCAAGACATAAGCAAGGCTATTGGGGATAGGGTGACTTGGAGCACACCTACATTGACCACTTAGGTTAGTTTGCATCAGGTTTGGGAGAAACCCGTTTCATTGTGTGGATGATTAGACTGACATGTCTGAAATAAGTTTGAGGGCAGGATATTGATTATATTAACCACAGAAAGTAGTCTCAAGTGCTTCCAGAATCCAGAAATAGGATTTCCTCCATTTTCTAGCAAGATGGAGGCATAAGGGGGAAGGGTTAATTGACAGCAGTAGAGGCAACCAATTACCTTTTCCAGTGGTCAATTAACCCCTGCTGCCCAGTCATGCTCTTGGGCTGTTTTTTTGGCAGCACATGCCACCCTCTGAATTATAAACAATTCTGAATTATAAACATGCTCCATCATGGACAGTGTGCTTCACACTATGTGGAGCTGATTTTGTCATGAAATATGGCTTACATTTGGGGCTCACAGTAGGGTTTAAAGGGTTTAAACCACAGTCCCCTCTGAGTTGACTTGATGCACTTTAACCCCTTAATTTGTGCTGTATGACATATGTTTTCAAGTTGCTGCAGCTTGGAATTGTCTTGAAGCTTCATTCAGTGGACAATGTAAATGTTCACTTGGAGGTCTGTCATTCATGGAGTTGCTATAAGTCAAAGTCAACTTGATATAAATCGTATTTACTTCAGTGGCATTTCCTCCCAGGTAAATGTTGATAGGTTAGTTTTAGTACATCAGTTTTTTTTTAAAAAAAAATCTTCGTTTGTTTATAGTTTTAATGCAAACTGTTAGAAAATGTCAGCCATTATACCTATGCTTTTGATTCTGTGGCAAGAAATTTATTCATGAAAAAGCTTTGTTAAGGATTCTTATTTTCTTTTATTAAAAGACTTCACAGCTAAGCAATGTGTTTTCTCTTTGCAATAATCTCTTCACTGACTCTGATGTTGCTTTCCGCACTCACTATTCATCTATAATTTACAGTGTTAAACACCAAGCCTTTATAGCATGTGTATTTTACAGGTGCTAGGCCTAACTGCAAAGTGTATATGCTACTAACAGAAAGCCTTGAAAATCCCATTCTCTTTACTTCACAGAAATTGACAATCAGACATTGATTTCTCATGTCTCCTTCAGATGACAAAGGAATAATCAATGTATACAATTCTAAAAATGAAGGTATTTCCTTGTTCGTATACCACAGACCTCCCATGTCCTAGTTATTTTACAGTTAGAAGAACAGCTTTCATTTTTGCCAGCATGTTTCTGTATGAAAAGCAGGTCATCAGTCTTATTGCCTGCTACTTTTAGAGCATGCTCCAAGTGTTATAAATATAACACTTTTTAAAAATAAGCCCATAAAGATCTCAAAAATTTCAGATAGTGGATGAAGTTAAGATACAAGTTAGAAAATTCCAAGTTCATCATACTTACGTTGATCTAATTGTAGAACATTAGAACATTACCACTAAAAAGTTTTGTTAAGGCTTGATAAGGTTTTATTTAGGAAATTTGTTAAGGTTGTAGTTAAAAAAAACCCCAAACCTAATTCAGTTTATATTATCACTAATGACAAAAATTTTAATGCACTAAATTAAATTGATGTTGAACATTTGTAATAGGAACCCAACAGAAAGGAAGTGAGGACACTTCCAGATAGCACGGAAATGCAGGCTTAAGAGGGAGAACAAAAAAACCTGGGACATGAGAGCAGGTCCCCACACAGACCCGTGAGTCCCTGGATTCCTTCTCCCACTATCCTCACAGGTCTCCTCTGTCTCAGAACAAGATGGAGGGCAGACAGGGGACATCAGAAAGAAGTCTTTTTTTAAAGATCACTCTGTTATGGGTTGAACCATATATGCGCACATTGTACTCAGAAAAAAAAACCGGGAGGAGTTGAAACTTTTTTTAGCGAACCATTAAGAGAAGGTCTATAACACAAAATAATTTAAATTCTATGACTCATTCTATATTTTAATATATATTTATGTCAATTTTCTATTTTAGCTACAAAGTTTCAAGTCTAAAATAAAACTGAAATGACTTAATTGGTAATTTAGTGGTTACAAAAGAATACCACAATGTCTGTTGGAAACACTTGAAAACTGTTTCAGTACACTGATAGAAATCAGGCTCCATTGACAAACTTCAGTGGAAACTCAAGACTGCAAGTCCAGTAAGTCTTTCTTGCCCCATTGTGTTTATTATGTGTTTTCAAATGTTTTAGAGTTGAAAACAACCTTTCATTTGTAGCTGTTGACTCTGCCAATGTTCCAGAAATCTAAAGAAGTTTCTTCACATTCGAAAAAATTGTCACAGGAAAATATACTTTCAGTACATTTTATTGTTTTTCTGGAAGCGTATTTTCCATTTTCAACACTATGGGTCAATTTTTCCATCAGTCTCCGTATCTTGAAGGCATTTTTTGTAAAATTATGTGCACTTGTTCAAGTTGGATTTTAAATGGCCACAACTGCAGTTCCTGAACTACTTATCAGTGCCTTGTAAACCTTACTTGAAGCTGACTGTAAAAAAAAAAAAGTCCAGAAATGAAATGTACACATTTACCCTAAAACATTCCATTGGTGTTGATGAAGTTGCCTGGATATTGCTTTTACAAGTCTGTCTTGCACAGATGCAAGGAATCCTAACTTCTCTACCACTGATTTTGCTGTGCCAAAGATCTCCTGATCTTCTTTCACAGATTCTGTGCATATCTCCTTGGCTTTTTCTAAGAGACTGTCCAACATGTAGCAGACTACAGAAAATTTTCATACCTACTCTTGGTAACATTTTGCTAAGCTGAAGGGATGATGATAGGAGCTTTCTTAGGATGTGTATGATTACTACAAATTCAGCATTCAGAGCAGCTAAAAGACGGTGTCCAGCTTGGGAAGAAGTTTACCATTGTTTAGAAGATTATTTTTTAGTTCTTCAAGTGTTCTCAACATACACACTGTACAGTTCAACAAAACATAAAACTGCATCATGTTGCCCAAACCAATGGGTTTCAAAAAGTGGCAACAAGTTGTTAACTCTTGGTTCAGGTAAACAGCCTTTTATATTCCAGTCTGATGGATGATGCTCTGAAGAAATTGGACACAGATAATAGTGTTGCGTGGCAGTTTCTGATAAGTGGAATGTTGCAAGTCTTTGCTAAGGCTAGATTTTATGAGTGAGCGCTGCAGTCCTTCACATATACTGACAGAGGCTTAAAACCCGACATTAGGTGTGAAAAGTGGCATCTTCCAAATGGATTATTAAAGGAACAATCCTAAAAATGATGCCTGAAACAAAATGAACTCCCTCCCTTTTGTATGCTGGCTAAGGCCTAAAGCCTGAACAGAGGGTTGAAACCAATGAGACCTCCAAATATATTGTCAAGACATAAAGACTAACATGAGGCCTGAAACAAAATAGAGCCGCCTCACTACATTGGCAAGAGTTTCAAGCCTAATATAAGGCCAAAGCTCCTAACATGAGGGGAGCAATACAATGTAGGCACTGTATTTTAGATTATAGAAAGAAGAAAATACTCTCTCAAAGATTTATATCTTAAGCAGGACACAATGGGGACACACTTCCAGTGTGTTGACCCCATTGGGTTTAATTGGTGAGCCCTAATGGGGATACCCAGCAAAGTGCTGTGGTTTGAATGTTGAACTATGGCTTTGGAAACCATGTTTCATTTCTGCTTGGTCATAGAAATCCATGGGGTGATCTTGGACAAACCATGTACTCTCAGCTCCAGAAAATCCTGTAATAGGTTCATTATAGGGTCACCATAAGTGAGAAGCAGTTTGAAGGCAGAGATCAATAACAGCTCTAATGGAACTAACCAGCATGATTCCAGAAAATATATTTTAGAAAGAAATCATATTAAAATATAAAGTCTAAACCCATAACATTTGGTGAAAAAATCCTGAATCTAATAAAGAATGAATTAAGTTAACAGTTTGTATTTAATGCAGTGTATGTAAATTTCTTTGACCAGCTGCATAAGAGACCAGAAGTTCTAAATGAAGTGGCTAACTCCGGTACAATTCCAATACAAATTCCCATTCTAATCTCCAGCTTGTACAAATTGTTTTACATGTAGTATACACTCTCTTTTTCCAGAACGAAATAAATTATTATCCTTGATTACAAGGGGACAGTTTCCTACATGATGTACTATATTCTTGCACTGTTTTCCTGTAGGAATTTCTCCTGTCTTAGGACTCCAGAGAATATCTCCAGAGGGAAGGAAGTATCATTTTCTACTACTATATAAAAATCACAAAGACACATCTTAGTTATGACTCACATTGTCCAATCAATTAACATTTGCATTGAATTCAACATTACTATTATGCTTCAGCAGTTTTATACATTGGTCTTATGCAGAATGATTAAAATACAGATGCTCTGTAAGAAAAGAGATTTGCAACAAATAATGCCTAGAAAAGCAGTTCTGAAGATTTCCAGTGGCTTGTAATGAATATGTCTGAGGGAAGGATGATTAGGCAGGTAAAGTGCAGCAGAAGTGTTGCATCACTACTCTTGAAAATGAAGCAATGTCATTTTGACTGACTTAGTTCAGAGTAATTCTCCAAAGGGCTACTTCAGCCTTAAGTGCCTCTTATGTAACCCAGTGAGGAAAGGGGAATGTCACTAAGAATCTCTGGAGTGAGGCTGAGGAGCTGTGCAGGCAAATCCAAATATATACACTGAGTGCTACATCAGCAGTACATATTGGAGGCCTTTAACAATTTTGTATTTGCAACATATTGTTTTCAGCAAAATGTGTTGTTCCTGGTGGTAATAATAGAGAGAAAGGAAGGCGACCATAAAGGTATACAAACAAAAAGAAGAATTCTAAAATCTTACTAAATTATGAAGTAACTATACAAACCATATAGAAACAAAAGATGCTGACATTTTCCTTTGATTTCTTTGTTTCTGAATTAAGCAAACATGGCAACCACATGCTATGGCACATATATCTTTTCAAACTTAACTACATCAAATATGTAGCATAGAAAATAAGTTATCAGAAACATCACAAGCTAACACCTTCTCAAACCATGGTAAACATTCCAAATGAATTTATTGCTGGTGTGTAGAAACTTATAATTTGTACCAATGGCAAATAGTTTATACAACATATTTACTATTGTGCAAGTTAACACCTTCCTGTACTATGTTGAGCATCAGTGCAGATTTGGCTATATTCTTTAACTCTCAGGAACAAAGGAGATACATTCTTTCACTGTGACAAAATGTGATGGGATATCAAGGTGCACATCTACACTGGACCACCGGCTTGTGTGGAACCTGTGTGGGAGTAACTGTTTTCACAGTGATTAGATTGACAGGCCTGTAATGGTTTTGAGACCATTATATGATTATATAAGGGAGGTGATTATATTTGCCACAGAACCTGACCTTAAACTCCTCTTCAGGTGTTTTTTGTGCTCCAGAGGCATAGGAGGTGGAAAACAAATGAACAACCCCCCCCCCCCGCCTAATTATTTCCCCTCCCTCAGGATCAATTAGCCCCTTGCTAGTTGGCAATGTCCTTGGAATATTTTTCAGCAATCCCCTCACCCTGCATTTCAAATTCTACAAAGTGTTTCAGTGAGAGTGGATGTCTATAATGCATTTCACTTTTTTGCACATTGAAGAGGTTGTCTTGGATTTTCCTGTGACTTTTAAAAATGCACTGCAAACCCTTTAAAATGCACTGTAACCCCAGTATGTGTTTTGTAGCCACTGTAGTTTTAAGCTATCTTGAAGCTGCATTAAATGGTCAGTGTAGATGGGGCCAAGGTGGTGGGGTTGACAGACAGCTTGTTCTCTGTCAAGTTTGGAAATGTTGATATTGGAATGCAACATTGATACTGGACTACAGACTTCCATAGCCAATTTGCAACCTTTTAAAGCTTTGATTTTGTGTGCAGTACTAAAGTGTACCTTCAGTATTTTGTGTCTTGCATCGTTCACAGAAGAAAACTGGGACATGTGTAACCAAGCAGTATCACAGTGTAGTCATGATGGCAAAAGCTATTAATGGGGAAGAACACACAATGTAGGTGAGGGTACAGCAATTTACTTTTTCTTTTACCATTTCTCTCCCCTACTGAGTTAACTGAGTGCAAACTACTTTGGGATTTTGAACTCAAGTTACAACAACTGAAGTAAGCTGTTAACAAAGGGGGAAAGTGGGAAGATAAAAAAATTAAGTGGGACATTTAAAAAACAGGTGCAAAGTGGAATGGGAGAAGATCAATTCAATGGAGTGACATGGGAAAAATCGCTTTGCTAGTCTCCATGGTGTGATACCAAAGTCAATTGCCAGGACAGTGGAGAGAGGAGGTCTGACTTGACTAGGTTATTTATTTATTTACTATTTTTACCCCACTCTCTCTCTCTCTCTGTCCCTGAAGGGGACTCAGAGCACGGAGGACTTGACAATTGTTTCATAGGATTTCTTGGCAATGAGTAATTTCTGCACATATTGGATGAAGGATGGGAATTTGGAACTGCCTCTGAGTATCAAGCAATCGAGGGGTTTTACTATCCTCAGGGATTGTCTCTGGGTCTTTGCATCTTCAGGGGTCACAGACAGGCATGTAGCCGGGGGGGGGGGGGGGGGAGAGGCTCAGGGGGGCTTCAGCCCCCCCCCGAAATTCTCATGGTGGTTTGCGAAAAGGCCTTACTGGTGCATTACTTAAACTGTTATGTTTATTCATATCATGATCTGATCACCATACTCAATATATCCCATATGCACGGGGGTATTGGGGTAATGATACAAAAGGTTTGCTAGGGTAGACCCTCTTTCACTCAGACTCAGCCCCCCCCCCCCGAAACGAAATCCTGGCTACGGGCCTGGTCACAGAGTTTGGGAATTCACATTATCTAGTAGCTTTCCAGTTTTTGTGGCTGGCTAGGAGCCTGCTAAGTTTCAGGAAGTCCTCTTGAGGTCAATAATGATTTCTCCCTAGGGGAGGCTGAAGTGTGTGATTTGGGTGAGGCCTATCACTCCAGCTACTCCCAGATTAGGTTGCTTCCCCCCTTTTTAGTTTTGTTTATTGCCAAAAATAGGTAATGATTAATAAAGTTGTCCTTATTTTATCCCATATCTTGCATCTCGTCTCATTATTCCTTAATTGGTCAGTAAATTAAACTGTCAATTCAGAAGAGTTAGAGGGTATGGTAGTCTGTCATACTGAAAGAGAATCCCAAAGTCTCTCAAAATTCGGAAAGCTACAGATGGGTAGTTCAATTCTTATGTACTATGTGGAATGTAAGTACCACTTAAATTGTTAGTGCAATTTATGGAATATGCAATTCCATGATAAATTGCATTTCATTGGAAGTGAAACAAAATGTGTGTTTGCTTTCAGATATACTTTCTTACCCAGATCAAGAGGTACTTATTCAATTTGGATTTGTTATGTCTTAATGCATTGCATTTTAGTGAAATTAGGCCATAGGGATATACAACTGCAATCCTATACTCACCTGGGAATAAATCCAGAAAATCTTTCTCTCATTTTACACATATTTTACTAAAGTTTAGGATAATATATTCAAGTTATAGACTAGCATATTATATTATATTTAAGTTTAATTGTTGGCTATTTTCTGTTAGTTTTATAATTTATGTTGATATTGTTTTATTCATTGTTTTTTACTAGATTTGTTTGTCTGTTTTTGGCATTGAATGTTTGCCATTTTTGTTACTCATTGGAAACCGCCCTGAGTCCCCTTGGGAAGTTAGGGCAGGTTACAAATAAGGTATTATTATTATTATTATTATTATTATTATTATTATTATTATTATTCAGAAGCTATAGCAATATTCATGGTTTTCAAATTTGGTATAAATAGATATTGCAGGTCTCAAAACATAAGTCATAGGAATCTTCACCAGCTCTAATCAAAACAGTTACTGCACAACGTAAAAAAAGTTTAGTGAATAGGCAATTCCTTTGGCCAATAAAGAATACAATATAAAGTGAAAAAAAATAAATGTTGAAAATATGTAGGATGGAAACACTGAGTGGCTATAAGTCTAGGAATATTGTGTTAAGGAATAGAGTGTTAAGACTTTTAGTATTACGAGGTCCTATATTCTATTTGTATATTTTATAATATCAAGAGTAACTAGTACATCAGCAGGAAATTTAGCTCTTATTCTGTTAAATGGAAACAAATGCCAAGTAGGAATAAAAATCCAAAATAAAATATAAAGAACTAAATATTGGACCAAAAGTTTCATTTGCATTCTGAGACATATCCAAAAGGCCTGCACGCTTGACATACCGTAATACAACATAATCACCACAGCAGGTTGCATCTTGAATTGTGTACCCTTTCCCCTCCCAGTTTGAACCATCAAATGTACCTCAGCCTTTACAAAGCATGCTCTATGTTTGAATCAAAGATAAAAGTATCTCTGCAGATATAAAGGAGAATTTATTTGTTGTCAATAAATGTTAACATCCCAGATATGAAGTATTAAATGTCAACATGTAATTGGGCCTAATCTATTATTGATTCTGCCTTCTTGCTTGCAAAATATCATCCGTGTCACTACCTTCAATAGGCATATTTCTGGAGGCACACATTCCAAATAAGATATATGACTTGTCAAAGTAACAAATGAAAAGAAGTCTTATATGAATGCATTTTTTAAAATACTGCAGAAGGTTGACTACAACAGGAATATCTCTCCCTCTCCCTGCTTCCAGTTTGGAAAATGAGACAGCACTATTCTAATGCCATTTTATGTATCTCAATATTTAAAAGATTTTTTTTTAAAGCTGGGCTAGTGAGAATCTAGTTGTCCACAGGCAAATATGCTTTTGTGTGCCTATTTTTATCATTTCCAACCCCATGCATTCCAGATTATTCCAGTCTTTCTGGAGTAAAATATCCCTAACTAGTCTGGACGCCAAAATTTCAATAGCTCTTTTACTGCATTCCTACTTTTGATAGGCATCTCCTGGTAAAGCATTGTCTTTTATATTTGTTCTGATGCTAATGTTTTTCACATTTCTTATGTGTTGACTAGAGCATAAGATAACAGAAATCCCTCCTTTCCATTACAACTTCCATTCTGCTTCTTGCCCATTTTTTTTAAAAAAAGAAACAACCATAATATAGTCTCCATGATGGCTGTCAGCAAAATATTCTCTCTGTTCTCTCTCCTTCCTTGAGGGCTGAGCAACTATGATGGTGACTAGGGATGTACAATTTTTTCATTAGTCATTGTAAGTCATATCAAATTTGTACTTATGACAGGATATCCTGTGAAGTCTGACTTGGCCAGGGTGGTCCACACCTTGGTTACATCCAAACTGGATGTAATACAATGCACTCTACGTGGGGCTGCCCTTGAAGACGGCCCGGAAGTTTCAACTGGTGCAACGGGTGGCAGCCAGGCTCCTTACTGGAGCAAAATATAGGGAGCACACAACACCCCTATTAAAACAGCTTCATTGGCTGCCGATATTTGCCAAGCCAAATTCAAAGTGCAGGTCATGACCTATAAAGCCCTAAACGGTTCAGGCCATGCCTATCTCCACGATTGCATCTCCTTCTATGAACCGGCATGAACTCTAAGATCTTCCGGGGAGGCCCTCCTCTCGGTCCCACCTCCGTCACAAGCACAGTTGGTGAGGATGAGAGAGAGGGCCTTCTTGGTGGTGGCCCCCCACCTCTGGAACGCTCTTCCAAGGGAAATAAGACAGGCCCCATTCCTCCCCTCCTTTTATAAGAGCTTGAAGACCTGGTGGTTTCAACAAGCCTTTGAAAATGACCAGTTCTAACTCAGTCTTACACATTGTTAAATACGGCCTTATTCTTCCTACCAATTACCCAGATCACTTCCTCTAATCGGCCCCGGAATGAACAGCCACAGACTCGTGCCTAATATTATTGTTGTCTGCCATAGCAGTGCACTTAATTCCTGGGTCCCCTAGAATTTTTGGGCTTGCACAAATCTTGGTCTGGCCTTTTAAATTTTTTAAATTGCCTTGAACAGGCAGGATTACTTTTAATATATGTGTGTTATGGCGACAATTTTTATGCTTTCATTGTTTTGTTAATCTTATGGTTATGTTGTTTTATTCTGTATGTTTTGTGATGTTACCTGGGAACCACTCTGAGTCCCTTCAGGGAGATAGAGCAGTATATAAATAAAGTTTATTATTATTATTATTATTATTATTATTATTATTATTATATCCCACACCAAAAACATAAGAATCGAAACTTATCCAATGCTTTTTTGTTTCAAATTGGTAAATCTCAGAAGCCTCCCAGTCAGTTTCATTTTCAGTGCAAGGAAGCAAAGCAAAACCAAAAAGGCTGCCTATCCTCTTTAAATCAATGGCCTCTCACTATTAAGAGAGGGAAAGCATCGGGGAGAAAGCATGGAGAAAGCATAGTTCACTGGGAAAGAGACCGAGAAAGCACAAAATGCAGTTTGGAAAGGTGAGTATATGCCAGAGAATTCAAAAGGCCCTGCCCTAAAGTACATTTCCCAGAATTCTGCTCAGCATCAAAAAGCCCCAGTCAGGATAGAGGAGAGATGTGTCCCTCCTTAGCAGCAGCCAGCCAAAGTTCCAATACATTGTTGAATCTGCAACAAGGAGGAATGTCTGATACTTCTAGAAAGTAAATCTCTGTGATGGACTGGGATGAAATTCCTAAACTGAAGTTCTATTGGTTAATATGAGAGACATTCAATGAGATAGCTGTTGTGGCTTAAACAAAACCATTTTTGTCAAAACATTAAAAAAAATTCCCTAAAATCAGTAGATGTATGAATATTTCTGAAAGTTGGGGGGAAATGATCTACTATTCTCTTGTGTCATTGTATAGAAAATTCAAGGAGATAGCTCTTGAAGGTTTTTTTAAATATGTTGTTTAACAGAACTTTGAAAATTCCCCAAAAATCCATGGATATGTGCAACGTTCTGAAACCTGATGGGCTAACAGTGGTAAATGTGTTCCACAATTGTAGAAAATTTCACCCCATAGCTGTAAAAATGAGGGAGAAAGGAGCCCCTGAAGTTTTCCCCTACTATAATGAAAAAGTAATGAAATGTCGTTGCTCTTATAGTAACTAAATTTTTCCTAATGATACTTTAGTAACAAAACACAAGTGCCCCCTAATTTTGTAATGACTTTTGAAACATTTTTTTATTGATTGCACCTGCCTACACTAGGCTCTTTGGGGCAGCTCTACCAGACATACAGCAGCAGATTCGCTAACAAAACATATTCAGAGTTGCAATATGAAATAGGTCACATCACTTTTGAGCTAAAATTTCCCCAGTCATTCACTCAGGAGCTGAAGCAAGGTCATTAACAACAGATCAAGGATTATGGAATAATGGTACCGATAGATTAGAGCAGTAAATCAGTTTAAGGCTACAGAATGAAGGCTATAAAGCTACAGTTCTTAGTGCTTTCATCTGGATCATGAAACATGGTAATTATAAATCCACAGACTGGTGTACATAGAGGGAATATGTGCGATGAACTGATTCCAAGACTTAAATAAATGTGAATTTTAAATTAAGGCAATTTTTCACGTCTAAGTGCTATATGTGTGGCCATTTTAATGTAAGTATGACACAGGACCCTGACTGACAATGAAGTTTATTTGCTGATCTAGCCCAATATTGTCTTCTATTCTGCCTTTTCAGCCTCTCAGGAAATACGTTTTCGTCATTTGATCTTTCTATCTGGATATACCAATTCTATAACCGTAACCTTTTGTATGAAGATCCTGGCTAGAATTCTGTAAGATTCTAATGTAAATGCTGCATTCAATGTACTCCATTAATGATGTTCTGTATTGTAAGATTGTGTAAACAACTGTATATAAGGCAGATCACTGCTAGGGATGCTTAGAATGTTTGGCTTTCAGAAATGCAATAAGTATAGTCCATAATTTACAAAAATCATAACTGTGTCAGGAGAGAGGACACTACATGCCCCTTCTGGTGCATGTGCCATAGGTTTGTCACCACTACTCTAGAGGTTTTTCAGCAGATGGCCATCAACCTCTGCTTAAAAACCTATAGGGAAAGAGGCCCCATCACACTCCAAGGTGGCATCCTCTTAAACAATTATGTATCCTGTGCTGGTCAGATAAAGGTTGTTGTTATCTGTGTAACTCTGATGTTTTATAAATACTGATGCTTGGGATAAACTTTATTTTTCTCAGCCTGAAAGTGTTGCTGTTTCCAAAGTTATTGTTTATTGTCTTCCTGCTCAGTTTAAAGTGTCATTTAGTCCCATCTGAGTGGATACTATAAGGCTGAAATTTCAGTCTTATCCAAAACAACTAGACTAAACCAGTTCATTCAACTGTTGAAAGTTGAATCAATGTGTTTCTATGGTGCTCCTCTACTCAAGACTAGTAACAGGATTTAGACTCCTGTGTCCTAGCACAAAGATAAGGAATCTCTTGCCTGAATAAATCAGCATTACAGAAGAGTTTTAAAATCTTATGTTCTGCTGAGTATTTTATAATGTTCATAGCTGGGAGTGGAGATAGTTGTGTCACTAAATATATTTCCATCATTCAGAAAATTTGAATTGTAATTCTTGAATGAAATACACATTACAAATCATGCTGACAATTTAATACTACTGTTCATTCCAATTTTTTACTCACTTTTCTATTCTTTTCAAGCACATTATCATTTTGTATGCTTAGACTATGAGATACAAAGATCATTACCAGATATTACAAGAGTGAATGAAACCATCCAAGGGAATTATGGCAGGAAGCCAGTCCCCACTCTCAACAGAGCATTTTAATAATCTTGAAATATAGTTAATGAGACTACTGGGGGCTTCCTAATACATGTAAAAATTCTTCTCAACGTGGAAATGTGATTGTGTTTCACATTCATTTAACTGGTCATTTTGATTACTTGCAGGTTGAGATGAAAAACTCTATTTTATTTTAACAGAAACAGTACTTTGAAGTATGCTCACAAAAATTCAAAGGTCATGGTGGGGGCCTTTCTTTATACATATCCTAGCACATAAACAAGCAAATCATCAGAATAAATCTGTTTTTCAGGTTGTACAATCTTACTGAAATATTATTTTCTTATGTATCTGCAAAAATTAATACAACTACCCACTTGGGAACAGAAGAAAAGGTTCCCTGCATTGTTAATCCTGCACGTGTTTTCCTTACTTCAGAAGGATGCTGAAGACCTGGCTGTGGGACCAAGCCTTTGGGACAGAGCAATGAGGCAACAATAGAAAGGTGTCCTGAGATGGTTTTTAAGCAACTGATTTTAAAGTGGATAAAGTGATTTTAATGTTTGTATATATTTATGGTTTTATGTTCCGGCATTGAATGTTTGCTATATATATGTTGTGCTCCACCCTGAGTCCCCTGCAGGGTGAGAAGGGCAGAATATAAATGTTTTAAATAAATAATAAATAGATAAATACTGAAAAAAAATTTTTTGAACAGAAAACAGGTTTTGTAAAAAAAAAAAAACCTCACATTTTTCTGTGCAGAATTAATCTATAACATTTCTCACCTACATGGAAAACATTTGTTTTTACTACTGATTGATTAATTGATTGATTTAAGATATTTACACTCCACCCTTCTCACCCCGAAGGGGACTCAGGGTAGAGCACACCATATATACGGCAAACAGTCAATGCCGGAACATGCAACAAACTATAAATATGCATAAACACTCAAATCAATTATCTCCACTTTAAAAACAATTGTTTAAAACCATCTCAGATCAGCCATACCAGATCCTATCGTTGCCTTATTGCACTGTCTGAAAGGCTTGGTTGTGCCGATGAGGCCAACCAAGTCACAACTGAAGCATGTGTAACTTTAGATATTCTGCAATATGTCTTGTCAAGGAAATAGCATGGGACTTTTTTGTCTCATTACATTACATTGCCTGGGATAGCAAAATTCTTTTTTTATAGCTAAAAGGCAACAGTGATTACTATTTTTTCCTCCAATGGCTGAAAATCAGTAGACTCATTCTGCTAAGTTCTTTTTGTCCTCTTGATTTTTTTATCTTTAAAGATAAACTGTGCACAGCAATGGCTAAAATTGTGGAGTTTTTGTATAGCTGTTATAGTGTTACGAAATGTTTATAGTGTCGATCTAGATTGAAGCCACCACTGCAAAAATGACTGGCATGAATTGCTTAAAGCTAGCAAAAAGGAAGGAAAGGTTTAGGGAGAAGTCTTTATTTTGCTGTTACTACTAGATATACAGTGATACCTTAATATATGAGTTTCTTTTTATGTCTTTTTAAATTACTGACACAGGTAGAATAACATCACAATCCATCACCATTTTCAAATATTGAAATACATATTGACTGCATATCACATATTGTTTTCATAGTGGTCTTAACAATTACACCTTTTTCTCCCACTTCTGTCTAACGATTTTACATCCCTCGCTTCCTCCCCCCACCTCCAAATATGAGTTTCATTCTTTCTGTGACCAAGTTTGTAACTCAAAAAACATACAGAGATCTGACCTGCCACCCCATATTGTGATTCAGTTTGCTCATATATCAGAGCAATTTTCCCCATTGAAATGCTATTCATCAATTCCAGATCTCAGTCACAGGACAAATTAAACCCCATTTGCCAAAGCCCCACAGGATTCGGTGGCTTTGGTCAGTCCTTCTTTCATTCCTCCCTCTCTCCCTGAGTGCCTTCTTCTCAGCCTCCTCACTGATGTCTGCCTTTCAGAGGCAGAGACAGAGGGAAAAGAGACCTCCAGTTGCCTGCACCAAGGCTCCTCTTTCCCTTTCTTCCTCCCTCCCTCCCTTCCTCCCTCCCCTCTCCCTCCTAGGAGCTTGGTCTGTCATCAGGGTAATCTCAGATTCTTCTTCCCACCATGGAGGCTCCCCTCAATCTCCCTCACTGGTCTTGCATAACCTTATCTGGATCCAAGTGATGGTGGAGTCCCTTGGCGGGTGGATGGAGTGGTTGACACTCTGGCCATTCTCTCTTCACCTCATCCTCCCAGCATGGCCATCATTTTAGAAGAAGCTCATAACTTGGATCTGGCTCACATGCCAATTTTTTTAAAAATTGGACGAGCGCTTCCTCATAACTCGAAAAGCTTGCAAATTGGGATGCTCATAAGTTGAGGTTCTACTTCATATAAAACCTAAGTTCTTCACCTAAGAGAGCCCACCAAGTTTCTGAAGTCCGGATAGGAAAGTGAAGGAAATGCTCTTTTACCTTTGCAAGCTGGCAATGGGTCTGAGAAATTGGGTGGTGAGGTAGTTTTCACATAATGGCTGGTTCTATGACCAGCTTAACAATCTCTGCATGCTCCATGAATATAATGTGTATTTCTACATTCAGGTATTTCTTGTTGGTGGCTGTTGTTTTAATTTGAGTTTTGCTTTTGGGTTTGAGATTTTTTTGGCACAGTTATACATTGTCCTCCTACTAGATTTTTGGATGCTGATACATCTTAACAACATTGGAAGCAGTGACTATGATGTCAGTAAACATCTAATCCATTCTGAATGATACCTGGAACTTTAAACAATGTCTTCAAGGTGCTGAAGTCTTTCTCAGATTAGTTCTATAGCTATTTCTAAAGTCCATATTAGAACTCTGAATGGATTCAGCATCCCATTCCATGACACATAGCTACTTCCAGCAGAGTTCTGAGCTAAAATGGAAGGGGAACTGGCATATGCCATTTCCGTGGCAACATGGAATGCTTCCTGTATTGCAAAGAGATCAATGAGGAAAAGCTGGGCAGCGGACACTTCACCCTGTTCAATAAGATAAGGGGGAAACTGGTCAATGTGGGGCATGAGGCGACGGGTTCCCCTGCCCCTCACCGGGCACTGCCAAATTTGTCACAATGCATGGTGATTCCAGCGACAAATGGGATGAAGTCCATGAAATATTACACATTGTTAATAAGAATAGATGTACAGTAGGTGAAGCCTATCTAAGCATTGCATATTGAAATAATCCAAAATACCTGGGACCAAAGTGTTTTGGATTTCATATTTTTGGGATTTTGCAATACCTACAATTGTGCATATATAATGAGAAATCTTGAAGATAGAACCCAAGTCTAGGCTTGGAAGTATTTTAATATATGCCTTATACAAATAGTATGAAAGTAATTTTGTACACAATATTTTTAATAATTGTGCACACCAAAGTTTGTGTACATTAAGACATCATAGGGCAATGGTTCTCAACCTGGGGTCTCCAGATGTTTTTGGCCTTCAACTCCCAGAAATCCTAACAGCTGGTAAACTGGCTGGGATTTCTGGGAGTTGTAGGTCAAAAACATCTGAGGACCCCAGGTTGAGAACCACTGTCATAGGGCAAAGGTGTCACTATCTCAGCCATTCATGGATGCATCTCCGCTTTAGAATGAATGCAATTTGACACAATGTTACCTGTCATGGCTTAATGTTATGGGGTCGTGCATATTGTAATTTTGCAAGATCTTTAGCCTTATCAGTCAAAGACTGCTGGTGCCCTGCCAAGCTACAAATCCCAGGATTCCATAGCACAGAGTCATGGAAGTTAAAATGGTGTAAAACTTCATTCATTCTATAGTGTAGACATACTCCTTATCTGGAATGCTGAAATTTTGGATGCTCAACCTCTACTTTGGCCCTGTAATGTTTTTAGGAAAAAAAACCAAATAACGCTGGAGCTCTCTAAAGAGACCAGTGGGTTCAATGCAGCTTGCCTGCACACATTGTCCAAACTGACAAAACTATGACTGGAGAAAGTTTGTATCTAAGCTTTCTTTCAGGGAGCTGAAAACAGAACAAATGGTTCTTCTATTTATCCCCATTGATCCATTTTAATATAACAACAACCCCGTGTACTAGATAAAGGCTGTCTAAAGTCATCCAGTAACATTTATGGATGAGTGGGCATTTGGTTCCCCAGGGCTCAGTTGGATATTCCATCATATGGGAACTGGATGGCTAACCAGCATTTCTGTAAAAACAAAATAAAATAAAAAACAAAAACACAGACACAACAGAAACAGTGTTTTGCTAAAGGCAGGTACCAGAAAATGAGAACCACTCTTGATAAACAGGAACAGCTGGTGAATACATCTATCTATATCTATCTGCGGCCAACCTCCTAGTGTAGCTAGGGAGCAGCCATGGACAATCAGAAACTATAAATGACAGCCACAGCTTCACTATAGCTAGAAGGCCTCAACCACAGCTAATCACTTATTACACGCACCAGTGACACAGTTTACTATTTGTGACTCTTCCTTTTTTCCCTTCTGGGTGCAGAAAGCATAAAATGGATTGAGACTGAAGGGCTCTTGGTAAATTTATCTTTTTACCGTGCTTCATATTATGTATTTGCAGGTACTACCTTCACATTGAGTTTTGTCACAGATAATTCCCTTTCATTTTTCTCCCAGAGAAATTTCAATTGGTTGCTTCCTACCTCCAAAAATATATATGTTACAGCAGTGACATCTATACGAAAATGTGAAATTACAGGAAACTGGTATGCTCCAGTTTTCTAGTTGTACTCAGTGCTGCATGCCATCAAATTCTATTTAACTCGAGAGGATGAAAAAGTGAAAAGACACACAGCTCCACAGGGAAATTCCCAGAAAAGCTGAGTTTACTTGAGGACTACTATTAGTCACGTGAAGGAGAACAAATTAATGTGACTTTCCTGTTTTCTCATTTCCATTCCTTACATAATGTAACAGGCGAAAACAAGCCCTTATGTTCTATATCAATTTTACACAAACAGTGTAGGAACAATTGTTTAGTACTATTACTTGCTTCTTTCTCTTTTCATGCTTAATACAAGACCTTCTTACGTATTTTTTTCATGTTCAGGGAACACTGGTCCTTTTGAAGTGTTTGCTGCAGAGCCAGTTCAGACTATACAATTATAGCACCATGATTCCACTTTAAGTGTCATAGCAACATTGCATGACATCCTACAGTTTGTAATTTGTTGAGACGAACAATTGCTCTTTTACTGAGATGCCCTTACTATACTACCATATAATCCAGATTTTCAAAGCAGATAATCCACATTATCTGCTTTTAATTTAATTATATGAGTCTACACTGCCAGATAATCCAGTTCAAAGTAGATAATCTGATGTTTGTGTGGCAGTGTTGAAGGGGCCTAAATAACTCTCCCAATACTATGGACCCCAATACTATGGTAGTTGAAAGTGGAATAATAATGAAGTGTGAAATGAAGAGAACAGAAAGTACTTAATAGCCTTTGAAAAACATGTACCCAAGCACACATGGTTCCTAAAAGGAGATAGGATTCAAAGTTAACCTGTTTAATATTCTCATTCATATCCTTGTATTGTTAAATGCATGAAAGCTCTGAGTAGTAAGGGCAAGAGCAGCTTTGTGTTTCTTCTGCTCTCGTCCCCCACATATAGGTTTATTATCTTTCCAAGACTCTGGTAATTCATATGAACTATATCAAGGGTTAGAAAAGTTTTTTATGGACTATAACTTCTGGACTACTGTAACCGGTATGACCACTGCCCATATGGGATGATAATTTTGGTAGTTATAACTCCCTCCCCCCATAACATTTCCTCATATTCTTCATACAATAAACTGAAAGTCCTCTTCCTAAACTTGACTGAATGGATGGAGATATGGTTATGATCCATCCCCCATCACTTGAACCTGGGTTTATAGGTTACAGAGAAAAATAATGGCCTGCTTCAAATAGTTCTGGAAGCTTCAGTATTTTAATGTAGTTCTCAGGTTCATTTTAAAAAAAATTCCAAACAACATTTCTGGTGTCCAGATTCCCAGCATCAGCTGCAGCATTTTATTTCCATCCTCTAAGGCAGGCCTGCACAACCTGCGGCCCTCCAGGTGTTTTAGACTTCAGTTCTCAGAATTCTTGGCCACTGGACAGCCTGGCCAGGGATTCTAGGAGTTGAAAGCCAAAACAACTGGAGGGTCACAAATTGTGCAGGCTTGCTTTAGGGGTTTATATATTTATTTATTTTTTTAAAAAAGGCTTGCACTCAAGACTGTGTAGCCATGGATACTGTGGGTCTTTGATGGCAGTTTGACCATTGGACTACAAGTCTGGAGATCAGAACTCAAATTCCTGCTGAGCCATAGAAACTCACTGTGTGATCATAAGTCATAAACTCTTAGCTTCAAAGGACGGTACAGATCTTGCCAAAAAAACTCTATGATAAAAATCTGCCCTGAGTCCTCTCAGGGAGATAGGGTAGAATATCAATAAAGTCTTATATTATTATGATAGGTTTACTTTAGGGTCACCCAAGCAGGAAATAATATGGAGCCCTCAAGAAGTGCTTTAGAACATCAGTGAATGAAACATTTGCACTATAGCACCAAATATCTAAGGCAAAAAAATAAGACAGAGAGGCAAAAGCTTCCCTTGAAACCAAAAGACCAACTTGAGATATTATGATCCAAGTAATTCCTACAAGCAGCCATCCCTGAAAGATTTGACAGAATGAATATGAGTGAAACAACAGCCAGCAAAACCCAAGGAGCCATATTGCAAGATCATGCTTCTTTAGAACAATGTGGATTGGCCCAGTGTTGTCTGTATTCATTTCATTATAGTGTTATACTATCAAAAAACAAAACAAAACAGGAATGTTTCCATAGGCTATTACAGGGGTAGAGTCGGGTTCTGCACTGCACCAATTCATGCCCCGCAAAAAATCAAAATAACATAAAGCTCCAAATTCTTTCTTCTTTTTTTTTTGCCTATTATTTACTCTTTATTTATTTACTTCCTTTTCTAAAAGTGTTTCATCAGCTCTAAAATGGCCTAGTGGAGGATGAATATGGTAAAAGGACAACTAAAAAGCATTTTGGGAACAAAAAAATTAGTTGGAAAAAGGTTCAAAATATTGAACCATGGGGGTTCCTGGGGGTTACATATGCCTCAAAGGCTATAATTTATCCACCCTTAGGATTACCACAAACATTATTCCTTAAATGGTTATTACATAATTAATTAGATAAATCATACATTTTGTATTGTGGCAAAAGAGCATTGAACTTCTTTAAGATGAGAAAGTAGGTAAAGAACAATTCTATTTCTTTCTATGTGCAGAGTTTGGTAATAATTAGTGAGATCTAACTGTTTATGGCTAATTAGTTACTCTATTTTCCCAATAAGGTTTAACAAATTATTTTATCACTTAACAGTCATTTAGCAGGCACTTACCAATCAGAATTCACAAATAAATTTAATTGGTTATGTGCTAACATATTTCCTCTTTCCCACAACAAGACTTAAATAAATTTACTGTTTGGCAGTGCTGATTATTCCTGTGATGTAAGATGGTTGTACATTATTATTCTTTGCGGGGTCATCTCAAGAGGAAGAGAAAGCCACTTTGGTTCCTAAGAGAATGTCATTAGACACTGGAAATGGCAGGCACATAACTTGGGAATAAAATAATAATAATAATAAACTTTATTTCTAACCTGCCACCATCTCCCCAGAGGGACTCAGGGAGGCTCACAAAAGCACTCAAGGTGCAAACACATAAAATATAGTAAGTGCATGACCAATATCACAATAACAATAACAAACCACGTAAAATCATAAAATCACACTAGTTTAAAATCAATAAAATACAACTGTATCTGCAGATATAAACAAATTGTAATCAGTATCAGTCCATAAAGTGTAAGATGAGATAAATACTAATCCTCAAATATAATCCATAAGAATTCCTAAACAAGGTCAAAAGCCTGTTTGAAGAGCCAAGTCTTCAATTTGGTTTGAAACTTAAATGGCTAATCTAATCTCCCTGGGGCTAATCTAATCTCCCTGGGGAGAGCATTCCAAAGCGGGACCACCACTGAGAAGGTCCTTTCTCTCGTCCCCACCAATCGCACTTGAGATGGAGGTGAGACTGAAAGAAGGGCCTCCTCGGCAGGTCTCAAAGCCCGTACCAGTTCATAGAAAGAGACGCGGTCTTAAAGACAGGCTGGACTTGAAGGGTAGGTGATGACCTGAACTTTGAATTGAGCCTGGAAACTTATCAGCAACATGCAAGTCATGTTCATCAGCATTGATCTTTGCAGAATACACTTCTTATAAATGAATGCAGGGGGTACGAGATGCAGGGGTCTTTTATAGTGCAAACAAATGCTTTGCAAACACTTTGAGACATTCAAAATATTTCTTCTTAAGAATCGTCCATTCTTTATTCATCAGCTTAGCTTTGTAGTTCTTTATGCTTCACTTTATGTTGCAGTGAATCAGTGTCCTTTAACTAGAACAAATGCACCATCCCATATTCATCTCCTCCAGTCTAGTAAAATAATTCACAATGTGTGAACATTGAATTAAGAGAATAAATATTGGTGGGAGTGAGTGAGATGAAATGAGGAAGGATGCAGGTCAATGATAAACATTAATCGAATAGGTTGTTAAATACCACACTGCAGAAAAGCTATCCCCAAATTTGTACTTCCAATGAGCTGCATTACAAATTTCACTATCCTCAACCAATTGTATTCAACTATGTATTGAAAAAGCTTTAACTTAGAGAAGATTGTATTAAAATGGTATGAAAATGACAAAAAGCAAAAGCAATATGGATCATAGGGGATAAAAAATGATAGCATGCATGTCATTCTCTGTAAACTTGACATTTGGCTTTGAAGACTTGCAGATTAATTAACACATCCAATTACTTACATTATTTCAACTGTTCATGTCAAGAAAATAATATCTAACCCTAAGGGTATTTTTGGGTTAAGTTGTCTTTCTATTTATAGTTATAACTCGCTTGGGTACTCGGCGGTGCCCGGGTTATTTGAAAAAGGCATTGTTTGTTTTGGGGTGTTGGATAATATTGCTTAGTTAATTAGTAACCCTATTTATTAGGAAGACATCAGAATGTGATTTCATTTTTTAGGAATGCTCCCATTAGAAAATACATAATGATGTGGATGAACTACAATTCCCAGAATTGTGGGTCTATCCTCCCCAAACCAGGCCTGTATGCACAGTTGGCCATGTTGGGTCTGTGTGCCAAGTTTGGTCCAGATCTGTTGTTGACTGGGTTCAGTGCTCTCTGCTTAAGGGTGAACTACAATTCCCAGATACCCATTGCAATCACCCCCAAGCCAGTGTTTACAGTTGGCCACGTTGGGTCTGTGCACCAAGTGTGGTCCAGATCTGTCGTCAGATCAATTGAGTTCTCTAGGGATGCAGGTGAACTACACCTCCCAAAATCAAGGTCATTTCCCTCAAACCCCTGCAGTATGTTCAGTTGGTCATGGGGCTTCTTTGTGCCATGTTTGGTCCTGGTGCATTGCTGGACTCCTCCAGTCTGTTCAGTTGCTGATCAATTCCTCTGGGTTTGCTATGTGCCATAGGAAAGGGTAGGAAAGGGTGAAGGGAGAGGCTGTGGGCGGGGTCATGCAAATTCCACACAAGGAACCCAGGGATGCCTGCCTGTGATGGAGGAAACGTGTCAAATCTAGGATGAAATTCTTCCTAAATGAAAGCATTCCTTGGGTGGTAGGCCGTACTGTTTGTGGAGGACATTGGCAGCATTTGTGTACATGTTCCTGGCACTCACTATAACCAGCAATGTCAGCTGAGAGAGTGCCCTTGGAGACTTCTTGGCACTTGGAACTATATAGCCTGTTTGTGGAGGCTGGAGGCTGTTTGTGTAAGTGGACACCTCCGCTACATACACACATACACATTTTCACTTTTATTGTGTGTATAGATATTTGGTTATCAGAAATATTTAATAGTCTTTGGTTACTCTGTATATTTTTCAAAATATTATTTGTTATCATATTCACTTTTCTGTTTGACTATTTGAATCCTCCTGCTGTTTCCTAATATATTTATCTACCAGTTTTCAGTTTTGAGCATTAACAAAATATTTTTGAAGTCCGGTGTTCCTGCTTTGTCTATGGCAGACTCAATGTGGCCCATGTTAAATTGTGAACATCTCCTCATTGCATGAACAAACTGGAAAACTTACCTTTTTGGACTATAGTTCTTGGAATCCGTTAGCGAGCATGGCTCATGGACATTGTTGGCTGGGCGATTCTGAGATTTGTAATTCTAAAAAGTAACTTTTCTAAGCTATCGGTCAATCCATAATTTTGATCAATGAAATCTCAATGCAGAAGAGTCAAACTCCATCTTGCCAACACTTTGCCTGTTCCCAGCTCTTGAAGAGTGGAGAAAGTAGGGTTTTTTGTCCAGTACCTGAGACACTTAAGACATCACTATAATAGAGAAGGTGGCAGCTATGACCAGTTGAAGCTGGTAATAAAAGGCAAAATAGACAAAAAGTCCAACATGGAACAACAATAAAAGTATAGTGGCATATATGTTTTCCTACTTGCCAATGTTATTGTGTGCCTTCAAGTCAGTTCCAACCTTTGGCAACACTAGGATGCCCCTAAATAATGAAGGGTTCTCATGCTGAGAGTGTGTGACTTGTCCAAGGTCATCCTGTTCGGACAAGGCCGAACAGGGTATAGGGTTACAGCCTGTGCTGGACGGGGTCGCACTCCCCTTGAAGGCTCAGGTTCGCAGCTTGGGTGTGACCCTGGATTCGTCGCTGAGCCTGGATCCCCAGGTTTCAGCGGTGACCAGGGGAGCATTTGCACAGCTTAGGCTCGTGCGCCAGCTGCGCCCGTATCTTGGGAAGTCTGACTTGGCCACGGTGGTACACGCTTTGGTCACATCCCGCCTCGACTACTGCAACGCTCTCTACGTGGGGCTGCCCTTGAAAACGGCCCGGAAGCTCCAGCTAGTCCAGCGCGCGGCAGCCATGTTGTTAACAGGAGCAGGGCGTAGGGAGCACACAACGCCCCTACTGTCCCAGCTCCACTGGCTGCCGATCTGCTACCGGGCCCAATTTAAAGTGCTGGTATTATCCTACAAAGCCCTAAATGGTTCCGGCCCAAAAATACCTTGCAGACCGCATCTTGGCCTACGAGCCCACGAGGACCTTGAGATCATCCGGGGAGGCCCTTCTCTCGGTCCCGTCTGCCTCACAGGCACGCCTGGCGGGGACGAGAGAGCGGGCCTTCTCGGTGGTGGCCCCCCGGCTGTGGAACGCCCTCCCTGCTGAAGTTAGACAGGCGCCCTCCCTTATGGCCTTTCGTAGGAGCCTGAAAACGTGGCTCTTCGAGTTGGCCTTCAACTGAGTACTATATCCTTGGCAATGACGACCGGAATGGACCACGACTATGAGACTGACTATGACCCATGATACGACGAAGCGGATTTTTAGTATAAGTATATGTCAAGTAGTAGTAGCATGTTATGTATTGTTCTGATGACTGTAAATTGTCTTTTCTATGTTGTTGTTCACCGCCATGAGTCGTCCCCTGGGCTGAGAGTGGCGGTAAATAAGTGCAAGTAATAAATAAATAAATAAATAAAATAAATATCCTGTGGTTGAGGCTCCTTCATTGGAGACTTTTAAACAGAGGCTGGATGGCCATCTGTCGGGGGTGCTTTGAATGCAATTTTCCAGCTTCTCAGTAGGGGGTTGGACTGGATGGCCCATGAGCTCTCTTCCAACTCTATGATTCTATGATTCTATGATCCAAAGGGTTTTCATAGACAAGTGGGGAATTAAACCCTGGTCTTCAGTTATAGTCCAGTGTTCAGACCATTATACAAAATTGGCTCTTTTCTTCCTACTGTAATCATATGGCAAATAAAGCAGTTACTCAGCAAGTTTCTTGATATTTTTGTTGTAAGAGGGTAAAGCATGAGGCTGCTGGTTCACTGTAACCCCATCACTCCTAGACAGCACAGGCAATAATGAGGCATCATAGAAATTGCAGTCAAACAGCATCATAATGGTTATATCCTATTGTACTCTAATTGTGTACTGTCATTTTGCTTTCACTATGAAAATATATTAGAATAAATCACAAAATAGAAACTGGTTTTGACAAGTATTTCAGGCAATTTATGACAGATAATTCAAGAGTAATCATTTGGTAAGAGCTTTAAATGAAAGGGGGAAAATTCTTTTTAATGATAATGGAATTTCACCAATAGTAGACATTTTGTTACAGATGCCCAGATTGGTTAAATTTATATTTTATGGGGGTATTTTGTATGAAAAAACTTGTATATGTAATAAATTCTTCAGGAAATTTTAATGGACTGTCCTGGATAGGTTTCTTTACAACCTTTCTGTCACCTTAAAGTTGGTTTCGGGCAGGGGAAAATTTATGTAAATGTCTATGACAGCTGAGATTTCTTCTGTCATGGTCAGCTCCTAAAGCAATATTTCTACATGAAAAAAAAATTCCCACAATGGTTGATTTGGGCAATGAATTGCCATCAGAAAATGACAAAAGAGTTATACTGTGGAAAGAGTGTTTTTTCTCCAGTGCATCAAGTACAAAATACAAACTGCCATCTCATTCCTTTTTAATACAATAGCTGCAACTGTGACTATTGACTAGGAATAATCAGTTATCATATTCCTGCACTCCTCTCTGAGGATGGTTTGCCTGCTTGGAAGATACTGGGGATTTATTTTAAAATGTTTGCTGGTTTCCACATTTTCATTGAGTCCTTCAAATTACAGTCTCTATGCATAGGTTTCTGGAGTTTGAGTAAGGGACTGGGATCAGGTGGCTGGAGCCTGACAAAGTATCAGTGTCACTATTGATAAACATCACTTCTTCCCTTCCCTTCCATTTTATAAGTACAATCATATCAGAGATAAAGCTGCAAGCTGACACACACTTACTTGGGAAAAGCTGTTCCACTGAACACATTGGTATTTTGAACTGTGCACACAATAGTATTATAAATATTTTATTAAACACCAAGATTTTGACAAGAAACGTGGGTTGTATGACGATCCAGAATGCAAATTACACAGAAAATGAATGCAAGAGAAAACAAGAAAGCCCGAGTTGTGCCACTTTAAAAGCACACATTCTTTATGGAAAGTAAGTTTGGTTGCCATGTTTATTTTCAGTTTCCCCAAAGCAGTCAGTCTGTGTGAATGAGATGAATTTACTTTAAATCCCCCAAAACAGAAGGGGATACCCATTATAAAATACAATAACTACTTTCCTAAGGGATGCTTTCTATCTTAGTTGTACTACAGGAGGTAAAACTGTCACAAGATATGTTCCAAGTCAACTCATAGGTTTGGGTTACATAATCTTAAATAGAAAAAATAAGTGAGAGACCTTATTAAATTTAAGAAGGTATTCCAGATGAAGATAGGTATTATGAAGTTGAAATGTGTTTAGAAGAGAACAAATCAGATTGTAAAGGATCTGGAAGCCAAATATTTTTAGGAATGATTGTAGAAGCTCAAAAACCAGAATTTGAATTCTAGCTCAGCTACGAAAATTCACAGGGTGACTGAACAGGTCACCCTCTTTCAGCTGAAGAGCTAGGAAATATCAAGCCTCTTCTCCAAATAAATCTTTAAAAAATATCTAAACATAGTTTCCTCATAAGTTGGAGTTAACTTGAAGGCATATGTTGTTACTGTTATGTGCCTTGAAGTCATTCCTGACTTATGCCAGCCCTAAAGCAAATTTGGGTCCCCTGATGATGCAGCGGGTTAAACAGCTGAGTTGCTGAACTTGCTGAACAAAAGGTTGGTGGTTGAAATCCAGGAAGTGGGGTGAGCCCCCCCCTGTTAGGCCCAGCTTCTGCCAACCCAGCAGTTCGAAAATATGCAAATGTGAGTAGATAAATAGGTACTGCCTGGGTGGGGAGGTAACGGTGCTCCATGCAGTCATGCTAGGCACATGATCTTCAAAGGTGTCTACGGACAACACCGGCCCTTCGACTTAGAAATGGAGATGACCCCTTAGAGTCAGACACAACTAGACTTAACGTCAGGGAAAACCTTTACCTTTACTTTAAAGCAATTTGATTTTTTTTCTTGAGATGGTTTGTTCATGGGGGATGTGCCTTTGCAGTCCTCTGAAGCTGAGTGAATATGGTACGACTTGTCCAAGGTCATCCATAAAGCAATCTTTAACTATCTGAAAGGCTGTACCATGGAAGTGAATGAACTTCTTTTGTACACTTTGGAGGAAAAGGCCCAAATCCATGGATTCAAATGCCAAGAAATGAGATTTTATTCAAAGATTAGCAAAAACATGAAGATTAACAGAGTCTGGACAGGCAACTATCATGAATGCTTTGGCTGTTGATGCCTGCTATGGTATCCACCAGATTTTTTCTTTTTTTTTCTTTTTTTTTGGGGGGGGGGCTTCCATCTTTCTTGAGTCACATTCGGGCTGAGAAAGGTGGTATATCAATGTGGTAAATAAATAATTCTGATTCTATTTATTTTGTCATTTACAGTTTAATTCCTCACTTTGTTTTTGATATTGTGGTTACTATTGCAATTTGAATATTGGACCCCACCCTATTTGACTAAATCATATTTGATTTAACCTTAAACAAATGGATGGATGAATGTCATCTCAAATTATAAATGAACTTTTTAATGAGGCTAAGCTGTTTTGAATATCGTGGACTGTGAATTTCCATCAAAATGTGTATACTATTCATTCCAGGTTTTTAATTTCATAAAATTGAAGATATTCAAAAAGCTATCTTAGATAAAACCAAAGACCTGTCCAAACCAATATCCTATATCTCATAATTGTCAGTCCACAAGAAGGACATGGTCACATTTCTACCTACCTGCCTGCATTTTTCAAGAAGCAAACTGACTTTGAAATGAATGATCTAGATGGAATATAGGGCATGCTTATCAAATTTGCAGAAGACACTCAATCACAGGGCCCAAGCAGATGAGTAGGAGGAAGAGGAAGTTAAAGAGGGTGAGGGGGCAGCTCTTCTTTCCTCCTCACCCTCTTCACCTTCCTCTTCCACCTCCTCATCGCCACTGGGGCCTCTTGCTGCTGTTTGGCAGCAAGAGGCCCTGGCAACGACAGGGAAGAGGAAGGTAAAGAGGGCTCTTCTTCCCTTCTTGCCCTCTTTACCTTCCTATTTTGCCTCCTTGTTGCCACCAGGGCCTCTTGCTGCTGCTTGGGCCCTGTGACACCTCCGCCACCTCCTCAATCACAAGGTCCAAGTGGCGGCAAAAGGCCCAGGCAGCGATGAGGAGGTGGAAGAGGAAGGTAAAGAGAGTGAGCAGGGAAGGGGAGGGAACACTGTATTTATAAAGATACAATTCTCTGAATGCTCATATTTTTCTAGACTAAAAGGTTCCAATAGCCTTCCCTGCTAAAGAATGTTGTTGTCTCACCAAATTATAAATCCCAGGATTCCCAGCATTGAGACATGACAGTTAAATTCTACATTGTGACTGCTCTTATGCGCCGTTTTCTCAGACTGAATAACCAGAACCCTACAAACATTCCAAATACAGGCAGTCCCCAAGTTACAAACATTCAATTTACAAACAACTCACAGTTAAGAACAGGGGTGAGACAATAGGAAGTGAGAGAAATCTCCCCTAGGAAGGAAATTTAACTCCTGGAAAAGTTATCATGGGGAAAAGGTGTTTCCACTAAAACTTTATCATCAATCATTGTTTCCACAACAAACCAAGATTTTCAAAATCCAATTGTCACAGGGACAGAAGGTGAGGTGAAATCTTCTGAACAGGGTCACAGACAGCAAAACAAACATCACAGGGGTTTAAACCCTTCCTTATGCTATCCAAAGCTTGTGTGTATATATATATATATATATATATATATATATATATATATGGCTTGTAGGCCTGGGTAACAACGGAAAAATTTGTTTCTAAAATCGATTCGTTTTTGGGGTTTTTTTGCGTTTCGTTATTTAAAATAATTACAAAATTTTCCTTTTTAAAAGTTCGATATTTACGAAATTTCGTTAATATTAACGAATTGATTCGTTAAAATGGCGGACGCGGTTGCGCAACGTGAAAATAATAGTTTTAAATAATAGTTTTAACCTCGGAGAAGGAGGGGGGAAAGAGAGAGAGAGGAGGGGTGAAATCTCTATTCTGGTTTGACAATGCTTCTCAATAATAATAATAATAATAATAACAAACCACTTTGTGCCTCCGTGCTTGTAAGGCACAGTCAAAGCACTACTGAAAGATGGCCATCCATTCTTAATAGTAATAATAATAATAATAAATATAATAGTTTTAACCTGGAGAAGGAAAGAGGAGGGAAAGAGTGAGAGAGGAGGAGTGAGATCTCTATTCTGGTTCGACAATGCTTCTCAATAACAATAATAATAATAATAATAACAAACCACTTTGTGCCTCCGTGCTTGTAAGGCACAGTCAAAGCACTACTGAAAGATGGCCATCCATTCTTAATAATAATAATAATAATAATAATAATAATAATAATAAATATAATAGTTTTAACCTGGAGAAGGAAAGAGGTTAGGCAGGCAACAGGCAGGTCTCTGAGTGCTGCACTGCTGTGTCTCTTTGCCCAATGCACACGCAGGCCAGAGTGAGGAACGAGGTGAGGTGACGACAGGAGGAGAGGAGAATTTGATCCACTTAAGCAGAGGCCAGGGACCCAGAAGTGGGGTAAATGCTTGCAACCAGGGAGAGGGGAGGGAAACAACTATAAAACTTGCACCAGACATACGGAAATAATAACGAAACAATTACAAAACAATTACGAAATAGCTTTAAAAATTCGTTTCGTTTTTTAGTTGCTCCTGAATGGTTTGTTATCGCTTCGTTATCAAGAAAAATAACGAATTATTAACGAATTACGAAATTAACGAACGAAACCGCCCAGCCCTAATGGCTGGAGTAACACTTAAAAATTCACCTGTTCTGACTTACAAACAATTCAACTTAAGAACATACCTATAGGACCTATCTTGTTCATAACTTGGGGACTGCCTATATATGATTTGGATAGAGGCACAGCAATATCAAAAGTTCATTTTCTACCTCTTTTCTGCCTCTTTTTAAAAGATCCTTGCATAGCACTTCAGCTGAATGAAAAAAAGGAGATTAGGTGCACTGAAAATGTAGTCAATGTCACTGAAATGTCTATCTCCCTATGCTCTGGCTAAGGAAATATGGCATAAATTATCCTGCAGGTGAATGCTGTTGATCTATTTCTTCTACTTTTTGCATTATATATAAGCTCATTTGCCTGCATTTCTACCTGGGACATAGATATGCAATGACTTCATTGTAAGAACCTCTACGGCACCCTGGGCAGCCGTCATCTAACTTGAGGAAGCAATTGTTCCTTGGACATTTCATGCAGGCAAAAGTTGGCTGTTGTAGTTTCTCCCATTATGATGTGGCAGAATCTCTTTTTGGAGAAAGACAGATAGAGCAACATGTCTGAAGATGCAACTACTGTCACATTTCTCCCTTCATGCATATTTTAATTGCATGAGAGATGTCTTTTGACTAGGAATTGGAAACCCTAATAACAGCTGTCTGCATTACAGTGCTGAAGAGAAAATCTTTAAACCTTAAAGCAGGATAGATTTAAGATAGTGTGATTTACGCTTTAAGGAATTTACTCTCTGCTCTCATGCTGGAGATAATGAACAATAAATATGATGCACTGTCATAAGTCAATGGTTTCTTTAAAGTACTAAATGTGTACCCTGCCTAATCTAGTTCTGGTGCTTCTCATATAAATTCCATTACTCATGAAAAAAGGCACTTTTTATATGCAGCTCAAAAATTGCTTTAGAAATAATCAAGCTATCATGCTAGAGAGTTTTGTGGATATTGTAGACTACCAAATAAAAGAAAATAAATGTAAATATATAATAATGGGGCATTGGAGGGAAGGATACTAGAGACAAAGTTGAAATACTTTGGCCACATCATGAGGAGACAGCAAAGCCTGGAGAAGACAATTATGCTGGGGAAGGTGGAAGGTAAAAGGAAGAGGGGCCGACCAAGGGCAAGATGGATGGATGGCATCCTTGAAGTGACTGGACTGACTTTGAAGGAGCTGGGGGTGGTGACGGCCGACAGGGAGCTCTGGCGTGGGCTGGTCCATGAGGTCACGAAGAGTCGGAGACGACTGAACAAATGAACAACAACAGAGCAAATTAGGCCATCACTCCTCAGAGAGCAGTAGTTCCCAACCTTTGTTTTTTTTTTTATCAGTGACCACTTTGACTAGGAACTACTTGACCAGGGACCACTTTGACCAGGGACCACTCTCCACCATCAGTACCAAAAGGATTTTTGGTAAACTTTAGATTTGGTTTGGTTATTTGGGTTGCTGATTCAGAAAATTGCATTGGATAAACCACATCAGCTCTAGTTTGGGAAGTCGGATCTGGCCACGGTGGTCCACGCTCTCGTCACATCCCGGCTGGATTACTGCAACGTACTCTACGTGGGGTTGCCTTTAAAGACTGCTCGGAAACTACAACTAGTCCAGCGAGAAGCAGCCAGGTTGCTCACCGGAGCGACGTACAGGGAGCACACCACCCCCCTGTTGCGTCAGCTCCACTGGCTGCCAATCCAATTCCGAGCAGAATTTAAAGTGCTGGTTTTGACCTATAAAACCCTATACGGCTCCGGCCCAGTGTATTTGTCCGAACGGATCTCCCTCTACATCCCACCTCGAAGTTTAAGATCTTCTGGGGAGGCCCTGCTCTCGACCCCGCCAGTCTCTCAAGCGAGGCTGGCGGGGACGAGGAGCAGGGCCTTCTCAGTGGCGGCCCCCCGCCTGTGGAACTCACTCCCCGGGGAGATTAGATCGGCGACCTCCCTCCTAGCATTTAGGAAAAGACTAAAGACCTGGATGTGGGACCAAGCTTTTGGTCACTCTGATAATTAACTTAAGGACCTGGAAATAGACAAAGACAAACGGAGTAGAACGGACTTATGGACTCTGATATATGGACCCTGACATGAGATTGTTTTAGGTTTTTAGGATTTTACTATGTACTGATGTTTTAATTTAATGTGTTGAATTGTTATTTTTGTATTACTTGTTGTGTGTTCGGGCATCTAATTGTGCCCTCCCCTGTAAGCCGCCCTGAGTCCCCCCCGGGGTGAGAAGGGCGGGGTATAAGTGAATGAAATAAATAAATAAATAGTTTCTGATACAGAACATGTGCCATGGTCAGTGACAGAGAAGGAGTGGCAGGCAGTGCAAAAGGAGCAGAAATAAAATAAAATAAAATAAAATAGAGGAAGGAAGCTTGTGGACCAGATTTTCATCCTTGTGGCCCACTAGTGGTCTGCAACCCACAGGTTAAGAACCACTGCCATAGATACTATGAAGACAAAGTTGAGATGGACATACTTTGGACATATCTTGGGATGAAATGACTCACTGGAAAAGACAATTATGCTAGGCAAGGTAGAAAGCATTGAGGAAAGGAAAACTACATTACAGGTAGATAGATTTAATGAAGGAAGCTCTAAGTTTGCAAGATCTGGTTAAGGATATTGATAGTGACTTAGTTCCATTTTTGTTTCATGGTTTTTAAAATAAAGACCAAAGACTCTAGGCTATTCTTTTGAAACTAAAATATTTTAGGAACTAATATTTTAGAAACCTTTTTTGCAGAGTTCCATAACATTTGAAAATAAAGATGACACCTGAAAACAAAATAATTTTAATAATTTTAAGACTAGGAACAGGCATTAAACTTTGTCGATATTCTTAGCATGGGGGTGGTGATTGTGGCCAATTGTGGACGTGTCTTTTTTGGGCTTGTCTGGAGGGAGGTGTATCACCCATGCACACGCAACACTTGAAACTGTTGTTAAAGTCTGAATGGAACTGAGAAGCCAATTCACTTATTAATTAAACCTGGTGCATTCAGGGAATGACCCAATTATCCAAGAGACCTTAGCTTGTATGCCACTGATAGACAGAAAACAAATTGTTGTGCCTAATCTTAGGATCAATTGAAGTGACAAATAAATTGACTGGGCTTTATGTAAACACCAAAATAAAGAACAACTCAGATGGCAAGTGACCAGTGGCCATGTGGATTTCATGGCTCATTTACAGGTTCTCATTGAACAACCTTCCTGCCTTGTAATTTCCTACACATACATTTCAATAGTATATATCTGCAGTTATTCTAAATCAGTGGTTCTGAACCTGTGGGTCCTCAGATGCTTTGGCTTACAACTCCCAGAAATCTCAGCCAGTTTTCCAGCTGTTAGGATTTCTGGGAGTTGAAGGCCAAAACATCTGGGGAGTTACAGGTTGAGAACCACTGATATAAATGATTATGGCTGAGCTAAAATGTCCCTCAACTTGCTAGCACCAAAAGCACCAAAAAATCTTTTGTTTTTGAGAATGAATGTGTGTGTGTATTTATGAATTAACAGTTCACACACATATCCAAATAGTAATTATGCTTCTTGCTGTTGTAGCACACCATAAAAAATAATCTGTTCATTTTCCCTCACTATGTGTTTTCCTTTACTCTCTTCATTACAGATGCTTCAAGCCCATTGTCATGTCCTCAGTGATGTCTCCTGTTAGCTGTTACGTACCCTTATTATCACCACTTTTAAAAAAAGGTATTATTAGAATGTTTATTTATCCATTTCCCCACTCAGTATGGAATACAACATGTATAACTCACCTAGAAACAAATAATATGATAAAAGCATCCAGGTTAATTGGATCTTCTTCCATATTTACTTATTGTGACCAATCATCCTCTTTTGTTTTTCTAGTCACAGAATGTGCAGTTTTCTAAGGACAGAGAACAAAACCCTTTCCCCGAGAGCATGCAATTGGGATAGGTGGGATAAGGTCTGGCAGACAACGGAAAAACTATATTTTCTATCTATTTTTCTTCCTTTCTATCTTTCTGTCTGGCTACTTCTGGAATATAAAAATAGAGAACTAATAAGAAATGTAATAGGGGAGTGGTTTGAAATTAGAGCTCATGGAGTCTGAATACCTTGATTTCAAGTTGGTTTTTGATGCAGTGCTTGTGCACAGTGTCTTGTGAGTAATTATCTGGGATGTTCACAGATCTTTTCAGAAGCAGAGTCTAGTCCTTACCTCAGTCACAATTTATTAGGATGAATGAAGAAGTTCACGCCTTTGTCAATACTATTGTTTCAGTATTCCTTGCCACAGATGGAACACGGCACCATCCATTGATTTACAAGTGAAGGAGAACCATAGAGCAGCTCAAGAAGTAAATTTAATGAAGAAAAGATTCTGTTTTATTAGAACAGCAAAGAAATTACCTCTTGAATACAAATCCCTCACAACGTGGTCTCTCTCATTCACACACACACACAGACACACATATATCTACATACACACCATGTGGTCTCTCTAGTGTTCTAGGTGCTATTTGGAGGGGGTTCGGTTTTTTTCAAAAAGGAAGAACTATAGATGATGCAACCTTTTGTTATGTATAAAGCTATGTTACACCAGGCCAGATTATCTACCTATTTAGCCCATTATCGTGTTCTATAGGTTGGCATGATTTCCAGCAAATATCTTTTTGTTGCAAAATCTAATGCAAAAATATGCACTACTATGAATTCAGGTCCCTTCTCATTTTTGTAACATGGCAAAGAGTAAACCATTCTGGAATGGCATAATCCACAATAGATTCAGTCAATAATTATTGTCATTCTCATACACCAGGATGGAGTTTTTTGTCTGCCAAAGTCATGTCTTGTTGCAGAATATAAAAAGAATTAGATCAGCTCTGTATATGTTCTAAAGATAGTTATTACCATCTTCAGAACTTCAATAGTGTGGTGAAGTGTGAATTTTAACCCACAGTCATGTATAATTATAGGTAGGTGTTTAAAAGGGTAAGTATTTAAAATAGCATAACTAGGGGGATAGTAGCCAGCTCAGTTCACTCTGAGATGGGTTGCCATGGAAAAAGGGGAGGAGCCAACTGCCACTTGGCAAGAGCAGGCATTTTAAATAGGGAGTCTGTGGTCAGAGAACCACAGGGAAAGCTGGTTCTACTGTGTTGAGAATCAGGAAGGTTTAGGCTTTTAGCCTGTGTGGTTTAGATAGGCCAAGTTGACTTATTTAGATTAATAGTTATAGTCTGAGCAAAAGAAAAGGGAAGAGAACCCCAGTAAGAATCTTTACTGTAACAGAGATAACTGAGGGAAAGAATAGGCTAGTACCTGGAGTGATCTGTTAAGGAAAGAAACATATTTTGAAGGAAATAAGTTTAAAACCTGTCTAGCGGAAAGAACAGTCCTCTTAAGAGTTGTTTTATGAAAGACTATAAATGTAACCACTGAAGTAATGTACCTTTAGGAGTAAAGAAACATTGAAACCATTAAGCTTTCATACTTCAATATACTTATTACAGTTTCTCTTAAATCCAAACCTCTGTTTCGTATACTTTCAAGTCAAACCGCGTTACACATCAAAGGAAGATAAACAAAATATTACTGGCTAGTGGCTATGTTATCGAATGAATTTGTAGATTCATTACAAATTGTAGGAGACTCTGACAAAGCAGAAATATCCCTACAACTGGTGGCGTCATTACAAATAAGTGTAAACAATTTGATATATATAGGCTAACTTTTGTTTTTTATAGACAAAAAAGCAAATGGGATAGCAATTTTTCCAATGAAACTATTATTCTTGTTATCAGAATGCTTGAAAAAAACTAAGCCAATGTAATTTATTGGGATTTTAAAAAATCATGTCAATCTGTAAGTAAATAACCTTTTCCAGCAAACCATGATGCCACCAAGGAGAAGTGACATATTGTGGTTGTTAGTAAGTTGACTTCAGTAGGGAATGGGGTATAGGACTATGGAATTCCAAGTGAGTTGGGGATATACAAAAAGTATGCATTAAATCTTACCACCGTAATCCCAACCTGAATGTCAAGCCTCAACAATTCAGTCATCCAATGGTGCCAAAAAACCAGTGTCCAGTGCAAACTTCTATGTTTTTAAACCCTAATACACGAATGCTAAATATTATGTCAAAATCATGTAATTATCATTTTACAAAGGCCTATGTCTTTTGAAATCAACAAGCTAACCACCAAACTAGTAGCTATGCCTATATGAGGAAACAGAGAATGATAAAAGGTTATTAAATTTCCTGTATTATTATTATTATTTTTTGCCACAATGGGATTTCTGTACAACCTGGCTTTCTTGCTGTATTAAATCTTTACTATTTACAAATACTTTTAAAAAAGAGGAGAAAGATGTTCTAAGCAAAAAGGAGTTTAACTTTTTATAATACCTTATAATGCAAGATGGAAAAAAATGATTACATTCTTTGCTTATTGTCTTAAGCAAAAAACAAAATGGTGTTATAAAGTGTTTCATTGTGTTTATACAGATTATATAGAAAACAGATTATTAAAATTTGTTTTTCTTACTCTATGCAAAATAGTTAATTTGTACTTATTCAGGTAGATGAATGTGGCCATAGTTCTGCTCACTGGACACTTATAATATTATTGTCCTTCAGAGTTATGCATGACTGATTCACTTTCCAACTGATATGAGGAAAAATGTTTTTTCTTAAATCAAAGTTTCTGTGTAATTTATTTAAAGCCAGTACTGTGCAATTTGGATTTCTTTCCTGTGGAAGGGGAAAATTAATATATTTCTTATTTATGAGCAATGCTTGTTTCAGTAGATTTTAAAATGAGTCCATTGACAGTATGATCGTGTTGTTCAAGACTGGTATTTTGCAGAATGCCAAGAGGTTTGGGGTAAAAAATGGAAAAGGAGACCTATAAAATCCTTAAACCCATTAAAATGTCTTTTGCCATCTGGAATATAGAATTTTCATGTATTCACCACACAGCATGATTTAATGCAGCATGATTTAATGTAGTCACAGCATGATACTATGCATGTCTATTCTTTAGCAAATTACATAGAATTCAATGACATTTCCAAGTAAATGTGCATAGGACCAGATCCTGGTCTACTTAAACTTCTGCAATACATATATGTTTTTAAACATATACTCTTTCTGTGTATTTTAGCCTTCATTGATTTAGGTAATAGCAAAATAATGGCAGTGTTGTGATTGGAACAAGAAAGTAATCAGCTACATAAAATTAGACATATTGATCTTTTTCTACAGTAGGCCAGCATATTATGTGAGGGAAGCATTCTGGGACCCTTCTCATAATACAGTTTTTGCATGATCTGGAACTCCACTATTCTTACTTAAAATCAATGCTGTCTTGGTTTTCCAGACAAATCGGTATCTAGCCCTTGGAAATGACAAGAGAAATGTTTTCTGTAGGCCTTCAGTACAATTATTTGGTCAACTTTTGGTGGACGTTGACCACAGAATCATGCTGTACGCCTAGAAGGAACACTTCTCTTGGCATCACTAAGTCCTCCAGAGCAATTTGTGTATAGATGGAACTGCTTTCCAAGATACCACATAAGGAGAGATTCTACTGTATATTATCTTATAATTGTAGAAGGATCACAAAACTCCTTTTGCTGTGTAACAATAGGATAGCTATAGCTCGGGTTACAGTTATGGATGAGCAGAGGAATATGATTGAAGAATATCACATGGTTCAAATGCCTTTCTTACTACACTGCCATTCTGTTTGAGGGTTGGTGTTGAAGTAACAATGAAATGGATGAGAGGGGAACTTGTTTTGTAGCATAAACCAGCATTTTGTAGCATTCACACTTTTGAAAAAAAAACAAATACAAGTAATTATTTAAATTTCTTGTGAAAAAATGTGGAAGTGAAGAGTTATTTCTTAAAATTGTGGTGTGGTGGAGGCTCCTTCTTTGGAGGCTTTTAAACAGAGGCTGGATGGCCATCTGTTGAGGGTGCTTTGAATGTGGTTTTTCTGCTTCTTGGTGAGGGGAGGCATGTATTAGATGGGCCATGAGGTCTCTTCCAACTCAATGATTCTATGACTTTTAAAAATTGTTAACTATAGCCAATACTTTGGAGCCCTCCTTTGGCCTATAACTATAAGCAATTACTTGGAAAGAAACACTTTTCAACTATTTTGTATTGGTGTTGGTACGTTAATTTGCACTAAAGACTGATTGTAAACTTTGATTACTAATTTAGGACAATGAGTCTGAATGAAGGAAAAATGCTGTTCTGCACAAAAATGATATGTTTTCATTCTTAAATAATTTTAGTACCTTGACATCTTTATTGGTTCAAAAATTACTTTTGATAGTGGAGTTATGTCTTCACAATATAATTTGAACATTTTTCTATGATGTTTTGAGATTATAACAGCTGATTCCTTTCAATATTGCCATTATATGTACCTAATATGTGATTATATTCAAAAGCTGTATTTTTCATTATTATACGGAAATGTGGATGTCTACAGACAGAAGACAAGCATAAAAATAAATGTTGCTTATAATGCAGAACAGACATTAAATGCAATTCAGACATAATATGTGTAAGAATTTCTTTAAAAATAATAATAAACATTTCCATTAATTGAAAAGAAAGGCAGAGTGTAAAGTTAATAATTGCATAAAGACAGCATGATTGTGATCTTAATATATCAGCTCACATTTGAAAGTGAAATATCTCAGCTTTGGAAAAACCGTATGTCATCCATAGTCCTATCCACCCAATTGTGTGGAGGAAATAAATCAGTGCCATCATGTCTTACAGGGTGATGCACAGATTTCTAAAACTGTAGTCTCAAGGATGTAAGCAAATAGATTATTCCTTATGACTTGTTTCTATCAGGTCAAATCTAATGAAAGAGTCCAGTGATATAAATATTAACCATGCTTACTTAGAATATGTGATACTGTGATCAGAAACAGCTCTAATGTCCTGAGTGATGCTCTCTATACAAATATTAATAAAACAACATACGATAGATTCAAAAGAAAATGGCAGTCACATCACTCTGGTAATGTAAGATCAGGCCAGAAGATCAAGCGTGTGAAATGCTCTGGATATAAAGAGAAAACACAGTATAGAGCTGCTAGATTATAAGCATAATTAATTACTTATAAGTCATTTTGCAATACCGGAAACATTAGGTAAGAGCAATATAGTATATCCATATATGGGTATAGATGATGCTCTTTTATTTTAGATTCAGTTTTGGTCAAGCATGTAGAACAATAAAACTAACCAGCTCTTTAATCAGACCCAAATGTATATTTCAGGTGGTTAGCATCTTCCACAGTATTCGTTTTCCACTCTTATATTCTTAAGATGTACCCATTGTGTTGAGTTACAAAGATGAGGTGAAGAAAAGATAGGGGCATGGCAACAGACTTATATATATTTCTATCATATCCTGGAATACAGAGATAAATCCAACATTAATTCATCTAGATCAGATCTATTGAAATCTGTGCAATTTACCTCGGTGGTGACTAATAATCCTCATTCAATTCAGTTGGTTTATCCTATTTGGAACTAACCTTGGATTTAGGGTGTCATGATCAGAATTATCATTGTTTTAAAGATAGTATCGATTGCAAAAAGTAGATGAAACTGGGTGAAACAAGATCAAGAATTTTAGAGGGGAGGTTGCTGATGGACACTAATAATGAAGAGTCCAGCTCATGCAATATCCTTTTACAGCACACACATGAAAGACCACCATAGTCACATCCAAAGCTGCAAGAATGTTTCAACATTAGTTTAATATTTCCTACCTACTATGCAGTAGTTCATTCAGCTCTATGCCCAAATCATGATGTGTTTGAAGAATCATACTCAAATGTAGGTCTCACCATCAATTTGCTTTTTTTTATTCTTTCCCTCCTCCCCCCTCCTCCTTCCTCTCCTCTCTTTTGACACACACAAGCACAACACAGATGTAACACTTGTGCTGCATGAAAGGCTCACAGTCATTAAAAAGTCAGGAACCAAAAAACCAGTCGGCACTCACTGTGCTTCCTTGTAATTAAACTAGACCCAGCAGTGCACATAGGTTTGAATGAACTGTAGAGAGGATGTCGGAAGCTAAAATACAGCATGGTTAATAAAATACAGCTAAATTGCATCATGCATATATGATCAAAGATTGGGGTTTTGTTGCTTGAAGCACTCAAAAATCTAATGCATTTAGAAATGAGGTTTAAGATACAAATGGTGTGGGCCTCGATATTCATTGCCTATATATAAAATAATAGTGAAGAGCCTACTGTTGTTTGTTAATGGTGGTATCAGCCACTCCATGTTGACTTGTAAGATTCTGGAAGAGAATCAAATTGATGTTTGGACCTAAAACTATGTATTGTCTAATAATTTGTTTTAGTCCAATGCAACTTTGGTTGTCCAATTACCGATCTATAGAAACGGTCTGTAGAGAAAAGCTTGCCTTCCATTTCACTGACATTATTTCTTTTATCCTATAGTTCATGTCTCTTTATGACACTCTCACAGTAAGACAGTTTCACCAGTTTAACCCTGCTTTGAGGAGAAATATATATATATATATTGCCCACTGTGTCCTGCAGGGGTAGAATTCTGAGCTCAGAGAAATCAATAGGAGTTCATCTGTTGACATTCAGTGGCTTTTACTCTCAGCATGAGTGTCCACAGATCACTAAGTACTAATAGGATAGGTTGGCATGAGACACTCCAAAGATATAAAAGTGGGGTCTAGAGTGGTCCTGATGATAACAAATATGCAGTTAGGGATAATTTGTTCTGAATTGTCCAGAACAAAGCTGTGCTTGGATAACAGAGGAAAACCTTTTGGCCTTCAGCTAAAGTTTGTGTGTGTGTGTGTGTGTGGGGGGGGGGGGGGGCAACCAACCTAGGCTATTAGATTTGATAATAGGTTATAAAACATATAGGTTCCAATATCTTCACAAACATAAGCTCCCCGATTGGTGTCTCATAAATCTCTTCTTTAGCCTTAGTTTCCTATTTTGAAAATGAGAACACTGTTTGTCTATGTGTGGTGCAGGTACAAGGGTATGCAACATAAAGAAGGTAAAAACATTTTATCAGGAAAGATGTGACATAACTAATAATGCTGATGAGGATGGAAAGAGCAGAAGAACATGTGACTCATATATGATATGAAGTTTCAAAGGGCCATTTAAATAAGTACTTTGCCAAAGTGTCCTATAGCAACGAGCGAAAGTCTCCCCAGCAAATCTCCTGCACAAGTCCTGGGGCTTTAAGAGGTTTCTTTTGCTGTACCCTTGTACAGCAATATAGGGCCCTTCCATACAGCCATATAACCCAGAATATCAAGGCAGATAATCCACAATATCTGCTTTGAACTGGGTTATCTGAGTCCATACTGCCATATATATTCCAATTCAAAGCAAATATGGTCTGCAAGGGGGCATAGTCTACTTTATGAGATTCCCCAACTTCCTGAAGTGGGCTTTTCAGGGGGGGGGGGGGGGTAAAAGAAAGCTTTAGGGCCAGGAGCAGCCTTAAGACTGTGAAAGATGCTCCTGGGCAAATGAGGAAATAATCCTTATGCCCTGTGGACGTCTATAGAACAAGGTTTGAAAACAAAGTTTATAGCTAGGAAAGCAACAGAAGGGTCATATCCTTGGAATGGAGGCTAGGCAAAAAAAAAAAAAAAAATCAAACTTGAGAGTAAAAATCTGGAGAAAATGATTTTGATGTGACCATATAGATTTTCCTAGTAAATCAAAATCTCTTTGGGGTTATCATGGGTTAAAAAAAATCACTGTATTATCCCAGGGCAAAGTGAATTCGATGTATTTGATCAATGAGAGCTCAGGGTTTAGCTTCATTCCCACACAAGCAATGGCTCCAAACTACCGGAAAGGAGATTCCACCTGAACATTAGGAAGAACTTCCTGACTGTGAGAGTTGTTCAGCCGTGGAACTCTCTGCATTGGAGTGTGGTGGAGGCACCTTCTTTGGAGGCTTTTAAGCAGAGGCTGGATGGCCATCTGTTGGGTGTGTGTGTGTGCTTTGAATGTGATTTTCCTACTTCTTGGCAGGAGGTTGGACTGGATAGCCAATGAGATCTCTTCCAACTCTAGGATTTTTTTTTCCATGTCAGGAGCAACTTGAGGAACTGCAAGTCGCTTCTGTATAAGAGAGTCCCCCTTCAGGGGGAGAAGGGCAGGGTATAAATATAGGAAATAAATAAATAAATAAATAAATAAATTGGCCATCTGCAAGGACATTGCCCAGGGGACACCTGGATGTTCTGATGTTTGACCATCATTGTGGGAGGCTTCTCTCATGTCCCCACATGGGGAGCTGAAGCTGACAGAGAGAGCTCAATCTGCTCGAACCGCTGACTTTTCGGTCAGCAGTCCTGCTGGCACAAGGGTTTAACCCCATTGTGCCACCAGAGGCTCACTGAGGACCTCATTACACTAGATAATGAATCCACTTTAAATCAGGTTTCTGCCTCCTGCAGAATTCTGGGGTTTGTAGTGTAGGGAGGAGCCTTTAACAGCCTCACTAAACTACAAACCCCAGAATTCTGCAGGAGGCAGAAACCTGATTTAAAGTGGATTAATTATCTAGTGTGATGGGATAGTTAGATATAATTCTATTCCCCCTTCCGGACAGCTGAATAAAATCTGACATTTTCTGCTTTGAACTGGAATATATGGCAGTTTGGACTCAGACAATCCTGTTCAAAGCAGATATTGTGGGATTTTCTGCCTTGATATTCTGGGTTATAGAGCTGTGTGGAAGGACCCTAAGCAACAAAACAGCAACAAAACAAGTGATTTAAGTGTGGACAGAGAGGTGGGAAAGTCCTATAGTTTCCCAGTGGGTTTGTAACCAGGGACAGAGCGTGAGGCTGCCAAGGAGTCATTCAGGGCCTGGGGAAACCTGGGGCCCTTCCACACAGCCCTATATCCCAAAATATCACAGCAGAAAATCCCATATTGTATTGTCTAAGGCTTTCATGGCCGGAATCACTGGGTTGTTGTAGGTTTTTTGGGGCTTATATGGCCATGTTCTAGAGGCATTCTCTGACATTTTGCCTGCATCTATGGCAAGGATCCTCAGAGTTTGTGAGGTCCTCCCAACCTCTGAGGATGCTTGCTATAGATGCAGGTGAAAGGTCAGGAGAGAATGCCTCTAAAACATGGCCATATAGCCCGAAAAAACCTACAACAACCCAAATTCCAAATTATCTGCTTTGAACTGGGTTATCTGAGTCCACACTGCCATATATTCCAGTTCAAAGCAGAAAATGTGGGATTTTATTCAGCTGTCCCGAAGGGGCCATAGAATCATATCTAACTACCTCATCACACAATGAATGTGGGATTTTCTGCCTTGATATTCTGGGATATAAGGCTGTGTAGAAGTGCCCCCAGCATTTAGGAGTGAAATTTGGCTCCCTTTTGAATGGAAGCTACCGAAAGTGGAGCAAGTCCATCCCAGAGAGGCTCCCAATTCCAAAGAAAGATGCTCTTCCCCTTCGCCAATGAGGAAGGCCAGGGACCATGGATGGGTTGGTGGGGTTATCTCCTTGGAGGAGCGTTGAAGCGCCTTTCCCCTGTCATCCAAGCCCACTCCCCTCCTCAGCCCCTTCTTACCTTGGTTGCTGGAGACGTGGCTGCCTGCCCCGGGGCGCCCAGCCAGGAGAGGGAAGAGCAGGCTCCACGGCCACAGGAGGGAGGCGCCCCCCATGGCCAAGGGGGCTTCAGGACCCTTCCCTCCGCTTCCTCCGCCTCTTCCTCCGCCTCCTCCTCCTCTTCCAGGCTCGAGGCCCCCGCGAGGGCTCCAAGGCGGGGGTCGTCGTGCCCGGAGAAGAGCCTCTTTCCCAGCCCAGAGGCCACCGTCCAGTCCGAAGTGCCCCGTCCCGAGGGGCGAGAGACACCCAGCCTCCTCTCAGCCCTTGACTGGCAAAGCCTTCCCCAAGCGGAGCAGCCTTCTCCGGCAACCCGGCTTGAGGGGCGGCATCCCCTCCTTTCTACCCGCCGCCTCTTCGAGAGATTGGGAGGGAGGAGAGGTCCTTCCCTTCCTTCCCTTCCTTCCTTCCCTTTCTCTCTCCAAATACAAGAAATGGCCAAGAGAAGCCCGCCTCTCTGTCGGGAAGGTGCTGAAATGCTGGACAGCTCCTCTTCTCTCTCTCTCTCGCTCCGTCCGCGCGCCCTTCAAGGAAACTTGGTCCAGGCGCCTAAAGGGACGGCGCGCCCCAATCCTTCTCAGCGGGGCCAGGCTTCTCCTCCGTGGCCCTCCTCTTCCTCCTCCTTCCTCTTCTCCTCCTCCATCGGCTTCGAGGGCTGGACGGCGGAGTCCTCCTCCTCTTCCTCCTCCTCTTCTTCCTCCTCCTCCTCCTCAACTGCTTCTCCCTCCCCTCTTCTTATTCCAAAGCACCAAAGGAGCAAGGTCCCAGCGTCCAAAGAGAGCGGGACGGGGAGGTCCCCGAGGGCAATGTAGATGGAGAATCAGAGCCGCTCTCTTTCTCCCCTTCCTCGCCAAGGAATGAAAAAGGGAGGGAAAGGAAGGCAACGGCAGGAGTCACGGCACCTTCCGTGGGAGGAGAGCAAGGCCACGGAGGCTCCGGTCGCCTCCTTGGTGGCTCCCCGAGAAAGAGGCGGAGGAAAGCCAAGGAGAAGAAGGAGCCCTTGCTCTCTCTCTCTCTCTCGCTCGCTCGCCTCGGCTGGGAAGCGGCTGCCGGCAGCCCGCAGGTCAAATGCAGCCTGTTCAGCACTAGAGGGGGTTAGTTGACAAGACAAAACGGGGAGAGGAAGGGAAAAAAACACACACACACACAGAGACCGCCTTCTTGTATTCCTCCCCCGCTTTTTTTGGAGGGCGGTTCTGGCTAAACTTTTACAGTGCAGGGTTGCTGTGAGTTTTCTGGACTTTATGGCCACGTTTCGCCTGCATCTATTGCTTTCATTGCACTAGAGAATGAATCCACTTTAAATCCGGTTTCTGCCTCCTGCAGAATTCTGGGGTTTGTAGTTCAGTGAGGCTGTTAAAGGCTCCTCCCCAAACTACAAACCCCAGAATTCTGCAGGAGACAGCAACCCGATTTAAAGTGGATTCATTCTCTAGTGCAGGGGTCCAACAAACTTTTTAAACAGAGGGTCAGGTCACAGTCCCGCAAACTGTTGGAGGGCCGGATTATAATTTGAAAAAAAAAACATGAATGAATTCCTATGCACACTGCACATCTTTTATTTGTAGTGCAAAAACCACTTTAAAACAATACAATAATTAAAATGAGGAGCAATCTTAACAAATATAAACTTATTAGTATTAATGGGAAGTGTGGGCCTGTTTTTGGCTGATGAGATAGGATTGTTGTTGTTGTGTGCTTTCAAGTCGTTACAGACTTAGGTTGACCCTAACCAAGGGCCGGGTAAATGACCTTGGAGGGCTGCATTCGGCCCCCGGACCTTAGTTTGAGGACCCCTGCTCTAGTGTAATGAAGTACTATGGCAGGCATCCTCAGAGGTTGTGAGGTTTGTTGGAAACGAGGACAAGTGGGGTTTATATATCTGTGGAATAATGTCCAGGGTGGGAGAAAGAACTCTTGTCTGCTTGAGGCAGGTGTGAATGTTGCAATTGGTCACCTTGATTAGCATTGAATGGCCTTGCAGTTTCAAGCTCTGGCTGCTTCCTGCTTCTTTTCCTAGTTTTGAACAGGCCTCACAACCTCTGTGGATGTCTGTCATAGATGCAGGCAAAATGTCAGGAGTGAATGCTTCTGGAACATGGCCATACAGCCCGGAAAACTCACAGCAACCCAGGGATTTCAACCATGAAAGCCTTTGACAATATGTTCAAAACTGCATTAGGTTAAAAGCATACTGGGCATCCTAAAGGCATTGCTGATGAATTATCGTTTTTAGCAGGTTTTGAGGCTGCATCTGCACTGGCACATCATGCAGTTCCAGACTGTATTGTATGGTCAGTGTAGACTAGGCACCAGCCAACTTGGGCCCTTCAGGTGTTTGGGACTTTAACTTCCACCAATACTGTGCCTGGTGTAGACCCAACCTCCTCCTCCTCCTCCTAGAATCATAGAATCAAAGAGTTGGAAGAGACCTTATGGGCCATCCAGTCCAACCCCCTGCCAAGAAGCAGGAATATTGCATTCAAATCACCCCTGACAGATGGCCATCCAACCTCTGCTTAAAAGCTTCCAAAGAAGGAGCCTCCACCACACTCCGGGGCAGAGAGTTCCACTGCTGAACGGCTCTCACAGTCAGGAAGTTCTTCCTAATGTTCAGATGGAATCTCCTCTCTTGTAGTTTGAAGCCATTGTTCCGCGTCCTAGTCTCCAAGGAAGCAGAAAACAAGCTTGCTCCCTCCTCCCTGTGGCTTCCTCTCACATATTTATACATGGCTATCATATCTCCTCTCAGCCGCCTTCTCTTCTTCAGACTAAACATGCCCAGTTCCCTAAGCCGCTCCTCATAGGGCTTGTTCTCCAGACCCTTGATCATTTTAGTCGCCCTCCTCTGGACACATTCCAGCTTGTCAATATCTCTCTTGAATTGTGGTGCCCAGAATTGGACACAATATTCCAGATGTGGTCTAACCAAAGCAGAATAGAGGGGTAGCATTACTTCCTTAGATCTAGACATTATGCTCCTATTGATGCAGGCCAAAATCCCATTGGCTATTTTTGCCGCCACATCACATTGTTGGCTCATGTTTAACTTGTTGTCCATGAGGACTCCAAGATCTTTTTCACATGTACTGCTCTCGAGCCAGGCGTCACCCATTCTGTATCTTTGCATTTCATTTTTTCTGCCAAAGTGGAGTATCTTGCATTTGTCACTGTTGAACTTCATTTTGTTAGTTTTGGCCCATCTCTCTCTGTCAAGATCGTTTTGAATTCTGCTCCTGTCCTCTGGAGTATTGGTTATCCCTCCCAATTTGGTGTCGTCTGCAAACTTGATGATCATGCCTTCTAGCCCTTCATCTAAGTCATTAATAAAGATGTTGAACAGGACCGGGCCCAGGACGGAACCCTGCAGCACTCCACTTGTCACTTCTTTCCAAGATGAAGAGGAAGCATTAGTGAGCACTCTCTGTGTTCGTCCACTTAACCAATTACAGATCCACCTCACCGTAGTTTTGCCTAGCCCACATTGGACTAGTTTCCTTGCCAGAAGGTCATGGGGGACCTTGTCGAAGGCCTTACTGAAATCCAGGTACGCTACATCCACGGCATTCCCCGCATCTACCCAGCTTGTAGCTCTATCGAAGAAAGAGATCAGATTAGTCTGGCATGACTTGTTTTTGATAAATCCATGTTAACTATTAGCGATGACTGCATTTGTTTCTAAGTGTTTGCAGACCGCTTCCTTAACAATCTTTTCCAGAATCTTACCCGGCATCGACGTGAGGCTGACCGGACGGTAGTTGTTTGGGTCATCCTTTTTTCCCTTCTTGAAGATTGGGACCACATTGGCCCTCCTCCAATCTGCTGGAACTTCTTCCGTTCTCCAAGAACTCTCAAAGATGGTTGCCAATGGTTCTGAAATGACTTCCGCTAGTTCCTTCAATACTCTGGGGTGTAGTTGATCTGGCCCTGGGGACTTGAACTCATTAAGAGCGGCCAGGTATTCCTGGACGACTTGTTTCCCAATTTGGGGTTGGATGTCCTCCAATCCCTCATCCACACCATCTTACTGAGGTTGAAGACTCTCTTTTTGTGAGAAGACCGAGGCAAAGAAGGCATTAAGCAGTTCTGCCTTTTCCCTATCCCCGGTCAGCATTGCCCCATCTTCTCCTCGAAGAGGTCCTATCGCCTCCTTGTTTTTCCTTTTTCTACTGACATAAGAATAGAAGCCCTTTTTATTGTTTTTAATGTCCCTGGCAAGTCTGAGCTCGTTTTGTGCTTTAGCCTTGCGGACCTTTTCCCTACAGGTGTTGGCTATTTGTTTGAATTCTTCTTTGGTGATTTCTCCCTTTTCCCACTTCTTGTGCATGTCTCTTTTGTGTCTTAGCACAGTTAGAAGTTCTTTGGACATCCATTCTGGCTTCTTTGCACTTGTCCTATATTTTCTCTTTGTTGGCACGGTTTGCAATTGCGCCTTGAGTATTTCACTCTTGAGAAATTCCCATCCATCCGTAACTCCCTTGTCTTTTAGTATCTGTGTCCACGGAATGCTGCTCAGCGTTTCCTTCATTTTTTGGAAATCAGCTCTCCTAAAGTCCAAAATGCGGGTTTGACTTGTCTTAGTTTCGGCCTTCCTTTGTACCTCAAATTGCAGGAGCACATGGTCACTTGCCCCTAAGGATCCTACCACTTCGACCGCATCAATCAGGTCCTCCGCATTTGTTAGGATGAGATCAAGAGTAGCCAATCCCCTTGTTGCCTCTTCTACCTTCTGGACCATGAAATTGTCTGCAAGGCAAGCGAGGAATTTGTTGGACCTTGTACTCTTGGCCGAGTTTGTTTTCCAGCAAATATCGGGATAGTTGAAATCGCCCATGACTACTACATCTCTTCTCTGTGCCTGTTTGGTCAACTGTTGGCAGAAAACTTCATCAAGTTCTTCCTCCTGGATTGGGGGTCTGTAGTAGACGCCTACAACGACATCTTTTTGAGTCCCAGTTCCCTTGATTCTTATCCAGATGATTTCAAGCTGGTTTCCCAGACTGCTGTCTTGAATCTCTTCTGCAGCATAAGAGTTTTTGACATATAAGGCTACTCCTCCTCCTCCTCCTCCTCCTCAGCTTTTCTCCAAGGCAAGGTGCCTTTGAAGGGGTTTTGGGATCTCACTGGACACCGTCCAATTCTACCAGGTTCCCATAGTATTTTTGGGGCAGTCCTCCTTCCTCTGCCTCTCAATGCCCAAAAGGACTATCCCAATCTTTAGCTTCATGATGTCTGATGAAAAGAATGGAGCACCACAGGCTTTTAAGGAGCCTCCCTCAGAATAAAGAGTGCAATTATATTTCCAAGGCTCCCCATGAATACTTGAAACCATGGATAATAATGAATCCAATGCAAGATACTCCACTATGCATGGTACTCCACTCCATGACAAATGCAAGATACTCCACTTAGGCAGAAAAATGAAATGCAAAGATACAGAATGGGGAACAATGCCTTGCTTGACAGCAGTACGAGTGAAAACGTCCTTGGAGTCCTTGTGGACAATAAGTTAAACATGAGCCAACAATGTCATGCAGCAACTTAAAAAGCCAATTGGGTTTTGGCCTGCATAAATAGGAGTATAGTGTCGAGATCTAGGAAAATCATGCTACTCTTCTATTCTGCTTTGGTCAGACCACACCTGGAATCACACTGTGTGCAATTCTGGGCACCACAATTTAAGGGAGATTTTGACATGATGGAATGTGTCGAAAGGAAGGTGACTGAAATGATCAAAGGTCTGGAGAACAACCCTATGAGGAGCGACTTAAATAGCTGGGCATGTTTAGCCTGCAGAAGACAAGGCTGAGAGGAGACATGATGGCCATGTGAGGGGAAGTCATAGGGAGGAGGGAGCAGGCTTGTTTTCTGCTGCCCTGGAGACTAGGATGCAAAACAATGGCTTCAAACTATAGGAAAAGAGTTTCCACCTGAACATTAGGAAGAATTTCCTAGCGGTGAGAGCTGATCAGCAGTGCAACTCTCTGCCCCAGAGTGTAGTGGGAGCTCCTTCTTTGGAGGCTTTTAAACAGAAGCTGGATGGCCATGTCTTGGGGGTGCTTTGAATGCAAATTTCCTGCTTCTTGGTGAAGGGTTGGACTGGATAGCCCATGAGGTCTCTTCCAACTTGATGATTCTCTAATTCTATATTTTGACTATGCTTGGGTTGGAAGCATACCATAGAATCACACCCATGAGCCTAGGGAGGCCCACAAACACTGCCGAGGGGGGGGGGTATTTTTTGTAGTGTAGCTAAGTGAAACTGCAGATAATGAATCCATGGATAAGGGGTCACACTGCACTTCTGATCTTCCTTTGTGTTCTAGGCTGCATAGCTGGCTCACCTCTCATAGCAGTGTTTTGGAGCAGGTTATTCAATGTGTGGAATTTTCTTTTCATCAGCACAATATAGCCCATGTTTCATGAAAGGTAAACAAATTAGGATTCATTACTTTGCACCCCATGAACAATAATCTTACGTAACTTGTTAGCACTTAATGAGCTCGCTAGAATCATGCAACCCAGGCTATATGATACGGAGGACTGGCAATTATTCCCCTCCTCCCTCAGCTTACAGAGACAGGTATTATATTTCTGTTCACTGACTACAATTATTTCTTTCATTCTTCAAAACTCTCCATTGTCTATACACCAATGGACCACCACTTTAAGTAGCAATTCTATACAATAATGCATGACACACAATAATTTATGTCATTTTTTTCCTTGAAAAAAAGGATTAAGTTGCTCCTCTGGAGATATTGGAGGATGGTAGGATTTCTGTGTTCTCTCTCACAACCACCATCTCAGACTACACAGAGAAGCCATTGAAATCCACAAACATGTGGATAATTTCAACAGAAAGGAGGAAATAATGAAAATGAACAAAATCTGACTACCAGTATTTAAAAATTTGCAGTTTTCTAGCTGCATGAGCATGGAGTGCAGTCATATCTTTTCCCAAAATAAATATTCACACAAACACAAACAAAATGGCAGGTCTTTGGAGGAACAGGCAACAGGGAAACATAGAAACGAACAGAAGAAAGAATCTCAGCACCTAGTGAGACCTTTGAATTGAAATATCTTGGCTACAGCATGGGCCTTGGGTGTGGGGACTTATATATACCCAACAGTAAAAGTCTATTTTGAGTCCCATCTAGGGAAAAATGTGAGATATAAATCAAATCAATTAGTTATTTTAATGTTAGAAATTGATTGATAAGGATGAAGGTGAGAACAAGGCAGACCAAACACTGTCTTTCAAAATTCTTGTGCCTATAAACATGCCCTCAAATGAATATTTTTTTCCTGTGTCAGGAGCAACTTGAGAAACTGCAAGTCACTTCTGGTGTGAGAGAATTGGCCGTCTGCAAGGATTCTGCCCAGGGGATGGCTGGATGTTTTGCCATCCTGTGAGAGACTTCTCTCATGCCTCCATGTGGGAAGCTGGAGCTGACAGATGTGAGTTCACCCCGCTCCTTGAATTCATATCACCAGTTTTTCAGTCATCAGTTCTGCCGATACAAAGGTTTAACCCATTGCACCACCAGGGATTCCTACTCACCGGGGGCTCCTACCAATTACATTGTCTTATATCCCTACAGGATCCTAGCCACAGGGAGTCTCGGTCATAGGGAGACTCCCCTGTCTGACAGTCTCTAAGAGGAACAGTCTAAAAACCAAGAGATGAGGCAATTCCCACCTAAAATTGATTTTAAAGGATTAAAAACAGCAATAATACAAACTACAGCCCAAATACATTTTGTATTTCAAATACCATACCATTGCTTACTGAAAAGCTTCCATTTCCAAGCAGAGTCAGGGCTCAACTGTAGAAGACATTGGGAACAATAATGCAACGGAGACATGAAATGAGCTAACAATATAACATAGATATTGGTGAATACATAGATATTGATGAATACATTTGACCACAACAAATAAATAGACTATATTTATATTTCCATTGATTATTTTAATATATTTAAAGTTAAGATATAAAAATATGAATCTTATGAAAAGCACAAATATTTCTAAAAAAATCTTTAGAATTCCATCTTAAATCTAACTTATTTTCATAGAAAAAAATGGCATTCATATTTAGTATTTTCAGTGACTAAACAAACTGGACTTGAGATCTTAGTATTAAAAATATCTATAATCTTGTAGCCATTTTATGGTATACATTTTAGCAAGTAAGAATTCTTTAGTAACAGAAGAGTTTGTCATTAAATGGAGCACCAAATATAGCTGGACTATTTAAATATTATTATGCATAGAAAACAAAATGTTTAATACAGAATGTTTTGTTTCTGTGGGGAAGTTCGAGTACTAGCCTTTGAGAAAGGATTTAAAGGACCACATCCTTTGTCTCTCAGTGCAGCATATGTGCCCAGGAAGGAGACCAATTATCCATGTAGTTCTATGCAAAGTGTTAGTAACATATAGCTCAAGTATCCTTCATAGAATCAGACTTGGAAGTGGCCACTTCACAAACCTTTGCAAAGCCACTGAACAGCACCAGCTGCAATTCTGAAAGGCTTTGGGCCAAACAATAGTTCAAACAGTGGTGTCCCTAACTTGGGAATACAAGTTGGTGTAACACATCTTGGATGGATTAGGCTATATACATTTTACTCCAGTATAGCACAGAACCAGGTATGATTGCATGTAGCTATTTTAACCAAAGTTGAAACCTACATATTCTTCTGTTTCGGTTACATGATTTATAATACATTGTTTAGAATTAGAATGTCATCATAGAAAATTATTTGCTATTAATCATGTTCTAAAGTGATTTTCTACATGTGTGGTTCTTTGACTGTGAGGGCTTCTCTGCCTTGAAGCCAAGTATTCATGTTAAAGCAAGCAGTCAAGGTAGGTTGGAATGAATTACTCCCTTCTTTCCTTTCCAGTTCTTTCTTTTCTCTTCTAATTTCTGTCCCCCTCCCCTTCCCCCCTCCTTCCTCTCCCCCTTCCCTGTGACCTGTTTCTTTCCTTGTCACATGCCATAAAGCTGTGCCAACAGAGCTGTAGAATTTAGGCCTAAGTGTCTTCTTTTGCTCCAATTTTGGCAAGCTCTTGGCTCTGTCTCTGCTGACTCCTTGGTTTCATCACTGGTGATGGGAGCTCATCCTCACTCTTCCTGAATTTGAACTTTCGACCTGTTGATCTTCAGTCCTGATGGCACAAGGGTTTAACCCACTGGCAGCTCCAGCTCCCCATACGGGGACATTAGAGAAGCCTCCCACAAGGATGATAAAACATTAAAAAACATTCGGACGTCCCCTGGGCAACATCCTTTCAGATGGCCAATTCTCTCACACCAGAAGTGACTTGCAGTTTCTCAAGTTGCTCCTGACATGAAAAAAAAACACTGGTGATGGTTTTCTCCATCCAACTAAGTCCACTCAACTCCAGTCATCTCTGATCACACAGATATACTCTTAGCAGTCTCAAATATTTTTACAACATTGTTTTGATATTAAGTATCTGTCTTCCAATCTTAGAGAAGCTTTCAAACCATTTCATTATTTCAGTGGTTCATTGTGAGCTACCTGTAGCATCAAAGAGCAAGTTAAGTTTGCTTTAAACACATTTCCTAGAAAATGACATGTTATGTTAATACTATTTAGGATTACATTTTAGGCTTAAACCCAGTTGTTAGTCCCAGCGTAAATATTTTTTACCATTTGGCAATTGATTAAATAACTCTAGGTGGTAATAACAATTTCATTTAGGTGTTATTTTAGGGAACTGCTTCAAATTGAATATAGTAATAAGTTTTAAGATATAGAGCAATGGTTCTGCTTAGACACGAGATTTGCTGTTTTTAATAGACCAGGCAATCTCCATCTTTTTCTACTTATTTGAATCAGTTATGCAACATAGCCTAACAAAAGAATTTTGAGAAAACTAGAACCTCTAGTATTTTATATGAAAAGTACATGATATATAAAATTGTCTTTATAAAAACATTTCAGAGGAGCAGAGTGGGTGATTACTTACTCAACTTATTTTCTTGACATTTATGAAATACAACTTCTCAGTTGTCTGCTACCTGCACTGTTTTTTTAGTTAACAAGTCCACCATAAGTACTATGGATTTATCAAAAGCAACACAATATTATCAATGAACAAATATCATGTTTTGGGAAGGAACAGAAATAATATATCCTCAGAACTGAAAAAAACATTTAACAAAAAGGTTATATGCCTTGTTTGTGATATGAGAAATGGGCAATACATAGAGCACTAAAGTATCAATGATACATTTTGTATATTAAAGATTTAAGATTAAAAACAAAATTCTGCTATAAACTTAGATAAAATATAAATCATTTTATTGAAGTTTTGGTGGTAAAACGGAAATTGCAAACTGTGTTATTTGTTTATATAATTCACATTCTGTTTTTCTCCCAAGATGGTTATCATTCTTTGAGAATTTATTGCAAAATAAAAAGACATATATTTAATTTTTTCTATTGTAATTGTCAGTGAACTACTTTATATAAAAATATTTGCATAATGCAGTCAAAATGCTGATATCTAAAAATATTCACAGTTGGAAATTAGGCATATTACATTTGGATCAGACTTACATTTGGATGCAGATGCAACTTCTTTATGTTAAAATTATATTTCTAATCTTTCTGATTTTTGTTGTCATAAATGGAGTTGTTCATAATTTAAATTATTTTAAACAACATCACTCCTTGGTTGTTGTGAGTTTTTCAGGCTATATGGCCAAGTTCCAGAAGCATTCTCTCCTGCATCTATGGTAAGCATCCTCAGAGGTTGTGAGGTCTGTTAGAAACTAGGAAAATGGAGTTTATATATCTGTGGAATGTCCAGGGTGGAAGAAAGAACTCTTGTCTGTTGGAGGTAAGCATGAATGTTTCAATTGGCCACCTTGATTAGCATTTAATGGCCTAGCAGTTTCAAGGTCTGGTTTCTTACTGTCTGGGGGAATCCTTTCTTATCACAGATGCAGGCAACAACATCAGGAGAGAATGCTTCTGGAACATGGCCAGCTCAGAAAACTCACAACAACCCAGTTATTCCAGCCATGAAACCTTCGACAATACATTGAACATCACTCATCATAATTTTATACCTCCAGTGCACTTTAACGACTCAGACTCTTTTTAAAATGTAAATGTGTGATGAGATTTATCTGCTTTAATTTGTTTGATCTGTTTTGTTTGTTCAATATGGCATTGAATGTTAGCCACTTTTGTTCTGGAAACCTTCTGAGACCTTCCGGGAAGATAGGATGGATTACAAATAAAGCTGTAGTAGTAGTAGTAGTAGTAGTAGTAGTAGTTGTTGTTATATTCTGAAAACAAAATCAATTAGTCTGTTTTTCTCTATATCTCTTTGCTATTTTAAGCACTATGGGTAAAAGGTTTTTATAATAACCACGCCCAGAAAACTTCATAGATTTCTTGGTGATTACTTTCATTATGCAACTGTGTACAGAACTGCATTTTCCACCATCACCATATATCTATTTTTGTTACTACAAGAACCTTTTTTATTCTACTTCAGTACATCATATAGCCACTGTTTCTCTTTGTTATAACTTTCCATTTAGACACTGAAAGAAGTATATCCATTTTTCTATATGTACATGATTTCATTTTCCTCAACTCTCTTTGCACCATATCCTTATATTTATTTATTTATTTGCTCCTTTCTACAAGATTTTCTAATTTAAAAAATCAGACAATCAAGACTAGACATAGTAATTTGTCTTCATATAAATTGAGTTCAAAAACTGAGTCTAGAAAGCGCAGTCAGGCCTCAGTCTTGGAAGCTATAATGATGATGACTGAAACAATAGCAACAACAAGAAGCATGTGTTGTTCTATGAGTTAGAAAGAAAACAGGGAGGAAGGAAGAATACAGTGTTTCCATAAGCTTACAATTAACGTCATCACACTAGAGAATGAATCCACTTTAAATCTGGTTTCTGCCTCCTGCAGAATTCTGGGATTTGTAGTTTAGTGAGGCTGTTAAAGTCTCCCCCCTAAACTACTAACTTCAGAATTCTGTTGGAGGTAGAAGCCAGATTTAAAGTGGATTCATTCTCTAGTGTGATGAGATCCAATATAGCTGGATTCAAATGGGTTTGTAGTGTTGATAAGTCTCCTTATAACACTACCCTTTGTGTGTTTACTTAAAAATAACTCTCATCCATTTTGTAGGCTTACTTCTGTGGAAACAGGTAAATAATTGCAGGTATTATTTCTGACATTGCTTTTAGGGATTACTTTATTTAAGTATTAACTTATAAATAATTATCATTTTAATGATATATCATAATTTATTAATTTGTTTATGTATGGGAGATATTGTGTGCAATCTGTTTACTTGGTTTATGATGTTTTTGTTGGACTTTTATGTTATGTTTACCTTTGTTGTTTTAGCCTTGTATGCCTCTTTGAATCCCACCCATGAGAGAAAAGTGGGATATAAAGAAATAATAATAAATACTATTTTTAGATATTGGCATATGCAATTCCTATATCAATATAATTTTGAAGACCAAAGAAAACTACTATTAAAGAATAAAAATTAATGTAGCAGTCCTACATGCAATTAAATGGCAGTTCAATTAGACTGTCCCATTGAAAAGAAAATTATTTTGTAGCATGTATAACTTAGTTTAAATATCTCTTTTTCTGAGAGGAGACATGATAGCCATGTATAAATATGTGAGAGAAAGTCATAGGGGGGAGGGAGCAAGCTTGTTTTCTGCTGCCCTGGAGATTAGGACTCAGAGCAATGGCTTCAAACCATAAGAAAGGAGATTCCATCTGAACATTAGGAAGAACTTCCTGACTGTGAAACTCGGAGTGTGATGGAGGCTCCTTTTTGGAAGGCTTTTAAACAGAGGCTGGATGGCCATCTGTCGGGGGTACTTAGAATGTAATTTTCCTGCTTCTTGGCAGGGGGTTGGACTGGATGGCCCATGAGGTCTCTTCCAACTCTATGATTCTATAAAAATCTCAGTCACTGGTCTGAGATCTTGAGACCCATTGAAATAGTTACAATGTTCTATTTTAATTTCACAATGGTAAAACATGTATTGCTTTTGAAATGGAAGGATGTATCTAGTGACTATTTGTCATCAGCTAATATAGAATCGACCTAAAGATTTTAATTTCCCCAGTTGTTTTACTATCTCCCCCATACATTCCAATACATGTGTCTGAAGAAGAAAATGAGAAAACACTGAAGTTGTAAACCACAGCACAGTACAAATAACAAGAAATGCAAACAACAAGACTTATTACCAAGCCATATATCTTTGTACTTATTCAACTGAGGCATAATGAAGAAAGTGCTTCAGGCCCAAGAGTGGACATGTTTATTGTTTCCATAGATGAATGTTCTGCTTGAACAATAACTCTGCCTTTTGTATGCCTATATTAGCTTGCTGTTTGGCATGATATGACATACATGATTCCATGCACTTTGCCGAGATTGTTTGCAATAAAAAGAAGCAATTCTTCCCATTGGATATTATGCTAAATAGGAAGTATGTCAGCTTACAGTCGATGGCAACTGATCTGAGTTCAAAATTGTTTTTGCTATTTGTGTACACAAATTCAAAACTAGTGCAAGCATACAGATAAAAGGATTGTGATGCTGGTAAAATATCACTCTAGAAAATACGTTATTGATTTTTATTTTGTGCAAGAATTGTAACCTACCTTTTAGAGAAATTTCTGAGATTACACACAATACAAAATAATAGGAAACAATTTTTAAAATTTTAAAAAAACACACAACAAAGATAGTATATGAAGACATAGATTTAATACTTGGAAACATAAAAAAGGAATACCCAGCTGGTGTTGAAATGAAGGTAGTCACCCTTCCTAAGAAGAACATTGCTTACCTGACTGCCACTACTATGAAGGCCTTCTTCTTAGTATACTTACACTACACTTTTAATCAGGTTACAACAATAAGATCATCAGCAAGGATCCCCATTAAGTGAACCAGGGATTAATATACGATATAGATCAAATTGCCTCCCCCAACTTGGGTCCACCTGCAATCTGATCTACAATCACTCCATGATGAACAGCAATGGATATTGGATAATGAGAGTTGTATCAGCTGACAGGACACAGGTTGATGAAGGCTATTGCAAAAATTCAGACACTTGATAGACTCTAAGTATTTAGAAGAGGGAAAATATAAAGAAATTCTGATTGGTTATGCAAGAAAGAAGTAATCACTGCAAGAAAAAAATCAAGCTGGTTCTTTTTCATTTTTGACTTAGATCTTAAGGGGCTGAAAGATCAGTAAGCATCACAAAACAGCCTGGTCGAAGCAAACCCAGATCCATCTAATGGAGTACTTTGTTTCCAAAAAATTCAAAAAGATGACTGTGGGAGCACAGCGAAAAAAAGGAACGATGTCCAGCCAAGCATCTGTTTCTTAGAAATACAGTTTTTAAAGGAATCAGTTGTATTTGGCAGATATAGTTAATAGGCGTCCATATGTTAATTAAATGTAAATGAATTGTGAGTTCTAAGAAGTCATTTTGTCTGAACATACCATATCAAATCTTACTTTTAACATGTGATGTTGAACTCTCCAACCTCACCTAGTAATATGAATAATTGTTCATAGCATAATTCATAGTTGTTCAACATTTAATTTGTCAACTCTTGGTAAATAGTTTTATGTCATAGAAAGGATATTCTTCCTTCTTGTTCATTGTTTTAAATGTGAAATCCAGCATATATATCTCATTTGCTGTGACATACTGTGTTTTTGTGTCAGTAAAATAATAAGTAATTTCTTATCCACCTCTTCTCATGGCTCAAGGTGGGTTATAGTATAATAAAAACACATAAACATTGTAAACTTTCTATAAATGCATATTAAAATAAATGCACAGAACAGAGATTATGAAAGGCTATGTTTTTATTTCATCTCCAATTTTCCGAGTCAACAGTAAAATGCAGTGACAATATAAATCAAAACAAAAACCTATCAACAGGCTGCATCAACAGGGTTTTAAAATGTTCTTGCCCTACAGAAGAATCCCATAGACATTTATTCAGAAGCCAGTCCCACTAAAGACTATGGAACAATGCAGTTGTGTTTTTATTTTCCATAGATATACAGTCAATAGATATACAGCTGAACTTTGGATGGAGTTTTATAATGATGCTGCTTTTGCAAAGAAGATCCTGACATGTGTATTCAACTACCTAACCTTGTGGATCAGGGGAACACAAAAGGACTGTCATTGGGAATGCCAGATTCTAGAAGGATAGAGGTAGAGGCTGCTTTCTTTACTCCCTGGCTCCAAACCATTTAGGATTTTGTAGGCCAAAACTAGCACTCTGAACAGTGCCTGGGAATGGATTGGATTTTGTCCAAAACTAGTGGCATGTGTTCTCTAAGGCTTTCCATACTTAGTTCATAATAACACTGATGTTACCATGGCTTGAAGGAATGTACAGTTTACTTCCTTTGAACTTCATGTTCCTCTTTTATAGAACAGAGGATTCTTTGAGAATATAAAGAGATTTTCCCCTAAAGCTGGTAACTTTATCAAATAATTAACTGATATATTTATATATTTAAAAACCCACAATTAAGCTTGAATTAATTAACCCCACTATTTAATTAAACCTCACAGCTATACTTTAATAAACTATGAACTGCTTATAAAATAATAATAAAAAGATAACACCAAAAATAATACCTTTTAGCAAGTCAGACTGTTAGAGCACATATGGTCTACAATGTCTGTAATAGCTCTCTGGGTGTTTTATGCAAGGTTCTTTCTAAGCCTGACCTGGAGATGTTAGGGACTTAACCTGAGACTTCTGCACAAAAAGCATGTGTTCAGTTACTAAGCTATGGCCCATCTCTGCATGAAACGTAAAGTAGCAGAAAACAACAATTACTTAGGGCACGGTCTGTAAGAAGTTTAAGCAGTAGGTGTCAGCATGATCCCTGCTCTGCCTGCAGAGGGTTCATCATGATATAGCCCTCCTCCTTTCCTCTTTTTACAGCAGAAGTAATTTAGCATCTATTTAAAATTAGAAATACAGAGAATGTGAAAAATGCTTATCTAGGGGAAAATCTATTTTCACTTTTTTTCAAACCAGAATTAAAATTCTTTTTAGCTCTAATATGGAAATATGGATTATCTTGAAATCTATCTTAATTGTCATTACCCAAATTCAATATCTACAGCAATCCAAAATTTGAAAGAACCATGTTGTCTCTGCCTGCTATATATGTATTAATGATGAGGAACATTTCGGGGCGGGAGTGGGGAGAGAGAGAGATTGAAGAAGAGTTGGTTGACTATTCTTCTTTAGCCTTTCTGTGGTTGAATACATAGGGGTTCGGTCCCCAAGTTGCGAGCATCCAGAGCTTGGGTGGACAGGCTTGGGTGAACTTGTGACTTTAATTTTTCCCCCTTCCCTTATTTAAACCTTTCTTGCTATCCTTAATGCAAAAACATTTGTGAATGTTAATAAATGCTTATTAAAATGAACTGAAATGAAATTCTCCACTCCTATCTACATTAGAAAAAAAGAATCTTTTTGACAACAAGGAAATAAAACTCACATTAAATTTCGGCACCTTCACATTCTATTGCAGTTGTCACCTTTCCATCTGGTTTGATGCTGCTTTCCTTAGAGAGTGGATGAGTGTTTGCCTGATATCAAATGCTGGAGAATAACCAGTGAGATTTTGCTTACAGATTGAGGCTAATCAGGATGTAAGTTGACAGCTTCTAAATCTAACACTTGCTGTGTTCGGAGGGCATTTGAACAATGTGGAAGAAGGATTTAAACTAGCCACTCGTTGAATGCATGGCTGATTCCATTCAGTAGCATTTGGCATGGAAGATATACTGTATAACACCACTATAGGAAAAGCGCACCTCTTAATGACTTTGAATGCTCACTGCTCACTCATTTCACACAATTCAATGGAACCCTGCTTGACAATTCTTATCTCAATTATTTTGATACATCTTATTGCACATCTTACAAACACTAGATCTCCAAGTAAATGGAGACAGTCTTTGATTTTGTTTGCATCAATGAGCTATTTTGGCTCATTGACAAGCTCAGCCAGGACTATTATAACCCAACTTACAAGTGACCACCGGTAAGCCTCAGTGTTTGTTTTGTAAGTTCTTTAAAAAAACCCACAGTATTTGTACAATTATGATCTACATAGCCTTTCAATTTAATTTCTGACACTATGTGGTACCATGACACATTGTTTTCGCACTGTTTTTCCTTTTTGTGCCAGTAAGGTTCCCAATTGTCTGTAGTTAATACAATACATAAACATTAGTAACTGAACTAATGTGAATTTCCCACCTTTCTGTAACATGTGCACGATTTGATAATAAAATATGCTTGATGACACCTCAGCAAGCATATTTTATTATATTTGTCATGCTATTGCTAATATAACAGATGAAATTGGAATGGGTAATAAATAGAACATATTTCCATCAGAAATACTTCATGAAACATTTCCATAACTATCATAACCATAAGCAAACAAACATTCTAAATGATAAATTAATATTTCATTGGTGAACACAATTTTAGAAATTATCTTGTAGAAGGGAGAACCCAATGTAAGAATATGCTTAATAGTGCAGAGAGTGCTTTCCTCTGGATACTTGCCATTATGGAAAAATCCTCTTCCATTTCAATCATGTATCATCACTATAAGTATTCCACTATTCAAAAATGGAATTAATTCTTTTTCCAATCTAACCAAGAACAACAAATGTGAAATATTTTCTACTTTCAACCACTTTACATAATGGGTGAAACCACTGCCCAGCTACCTAAAAAAAATAGAGCTGTATACTCCTTGATATTCTTTATCCATAAAATTTTGTTCAGTGGACTATATTTTCACATAAGTATGTTTTATGGCTACAGGTCAATTTATATGTTTTTAATCTATTCCTCCATCTTTTTCTCAACCTATATCCTTATCATGTATTCATTCTTTTATTGCTAATAAAACAATTTCCTCAGAAAACTATTTAAACAAACTATTGTAAATTCCATCTATAATATGATTTGAAATTATTGGAATTAAACGTTAAATCACTGCCTAATTTAATCATGTGGAAGCTATGATTGGTCACTGCATCTTTATCTTTAAAAAATATTATGGGATACTCAATTGATAAATTATGTACCATCCACATAATTAAAAAAAGCAACAATCTTAAAGTATATGAAAAGTGTTATACTGAGAGAGACTTTGATAATTTGTTTCTGAGAATTTGTTTCTATATTTTGTTAAGAATGATGGCCATGAAAGATGTATTGCTTTTTTCATATTACACATTCCTTTTCCTCTCATGTATCAATATCTTGGTTTGTTATACCAAGCTTCATTACAATTTGATTTACGTGGGGATCAAATCCAAACCCCTATTCTAATTTACAGTTAACGCTCAAAAATTTGATTTCTAAATTGTACAAGTTTTATCAATGTTGTTTATGAATTTTTCATTTTTTTAAATCACTGAAATATCTACCAACCAAAGAAAGCAAAAACAAAACTGAACAATTTAATACACGTGTTTACTTATTTTTGTATTTCTTTACTCAGTTACTTCTTTGGTTATTAGAGTTATATTTTGTTTCTACCTAAAATAGAATTTTCTCAATTTGACCAAGAAGAAGAAGTATGAAATTTCTTATATTTGCAGCCACTTTACATAATGGGTGAAGCCACTAAAAAAAGTAGGACTAAGATGCCCTAAGTATATTACTAATAATGTTGATGGTTCAAGAAGCTTTGGAAAGTCATAGATGGTGAAGAGTATTGACTGAAATGGAAGATGTGAAGAATGCGGAGTTTTCTTGTGCCTCAGACAGAGCACACAGTCTGAAAGGCAGAGCAGATTGTGCCCCAGCATATAGGAGAGAATAGAATTTTTAGTTACTCGGTCTTAGCATGATGCTCTCTCTGAGTGTCAGCTCTTCACCTCCAAAACACAATTAATAACTTACTTGACAGGACTGAGAAGGAATGAGATAAGAAAAGTATTGTTACATGCCCTGAGCCAGAGGGATAGATTTGGCTAAAAATAAATACTAATCCTTTCCATTTCCAATATTCTACCGACATAGCAATATAGATTTGGCACTCTCCCCTGAATGGATTGAATTTTGTAGCATAACCACAGTTAAACCCCTTGAGAAAATCTGTCCTTTCATTTGATTTCCGTTAAAAAACTTCTGCTTATACCGTGAAAATGTTTGATGAACTCATCTTCAAGACAGCAGTGAGTCATAGAAGTGCTACATTTCAGCCTAATAAATCTTCTTATCGGAAGAAAAAGAAATGTTTTTGATTCTCACATGCAGAATAGTGTGATTAACAACATTCACAAACATGATCCTGAATCTAACTATTAAATAAATGTAGATATTGTGTGTGTGTACATGAGTGTTTGATATTTTATTTTTGTATAGAGGGTTGAACATTTTCAATTGTTACTGTGAATATACCCAAATATTGTTTTAGTGTCTCATTATAGGAAGTTATATTTTTTCATGAAATAGGAATGACATTTCTATTTTTAAGATATTGCATTCATTCTATCCAGTTTTCAATTTTATGTGTTTCCTTTTATAGAAAAAATTAGCACTTTTACAAGCCTAAAAAAATCACAGTATCATTGTTCTCAGGGATGAAGAAAGTGTTTTAAAACTAAAGGAAAAAAATGTTTCTTTCCTGCCGAGTCTCACAATATTCTTATGTATGTATGGCATCAAACTGTGCCTGTTTTGTGAGCCACTCTGAGTCCCCTTTGGAGTGAGAAGGATGGGATATAAATGCAGTAAATAAATCCTACATAAAAAATAATGGTTAGAAAGTACAATAAAAAGGGTGTCAAACCTCGTATATTTGTGTAACTATTTCAGATTTAGTGTGGCCGTCATTGTTTTTCTTCATAGGCATACTATTTGTTTGTAAGCTTCTCCCAGTCTAGGAAAAAGTTAGGGTATAAATTTAACAATTACAAAAAAACCCCTAAATAAAATGTTTTTATTTTATTTTACAGTAATGTATTTCCAATCCTACCTTTAACCTCATATTTATTTATATATATGTGGACCATACTGTTTTATCTATTACATTCAATACTGGTTTTTAACTCTGCTTTTGACAATGTTTCCTAATACATAAATGCATGTTATGTTCCTATTTTGATGTTTGTTCTATTTTTGGTACTATATATATATATATATAGAACTTGAGAGGAAATGTTTTGCGGACATTACACTTACAGTGTAGGAAGGGAGTCATAATTTCCATCCTTTGCGGCCTGCAGTATAATTTGGCTGTTGAATAAAATAGCCATGCGACTTTTAGGCATGGCAGAGGTGTTTTACCATATTAATTAATGCTGGAAGACATACCTTTGAAGAGCACTGTTTTTCTTAATGATTGGTTTATTGTATGCACAAGAAATATTTAGGTCAATAGAATTTTATTTTTTAACATAAGCACGTCTTCTTTTCATTTCAAAGACTTGGTGTTACCATTACACAGCTCAACAAAAAATTTTTTTTTTGGTTTTTTGGTTTTTAGGCTTATTCCTGAGGTTATTTGTGGTGCTGATACAGAAAATTAGATTGGAGAGACCGCATGAGCTGTAGTTTCTTATATATGGTTATCATGATTTCTTATGGGCGAGCAGATGAAGACTGGTGTATTGTATATCTTCTGTATCTCAAAGACTAGAGCTGATCAGGAAAAACTGGTGCCATTTTTGTAGTTAGCAAAATATACCCAGAAACAGCTCTACCATTTAGGCCACCAAAATGTGTGTTGGCCAGTGTTATCCTTAAAATATCTTTTCAAATGCAGCATTTTTGTCTGGTAATTTATTAATCATACCTTGCTGTAACTGTTTATTACTGTTTCTGTTAACCCCTGACCATTTTTCATTTCTTTTCCCCTGTTGTGCCTATTTTTGTGTTGTAAACCTCTTCATGCAGGGAAAGCACCTCATATAGCTGAGAACTGGGAGGGGAGGAAAAAGAACAGGTAGAATAAGAATTTCACTTAGTGGTGGTTTTTACATTACTCCACACAATGTTTGCTAGTTTCTTTTTACTTCCTGAGTATCATCTGGAAGAGGTCAGGGATTGATGGAGAGCTGAAGTAGATAGGATAGATCAGCAAAAACCTGATAGTATACATGAGAAATAACTATATTCTGTTAACAAAGTCAGGTCAAAAGACAACCTGGCAAAATGGAACTACCTAACAGAATCCTCCACCCTTTGTGACTGTTGAGCAGAACAACACCACACCTATATTTTTGTCCACAATACCCTGCCTCATGTACAGAGGAAGAATTGTTCAAAGCTACAGACAATGCTGTCGCTGTTATCTGGTTTTGGTCAAAAATTATGTAGCCGCTTGTGCTCCTTCCATTTTTATCAGTTTTATACTTATGCATGTAATGCTTTTGATACAGAATACACAAATATATAAAACATAAAGTCAATACTGAACCTAACAAGGATGGCAACAACAAAGCATCAATGGTAACAGCATTTAACATGAGGAGTGGCTGAATGAGATGGGTATGTTTATTACATTAGGCTGAATCTACACTGCCCTATATTCGAGGATCTGATCCCAGATTATCTACTTTGAACTGGATTATATGAGTCTCCACTGCCATATAACCTGGGATAGAGAAGAAAAGGCTGAGCAATATTTAAATAGGCTGGGTGGCCTTCTATCAGGACTGTTTTGATTGTGCATTCATGCATGGCAGGGGATTGGACTGGATGGTCCTTATGAGTCCCTTCTACACTGCCATATAATCCAGATTATCAAATCAGATAATCCACATAATCTGCTTTGAACTGAATTGTATGAGTTTACACTGCCATACAATCCAGTTCAAATAATAGAATCTGGATTTTATATGGCAGTGTAGATGGAACCATAGTCTCTTCCAACTCTATTCCAGGATTTCAACATTAAGTATTCAACCAATTATTAGAGGTGCCATAAATGACAAGAATCATATCTGCATGTGTGGTTATAATTCTCTATGACTTTTGATGTTTGGCCTTTCCTTCTATTGAAAGAAGTCATTCTAAATCTAGCTATAGGTCTTTCACATTTTTTTGTTTGGGAAGCAGGAGATGAACATTTATTTGATAAGAAACTAACTGTGCTCCTTCATTTGATAGCCAGGATAGCTCTTCATACATCTTGGGATAAACCCGTTAAAAAAAGCAAGAGACCTAAATTAGATTTTTAACTCTGAAATATGGTATCTTTTATTTCTTATGTAAATGGAAATCATGACATTTATTATCCTCATCAGCATAAAGTAATTTACTGCTAGCAGTATTATCCTTTTTAATATGTGGGTTGTAATGTGTAGAGTGTTTCTATCTGTTGTCTGTCTTGTTTTTAGTATTTTCCCACTAATAAAAAGGACTGGTTGTATTTTTATTGTAGAAGCATTCTTATCTGTTGCTGATGATTTTAGATGTTTGTAATTTTAAATGTGTATAATATTGCAGATTTTAGACCTTTAAAAAATAACGATCAACATTTTCTATATTTTAAGTGCAAGGCTTGGTGAAATGATCCTATTTTTCTGTATTATCCTTTTGGAAAAAATAGATACTTGTAATGTGACTGGTTTTGAATATATTAATTTCCAAATGTCTGAAATTTATTTCAAGTTAGGATAGTAACAGCATAAAATATTTATTCCTCTTCCTCCTTTGAGATCATTTTGACCCACTTTTAATTTAGGAATTCCATGTATTGAGGCATGTATTGAGAGATCAAAACTGGTTATGAAAATTCACACATCTGATTAAAATGTTAACTGTTCTTGTTCCGTTTGAACAGAAAGACTGTTCCACATTCAGTCCAGTAGAAATTATTATCATTTCTCTTTTGTTGTTCTGAGCTGTGTATATTGTTTGTTGGACATAAGACCTGTTCAGATATTTAGTGTCAAACAGAAGGTTTTTCTGTAGCATAAACATGTTTCTAGGCCACTTCTTTGTTGAATATATTTTAAGAACATGTAACTCAGGCATGTGAAGTAATCCTATTATTATTGGTTTTATATAGGACACCACTAGAGGGACTTGTACAGCTGAGAGTCTCTTGCATGAACATTAACAAGTTGCATGCTGCAAGTAGATAGCTATTAACAGACAAATTGTTGTTTTTATATTTAAATATTAATTTCAAGGGAAACAACTGAATAGGAAGGAAGGAAAAAATAAAAATGGATTGCTTACTCCTTTTGAACTACTCCCAGTTTTATTAAATGGTCCTATAAGATCAATTGTCTTATACTGGAATATTATTTGCATTTTTATTAATTAGTATAGATTTATGATTGTCTTGTATTCTTCCAACATAACAGAGCAATAGCATCAGGAAACCAAACTACATTGTTAAAATTATCAGGAAAGTCTGCAATCACTGAAAATATTTTAAGAAATCAAAGACCAAAGACAAAAGCTGAATAGCCAGCGGTTGGGGGTGCTTTGAATGCAATTTTCCTGCTTCTTGGCAGGGGATTGTACTGTGTGGCCCACGAGGTATCTTCCAATTCTGTGCTTCTATGACCAGGAGGAATGATTTACATGTATTACAAATGGAGTGAATGAACATCTTTGTGAAGAGCAAAAGTCTTAACAAAGCATCATAAAGTAAACACATAGCAAGAAAATAAAAAAGCATTAGATCATGAATCAGAATCACAATAAAGGCTATTAATAATTTGCTCAATAGATATTTCTCATGTTTTTGCTGTAAATAAATGCCCCAAAGGTGTCTGCATGAACATATTTTGCTTAAATGTAATACATTATCTAATTTTCTAATTCAAATTTTCCAAATATATCATCTTTAATTTTTAGATTGTATTCCACCCCAAACTTAAACAGTAACCTGCCCCTCTCTGAATACATAATTAGTCTAACTTGTTATTTTATTTTTGTTACATAGTACATTGTACTATGTAACATAGTGCCCCCAGTGGCACAGTGGGTTAAACCACTGAGCTGCTGAACTTGCTGACTAAAAGGTTGGTGGTTCGAATCCGGGGAGCGGGGTGAGCTCCTGCTGTTAGCCCCAAATTCTGCCAACCTAGCAGTTTGAAAACCTGCAAATCTGAATAGATCCATTGGTAGCCCTTTGGCAGGAAGGTAATGGGACTCCATGTAGTTATGTTGGTCCCATGGCCTTGGAGGCATCTCTCAACAACGTCACCATCATGCCCAAGGACATCCAGCTCACCTGCCGCATCCATGGGGAGAGGGCTTAAGGGTCAGGCTTTTGAACCCACTCCTCATCTGGGTCCATTTCAGCTTAGAAATGGAGATGAGCACCACCCCACCCCCCTGAGACACACACGACTAGACTTAATGTCAGGGGAAACCTTTACTTTTTACATGTGTAGTGCCTTTTGAGTGTTTAACTTAAGCCTTCAGACTTATCTCATTGGTACAGAGAGACATGTGGTCAGTGTGCTGTTTTTAATATGTAATATACATTTCATTTTTAAATAACTATTAGATCAAAAGTAGCATTTTCATTAGATAAATGGCTTACTGCTTTTTAAACATTTGTGTTACATACTATCAGCTATTTTTATCTTAACTTACATTGCAAGCCACTTTGAATCCCAGTTGGGAGAGACATGGGGTTATAAATCAATCAATCAAACAAACAAAAACAAATGCTTTTCAGTTTAAAATAAATGATTTGCAATAGAGCACACATAGTAGAAGAAAACAAAGGGGAGTGGAGAGGGAAAATAGTGATACAGAAACTGGTTCTTATGTATGTGTGGAGACAATTCTACAGGAGGAGAAGTCAACTGCAGGCATGTAGCCAGGGGGGGGGGGGGGCTCGGGGGGCTTCAGCCCCCCCCCGAAATTCTGATGGTGGTTCGCAAAAAGGCCTTACTGGTGCATTATTTAAACTGTTATGTTTATTCATATCATGATCTGATCACCATACTCAATATATCCCATATGCATGGGGGTATTCGGGTAATGATACAAAAGGTTTGCTAGGGTAGACCCTCTTTCACTCAGACTCAGCCCCCCCCCGAAACTCAGCCCCCCCCGAAACCCCCCCTGAAAATTTTTTAGCCCCCCCCCCCCCGAAACGAAATCCTGGCTACGGGCCTGGTCAACTGGCAGCTTTTTCTAACCAGACATATAGAGCAAGTATCTCTATCCATCACACTGATATTATCAGATGATTTATTAAACTTTTTGTCATTAACACAGCTACTGATGTTTGAGCAAAGAAAGAACACAGAAGGGGAAGAAATGCTTTGGGGCATTCTTCTCACTTTCTATCTTATATCCTTAATCTAGTATGCATTAGATACAGCTTGATAAGCTAGTTAAACATAGAAGGAATAAGGATTCCCTGTATGCATGCATGCAGGTATTTTGTATAGGCAACAGCTTTAGCTTCCAGATTAGGAAGCTGTTTGGCAGTTGTTTTTTGTAGTCCCAAAAGTGACTGATACCTGTTCATGTCAGTTTGAAAAGAAACATTGAACTCTGGATATCCTTCATAATATTCAGTTTTGCCTTTAATTATAAGAATATAAAGGAAAGCTGAAAGGGATGATGGGTGATGATAACTATACATCCAGCTCCCAGTTGGTTTTCAAAATAAAATGTGATTTGATAGACAATGATCAGTTTTATGTTGCAAGGCATTGGCTAGCAACACATCGAATTTACTGGGTTGCTGTGATTTTTCCGGATTGTATCATGTTCTAGGAGCATTCTCTCCAGACATTCCACCCACATATATGGCAGGCATCCTCAGAGGTTGTGAGGTCTGTTGGATACTAGCCAAGTGGAGTTTATATATCTTTGGAATGTCCAGAGTGGGAGAAAGAACTCTTGTCTGTTTGAGGCAAGTGTGAATGTTGCAATTGGCCTTGCCAGCTTCAAAGACTGGCTGATTCCTGCCTGGGGGAATCCTTTGTTAGGAGGTGTTAGCTGGCCATGATTGTTTCTTGTCTGGAATTCCCCCGTTTTTGAGTGTTGCTCTTTATTTGCTGTCCTGATTTTAGTGTTGTTGTTTTTTTTAAATACTGGTAGGTTCATCAGGTGCTCTGCTGGTTGAACAAAGGGTTTTCCTAGGCAGGAAGCAGTCAGACTTTGAAGCTGCAAGGTCACTCAATGCTAATCAAGGTGGCCAAATGCAGCATTCACACTTGCCTCAAGCAGACAAGAGGGTTTTTTTTGACAATACATCAAATTTAAATTATGAATAATAAGCACTGCAATCAGTATGGGTTTTAAAATTTCTGCTGCCTGTTTTGTCCCAAAATAGACTCTTCACAGTGTATATTTTGGCCATGAAGTATTTTATTTCATGATATACTAATTTGAGTGTTTTACTTGGTTCTTTTTTTCTAAATCTTTTGTTTTTATCTCATTTTATGCATTACTAGAGCAAGAGTCTCTTTGCCTTTATTCTTTCTAATCCATAACCTCCCCTCGCAAATTCTCAGGTTGGACCTACAAACTTCTTAAGTGCAGCCCTGTTGATTCAGTTGAAGCTATTGCCATAAGCAATGCTAAATCCAGACTTCCATGTAGAAAACTCTTCATCAGTCCCTTTTTAATGCAACACCATATCCAGAGTTTCATTTCACTGTCAGCCAGAAAATCCAGCCAATTGTGTGGAACTCCTCATATTTTAACCACTGGACAAAGAGTACAAATGCTCATGGAATCTCGGACTTTGAGATTGTTGCACTCTTTCTTTATTTGCCTCACCTTCACACTTCAGAGATCTCTGCCTGTGGGCAGTAATAGTAATCATTGTTCTCCGAATGACTTCGGCTTGTTATAGAAGACATACACAGAGTGCCTTCATGCAGAATTCTATTTCCCAATTTCACAAGTAACTCACTTGAGAATGTAAGACTGCTAAAGGTATTACCAACCTTTGGCTGTTCTTTTCCTAATAAAACAGGCAATTCACAACATAAACTTACCATCTCCAGAGATGCACAATGAACTTGCTTGGACCTCATTTAGATCTAAAGTATTGAACTGCCCTCCTGATTAAAACACTATTTAAAATAATTTAAAACTACCAGGCTATTTATTTTATTTTGATTTATTTATTATACTTCCAAGCTGCACATTAACCCATTCACAGTTCTATTGGCAGTGTACAGTCTGTTTATTTATTTATTTATTTATTTATTTATTTATTGTATCAGAAGTCAACTAAAGGTACAGTTGTAATGCATTAAAAAAGCACTCATACACAGTTTTAAAACTTGGCATTATACTAAATGTTCTTTGACCAGTAGCTGGCCACTTGGAGTGCCTCTGGTGTTGCTGTAAGAAGATCCTCCATTGTGCATGTGGCAGGTCTCAAACTGCATTGTAATAGGTGGTATGTGCTTTGCTCTTCTCCACATTCACATGTCATGGACTTTACTTTGTGGCCCCATTTCTTAAGGTTGGCTCTGCATCTCGTAGTGCCAGTGTTCAGAGTCTTTCAAGGTGCTCAGTCTTCTGTGTGTTCAGGAGGGCATCTCATTTGGTATCAGCCATGGATTGAGGTTCTGGGTTTTAGCTTGCCACTTTTGGACTCTCGCTTGATGGAGTATTCCTGTAGTATCTCTGTAGATCTTAGAAAACTATTTCTTGATTTTAAGGCATTGGTGTGCTGGCTGATATCTGAACAGGGGATGGGCTGGAGATGTCACTGCCTTGGTCCCTTCGTTATTGGCTGCTACTTCCCGGTGGATGTCAGGTGGTGCGATACTGGCTAAGCAGTATAATTTCTCCAGTGGTGTAGGGTGTAAATATCCTGTGATAATGCAGCATGTCTTATTAAGAGCCACATCCACTATTTTAGCATGGTGAGCTGTTTTCCACATGGGGCATGCATACTCAGCAGCAGAGTAGTGAAGTGCAAGGGCAGATGTATTCACTGTATCTGCAGTTAACAATATAGTCTGTTAAAGATATAAAATAAAACATTGGTATTAAAAAAGCAGTAATTAGAGAAGCATAATGTAAAACTATGACAAAACTGGCAGCAGAGATGAAAGGAACTCTATTGTTACTGGGTTGTGCTTGTGTTTGTGCTTCTTAGCTGTTGTTACTCAATTACTAATAACAGTACAATTAGCACTGCACTAGTTATTATTAACATTATAATCGCTATGAGCAAATTCAATAACAGGAATAGTAGTTTTGAAAGCATTGTCGAAGGCTTTCATGGCCAGAATCACTCACCTCTGAGGATGCTTGCCATAGATGTAGGCGAAACGTCAAGAGAAATGCCTCTAGAACATGGCCATATAGCCCGAAAAAACCCACAAGAACTGAGTAGTTTTGAAAGTTTCAGTGTTTTTTATCTGAAAAGAAGAGGAAGACTTGCAAGCAAACAACACTATCTTTCCTTTTGTTTGATGACACCAGACCTATGCACTTATGATTAGTATTGGTCCAGGTAAGACCTCAGCTTAACAAATGAATACAGGATTTGCATGCAAGTTCCATGGTCATTCACTAATGATTTCAGGGGGAAAGAGTCATTATGTTGCAAGATTTTAGGAACTCTTGTGTTAGGAAAGAGGTTGGAAATTGCCAGTCAGATTTTTTTTTTTTGTCGTGTCAGGGGCGACTTGAGAAACTGCAAGCCGTTTCTGGTGTGAGAGAATTGGCCATCTGCAAGAACATTGCCCAGGGGACGCCCTGATGTTTTTGATGTTTTTACCATCCTTGTGGGAGGCTTGTCCCCGCATGAGGAGCTGGAGCTGATAGAGGAAGCTCATCTGCCTCTCCCTGGATTCGAACCTGTGACCTGTCTGTCTTCAGTCCTGCCGGCACAGGGGTTTAACCCAGTGCGCCACCGGGGCCAGTCAGGTAAAACTACATGAAACAATGATCTCACTTAGCATAAGCCTGAGTTTTGTGTTTATGTTCACATGAATCATTTTTTTCTATAAATCTACATCAAAATATATGTAAAAATGATCATTTTGGGTAAAACTAAATTCAATGGAACTGTCAAGACTTAAACCAAAACAATATCATCGTGCTTATTTCACAAAGCTTGTCTGCTTGAATGAATTTCAAAAGGACTTGTTTTCAGTATGCAGGACATGAATATGGATTCTAGCCTTCTGCAACACAAGAGTTCCTAAAATGAAGAACAAGTGTTTGATGTGTCAAGCCATAGTTTCCTTTACAAAACTGAAACACAATTGCTAAAGGATAACATGCATAAGCACAGTTTAATAATGGCCTTTGATTTGTTAAGTACATTCTGATTAAGTATTCCAAACACACTGCGGTAGTTTATGTTTTCCTCTAAGAGCATGCCTATTGCACCATTTCCAGGCTGTAAATTATTTACCGCAGCTCAACATTATGGCATTAATAATTTATTTACTTATGGTATTGTAAATTATAATGTACTGACAAATTCCATGCAAGCTGGTGTAAGTAATCAGATATATTGCATGTAATCCAGGGAAAGCTACACATATCTGTGCTGCGCTGAAATTGAAAATACTTGTGTGCTTGCATTTCTTTTATTCCTTTTTTAAAAATAGAACTGCATACAGTGTCCAGAAAATAGAAAAACAGATTCGATTTTTTCCAAGAGTTTAAAAAGTACACAAAAATGTTTAATATTAAAGTTTATTCTTCAGTAAGATGTTTTTGCTTGCCATATGTATAGAACATTTTCATCCAGGTAAGGTGGACGATGTGGGGCATGGGGTGATTTGTTCTTCACGCCCCCTGCCACAATGTGTGGTGAATCCTTAGTCTAATGTGATAAGGTCATAAAAGAGAAGTTACATATTTCTGTTACTCTGCAGGATGACAGAGCTAGAATTCAACATTATCATGTAGCAGGCAACCATATCAAGAATTTGACTACCTGTCTGCTTTGGATATACCTAAATATCACAGAGCCTTTACTCTGGCCTATTTTACTTTTTTTGCCAACTGCTCTATTAGAAACGAAATACTCATGAAGTCTATATGTACAATATTTTTTCCCTTATCAGTCAGGCATGGTTGAAATGGTGGACTATGTTCTCTATATTGCCTCAATTTGCAATTAACAAAGTTAATTTTGAAGCAGGTATCAGACGAGACTAAAAAAATTAAATAAACTTTATTATTTAAACACAAAAGAAAAACAGTGATATACATTTACAAACAGGGCATGCAACATATAGAGACAGTAACAATCATAGTAGACAAAAAATTCCTTCCATCCCCACACCCATGAACCCACCACCATGGACTTCCATCCCTGCTCACTATGATATCTATACCTTATAATACCTACTCCTATAAGTTCCTTAAATAGTTCCCCTTGAAGCATCCTTACAGTTATCGTTTGCCTTATGTCCAAGATATGCAAAGGCCATTTATTTACAAATTCTTCATTATTTTTACCTTAAAGTCTGTTAGATAGCTTGGTCAATTGTATGCAATCTATTAATTTTTCTCTCCAGTTTGTCTTGAGTAGTTGTTTTTCTCCCTTCCATGAGTTAGCTACACCCATTCTTACTGCTACAAAGCTACACTGGCATATTTCTTTATCTTCCTGGGTAATACCCTACTTGTGCCCATTATTCCTTCCAGTCTTTCTATTGCTTTGTAGCTATTTGGCTTCTCTCTGTTTTGTAATCATCACAATAAGAATGTTGTTGATGTTGTGTTGAAAAAACAACACTGGGGCTGCAACAATGATGGCTAGTGGTTTCTATGTCAATGCACCTGAAATTGAGGATATAGCACACATATTATTTGATTGCAAATTGTATCAAAAGGCGAGAGACTTCCACCTTGGTTCATACATCAAACGGACAATGTATTGGGATTCTCACATCAGAACAACATATTTTATGTGTGGCCAAGACCCAAAAATAACATATAAAACAGCTCTGTGCTTAAGCAAAACAATACATCTGTGAACCACATATGTAGGGCTGATTGGGGTAAATTGTAGGGGTGATAATGAAATATGATGTATATACTCAGCTTGATAAGTTTATCAGTTTTATCACGTTTTATCATATTTATTTACTGTATTGTTATAAGTGTCGTATTTTAACTTACTAAGTGGAGTGTGATAAGATCTTGACTGTCCTTGTTGTTCTGTTTCTTATTGTGATATGGCCTAAGGGCTAATCAATAAAATTACTTACTTACTATGTCAATGGGATGGTTAGTCTGGGGTTTAGCCTCAACTATAAAAGGAACTATGTAAAATCTAAATCTTGTCCTCCAAATTCAAATTAAAACCCAGTACAGATTCTCTACTATACTGACATTGAACACACTAGCTCCCACTATCATTATTTAAGGAGGCCATTCTATGCATCTGAGGTTTAAAAGTACCAAAGATTTTGTGGCTCAAGATCATCACTTGATGATTTCCAGTAATAAACATATTACCGAGCTGACCTCAGTTTGCAAGGTGGGACCCCAGCCAATTATAAGGTTATGTAGTACTACTGTCAATAATGCAAAGTAATCAGGTGTAAAATAAGGGAATTAGGACATTGTTATTAGCTTATAATGGACCTAGAATGTGACTGCACTAAATTTAAATTCCCTGTAGGTGGTATGAGCAGTATGAGAGTTTGTTTTATTACATTGTGTTATTTTATTTATGCAAATTATATATTTCTGGGTAGCAAAATCACTATATAATTTGAAGCTAAGTGAGTTATCTTTTGAATTATATTTGCTTAAAACTGTGCTACCTAAGGTCCTTGATGACATCATATTTTTAAAAAGTAGAAAATGATCTATTTTATCATAAATCCTAAAATAATTTCTGTGAATCATTTCCTGTTATTAACATACATTTCAATATCATATTTGGAGGTGATTCTAAGACCAACATTTTATTGTGATAACCTGTATTTATGAGCTGAGATAGCAAGGAGTAAACACTGGTTTGCCATTATCTGTGATGGTCCCTTTGGCTATGTGCTGCAGTCATGATGAATGGATGGACTTCCAAGTAAATAGCAGCTTTGTTTATCTGAACTGTGGATTATTTGAGTACTTTTATTTTCTTTTAGGACATTAAAAACAAGTAAATAAGTATGAATAAGCACCACAAATCCTTTCCTAATCTACAACCTTATCGGACAGGGCCGAATTAAATGTCATACACCAGGTCCCCTTTCCTTTTCTCACAGAGTCCTGGTGGAAGTAGCTGTGCATCATGGGATAGAAGTCACTGGGATCTGTGGCAAAAGGAAAATGGAACTGGTGTACGTCTTCAAATTCAGCCCCTTCTGATGAGGTTGTAGATTAGGGCTAGTGTTGTAATGTTTATTCATACTTATTTCCTTGTAAAAATATTGTTGTTGTGTGCCTTCAAGTCATTTCTGTGTTATGATGACTCTAAGATGAGTGGAGTTTCTTGGCCAGATTTGTTCAGAGGAGGTTTGCCCTTATCCTCCTCTGAGGCTGAGAGAGGGCCCCTCCAGATAGGTCCAAAATGTGGGATGTGTCAGGCTTTTTCCTGAGGTGTCCAAATTTGGAGCAAAGCAGGGTTTACCTGCTTTAGTCTGAATTAATTAGATACCCCATTAGATCCGGGCCCTCCTGGAAGACCTGGGTCTACTGGGGTATTGGGCCTGTAGGAACTCATCCAAGGGTAGTCTTGGGACTTCCCGGGTGTGAGTCCCCACAGCCATCTCACATCTTTTGGGCTTTTGGAGCACTAAGGTGTGATATAGCACCTTCCTCCTCCTACTCCCAGCTCCCCAAAATACCCTAAAACTTTAGAAAACTTGCCAGGCTGCCATTACAGTGGTCCTGGAGTCCTCTTGGCACATCCTCCCCACCGTCCAGTCTTTTGGTTTGGGGGGGGTATTGGGATGGGGGAACTTAAACATGTTCTGAAGCAGGCTTTCTTAAAACCTGCTTCTGTGAGCATTTAACTGCAGTGTGGAAACGTTCTGAGTGTGACTTGCTCAAGATCATCCACTGGGTTTCTAAGGATGATCAGAGTTTCAAACCCTCATCCAACACTGAGAGCAATACACCACACTCTACCATGTCAACATATCATTGAGAGACTGCCATCCATTGGTTTCAATGGAAACTGTCTCTCTCTCCCACCCCAACCCCTTCTTCAATTGTTCTGGATGTGCAAGTCTATTGCAGGCAGCAAGTGCTCATCTTCTTAAAGGATTTTTTCTTAAAGGATGTGCTGTAGCTGTAGCTTTGGTCCATCTGCATGATTATTCTTAAAGTCTCAGTGGTGACTGCTCTCCTAATGAGCCAAGATAAAAATCATTAAAAAGTAATTGTGTGCAGGTTTTACAGATATGTTTCTGCTGTGGGATGAGGCAGTCTTGACAGACTGCAATATTTCTAAAGCAATATACTCCTCCCCACCTGTGTAATGAGCCATATATTTTTAATCTGGGAGATTTTGGTGCTAGGCAGAATGAATACCCAAAGGGTTTGTCATATCCTATTTCATGATGGGGGCAGAGCACAACTGAGACATGCAAAGGCACTTGAAAGAATAGTGCTGGATGTATATGTATCATCAAATTTTTTGCATTACTGACACTTTCTTATGTTTCTTTATAGCCATTGTTGCCATCCATTTCCCAAGTGGAATTCCAAGACATTATTGTGCATAATTTCCACTTGTGTACATGTAAAAAATCTTGAAGAATTGAAGTTAAAATATTATATTTGATACTAATTAATTTATTTAGATATCCCATATTTATTTTTGTGCAAATAACTTTATTGGACACCCCCTGAAGAAATCCTTGTGATTGGTAACCTTTTCTACTGTTTTTAAAAATGATACGTTGTTAACGACAAGAAACATTGTAGGTGTGATAATTGCAACCCTTCTCTAGGTTTTCCATTACATAATGCATCAAACTGAAGTTCAACTGTCAGCTTTCAATAGACTTTTAACATCATGGGGATCTTTGGCAATCTTCATACACTGTGTACTTCAGGTTGCAACCTTAATATAAGCAGACTTTATCTAAAAAAATTTTTTAAGTCTGTATGTGTGTTTTGCTGCTATAGTTCCATGAATGGGTAAAATTTATTCCTGAAACACAGGGTAGATTCTAGAGGAAAACTGAGGATGTGAATTTTAGGTAGCATGTAAGTTTATTAGAATTTCATAATCAATCAATCAATTGAAATAATTATAGCCTGCACTATGATCGAGTTATTGGTGATAGGGCTTTATCATATGATGCAGGAAAACCTATATTGCAGTTGGTGTACTGCACACAACATTGTGTGCATCTTGCTGCCAGTTTGTCTTCCCTCTCATCATCATCCCATCTCTTCCCCATCCCCATCTCACTATGCTCCCACTACCTATTGCGATGGGTGCCTACTGCTTCTGTGCCAGCACTAACATGCATCAAGGGATGGGATGCTCTTCCTCTGGATCATCACCCTCATTATTCCAAAGCTAGCTGTTTCCTTTTATTTATATATATATTTCCTTGTTGATTTCTTTTGCTGAAATTACTAACATAGTGCAACTGTGCTACAAATAAGAATATGAATATATAAGGGATGACAGTATTGCAGGAAGGTGGAGCAGTATTGGGTTGTTGTAGGTTTTTCCGGGCTATATGGCCATGTTCTGGAGGAAATTTTTCTCCTGACATTTCGCCTGCATCTATGGCAAGCATCCTCAGAGGTAGTGAGGACCTATGAGGATGCTTGCCATAGATGCAGGCGAAACGTCAGGAGAAAAATTTCCTCCAGAACATGGTCATATAGCCCGGAAAAACCTACAACAACCCAGTGATCCCGGCCATGAAAGCCTTTGACAATACATGGAGCAGTATTGCAGGAAGGTGTACAGAAGTATGATTGCAGAACCACAATGATTGCAAGTGATATAATTCAGAATTGTGAAATGTGTCACTTGCACTCTTAAAGAGAGGCATGATATCAAAGATGCTCAACCAGCAATGTGTCTTCCTAGATATAAGGAACAAACATATGGCAACCCCAAAAGAAAGGGTATAATAGAAAGATTGCGTGGAGGGAAGAATTGCAGGGTTTCCGTCCCAGATGAATGCTCACTGGATAGGTATTTGGGTAGTGAAAGGGTACAGGGATGAGAATGAGGTATGATTATGAACCAAATGATTGCATAGTTCTGCTGGTCATCAACATGCAACCCTGAAGTGTAAGAAAAACACACACACACACATATCTGTGTGTGTGTGTGTGTGTGTGTGTGTATGAGAGAGAGAGAAACACACACACACATATTTTGTATGTGGCCATTGGATGAACAAAATGTCTTCTGTGCTGCATTGAGTCCCCCCAGGGGGAGAAAGGTGGTATATAAATACTGTAAATAAATTAATTTATTAATGGAAACATGGTAAAATCACCCAAATTATACGGCATTTCTGGAACACACTGTTAAAATTTTATATATTTTAAAATATGTGAGTGCAGCTCCTCTCTTAACTTTTCTTGTTTTCAGTTCTTTCTCAAATTTTACGCTGACCTCTCTATAATTGACCTTAAGAGAAACATTGTCAGAATCTGCAATGCTTTCAAAGCATACTTTAAAAATAGCTTTGTCTTTTGATGTTTGATTTTTATAGAGTTAATTAGTGAGGTTTAAAACAGTGTATAATCTTCATTTATAAAGGAAGCATAAATGGTGTGAAAAATCAACATATGCTAAGTTTGCACATGTAGTAAAGTTCAATATGGCTGAGACTGGGTTTATGCTGAAGACCCAGGGTTAACTTCTGCCTATTCCAGACAGGTGGGTGCATATTCTGTTGTAAATTTCAGAATAAGGGCAAAATAATAATGTAAAAAGTTCAACTTAGCTTTGAGAAATGGAATGTATGACTACCCTTCTGTTAATTTGTACTTCTAAGTTCTGCAGAAGTAAAGATAAACTAAATACAAATTTAATCAAGTTCAATTTGCAGGTTATCAATACCAAGGAGGAGAAGAGATTTAAAAGTTATCTCCTTAAAAGCTTTCAGTTCTAAAATCCTATTATAATAAAAAAAGCAGTCTTCGCCTAGTGAGGGCAGGATATGTTTCAGCTTCCTAGAATGGAAGTTTGAGACCCTAGATTCAGTTACCGAGAACACTTATCTCATGATCCTACCAGATGTACCTGCAGATATGTCTGGACTGAGGGAAGGGCTTTTTTGGTGGATCTTAAAACTCATCCTGACTCATGATGCCAGATATGGTCTGTAAGATTGCCTGGATCTAAACCAGGGGTTCTCAGTCTTTTTAAGCAAAGAGTTGGTTCACCGTCTCTCAGATTGTAGGGTGGGTGGGTGGTGAACTATAGTTTGGAAAAAATGGATGACTTTCCATGCACACTGCACATGTCTTATTTGTAATGCAGGGAGCATACAACCCCCCTGTTGCGCCAACTCCACTGGCTACTGATTTGCTACTGGGCTCAATTCAAAGTGCTGGCGTTGGCCTTTAAAGCCCTAAACGGTTCCGGCCCAAGCTACCTATCCGTCCGCATCTCTGCCTATGAACCCACCAGGACTTTGAGATCTTCCGGGGAGGCCCTGCTCTCGATCCGGCCTGCTTCTCAAGCACGACTGGCGGGGACGAGAGATAGGGCCTTCTCGGTGGTGGCTCCTCGGCTGTGGAACGCCCTTCCTACAGACATTAGACTAGCACCATCTCTAATGGTATTCCGCAGGAAAGTGAAGACCTGGCTGTTTGAGCAGGCGTTCGAATAATTAGTGCAATGATTGGTTAATGAACATTGGAACAGAATAATGGATGACAAATCTGGATCATGTTTTTGATGATGAGATGATAGTGAATAGTGGATGGTTATTGTACTAATTGTTTATTAATTATGTAATATGTTAGGTTGTTAACTGTTTTTACACTGTAGCATTGAATTTTTGCTGTTCTTATTTGTTGTGAACCACTGTGAGTCGCCTTCGGGCTGAGAACAGTGGTATATAAGTAAAGTAAAGTAAAGTAAATAAATAAATAAAACAAAAACCATGAAAGAACAGTACAGTATTTAACATGAAGAACAATTTTAACCAACATAAATTTACCAGTATTTCAGTGAGAAGTGTGAACCTGCTTTTGGCTGATGAGATAGTCTAGTTAATTAGGATTGTTGTGTGCCTTCAAGTTGCTTCCGACTTAGAGTAACCCTAAGTCTAAAGTTTAGGGCTGCTGGTGGGTAAATGACCTTGGAGTGCCGCATGTGGGGAGGTCTTAGTTTGGGGAGGCTGGTCTAAACCACATAGACAGGGCTTTGAATTTTTGCCTATAAACATGGGGTAGTTGGTGGAAATATTGCAGCAGGGGAGTTGTACGCTCCCTGCACTTGTTGCCAACTGAAATAAAGGGTAAGTGTACTCTTGTTTCAGTGAAACAAATTTCTTATGCTTTCAGCTCATACTCAAGTGAATTCATATTACAGGCAATGTAAGTGAAGTGAAAAGCAGTCTTTGGAACAGTGGATGTCAACAGCCTTAATAACTCTTTTGGCACTTTACCACTTTAATTCCATCTTACTTGTTAGGTGAAACATTGAATGGATGTGCAAGACTCTGACACCCATGCTCTTTATTTTGGCCTTGGATTATAAATAGCCAACACTCTTTTCTCATGATTTTTTAATGTTATAGCCAGAGGTGAATATGAATTTATTTTTTAAAAATCAACAAGGAAAGACTAAATTCTTCAACTCAGGAAAATTTCCACGCAATAGAGCAATGTCAGTAAACAAGGTTGAACTGAGAAGAACTTTTAATTTGGGTTAAAGTTTTAAAAGTTGATGCTCTGTCCCCGAATTAACTAATAATCTGGAAGGTATTGTGGTACAGGGAACAGATCAGAAACTATATTGATAATTCAAAAAACAACATTTTTTTTTATTAACACCCCCTCGATGGACTGTCACCTTGTCGTGGTGAGGGGGCTTGCACGTTCCGATGAACCTGTAGGCACAACAACTGGAGTCGTGCTCTCCCAGGAGTGGCCGCGGGGGAGGTTCCAGACCAAGCACAGTCCGAAGACCCAAAGACCTCAAGGGTGGAGCAGGCGAAGGATAACATGGTACATGTTACAACGGCTGCGAAGGCGGAAGAAGGCTGCAACAGACTGAGAAGCCATGATCATTGTGTTAAACTACATCACCAGTGGAACCTCACTCTGTGAAGTCTGTGTGTTGATCAGTTGTGCACTGACCTCCACACATTAAAAAAACCCATGCACAGGCGTCTTCCAAAGAGAATAAAAACAAACCAACCAAAGTCCCATGGCGATCAGCGAGTGGCGACGGGGGCAGGACTGTGAAATCTGGAAGCCCCTAGTCACAGACTGGCACATGGGCGGTGGGTACGGACTCAGTCGTTCTACCTCAAGGTCCGAGGCAGTTGAGTAGTTCGGCAGCTGTATCCGTGACTGAGCAGCCCTTTTGAGGACCCACTCTGCTCACCCCACATGGGGAGGGGGCTAGAAAAGGTGCCCTAAACATAGTCTGCCTCACTTATCCCTGACTGGACTGCTGCGTCCAGTGGGGTCACCACCCTGCAGCCAAAAAAGAAAAATGAACTTCGGTACGTGGAACGTACGGACTCTGATGGACAACAGTGGCAGTGAACGCCGCGAACACAGAACTGCCATCATTGCAAGGGATCTGGGACACTTCAACATCGACATAGCAGCCCTTCAGGAGACCCGGAGAGCAGGAGAGGGACAGCTGAAGGAAGAAAAAGGAGGCTACACCTTCTTCTGGAAGGGACTGCCCGAAAAAGACCAAAGAATGCACGGAGTTGGCTTCGCCATCAGAAATGATCTGATGAAACATCTGTCCGAAGCACCCACTGGCATCAACGAACGACTCTCAACCCTCCGAATCGATCTTGCCAAAAACCAACGGGCAACCATCATAAGTGCCTATGCACCAACACTGGATGCTGACGAAGACATCAAGGAGAAATTCTACTGTCGGCTGGACACCGTCCTATCGGGGATACCTAAGGAGGACAAAATCATCCTCCTGGGGGACTTTAATGCAAGAGTCGGGCGAGACTTCGACCTGTGGCCAGGGACCATAGGAAAAGACGGGGTTGGAAACAGCAACTCAAATGGCATCCTGCTTCTCACCAAATGTGCGGAGCACAACCTTGTCATCACTAACACGCTCTTCCACCAGAAAAACAAGTTCAAGACATCATGGAAGCACCCCCGGTCAAAGCATTGGCACCTCTTAGACTATGTAATCACACGCGCCAGAGACCGCCGTGACGTGCTCCTCACAAGAGCCATGACAGATGCTGACGACTGCTGGACTGACCACAGGCTAATTCGATCCTCGATGGCTATCAAGATCGCTCCTAAGCACAGACTCCAAGGAAGGAAGACAAGGCGCAAAATAAACATCCAAGCCCTTCAGAAGCCCTCCAGACGAGCCCATCTCCAAACAGCACTCAAGGACCATCTACCCACAGTACACCCCGAAAATGTTGAGGAACATTGGAACAAACTGAAGACCTCCATCATCCAAGCCTGCAAAGAAACTATTGGATACCAAGCCAAGAAATATCAAGACTGGTTTGATGAAAATGACATCGAGATCCAACAGCTAATTGACAAGAAAAGGAAAGCCTTCCAAGCATGGCAGAGAGACATCAACTGTACTGCTAAGAAAAAGATCTATGCCAGGGCAAATGCTGAGGTCCAAAGAAGGACAAGAGAACTCAAGAACATCTGGTGGGCAAAGAAGGCTGAAGAAATCCAACACCTGGCAGATATCCATAATGCTCAGGGATTTTTCAAAGCCACAAAGGTCATCTATGGACCAAGAAACCATGGCATACAGCCTCTACGCTCATCAGATGGAACCAAACTCCTGAAGGACCAAAACTCAATTGCACTACGTTGGAAAGAACACTACCAAAGCCTCCTGAACTGCAGCTCCAATGTGGCCAAAGAGGTCCTGTCACAAATCCCACAACATCAAACCAGGGATGAGCTTGCAGCACTGCCTAGTTTGGAAGAAGTCAGCAATGCCATCAGCCAACAGAAGAATAACAAAGCCACTGGACCAGATGGGATCCCTGCTGAAATCTTTAAAGAGGGAGGACCTGAGCTGACACACCAACTCCACCAGCTCTTAGAAAAAGTGTGGGTGACCGAGAAAATCCCAGCAGATTTCAAGGACGCCACCATCATCACCCTCTTCAAAAAAGGGGAAAGAACAGACTGCGGAAACTATCGAGGTATCTCCCTTCTAACCTCCACTGGGAAAATCCTCGCAAGAATCCTTGCAAACCGCCTTCTGCCCCTCTCAGAAGACACCCTCCCAGAATCCCAGAATGGCTTCCGCCCCTCCAGAGGAACAGTGGACATGATCTTCACAGCACGACAGCTCCAAGAAAAATGCAGGGAACAAAACCAACCTCTGTACGTGGCATTCATCGACCTTGCAAAGGCATTCGACACAGTGAATCGCAGCGCTCTCTGGACCATCCTCCACAAAATCGGGTGCCCTAACAAATTTGTGAACATCCTGCGGCTCCTCCATGATGACATGATGGCAACAGTCTTGGACAGCAATGGCTCCCAAAGTGACCCATTTAAAGTGGAATCCGGTGTCAAACAGGAATGTGTTATTGCCCCAACTCTATTCTCCATCTTCATCGCTATGATACTTCACCTTGTTGATGGGAAGCTTCCCACCGGAGTGGAAATTATCTATCGGACAGATGGCAAGCTATTCAACCTCAGCAGACTGAAAGCCAAAACCAAAGTTACAACAACATCTGTTATAGAACTCCAGTATGCTGATGACAATGTCGTCTGTGCGCATTCAGAAGAAGATCTACAAGCCACTCTAAACACCTTTGCAGAAGCATACGAGAAGCTTGGCCTGTCACTGAACATTGAGAAAACCAAGGTGCTGTTCCAGCAGTCACCAGCCAATCCCTCTCCAATGCCAGTAATACAGCTTAATGGTGTAACATTAGAAAATGTGGACCATTTCCGCTACCTTGGCAGCCACCTCTCCACCAAAGTCAACATCGATGCCAAAATACAACACTGCCTGAGCTCTGCAAGTACAGCATTTTCCAGAATGAAGCAGAGAGTGTTTGAGGACCAGGACATCCGTAGGGAGACCAAGGTGCTTGTCTATAAAGCTATTGTCCTCCCAACCCTGCTCTATGCCTGTGAGACGTGGACTGTCTACAGATGTCACATGCAACTCCTGGAACGATTCCATCAGCACTGCCTCCGGAAAATCCTACAAATCTCCTGGGAAGACAAGCGGACAAATGTCAGTGTGCTGGAAGAAACAAAGACCACCAGCATTGAAGCGATGGTCCTCCAACATCAACCCCGCTGGGCCGGCCACATTGTCCGGATGCCTGACCACCGTCTCCCAAAGCAGTTGCTCTACTCCGAACTTAAGAATGGAAAACAGAATGTTGGTGGACAGGAAAAGAGATTTAAATATGGGCTCAAAGCCAACCTTAAAAACTCTGGCATAGACAGAGAACTGGGAAGCCCTGGCCCTTGAGTGCTCCAGCTGGAGGACAGCTGTGACCAGCAGTGATGCAGAATTTGAGGAGGCACGAGTGGAGGGTGAAAGAGAGAAACGTGCCAGGAGGAAGGCGCGTCAAGCCAACCCCGACCGGGACCGCCTTCCACCTGGAAACCAATGCCCTCACTGCGGAAGAAGATGCAGAGCAAGAATAGGGCTCCACAGCCACATACGGACCCACAAGGAAATCCATAATGGAAGATCATCTTACTCGTCCAATGAGGGATCGCCTAAGTAAGTATTTTATTAACAGATAAAACTTAAATTTCCCCTTCTGGGTATCACTATAAAGTCTCTGTAAGGAAAGGCAAGTTCTTGGGGTATGTACACAGTTCTGGCTCTTGGATCTTTTCTCTTTCTGTTGCTTATGGTTGAGTTTGACTCTTAGATGTTATCAATGTTTAACTTGGCTTGACATTACTTTACTATATAGCCCTGGTATGGCATACTCTTTTGTGTTTCTTGCAATCGTCCTCACTCTTTACCTTCTAGTACCACACTAACAGAACATACTGTCACCTCATGAAGACAGAAGGGTCAGTGCTGGGGTTCTGCCCCTCAGAAGATCCTTAAAGGGGCAGGGCGAGGGAGGCTCTAAATGCAAAAGGGAAGAGATTATTTAGACTGACTCTCTTCAGAACTGTACATACTATGCTAAACTCACCTAACTAAAAGGGGATGATTAGGGATAATTAGTAAGGGTTTCTCTGGTGGCACAACAGTTGCCAAATGGATAGAAAAACCAAATCTAATGTATTGGTATATGTATTGGTATATGTGACTGAGATTTTATAATATGTATAGAGTATTGTTGGGGATTAAATATGTAATTGGTATACAACCTTTTTAGGTTCCAAAGCAATTCATGGTGCCCAACTGGAGCTCCCCAGTATTTCCTAGACTTGAATTTTTCTAAATGATAGGAAAAAAATGAGATTTCTTTTGGCTGAAATGTTAGTGCAAGAGTACAACATAGTAGTTAATAACTTCTCTCTCCAAAATAGAGAAAAATAGTATTGTCGAAGGCTTTCATGGCCAGAATTAAAACCTACAACAATCCAAAGAAAAAAAATAGTACCACAATGAATTCCAGTTCCTGGATGGTGTCAGTGTGGCTTAGTAAAGATCAGAAATAGACCTAAATGTTTTTTTTAATGCTTTGAATGTGTCCACTCCTGAAGCATGTCCACAACACCTGAATTACAACCCTCAGCTGGTTCTAATACATTAAATATTGTCTAATATGCCCTCATTCAAATTTAATGGTCCATATACTATACAGAAAGATGGCCCTTATGGGAAGGTCAATATATGTAGGCCAGAAGCAGCCAACACATTGTACCTTAGACCATTCGGAACTTCTTCTCCATATTAATAACAGTATGTGCAATGGTTCATAGATAGAACTTTGATGTTGGGAAAAATGTACAATTGGGACATGCATATACCTGCTGCTTCATGCAAAGACTTTTGCTAGCTTGAGAAATTACTTGAATAGGCTTTATATTATTAAATCCATATTGTAAGCTGCCTTTTGTTGGATATTTGGGGAAAGACAAGATGTTAAGTAAGTAAATTTTAAGTCTCCTCTCTGGTCAGTGACTGCCTGAGGCAATATTCCAATAAACGACTTATTAAATAGCATGACCTATGAAACACTGGGCAAGATCATGCGGAAAATCTACAATGTAATGAGAGATTAATAATAAAATCAGGAAAAACAGTCCGCAGAACAATGTTGGCTACCAGTCTTCTAAAATAAAATAAGAATGATGTCAAACTTATTCAAGTGCAGTACTTTTTTTTTTGTTTGTATATGAAAGTCACTGCCTGCTGACTGACTAATCATTGTCTGGATGAGGCTTTAAGGTAATAGGCAGTTCACACTGCCACACTGCCAAGGTCTGTTTTATTTCTAATCTTCATAGACACCATGGTTGTTTATCATGTGTCACAAGTGCCTATCCTGTAGTTTTGCATATTAAAGATCCTGGGAGCTAAAAGTAAGTGACAGAAGCAAAATTGTGTACATATTGTGATAGGGTTGGTTTAATCTTTCAAGCTAGCAGTGCCCAATATGCCACTGAAGACTTTCCTGTGTGTAATGATAACACACAGGAGCACATGGGCACCATATCCACAAGAACAGCTTCTAAACAGAGACCTGCTATGATGCAACTGTGAATGTAGTTTTGTTTAAAGAGCTCTGTTTCCTCGCTGTCTTAAAGGAATACTGATATGGCCTGTGGCAACAAAACCTCCTTTTACTCTTTTTCTGCCTATTATTAAATGGGCTAAAAAAGAAAACCAGTAGAAAAATGGAATAATACCAAAACTCACCTGCAGGCACTACATTGAGTTTTGTATTAACACTTTCAAGAAAAATATAAGAGATAAACAAATTAATGGTGTATCCATTTTGATGTGAGCCTTCAGTCTTTCTGACTTCTGCATGGGAGGCACTTGATCTTATAATACAAACCTCTGGTATCACTTTTCAAATTTAACCACATATTTATATTTATAATTCAGATTAAGCAAAGGTTCCTTTCCTTTTGAAATTATTTTTATTTCCAGTAGTATACCAACAGCTACATCATTTATTAATAGGGATCATGAATTGATGGAACGGAGAGCACATGGGTTTTTAAGGCATGTATTTATCCCCTGTTTGTTAAAATATGTCAAATAATAAAATGTCAGAGCTAGAAGAGACTACAAGGGCCATCCAATCCAACCCCCTGCCATGCAGAAACACACAATCAAAGCACTCACAACAGATGTTTTAAAACCTCGAGAGAATATTCGAACCAAGACCACGCAGCAATTGAATGGTTTTGATAGCCTCCCTGAATAGATGTCTATTGAAATTGGCTCATGCTGGTACATGAGGAGGGCAGGGCCAGAGCCTATTTAAGCCCTGGCAGCTCTCACATGGATCTTCTCGCTGAATTGCACAACCCGCTCTTAGTGCAGTAAGAGTTTATTTGGTTGCCTATTGGAGCCAAGAAGGATTTTTTTTCTTTTCCTCTGGATTTTTTTTGCTTATCTCATAATGTCTGGAAAATAACATCAATCCTGTTTTCTGAGTTTTTAAAGCAGCCTGCTATCTACCCCCATGGATTCAACCACTCACTGTTTGAAAACTCACCCCATCCAAAACCTTAATTTTGTCATTTTATATACAAAATACCACTTTATTATGTCATTGTGTATAATAGGACTTGCACATCCATGGGTTTTGGTATCCAGAGGTGGTCCTGGAACAAAGCTTCAGAAAATAATAAGAGCCAACTGTAGCATATCTTATTAACAGCATGTATTATTGTATAGTTTATATTAAACGACAAATCCAGTATGATTGAAATTATTTATTCATAGGATTGCTAATTTGCAGCACTATAAAGTATATTTAGATGTTAGACTTGAAGTTCCTTCTAGTAATTGTTGTTGATTGATGTTGTTGATTTTGTTGTTGCATTTGTTGCGTTTTTAATTGCATTGACATTGTTGTGATAACTTGTACCATGTAAACCGCATTGAGTCGCCTGTTTGGGCTGAAAAATGCGGTATAGAAATAAAGCAAATAAATAAATAAATAAATATGCAATTTGGATTCACTGTAAGTTTCCCACTGATTATAATAATATGGACAAGATTCATACTTACATTAATATTAAAAGGTACTTTTGAAATTGGATAATATAGAAGCATTGTATTATACTACAAGTAATTAAGTTAGCACACACACACACATATCTTTTCAGGGGTGGCAAGGGGGTAGTGGTATACTTGGGTAATGTTTTACTATACCCCCTAGATGGACTGTTACCTTGTTGTGGTGAGGGGGTTTGCATGTTCCAATGAACCTGCGGGCAGAACGACTGGAGTCATGCACTCCCAGGAGTGGCTGCGGGGGAGGTTCCAGACCAAGAACAGTCCGAAGACCCAAAGACCTGAATGGCGGAGCAGGCGGAGGATAACATGGCACATGTTACAACGGCTGTGAAGGTGGAAGAAGGCTGCAACAGATTGAGAAGCCACGGTCATTGTGTTAAACTACACCACCAGTGGAACCTCACTCTGTGAAGACTGTGTGTTGATCAGTTGTGCACTGACCTCCACACATTAAAAAAACTCACGCACAGGCGTCTTCCAAAGAAAATAAAAACAAACCAACAAAAGTCCAATGGCGATCAGCAAGTGGCGATGGGGGCAGGCAAGAATAGGGCTCCACAACCACCTACGTATCCACAAGAATACTGATCCTGGAAGACTATCCTACTTGTCCAACGAGGGATTGCCTAAGTTTACTATGTTGTTGTTCATTCGTTCAGTTGTCTCCGACTCTTCATGACCTCATGGACCAGCCCACGCCAGAGCTCCCTGTCAGCCGTCACCACCCCCAGCTCCTTCAAGGTCAGTCCAGTCACTTCAAGGATGCCATCCATCCATCTTGCCCTTGGTCGGCCCCTCTTCCTTTTACCTTCCACTTTCCCCAGCATAATTGTCTTCTCTAGGCTTTCCTGTCTCCTCATGATGTGGCCAAAGTACTTCAACTTTGTCTCTAGTATCCTTCCCTCCAGTGAGCAGTCGGGCTTTATTTCCTGGAGGATGAACTGGTTGGATATTCTCACAGTCCAAGGCACTCTCAGAACTTTCCTCCAACACCACAGTTCAAAAGCATCTATCTTCCTTCGCTCAGCCTTCCCTAAGGTCCAGCTCTCGCATCCATAGGTTCCTAGAGGAAATACCATGGTTTTGACTATGCGGATCTTTGTTGCCAGTGTGATGTCTCTACTCCTTACTATTTTGTCAAGATTGGACATTGCTCTCCTCACAAGAAGTAAGCGTCTTCTGATTTCCTTATGATTGATTATTATTGATTATTATTGATTAATATTGATTGATCGTTATGATTTATTATGAGAGAGTGTAAATAATATTTATTTTCTACTTTTAAAACTTTAAAAACTTTTATGGGGTTTATTCATGTTGGGTCATATTTGGCATTTCTCTTTTAAAAAATACTATTAAACAAGTAAAGAAAATAAAACTACAAAACAGCTTAAATAATGAGTCATGTGGCTGCTTATGTATTCACAGTTAAAGTGATGTCAAGCTGCATTAATTTTACAGCATATATGCACCCATAGTTAGTCCCATGGACTAATTCAAGCATAGTTATCCAAAACAAGAAAAGTTATTTGTTGAAAAGTTTCTTTATGACAATAATGTGTCACAAGTTGTATCTCTTCTTCACTCCCTAAACTCTAATGGCGCTTCCAGGCAGTACCTATAATTTAGGAGAGAACGAATTAAAAGTGGTGGTGGTGGTGGTGGCGGCTAAATGACATCTGTGCTAAAAAGCAGATTTTTCCATGACTGCATGGCCTTGCAGTCATCTAAAGTTCGGGATTTCCCTATTTACTCCATGTGGAGACTGCGTCCCACTCATGCCAGTTTTAAAAAACCAGAAACAGCTGATCAGCTGTTTGGGCTGTCATGGAGACACATCTGATTTCCAGCTGGTTTCAGGAGAGGAGAAGCAGAGAGGTCTCTGAAAGTGTTTATTTTAAACTGTATAATATTAAATAGATCGTGAATAAGCAATGGGGGAAAGAGGGAAATCATGCAGCATTTTTTAAAAAAATCTTGCCATTATGTAGTGATGCGTATATGTGTACATAGGAATATCTCCATATTTATATTAGGATATTCAATTGTGCACATATAAGCATCAGTGCATAACTGAGTGATTTTTTAAAAAAACTTTCGGTGGATGCCCCCAGTCTGCCCTCCATTTTATCCCGAGACACAGAAGGGTTGTGAGGATGGTGGGGGGAGAAAGCCCAGGACTAGCAGGTTTGTGTGGGCACCTGCTGTGAGGTTCTGGGTTTATTTGTCCCTCTTCTTAAACCCATGTTTTGGCGCTGTCTGGAAGTACCTTAAATTTCTGTCACCTTCCTTCCAGTATCCACAATCTTACAAGATCAACTTCTCACGAATAACTGGCAGTTATTTTATTTTCTCCTCCAGCCTCATTTTCCCAACACACTGAAAGCTGTGATGCTCTATGAGGGTAGCCAGCTGAAGGCCATAACACAGAATCCACAGACAGAAAAATATTTCATAATGTGTTCAAGCAAAAGGTTTTATTTCAGGTGGATCTCTAACTATGATTGCCTTGCTATTAAAATACCTTGCAGTGAGATCAGATCTTGGAAAAGATATTTTTTACTACAGCTCCCAGAATCCCCAAAACAGAATAGCTGCTGGCAATGCTGGGTGGAAGATTCTAGGAAATATAATTGCCTAAAATAACATTTCCAAGATCTGGGCTAGATTGGCATGTAAATCGGTACCTCGTGTTCAAAGTGACTGCTATTTTTTAAAGTTTGCTATTGTTTTTCTTTTTAAATATTGGTTAAATGGAGACAAGTAACTCTCTTAGAATACTTTCTGATAATATGAATATTCTGTCATTATTTTACAGAAATGACTGTTCATTCCCAGCTGGGACTACAGTGAAAAAATAAGGAGATTTTGACTTACACAAAGAGTAATTTGTGTCCTGGCTTAAAATATGGAAAGAGTAATTGAAGACAATGAAGATGGTGGAATTACAGACATCAGGGAAACATTTTATCACAAAGTCTAGAGAGAAAAGAGCACTTCTGTTCCATTTAATATGGGTGCTCTTAGTGAGATTGTTCTTACCATTTGCAATTTGAATATATTATGTCTCCATTCACAAAACATTAACTATCTGTGAGATGGTTTCCAAAGAAGATAATGCATTCTTGAGATGTCAGATTAAATTAAAGCATGTAACTGATGATTTATAGAAACTAAATTCAGGGGGATACTGAATTATATGCCAGTATCTTAGAAACAGTAAAGCTTAAACAAGTTGGATGGTATGTGTGGAAACATATATATATAAAATGTGCACATTTTGACATGAAGTTAAAAGCAGATGATAGTAGGAGCAAGTGGAACTGGATAAAAAGTGCTTACTGCTGGAATTGGTTCAAGGACTGCTGAGAAAGATAGTGCCAACTGAAGAAACAATGACCTAAATCCAAAATGCTCAAAAACTCCTTGCAGTAGATTTGGATATTGGAAACCTGATCCAAAGAATTACCAGCCCTTTGATTTGGTTTCCATTTTTCCAGGGCACAATGGAGGTTACAGAAGAGAAGTTGAATTGTTTTCTTGCTTTTGCTTGTGGGTATACTGACCCAAGTCATGCTCTGTTGAATGGAGTAATTCCATGGATTGGTGATTAATTATCATTAGGGAAATATATACCACTCTTCAATGGTTACTTGAGTATATGTTGTTGTTGTTGTTCATTCGTTCAGTCGTCTCCGACTCTTCGTGACCTCATGGACCAGCCTACGCCAGAGCTCCCTGTCGGCCGTTACCACCCCCAGCTCCCTCAAGGTCAGTCCAGTCACTTCAAGGATGCCATCCATCCATCTTGCCCTTGGTCGGCCCCTCTTCCTTTTGCCTTCCACTTTCCCCAGCATAATTGTCTTCTCTAGGCTTTCCTGTCTCCTCATGATGTGGCCAAAGTACTTCAACTTTGTCTCTAGTATCTTTCCCTCCAGTGAGCAGTCGGGCTTTATTTCCTGGAGGATGGACTGGTTGGATCTTCTCGCAGTCCAAGGCACTCTCAGCACTTTCCTCCAACACCACAGCTCAAAAGCATCGATCTTCCTTCGCTCAGCCTTCCCTAAGGTCCAGCTCTCACATCCGTAGGTTACTACAGGGAATACCATGGCTTTGACTAGGCGGATCTTTGTTGCCAGTCTGATGTCTCTACTCTTCACTATTTTATCGAGACTGGACATTGCTCTCCTCCCAAGAAGTAAGCGTCTTCTGATTTCCTGGCCACAGTCTGCATCTGCAGTCATCTTTGCACCTAGAAATACAAAGTCTGTCACGGCCTCCACGGTTTCTCCCTCTATTTTCCAGTTGTCAATCATTCTTGTTGCCATAATCTTAGTTTTTTTGACGTTTAGCTGCAACCCGGCTTTTGCGCTTTCTTCTTTCACCTTGATTAGAAGGCTCCTCAGCTCCTCCTCGCTTTCGGCCATCAGAGTGGTGTCATCTGCATATCTGAGGTTGTTAATGTTTCTTCCAGCAATTTTCACCCCAGCTTTGCATTCATCCAGCCCCGCACATCGCATGATGTGTTCTGCATACAAGTTAAAAAGGTTGGGTGAGAGGATGCAGCCTTGCCGTACGCCTTTCCCAATCTTGAACCAGTCCGTTGTTCCGTGGTCAGTTCTGACTGTTGCTACTTGGTCCTTGTACAGATTCCTCAGGAGAGAGACAAGGTGGCTTGGTATGCCCATCCCACCAAGAACTTGCCACAATTTATTATGATCCACACAGTCAAAGGCTTTAGAATAGTCAATGAAGCAGAAGTAGATGTTTTTCTGAAACTCCCTGCCTTTCTCCATTATCCAGCGGATATTGGCAATCTGGTCTCTCGTTCCTCTGCCTTTTCTAAACCCAGCTTGAACATCTGGCAACTCTCGCTCCATGTATTGCTGGAGTCTTCCTTGCAGGATCTTGAGCATTACCTTACTGGCATGAGAAATAAGGGCCACTGTACGGAAGTTGGAGCAGTCTTTCGCATTTCCCTTTTTTGGTATGGGGATATAAGTTGATTTTTTCCAGTCTGATGGCCATTCTTGTGTTTTCCATATTTGCTGGCAAATGGCATGCATCACCTTGACAGCATCATCTTTTAAGATTTTAAACAGTTCAGCTGGGATCCCATCATCTCCTGCTGCCTTGTTGTTAGCAATGCTTCTTAAGGCCCATTCAACCTCACTCCTCAGGATGTCTGGTTCTAATTCATTCACCACACCGTCAAAGCTATCCTCGATATTGTTATCCTTCCTATACAGATCTTCTGTATAGTCTCGCCACCTTCTCTTGATCTCTTCAGCTTCTGTTAGGTCTCTGCCATCTTTGTTTCTTATCATACCAATTTTTGCCTGAAATTTACCTCCAATGTTTCTAATTTTCTGGAAGAGGTCTCTTGTCCTTCCTATTCTGTTGTCTTCTTCCACTTCCATGCATTGCTTATTTAAAAATAGTTCCTTATCTCTTCTGGCTAACCTCTGGAATTGCGCATTTAACTGGGCATATCTCCCCTTTTCACTGTTTCCTTTTGCTTTCCTCCTTTCTTGGGCTACTTCCAGTGTCTCAGCAGACAACCATTTTGCCTTCTTGGTTTTCTTTTTCTTTGGAACGTACTTTGTTGCCGCCTCCTGAACAATGTCGCGGACTTCTGTCCATAGTTCTTCTGGGACTCTGTTTACTAAATCTAGTCCTTCAAATCTGTTCTTCACTTCCACTGTATATTCGCTAGGAATGTTAGTGAGATCATATCTAACTGGTCTGTGTATTTTCCCTGATCTCTTTAGTTTTATTCTAAATTGGGCAATAAGAAGTTCGTGATCTGAGCTACAGTCAGCCCCAGGTCTTGTTTTCACCGACTGGATGGATGTCCGCCACCTTTGGCTGCAAAGGATGTAGTCAATCTGATTTCGGTGTTGACCATCTGGTGAGGTCCATGTATAAAGCCGTCTTTTAGGTTGTTGGAAGAGAGTATTCGTTATACACAGCGAGTTTTCCTGGCAGAATTCTATCAGCCTGCGTCCCGCTTCATTTTGTTCTCCCAGACCATGCTTGCCTGTGATCCCAGTTGTCATTTGACTTCCCACCTTGGCATTCCAGTCTCCTGTAATGAAAATAATGTCTCTTTTTGGTGTATTATCCAGTAGGTCCTGCAGATCCTCATAGAACTGATCTACTTCTGCTTCTTCAGCAGCTGTGGTTGGGGCATATATTTGGATCACTGTGATGTTGAAAGGCTTTCCTTGCACTCGAATTGAGATCATTCTGTCATTTTTTGGGTTGTATCCAAGCACCGCTTTAGCGAATTTCTTATTAATTATGAAGGCTACTCCATTTCTTCGATGTTCCTCTTGTCCACAGTAGTAGATCTGGTGGTCATCTGATGTGAAGTGGCCCATTCCAGTCCATTTCAGTTCGCTGACCCCCAGAATGTCTATCTTTAGTCTTGACATCTCACCAATAACAACATCCAATTTGCCCTGGCTCATAGATCTTACATTCCAGGTTCCTATGGTGTGTTGATCTTTAGAGCATCGGATTCGTCGTTCGCCTCCAGTACCGTCGGCCGCTAGCTTTCCTTTCGGCTTTGAGCTAGCTGCGTCATCACATCTGGGGCTAGTTGAACTTATCCTCTGCTCCTCCCCAGTAGCATTTTGGCCATCTTCCGACCTGGGAGTCCCATCTTCCAATGGCATACCGACATATCTCTGGTTGTACTGGTCCATTTAGTTTTCTTGGCAAGGATACTGGAGTGGTTTGCCATTGCCTTCCCCAGGGATCACGCTTGGTCTGACCTCTCTGCCACAACCGTCCCGTCTTGGGTGGCCCTTCACGGTTTCGCTCATGACATCATTGAGGTGCTCAAGCTCCAGCGCCCCGACAAGGCGGTGATCCTTTGCTGGAGTGAGTATATGTATTTAGGCTTTAATCCAAAAACTAGTCATTATCAGAACAGACTTACTGACTCAATTATTGAATGACAAAGTAATACCTTTCTCAATATCATTTATTTAATGAATTTACTCTAGTTTGGATTAGCAACTAGATTTAGACATTGTACTCTAAAGGCATCAATTGTCATCTGAATGAAGGACCATGAACGAATACCATGTGTTGAATTTCTGAGGAAGGAAGTGGCATGACAACCTTTGAATATTCCTTGCATAAGAAAATCCTTTTAAATTCATGAGGCTACCATAAGCCAACAGGCAACTTTAAGGAATGATACATGTGCATGCACACACACACACAGCTAAGTTTAATATGGACAGGAACATATAAAGAAATTACATGCTGACAATTCTGTTACAGATATACACATACATGCACACAAAACAGCATGTGCTTATATGTATGCATGTACTAACTTTTGGTGATCAGAATAACCCTTTTATTTTGATGGAGTATTTCAGCATGCATTGCTTAATGAGAACTGCTAATCTACTTTTAACATTGAAAATAGGATTTGTTTGATAGGAATGATCCTCTAGTATAGGGGTTCTCAAACATTTTTATCCTCAGAGCGCTTTTTGAAGCAAAATTTTTTTGTGGAGCCCCAAAAAATGTTTATATATCATATTATAGATAATGTATAGATTTCAGGCATGGGCAAACATTTTGACACATTATATTTTAAAATTTGACAGACAGACTGGACCAGTTGCAGATGGATGAAGAGTGTTTGTGTGAACTAATTAAAAAATGAACAAATTCCCATGCACACTCCACACATCTCATTTATAGTGCAAAAAAGGGAGAGAAAGAAAGAGCAATACAATATTCAAAATGAAAAACAATTTTAACCAACATAAACTTAACAGTATTTCAATGGAAGACCCCAGGGGTTTTCCAGTCCACCCCATTCTGTCATGCAGGAAAAGTACAATCAAAGCACCCAAAGCAGATGGCTACCCAACCTTTGTAATAATAATAATAATAATAATAATAATAATAATAATAATAATAATAATAATAGCAACAACAACATCATAGGCCATCCAGTTCAACTCCCTTCTGTCATGCAGGAAAAGCACAATCAAAGCACCTCCTGAGCAATGGAAGGGAAATAGGGTTTTGGAAGCAAGGAAGTAAGGTGGAAAGGCTTTTTGTGGCAAGGGAGGAAGGGGAAGGGAGAGGAGCAGAAAAAAAAGGAGGGAAAGCTTGAAGGGGGAGGAGGGGGAATAAAGGAATGTGCTTCTTGAACAATAAAGGAATTTACTTCAAAGTAATATTTTCACTATAGAAGCTTTCATCAGAAAAGCCAATGTCCTATTCTGCTTAATAGTGCTCTTATCAAGAAAGGAGGCACTGAAACATCTTCCTTAGAAATAGGGACTCTGTTTTATATTAAAGTTGCTGCATATTGATATGACACCCATGAGAAGAAAAGAGATTGTTTACATATCAATTCCCAGCCTGAGTTTATTGAATCCATGCAGGATGACTAAATATAGTGTTCAAGAGAGTGACTGAGCTCTAGCTTAAACCTTCTCACTACATCCCTGTGGAATGATTTAAAGTGCAATTTTTCAACCCTGACACTTAATCCATGGGTGTAAATTACTCTAGGGACCAATCAGTGCTCCATTATTTAATACAGAAGCTAAAAACGATGCTGCACTGCTTGTCTCTTGCAAGCTCATGTACACTGCACTTATGAAGCCATATGTTATAACGGAAATCTTGAAAGCAGACAGAGAAATTGGGTTTGACAATTTGAGCAATTTTAGAACAAATGAAAGTCTAATAATTTCTTAACAGATGGAGCATATTACAGAAATGCATTGACAACTGTAAATAAAATAATACATTTAAGCAACTTTTATGGAACAAAAAGATTCCTCAAATAGACATCAATGATGCAATCTGGGTGATACTTACATGTACGAAACGTATGGAGAAATTATGGTGACCATCATACATTTTTTTAAAGTTGATTACTGACAGTTATCTTGCTTAGATATTTACTTTTAATAGTTTTAACTTTCTTAGTTGTGGTCAATAACTGGTTACAATAGTTGTGAAATTCTGAGAATTTCATTATCATAATTTTTTGGTTTGGTCAGACAGAATCTAGTGCATTCGAAATATTTAGGGCATATTTATATTATTTACTTGTCTTGTGTCCATGTGCTCAGTTGCATGAAAGCGTGAAAAATCATTGCTTCTCTTTATGAACTATCCCAATGTCAGGAACTGTTCTCTCTTAATGTAATCTTACTATTTATAAATGTAAAGACTTGTATTTATACAACATTATACTATGTGGAACTGAAGTCATGTTCACTATATAATGTTGTGCCCCTTTTCCTTGTGAAGCTTCCCAAGTTTTCAGCTGAAGAACTATAAAGCAAATTGATAGTCCAGGAAATAATCCACTCATTTAAAAATCCACTGCTGAAGTCCCCATTAAAATGAACAAATAACTGAAGATTTAGTTTTGAAGACTAGATAAAAAACGTTGGCAAAAAATGATTTGAAATGGGATAGTGTGTGCGTGTGCATGTGTGCGCGCGTATGTGCGTGTGTGTATATATAGTTTCCATCTTATACTGAGTTTGTTCCTTCTGTTGAAAGGAAGATCTAATCCAATGAATACCAAATGGAAAGCAAAGTATACAGTTCAGTACATTCAAATGTAAATGAACGAAAAAGAAAGGAGAATCTGTGAAAAGGATTATTGTACAGAACCACTTCCTTGAGGTTTTACTGAAGCCTACAGACAATCAGACTTCGTACAGTAATAACACAAGCTGCAGTAGGGAGCCATGTAGTTTCCACTAACATTGTTCAGAATAATTGTGTTTCTACTAAGACATTGTGCAAGAAAGAGTGAGAACTAGGTTATCATTTTTCCCAGCCAAAAAGCAGTGGATTTAATCTTTCCCAACTGCTTTTGAAAGCTTCCATTGATAGCACTTGTTTTAACGATAAGGCTGTCTTTGAAAACATTGAATAAGATCACTCTTAGGAAAAAGACTGAAAATGATTATAAGGAATATCAAACAGAATGTCAAACCCCAAAGGCTTTCATATACGAGCACCTTTCCATATGTCCCTATGTTTGTGAGTGTTATCAATTGAATTAATTATTGAGACTTTCCGTTATAAAGAAACAATATCGTTTTCTGGCTATACTAATTCATAATGTAGCAGATCATATTTATTGCTCATGTCCCCCAGATTCCCTCCTTTTGGCAAGAAAAGCAGAGAAAGGGTCTCCTTAACAAGGCTTCAAGACTTGGCTTTGCTGAGCTCTGTGTCACTGCTAACTGATGTCAGAGGAACTTGGAGAGGGGAGCGGGGATGTAGGCCTCTTAAACCCACACGTTAGAGTTTAGTCAACATCTCCAAAGTCAGTTTTCATTTGAAAAAGTCTATTTTTTCTTCACCTCCTCTCTTCAAAAGAACCCCTTGCAGCGTGTTCTCTAACTATTTTCCACCATTTCTTTGTGATGCCCTTTGTTACATGTTCCCCAGAATGCCAAAAGAATGCAATGTAGAGAATACAAATGGCTTCATAGCCCACCCAACTTGTAACTGTGACACAAATACATAGAATCATAGAATCAAAGAGTTGGAAGAGACCTCATGGGCCATCCAGTCCAACCCCCTGCCAAGAAGCAGGAATATTGCATTCAAATCACCCCTGACAAATGGCCATCCAGCCTCTGCTTAAAAGCTTCCAAAGAAGGAGCCTCCACCACACTCCGGGGCAGAGAGTTCCACTGCTGAACGGCTCTCACAGTCAGGAAGTTCTTCCTAATGTTCAGATGGAATCTCCTCTCTTGTAGTTTGAAGCCATTGTTCCGCGTCCTAGTCTCCAAGGAAGCAGAAAACAAGCTTGCTCCCTCCTCCCTGTGGCTTCCTCTCACATATTTATACATGGCTATCATATCTCCTCTCAGCCTTCTCTTCTTCAGGCTAAACATGCCCAGTTCCCTAAGCCGCTCCTCATAGGGCTTGTTCTCCAGACCCTTGATCATTTTAGTTGGCCTCCTCTGGACACATTCCAGCTTGTCAATATCTCTCTTGAATTGTGGTGCCCAGAATTGGACACAGTATTCCAGATGTGGTCTAACCAAAGCAGAATAGAGGGGTAGCATTACTTCCTTAGATCTAGACACTATGCTCCTATTGATGCAGGCCAAAATCCCATTGGCTTTTTTTGCTGCCACATCACATTGTTGGCTCATGTTTAACTTGTTGTCCACGAGGACTCCAAGATCTTTTTCACACGTACTGCTCTCGAGCCAGGCGTCCCCCATTCTGTATCTTTGCATTTCATTTTTTCTGCCAAAGTGGAGTATCTTGCATTTGTCACTGTTGAACTTCATTTTGTTAGTTTTGGCCCATCTCTCTAATCTGTCGTTGGACTAAATGAATTCAAAACAGGGTGATTTAAAGAAAAGGTTGAAACATTTAGAGGGCGGTAGGTGAAAAGACAATAATTATTTGCATCATTTTTTGGCCACCCTGGCAAGTCTCTGTAAGGATCAGAGGTTCTGATAAAAGAACATTCTTTCCTTCAGGCCTCCTCTTTTAGAGTTGCTTGCTAATGCTAAATCCCCATGAAGTTAGTGATGTAATATTTATAGAAGGCTGTATTTTAGAATCATTACGGCTAATGATCTATCATTATGTTTTTACTTGTACTGTATAAATGCTTAAAGCTCTAATACCATTTCTATGCTGATTTGATTATTTTTACCTAGGACTGTTCACTAAAATCCATATATGTGGCATTTAAATTATGTGTTTTAAGCCAATTCAAGGTAATATATATGTGTTATCTATGTTTAGAGATACAGTATATTGAAGTATAGCAAAGAAACATTACAATTGAAAAAGTATACAGAGGTGCTTTATCATTTACAGCTCCTATAATGTATTGCACAAAGCTTATGATTAGTATTTTTTTAAATACTTCAAAATATGTTGCATGAGTATTGCATCCCCAGTGAATTTCTCTGTCTCTTTCTCATTTTCAAAATGAGTACATATATTCAACAAATTAATTTTTGAAGAATTTCTAGTTGGGAGTGTTTTGTTCATATTCTCCTTACTGAACATCAATTGCAGCTACCTATAAAGAGTTAATGAGAAGAAATATATGCCATATAAAACTGACTGTTATATAATCTGGAGTCTTGTGAGGTACATTCAGTGAAGAATTGCTACCACTAACAGATCTTTAAAGTTCAAGTTTCACAATGGTCAAAATGTCAGGCAATATTGCTTTGAAAATAAAATACCGCCACTAAAGACTCATGGGACAGGGGTCTAAAGATGCTTGATGGGGTCACCGTGACTGTACCTGAAACTGCTGGACATACTTGTGTATAAGTCAACCTCATGTATAAATCAAAGGCAGGTCCTGGGCTGAAATCATGGATTTTGATATGCCTGGTGATTAATCAGCCCTGACCTTCTGGTCACCACCATTTTCCCTTCCAGGCATTCATTAAAGGCCAGAAGTAGTGGCATGGCAGGAGAGAAGAGAAGGTTGGTACTTTTTAAATATTGTTCTAAGCTCTCCTTTTTGATAGTGCAGTACTACATTTAGGGCCCTTCCACACATTCATATAACCCAGAATATCAAGGCAGAAAATCCAACAATATCAGCTTTGAACTGGGTTATCTGAGTCCAAACTGCCATACAATCCAGTTCAAAGCAGATAGTATGGGATTCTGAACTCCACCAATGATTATTATTTTTTTATTATTTACTTTATTTGCAATCCGCCCCTCTCAGTCTTGCGGCGACTTGAGGCGGTTTACAAGGCAAAATTCAATGCCACAAAATACAACACAATTTAAAACATTAACTTCAATAAAATCATAACAACAGCAATAAAAACATAATGGAATTGGACCAAATGTGGTACACAGGACACCCATGACCAACGGAAAACACTAGAAGGGTTTGGTGGGCATTGACCTTAAGTTTGGGAGTTGTAGTTCACCTACATCCAGAGAGCACTGTGGACTCAAACAAAGATGGATCTGGACCAAACTTGGCACAAATATTCCATATGCCCAAGTAAGAACACAAATGGAGTTTGGGGGAAATAGACCTTGACATTGGGAGTTGTAGTTACTGGGATTGCTAGTTCACCCACAATCAAAGAGCATTCTGAACCCCACCAACAACAGAATTGTGGCAAATTTCCCACACAGAACACCCATGACCAACAGAACATACTTAAGGCCATCCAATCCAACTCCCTTCACCAGGGCAAGAAAACATAATCAAAACCCTCCTGACAAAGAACCATCCCGCCACAGATATAGATATTAGGCCTGGGTAACAACACAAAAATTTGTTTCTAAAATCGTTTTGTAATTGGGGTTTTTTTTTTGTTTCGATATTTAAAATAATTACAAAATTTTCCAAAAAAAAAAGTTCGGTATTTACGAAATTTCGTAAATATTTACAAAACATTTTGTAAAGATGGCGTCCTTTTTTTTTCAATATTTTTTCAATTATTTATTATTAATTATTTATTTATTAATTTAGTAGAATAGGGAGGAGAAATTAAAATTATTATTATTAAATTTAAATTATTATTAAGGAGGGAAGGCAGGCACTCACTCTGGCGAGCCCTCTCGCTCGCCGCTCGCTCTCCGCTCGCCCGCCCCTCTCGCTCGCCGCTCGCCCACCCCTCTCGCTCGCCGCTCGCTCACCCCTCTCGCTCGCCGCTTGTGGGGTTCAGAACGCTCTTTGATTGCAGGTGAACCATAAATCCCCGTAACTAAAACTCCCAAAGCCCTTCCCTGACAGATGGCCATCCAGCCTCTGTTTCAAAGAGTCTCCACCGCACTCCCTCTGGGGCAGAGAGTTTCACAGCTGAATGGCTCTCACCGTCGCCACTCGCTCGCCCCTCTCGCTCGCCCTCTCGCTCGCTTGCTCAGCCGGCGGCATCGGCAGGCGGCCATCTTACGTATTTCCGAAATGGACGGAAATACAAATTTTTTTGGCGCCTGCCGTTTTGATATTTAAAAACACTTCCGGGTTAAAAAAAAAGTTTTGTAATCGTTTCGTAATTTAAAAAATAACGAATTTTTAACGAATTAACGAATTAACGAAATGAATTGCCCAGCCCTAATAGATATGTATGATTCACACACAGATATAGTATCATAGATTTGAAAGGAATCCCTAAAGAAGGACAATTATATGTTGCGTGTTCCAGAGTAGGCAAACCAGACAATTTCTACATCAACACTGACAAAGAAACAACAAGAAATACTGTTTATCCACAAGCATAAAGAAATTACATATATTAGAAACCAACACTTTCTCATTACTTTATTTTCCAGATCACCAGACTGGGCCACAGTAATACCTGGCAGGGAACAGCTAGTATCTCTAATATTATATTTGAAAATAGCCAAGAATCTTATTGGATGAAAGCAGATATTTCAGGCTTCTGTGTCTGGCATATAAATTGCAAGGTTACTAGGGTTGCCACATGAAATAAGGGGGAAGGCCCCTGCCTGTTTGATGGTTGGGTAGAAGACATAACTTGAGCAGGCATTGCTTGTATAAAATGTCGTCTTCACTTTAATAAATAGTATAGAACATGTTTGGCTTGTGTAGGGAGTGATTCACTTATTTTAATTAAAACAAGTGTGACTTTGCTTGTAGTAGTGTAGTTATACCAGCTTCGAGAAAAAAAAGGCTTCAAAGAAAAGTCAACAAAAATCTTTTTTTAAAAAAAAACTGTCAAGGGAAAACAAAGGCTATGCTATGTTTGGCAACTTGGTACTATTTCCTTCCCTAACTTTTTTTGTTTTGTTAACATCCTACTTATTAAGAATATTTATTTCAAAATATATCCTGCAGATTTCAGTGTGGCACTTATTTCCAATTTGGTGAGCTTAGATCTGGGATAAGGATTAGTTCTTTGCTTTCAGTACACCACTGGAAACTCTTAATTGGCATATTTACATGTCCCTTCAATTCTGTTTAATCATGGTTCCACTGCCTTTGACAACTCTGACTCGTTTCTTTTGAATTTTAACAAGTGTAACCTGTTGATTTTTATCACCTTTCTTGCTTTTCTTCTTGGGATTTATTCTGGGTGAGTGCCAACAATGTGCTGCTAGTGTTACTCCTTGATCAATGAAGTGTCCCGAAGCCAAGTCTTCATTCTTTATTACATTGTGTCAGCCAGAGGCTTTAACACATTGAAGCTTCTGCTGTGTTATTTTTCTTCATTCAGTATATCATCCCCAGGGACCTCCAGCAAATAAACAGATTTCGTGTCCCAGGGATAAGTCTGTACTGTGGGCATTTCCAACTTTGCCATGCACCACTCACTTAAAGAGTGTGAAAGAAAATCATACAGGGGGCAGTACAGTCTTTGCCTTCCTAACACAGTGTTAGAGATGGAAAGTCAATTTGTGGTATGTTGCTCACAGATACCTTGCTCCCCATTTGGAAAGGCTACGGGGTTGCCCATTTCACACACATAAATCAATTGCAAGCTAGACCCTTCTCATTGTTCTTTAATGGAGAGAGGAGTGAGAAAAAGCAAGAGGAGTGAGAAAAAGCAGTGCTGCTGTTACTCAGAATATATTAAGATCAGTGAGCTGTATGGCCATGTTCTAGAATGTTCTAGAAGCATTCTCTCCTGACATTTCCTTGCATATATGGCAGGCATCCTCAGAGGTTGTGAGGTCTGTTGGAAACTAGGAAAATTGAAAATGCTTCTAGAACATGGCCATACAGCCCTAAAAACCTACCACAACTCATTGATTCCAGCCATGAAAGCCTTTGACTATATTAAGATCATTCTTGGAGACTGCAACACCCTCAGTCAGTCAGCAAGTATGGTTAGTAGTAGTCCGATTCTTTGCTGCTTCTTAATAGGCTCCCACAATAATTATTTTGCCTGCCTACCAACATGTCTCTCCCCACCACTTACATTTACCATCTTTGTATACGGCAGTAATGTGGGTATGAATGCTTTGCCCATAATATCATTCCAAGTAATAATAATAATAATAATAATAATAATAAGTTATATGGTTTATTTTTGGGCTCTTCATTCTTAGTGACTTAGAATTCAAGTGAAGGTGAAATCATAGCCAAATGATTTGAGGAGCAACTGGGGTCAACTTGGCTTGCAAATAAAATCTGTCTTCCTTTGAATTTTTAGACAGATTTTATTTGCAAGCCAAGCAGCCTTATTTTTCTTATCCATAAAATATTATTTGCCATTATGGTTGAATCTCCTGACAAAGGATATCTGATATTCTAATTAAGCTATCATGTAAAATGTCAGAAATATCAACTTCCATAATCTTCCTGTAGGACTGAGTATTATGGTAAGTGCTTTGGGGAACTGTAAGGGCACTGTTGGGAGCTAGAGAAACTACAACTAAGGCATCAGGTAATGGATATTGATCCTGATACTTTTGTTAAAGGGGAAATTGATTGTTCTGTTATGGACTTGTTGAAGTGTCTTGAGGTGCTTCATAAAATCAGCAACATGACAATTCTGATAATAATTTTTATGCTTAGGTAACAACCACAATCACAATATGTTTGTAGAAGACATCAAGAGGGAGTTTATACTGAAAAGTCAATTAGTAAACTAGTTAATCTGTTATATGTTAAAACAAATTGCCTTTTTGCTTTGGGGGATCAACCAATAGACTTTTCTACAAAATCTTCAGTGATCCAGAGTTGTATAACCTCATTTCTTTTTTCTACTATGTGTTATTTATTTATTTACAGTATTTATATTCCACCCTTCTCACCCTGCAGGGGACTCAGGGCGAATTACAATGCACACATACATGGCAAACATTCAATGCCATAGACATACAGCATATGTAGACAGACAAACAGAGGTTATTTAACTTCCAGCTTTCATGAAAGTATTCTGGTCCATTTGTGACAATGATTTAGTACTTCCTCATTCTTTGTTTGCTTGCTGGAGTTTTTATGGTGTCATAAATTAGTTAAATTAGCCTCCCCGCATAAGCGGTACCTAACTTTCCTACTTGACAAATGCAACTGTCTTTTGGGCTGCATAGGTCAACAGCATGCTATACTATTTATGGTCAGGAGCTCACTCTGATGTGGGCAGCCTTCAAATTCATGACCTCTCAGTCAGTAGTGATTTAATACAGCTGGCTACTAACTAGCTGCACCACAGTCTGGTCCAATGCAAGTTTCTTTGACTCTTTTCTTTAGTTTTAGCCTTGTTAGACTGGTCTAGTTGTTATAATCCCTTATTCTGATATGTTATACAGAAAGTTATATGGCCATATGCAATATAAATTTAAAGTAATCATATTAAAATGCTGATAAATGAAATCAAGTGGAAATAAAAGGAAAGATAAGTGCCTATATTTTCCCCTGAAAACAAAACAAAACAAAATGGTGGTGTAATATATTTTAATAAGACACTGATTCTATGATAAATTTTAATGTATGCTGTTGGCAAATAAATTTCATATTTAGGCTGCTGTCTTGAACATGTTTACATATGACATAAACTTGCACTCTGGGATATGTCATTGTTCCACTTAGTATATTTTATATACTCAGCTCGATTTTTAATGAAATAACAAAACAACTTTGTACAGTTTCCTCTTGCCATTTGCTTCAATTTCAGCAGAAAAACACAGAAACGCGGCCTGTATAATACACAGATGGTTTCTGATAAAGGTTTGTATTGTTGGTAGGGTGGAAACGGTTATTAGCAGGTATAAACAGATCTTCAAAATACTGCAGTAGAGCTAATTATGCCAGCAAAATCTTTTCTTCCACACTTGCTGAACCACAGGCTAGGGATGTGGGAGGAGAGGTCATTAGGTTCACCTTCTAACTTGAAATTAGCTAATTTCATGCTTTTCAGCCAATACAAAAACTGAAACTCAGTTACCTTGGGAAAATATCAATTCTCTAATTTTTTCAATGTGGCTCTCTAGGTTTTTTTTAAAAATGTGTTAAAATGTATATTTTAGGAAAATTGCACACAACAATGTGTACGTAAGTCAGATGAACATTAAATGCATTATATTAGGAAAACTGCTTGCAAATTACGTCACATTGTTTACAATATTTATGTTAGGATAATATTTGTATTAGGAGAAATATACATATATAAAAATATATTTTGAAAAACAACCAACATAAATAAGCAAATCTAAATTAGGATGGGACTTTGAGGCACTATATTTCAGTGGTTCTGGAAGCTGTGTTGGTCCTAAACCAGTCTCTATTATCAGTAATTAACTGGATTAGGGTGAACAAATTAAAACTTAATACAGATTAGATCAAGGTGCTCATGATCAGACCAGGGAATGAAGATTCAATCTTTGCTGGATGAAGTTATACTTCCCCGAAGAAACAGGTTTTCAACTTGGTACATTTGGATTCATTTCTGAGCCTGGAGATTCAGGTTTCTATGGTAGGACTGTATTTGCACAGTTAAGATTTGCACACAAGCTATACCTATTCCTTGAAATGTCAGACCTGGTCATGGTTACACATGCCTTAGTTAGATTCTGTTTGGAATACTGTGAAATTATCTACATGGGCTGCCTTTGAAGAATATTTGGAAACTTTAATGGGTCAAGTTAGCTCCAGAGACTTGCTACAGAGAGTATACAATTGATTGTTTAATAATTAATAATAATAATAATAATAATAATAATAATAATAATAATAATTTTGTTATCCACCTCTGGGCTCAAGCTGGGGTACACATATATTCAAAGACAGATATGAGATTAAAACACATTAAAATAATTTGTACCAATAAAATATATGCTTAAATTGATTGTGCATGCCTTCTGGAAGAGATAGGTCTTTAATTGTATTTTAATTCTTACAGCTCATTTAGCTCTTAAATGTCTTTTGACAAATCATCCCAGTCTTGGGGCAGCCAATGAAAAAGCCATTTTGGTGAAAGTTGCCATTTATGTTCTAGCTGGTTGAAGTAAGAGTCCCTCAGAGGACCTAAGGATTTGGGGCATATTATAGGGGAGATGTGTTTTTCCCAGATGCTATTTTTAAAAAAATTGTATCAGAAGCAACTTGTGAACATACTGCAAGTTGCTTCTGGTGAGAGAATTGGCCATCTACAGAGACGTTGTCCAGGTGACACCCAGATGTGTTACTATCCTGCTGGGAGGCTTCTCTCATGTCCTCGCAAACTAGAGCTGACAGATGGGAGTTCACCCTGTCTCATAGATTCAAACTGGCAACCTTCAGATCAGCAACCCAACCTTCAGGTCAGTAGTCCAGCTGACACAAGGGTTTAACCCTTTGCACCACGGTGGCTCTTACACTAACTAGTGAAATGATTTTAGTATTTTAGTATATGTGCTCATAACCAATCTAGCTACCATATTTTGAACTAATTATAGTTTTTAAATTTTGTACAATGTATCAAACACCACTGGGAGATCTTAAAGCATCACACTCCTCCTGTCAGTGTTAAGATGGAGATTATCCACTAAGGCAACCATATCCTGCTTTGACTGAAAGACTTCCTGGAGTGGGAAAGCAACTACCTTCTCAATCACTTTGCCTTAAAAAGGAAGATTATTGGTCGGTAATTATTAAGCCCCATGGGATCTGGGTGCAGCCACATATTGGCTACTGCATTTTAAAAACAAGATGGAAAATTCCTCTCCCTGAGATATGCATTAATAATGTGTTTTATTTGAAATTGAATTGCATCTCCTCCCTGGATGCTAGCCAAGAGGGGCAAGCATCAAGGAAACAGGTTGTCTTCCTTATCTGGCCCAGAAGCATTTACACATCAGCAGTATTCATCAATTAAAACTGATCCATTTTAATCTTATTCACAGCATTGCTGGACACACCATTATCGACTTCTGCTCTAATGATGGTGTCTAAGTTGGCTCTTATAAGCAAGTTTTTAAACTGGGAAAATGGCCATTAAAGATTCAAACACAGTGAGCTACTGATGCTAAAGACCTATTTGGATCAGATCTGGGTTATTTGAAGAGTTGTATTTGCCTTATGAATCTACTTGTATTTTGAGATCTGCTAAGAAGGCCCTTCTGTCTGCTTCACCATCTTCACAGGTAAAGCTGGTGGAAACACGAGAGAGGGCCTTTTCTGTGGTTGCCCCTAGGGTTTGGAACTCCCTTCTTGGAGTGAGAGTCACAAATTAGTCGCATGAAAGGAACCAGTGGTGATGAGTCTCCATACTGTGCTCGTTCCATGCCGAACAACATGTTCAGTCCAGCTATTGTGGATTTGCTTACATGGGACATGTATTGCAAGATTCGTGCATGCAGAAGAGGCATCTTTGTGCAACATCTTTATCTTGCAATATGTGAAACACTGCCATGGAGGCTTGTCTAAAGAGAATCTGGTGGGACTTACATTGGACAATGCCACCTTTATTTTCACTATATGTTGAGCATGTCCCATCCTCCAAGGCATTTTCTGGATACCTTGTGAAGCTATCATTGTGGCATTATTTTGAATTTTTACACACATAAGTGTAGAATGATCTTGTACATGGTAGGCTGTTGCTATGCTTTTGAATATTCTTGCAGTTTTTGTCACTTCTAGCAAGCAAAAGAAGAGAGTCATGTACACTTAATAGAGTGGGGATATTGGCACAGCAAGAGAATATGTGGTCATGCCTAAGCCAACTCCATGATTTAGGTACATGGTGGGATGTTCCTTATGCACTTTTGCAAATTTTAGAATTCATTTCAGGCCCCAAGAATGGTTCCCTGCTTTTTCTGCTCCACTGGATCCAGATCAATATGAGGGGAGCTAAACCAGACCTCATCAGGTTTGTCTTTCTGACTTTTAGATCATTAATAAAGCTGTTTACTGCACTAGAGGCACCCAGCTATCTCTTGTTGCAGTGTCTTTAGCCTCTTTGCTACCTTGGTAATATTTGCTTAAGATAATGCTGTTCTTTTCTTTTCTGAAATGCACTGAAATGAAAATTTCTAAAATACCATGTGGATTAGCTGGATCATGATACCAACCTTATGACCATAAATCAGGAGATGAAAAATAATATCTTTCAATTCCCTTTTCCCACAAGTAATCAGGTGATTCCCAAGGAGTCTTATAATAGCTCAGTAGGCCTGATAGAAGCTGTCACTTTTAATTAGTTGCATTCTGATCAGTTATCCACAGAGGTCAGTGACAAAATTACTACTCATAGATGTTTATGCTGCTAGCAAGATTCCTACAATGACACCTATAAAAGATGTATTTACAGTCATTGTTGTGAAAGAAGCACTTGTCTTTTTCCTCAGTGTCTCACCAAAATATCTGCAATGCTAATCTTCAAGGATTAAAATGGTATTGGCAACTTATATTAATGTAGAAAAACCTGTAAAAGTGTGTCAGAACAGGTGCAATGATATGTCTATTTTTTCTTGCAACACATGTCCTTGATTTTTCAAATTCAATCCCAAATTATTGTTAAAATACAAGCAGGACTTGCATCATTAGGCAGAGTTTGAAACATGTACAAACACTAATTGTTCCAAGATCTTCTTTTAGTGTTATTACTGAAACATTACTTCCATGTAAAATCATTTTCTGTTTTAAATTTAAATTAAAAATGGCCATAAACAAACATTGCATACTCAGATTAACATATCAGCTAAACAAATTTGGCATTGTATTTTAATTAATAAAATACAGTGCATAAAATGAGTAAAAATAACCTCACTGGCAGTGTTGGGCGGGGGGGGGGGGGGGATCTCATTTTGTTTCAATAACCTCTTGTGATATTTGAATGCCACTTGGCAGATGGAGGGGAGGAAATAACTAGATATAGCATTACAGTCTCACTTGGAGAAAAGATCTGAGAACATCAGATAAATAGCATGAGGACAGATAAATAGCATGAGGTTAATTTTGAGGTCAGAAAAAAACTCTTTCCTATTCCTGCCTATCTCTCTGTGCCTTTCTCTGAGTTTCCACTACACAGTTCCTCCATTCACTTTTTTCCTTCCTGTAAAATAGTAGGGAAGAACAGTGTTGTGTTGGTAGGGAGCAACCTCCCTAGGTACTGATTAAAGATGACACAAAGAATACCTACAGGATTTGTACTTCTCCCAAGGAATAGTCCATTTGGTATGAGAACTTCTGAAGAAGGAGAAAAGCTGTAGGGGAAAAGGGAAGGGGAATTTGGAATCCTTCTGGAGATCAGAACTGAATCTGAATTGCAGAATTTAGGAGATTCAAAACACTGTATCTCCTTTGAGATGGACTTTTATGTGATTTCAAAGTTCCTTCCTCAGTCTAAACTCAGATAATTTCAATAGTATCTTTAGAGATGAAAAACAGTTTTCTGATATCTGCATCTCCATGCTTGGTATGACTAAAGCCCCTAGTAAAGCTGATTGTACTCTTTATTTCTTTTGGTTTATGCTGGCAGTTTGTTGTGTATAAAGACTCCTTTATACACAATGCATAATTATAACAGGCCCTTACACACTGCACAGTTACATTGCTATGATTCTGTTGGCGATTTGCAGTTTAATGAGAGAGTATTTAGAAATCTTAACCAGGGATCTCTATTGCCTCACTGACTAGAATTCCATAGTAGGAGGCCATAGCAGTTAAAGGAGAATCACACTGCTCAAATTGTGTACTGTGAAAGAGACCCATATGTTATGATATATATAAGGCTTTACAGCTATAATATGTGAGTAACACAAAGATGAAAAACTACACATTTTCCCCATATTTCAGAGAAAAGATGGTGGTCTATTAAAGGACAAAGATAGAAAATATATTGAGGACAGAAAAATCACACTTCTGAAAATGTAGCTGTGATTCATTTGCCTCCTTTAATCCATCTGTTGAATATTGAGTATAGATGCAATTTTCAATTTCTTCAAAATTATTTCACAAAAGTCTCCCCTTCTTTGCTTTGATGTTAAAGCCCATGATTCTGGAACAAATAGGAGTTTCTAGATAGGGAAATCTTGACCATGCTATGGGAAGAAAGTGTGCCCTTCACTGTTGTTACAATTTGGATCTAGAGCATGGCATTTTGTGTCTATTTTTAAACATGGTCATGCATAGATGTGCTTAAGATTACATGCAGTTTAGGAGAGGTTGAATATTTGAGGATCAAGTTACTACACTTTGTCCATTAAAATCCTGTTTGGAGGCATCACTTTGAATTTATTACAGATTTTAAGAAATGGATAGAATTTTTATTCAGGAACAATAGGACAGAAACTACCATCCATATGGCAACGTGATTTCTTTCTCCCTAAATACTGAGACAATAAGCTATTAGGGGAAATGAGCACAGAGCTTGCATACTTACACTTACTCACAATGGTACAGTACAATAATTTGCCATAAATAGCAAATGTAATTTTGGAGCCAAAAGCTATTTTTACTGAAGTTCTTACTTATATTTCAACCATTTTACGGTATGTGTAATGGGTTCTTTTCTGCTTTGAAACCATGTATTTCAAATGAAAAATAAACTCAGTCTGGTACTGCTGATGATTTATTGGAACTTTGTACAGGCTGCAGCAGACAACCATGACAGCAAAAGTTACAAATTTCACAAGAAACACATCCTTGTTTTTTCTTCTTCTAAAAATACAATGATTGGGATCTAAAGACTGTTGCATGCAGTGTAAAAAGTGTTGACCTTTGAAGTCTTTAATGATTTGGAACCAAGCTTTCCCTTTTATGAGAACAAGAAAAAGCAAAACTGATAAGATTTTTTTGCAATACAGATGAGTTTTTTTCAACAAATTTCTGCATATTGTCCAAAACTGCAACCCCCGGGTGGGCTTTAACAAACAGGGAACATTGGTTGGATTATTTGCATATTTTTCATTGATGAAAGGGTATGCTATGAGCCTGTACCTTGCTTCAGATAAAACCAGAAATAATTTCTGAAATTAAAGAAAACTCGACAAAACACTTTTGATTTCTGAACAGACTGTCTTGTCATGTCAAGCCATCTCTTGCTGAGAATGAGAAGATTTGGAAATGTTCTTCATACACCTTTTCTGTATTTTAATAGATTTATTTGTCTAGATATTTTAGTTCTCTCTACTGATTATTAAACACTTTGGAGTGTTGGTAACCCTTCCCCCTACCAGATAGTAAAGGTGGATGATTTTAAATTATGTTTAAATTGTTATGAATAACATTAGTTCCACAGGAAAATAAAATATTTTCTCTTCTTTTATGGTAAAGATCTACGTGTTCCTGGCTGCAGACACAGACTGCAGAGGAAATCAGAAGGCATTTACTTCTTGGATAGAGAGCAATGACAAATTTTGATAAAATAATTAAGAGTAGAGACATCATACTGGCAACAAAAATCTGCATAGTTAAGGCAATGGTATTCCCCATAGTAACCTATGGATGTGAGAGCTGGACCACAAGGAAGGCTGAGCGAAGGAAGAGAGACCCTTTTGAACTGTGGTGCTAGAGGAAAGTTCTGAGAGTGCCTTAGACTGCAAAAAGATCAATCCAGTCCATATTCCAGGAAATAATGGCCGACTGTTCACTGGAGGGAAAGATATTAGAGGCAAAGATGAAGTATTTTGGTCACATAATCAGAAGACAGGAAAGCTTGGAGAAGATAATGATGCTGGGGAAAATAGAAGGAAAAAGGAAGAGGGGCCGACCAAGGGCATGATGGATGAATGGTATCCTTGAAGTGACTGGCTTGACCTTGAAGGAGCTGGGGCTGATGACAGCTGACAGGGAGCTCTGGTGTGGGCTGGTCCATGAGGCCATGAAGAGTCAGAAGTGACCAAATGAATAAATGACAACGTGTACATGTTCTTTAAATTAGTCTGTTGCTGGTGATGTTGTCATTTTTAATCAATAATGTTTTTAACCATTTAAATTGATGTTATATGCACGCCGTTTTGAAATATTGAAATAAAGGGTGGTATATAAATATTTTAATAAATAATAAAACAAAGTATTTTTTGTGTTTTGATTTTTTTGCTGCTTTTTATTAACTATTGCAAGGTGCATTGAGAACATTTTATCCTTATAGCTAGTTCATAATTTGAACCATAAAGTCAGATTCTTTATAAAGACTTTGTATCAGATCTTAACTGCACACCTATTGTACCAATTTTTCTGTTCCTGTTGACTTTTTTGTTACTTTGAATGTATCTACACCGCATAACTACAGTAGTGTGATACCATTTTAATGCCTAACATTCTATTGTATTGGATATTGTCTCTTATGTCATTCTTCTGCTATAATTCTCTAGCAGACAACCTCTTCACCAAATTACACATGTAAGATTCCATGAGAAAGAGCAATGACAGTTGAAGTAGTGCTAAGTGGCTGTAATTGCATACTGTGGATATAAACCTTGTCTTTGACTAGAGCCTGTATTTCCTCCATGGCTTCTGACTGCAAGATTCTTTCCTCTGAATGATCTGATCTGAACTGAACTTTGATTACTTCATGTAAAGTTTGCCTTTGCCATGCACACTCTTAAGCTAGAAACTTCAACACACTTTATTCGAATGGTTAGCAACACATCTTTTTTTAAAAAAGAAATAATGATTGACCAAGGTACAGGTAACATTCTCATCTGGACCACAGTATATGGAGAGGTGAAACTTGAGCCTTCTCTCCCTAGACATGATCTTGGAACATAATCATGGGCAAGGGGGAAGTCACTGCTCCGACACTGCAGCTAGCCTGTGGAAAAAAGCCTGGTCTTTGTGCCAAATATTTCTCCCTTATGACTGATTTCAGTGCATTGTATATGCTGGGACTTCCTTTCCCCACAGGATTATATTGGGGGAGGGGACTGTTAGATTGTAAAACAGATTAAACCTTTGTAAAATATATTCCTTCTTGCAAACCTAGTGCTGTGTGTTAACATTTTAGGAGTCCAGATAGAGCTTCTAACCATGCAATAAAAATTCCTTACAGTTTGGCCTTCAAATACTGCCAGCTACACAATAACTGGCATACAACAAAGCATTGAGAATGTATCAGGATTCATGCAGAAGTAGAATGAGTTGCATAATCTATTGGGAGTTGCATAATCTATTGGCATTTCATATGGTATCTATTTTGCCTGGAATTCTGCAAGATTGCAGGTAGATTTGTTAACATATTATTTTCAAAGTCCTTTTATCTTTTCATTTTGACACATCAACATTTTTCCAGTTCTTATTTTGCAGCTTGGTTTTTTTAATGAAAAAGCAAAAAAAGATCACTTGGGTATTAAGAGGTCAGGAAAATACAAGCAGTGGCAAGTCCTCTTGTACACACAGAACACAAAAGGAGTCCAAATAACCTTTAGGAGCACATATCTTTATCAGAAAGATTATTTTTGTACATGTGTGGAATCAACTATGGGTTCAAGAAATACTATTTTTGGAAGAAGAAACATACTAAAATTCTTACTATATTAGAAATATCAAGTGTTTTGGGAGATGCAATTTTACTGATGTAACACATTTTGTATATTGAACCATCTGAATCAATTGGAATGTGACATAATATATCTCAATAATACCTTGATATCCTGATATGAAATTTGGCAAAAAGATTTGGCAAGCATGCCAGAAAAAAGACAAGATATTAACTTATTGATTGATTGAATGAATGAAAAGAAAAGTAATTTGTGATGAATTTGTGCAGCTTTTTCATGGCATTGACACCACACTGTGCAATTAAATAAAGTAGAAAAGTGATACAATTTAAGATCTTCCAACTGAAGGCTTTCATCCCCATCCCCCATCCCCACACAAATGCCAGACGTCTCATGCTGTCATGTGATGAAGAATGTGTTTTTAATATCACTAAATTGTCCAATGTGTATTCCAGAGTAGACTATGCAACTATTAAAATGTAACATTATATTAACTCCTCTTATTCCTTATGATTTGTCATGATCAGTTGAGTTGCTTGGTAGCGCTTTCTTGAAACCCACCCCTCCTTCCAGTTTTTGTTCTAGTGTTAATTTGGTTGTGAAGAGATTTGTATCTGGATAGAACTTCACTTTCACATATATCATGTCTACCTGTTTCAGATGATTGCTTTTTCCAAGCTGGATGTAGGTTACACAAGTTCTTCTTTCAGCAGCCCTGTTTGAATCAGCAGCTGTTTTGTTGAGAATGCAAGAGAATTTTCATAGAGAAGCAGTCAACTAAAACGAATGGTATTTCAAGGGGATTTGAATGTGTTTGACTGAGAGAAAAGTCCACTTTTTACAGTGCCAGAAAGTTTTGGTTTGATGGACAGGGGTTTATAGAGGTCTTTCCCCCAAGCTTCTGAAGCTTGTGACAGGTATGAAGAAGTCTCGCCACCAACCTCTTTTTGCTTTCATTCAATGCCTGCTTTAATTTGTTTTAAATCTAGTTTACATGTCATTTTAGATTTACATTATATGTTGCAAACTCTCCAGAGATCAATGGCTATTGGATATATGGAAATAAAGTTAAATTGATGCACAGTTTAAAAAATGTTCACATCAGAGTTATTAACCAACTTCAAAATAAATTATGATTTTTTAAAATGTCTGAGTCAAAAACTTCAATTTCCAATTCTATTGCATTTGTTTCTATGCACAACATAATGTATGTATTTCTTTTATTTATTTTTTTACCCATCAGGGTTGAATTTTGGAACTATAATAATCTATTATCCTCTTATTTCATTGAATTAATGGTTGAAACTATCAGCTACAGCCATTCGAATGGATACTTTCTCCCTTCAAAATAAGCAACCTGTATGCATAATTCATACCAATTTCAGTTGGCAGGATACAGCTTATTAATTTCTTCTCTTAATGTAACGTTTTAAAAATTATTTGTGTAAAAGCACAATCCAAGTTTGCATTGCACATATTTCTAAAAACTGGCTCTTGCCATTGTCTCATTATAATATTTTCATGAAAACAATGCTTTTCTTGCCTCCAAAAGTTTTTATTGAATAGCACAGTATGGAGTAGGTCATAGTCAATATTCTCTTCCAAATCCATTTGACTGTAAAAGCTTGTTAATGTTTTTCACCTGCGCTTAAGGCTGCAGTTATGTGTCTTAGCAGCATATCAAGGAAGTCTGTTATTTTCTGTAATTGTATATTGGCCTTAACCAGTCTTTCTGCTAAGATGTCATCCACTGTAATTTCATTCTACTAGTCAGCACTTCTACTAGAAGTACTTCAACCATGGTTTAAGATCACAGAGAAGGACAACTATCAACTATTCCAACTATCAAAGACAATGAAACTAGGAGCCAGTTGTTGAGGTAGGAGTACATCACGACGTTGTTGGTTCTGAGGTAGGCTGCTTCCTCTGCCATCACCTTTGTGAACATCCTTGGCATGGCCAGCAGTCCAAATGGTAGTACACAGAACCAGTATGCGCAGTTCCTGATGCAGAAAGCCAGAAATCTTTGATAGTTGGGATGTATTCCAACATGGAAGCACATTTTAAGTCCAATGTCCTGAACCAATCACTGTGTTGAAGCAGGGGAAATATAGCCAATATCAACACTATTCGAAATGGCTTTGTTTTTATGAAAGTGTTCACAATGCATAGATCTAAGATTGGATGGAGGCATCCATCCCTTTTTGGCAAGGTAAGATAATGGGTAAAACAAGCTCATCGTAAGGCCTTTCTGTGGAGTGGTGTTGGGGCTCCTTTGTGGAGAGTGTCTTGATCTCCTCTAGCACCAGTGGGGAAGGTGGAGTTCCTGTTGGGGGTAAGGAATCACCCTTGATTGTATAGCTGTATTTGAGGATGTTGAAGACTTAGTGGTTGTTGGTGACATTGGACCAGGGAGGAAGGGATTTGGAGAGACAATATCTGAAAATAGGAGTTCAGATAGAGGCTTGGGGACAATAGCAGGGAGGGGTTGGCTACCACAGCAAGGGTAACATCCTTTTGGAGCAAAAGGGACTCAGTCCTTTTGATACTGAGAGTTGACCAACTTGGAATGCTGTCAGTACCCCTGGTTAGGGCCCAACTGTTTGCATTGGTTAGGGGGTTTGTCAAAAAGAATGACTCTGGGATCAGATCCTGGGATATAGGGGCAGTGTGAAAGGGACCTTGGTGTTTCCGGTTAACCATCCAGTAACCCCTCTTTCAAGCCCTCCACTGTGTAGACTCATATAATACATTTCAATGCAGTATGCTGATACGGTGTTAAATGACAGTGAAGATGGATCTAAGTTTACAGGGTTGCACTGCAGTTTCTGTATCAATTGCCAGAAACAGACTCCTGCTGGATGATCATTTCATCTTGAGCACTTGTATCAGGGTGAACTCAGCATTATGTGATTTCATTTTTTTTACATCTGCAGGATTGTAGTGTTTTTTTTGGGGGGGGGGGCATTTAAACTATCTCTTTATCCAGGTTTTGGTTATGTCATGCCTAACTTATTTCAGTAGTCTATTGGAACAATTGCTTTCTTGATTTCTTCTTCCTTTATTGTAATACAGAACAATGCCATATGGGTTGTCCTCTAAATATTCATTATCTATTATTCCTGAAGATGTCTCCTCTTGTGAACAGTTCAGGTCAGAATCTGTTTAAAATGCTTGGTTCTTGTATTTAAGACCATGTTCCTAATCTCCCCTAGTACCTAGAATCTTGGCTAGCATGGTATATACCTAGGAATCTAAGATCTTCAGGAAAAAGGGTTATTTTCTGCTCCATTGATGTGCACAGCTCTATCATGTTCCAGCAGGTTTTTGAGAATGATTGGTCCCTAGAGCCTTCCCTAGGCCATTAGATAGTACTCTGTTCTGCACTTTATCAACTTCCCTGGCCCTATGATACACTGTTGCACCACCTCTTGCTCAGTTCTTTTATAGTTGGCCGCGTCCATTTTCTAATCCTGGCTGTTGGTATTTCAAACCCATCTGATGGAGTTACAATGAAATTAGGTTTTAATTTTGTGTGTGTATGTTTTAGCAGAATTTTATGTTTTATGATGTTTATTTAAATTTGTCTGTATGGTTTTCTTTTCTTGATATTGATGAGACAAGTTGTGGGGTGTTGGGGATTTCATTTTGTGTACATTTATAGTGTTAGATTTTAGTCCCTAATTGAATATGTTGATGTTCCACACTTTGGTGAAAAGAGCATTATAAATAAACACTGTTGTTGCTATTATTAATAAAAAACAGGGGCTGGGGGACAAAACAATAAATAAAAGTTACCTTTGATTATCCAAATGCTGGTACTGAACTGGAAAGGTACAGAGAGTATGAAAGACCATCCAAGTAACCTGTTTATATTTAGAAGGGAATGATGAATCTATTGTGGGAATGAATTGGATTATTTTTCCATATTATGTATGAAACTATTATTATGGTGCTTTTTGAAATTCACATTCTTGATCCAGAAAACCTTATTGTCCATAGTTAAACAACTGATGGCAGGCTCCTAATTGTGATTTCTAAATTGTACATTCAATTATGGAGGGAATATGCTTAATACCATTTTCTTGGGACCATGAAAAGAAAGGTTATTATTTAATGTTTTTGTATTGTATTGATTTTATATTGATTTTATAAGACTGTTTTAAATGTTTTAATTGTATATTGTGGATTGTTATGGCATTGAATTGCTGCCAATTTGTAAACCGCCTTGAGTCGCCTTCGGACTTGAGAAATGCGGGATAGAAATGTCGTAAATAAATAAATAGATAAATAATAAAGGTGCTATTGTTCTCATGTTCTCTTTAAGGATGTTGTTCTTGATAGGCATCTGGTGTGTTTTGGCAGACTAATCTTATGTTCTTATGTCTTAAGTTGGATTTACAAGTATGCATGTGTTTCTGTGTGCATTGCAGATTTTCTTATGATTTAGAGAACTGTATCTTACAACATTATGCTGGCTTAAAAGTGTCTCCATGAAATCATGACATCCTTCTAGTTAAGCCCAGACTATAAACACAATGTATTGGCCACAATCCTATTGGTTGATAAAGTTGTACTAATACAGGTGATGACAAGGATAAATATTCATGGGCATTGCAACATGAGGGGATGGAGGCAGATTTGGAAGTAATCATTGCCAGTAAAGCTGTCTTGTTGGCTTCCAAGCTGCTTGGAAAACAGAAGGGAAGATTTTATTCTAGAGGTACAGATGGATTACTCTTCAGTCCCATCACAACCACTATACAGTGTTCCATAATGTGCATTATACTGTCTTAGCAACATCTTATGCTAATATCAATAACTAGAATGATTGAAACAATTGCTTCTATTGTTGGTTTTGAAGAATAGTGATATTAACATAATATCAGTATAGTAGTTGCTGCTCGTTTAGATGTTCTTTACATGTAGATTTATTTCTTAAGTGTCCAGGCAGGTACACAATGAAGAGTGATTAACAACTGCTTAGAATGGTTATGCTTTAATCAATTTTCCCAATTTCTTATATCTTAGGGTATTCTTCCCTACTTGCACTTGTTTTTTTTAATAAATGCAGTGGGCCAGTCATATTTTTTCTACATACTCTATTATCTGAGATCAGTCCATAGATGTGTTTGCATTTATCTGGATTAGAATATTAGATAAACAGACGATGTGCTACATAATATTTGCCATGTCTTCTTTTCATTTAATTTTTTCATTTAATCTTTTAAGCAGAATTATTTATTTATTTATTATTCCCAATATTTCTATCCTGCCCTTCTCAACCCTCGAGGAGGGACTCAGGGCGGCTTACAAACTGGCCACAATTTGAAGCCTCAATATAATACAAATATAAACACAAATAGCAACAGTTTAAAACAGTAGATAAAACATTAAGTTAAAAACACATTAAAAACATTATCATCAACCACATAGCCAATTTCAGTCTGGTTCAACATCCAAGGTGCTGTCATGCCTGCTGTCCAAAGGCCTGGTCCCAGAGCCATGATTTAACCTTCTTCTTAAAGAAAGGGGGGAAGAAGCCAACCTGATCTCGCTGGGGAGCAAGTTCCCCAGGTGTGGGGCCACCATTGAGAAGACCCTGTCCCTCGTCCCTGCCAAGAGCACTTGTGAGGCTGGCGGGATTGAGGGCAGGGTCTCCCCAGATTACCTTAAACCAATTCCATGCTAATGGTAATGGACTTCATCCATTAACCAAAGTGATGTAATAAGTTCCTGGGGATATATGTCTAGTCCTCATCTTTTGTTAGGTAAGATAGATTTGTTGTAGTGGCCAGTATACTAGGATGTGAATTGTGGTGTTACTGTTAATATTTTTGTCAAATTTGATTAAATTTTACAGAGTAATACTAGGCATATATTGTGATTTAATTTTATTATAGGTGTTACTGATTACCATTCAACGCTTTGACTGTTTTTAATAGAAAACGATATCATAAATAAATTGTACAAAGATACATTTTCCTGTGGACATTTTTACAGATGGATATCCTTCTGAAACACACTTGCTCACAAAATGTTGGGTTTTTTTTTTGTTTTTTACTATGGTATGGGTCCGTCAACTTTCTAGTTCCCTTTTCAGTCCTGTAAATTGAAGAATACAATAAAAACAGATGGGAAACTTCCCAACTGCAGCTGATCCATGTTAATTTGTTTCACAGTTCTCTGTCAGAGCTCAAGTTTGCTACTCTTCTTTCTGACATGCTTAACAACACTGTGATATAAGGTAGTGGTCAATTTATATCACAAAGCACAGACTGCTTCAGTATTTTTGCACTTTGTCTATTTTGAACAAAAATAATCACTGTCATATTGAAATGACTGCTCACGGAACCAGTGCAAAACCAAAAATGGAGAACTGAAGAAAAGAATGGGCTCATCCAGCTTGAGAAAAATGAGAGATGTCTATACTACAGGTTATTACTGGTTGATTACACCTCTGCAGTCATTTGTCCCCTGTAAATAATAGTATCACCACATTTTTGAGGGGAGTTGTTTTCTGCTGTACATAGTGGTGTCTTGGTTCTACACTAGAGGCTTTCTTTAAACCATCAACTGGAATTAGGTGATAGTGTGTCTTATTCTTTACTTTGGAATTACTGTCTCTGAATTGTCAAAGGTTTTCATGGCCAGAATCACTGGGCTGTTGTGTGTTTTCCAGGCAATGTGACCATGTTTCAGAAGCATTATCTCCTGATGTTTCACCTGCATCTATGGCAGGCATCCTCAGAGGTTGTCAGGAGATAATGCTTCTGTAACATGACCACAGAGCCTGGAAAACACACAACAACCTACTGTCTCTGAGCTTGAAAATCCCCTCTCCCTTAAAATTATATCATTCCACTGCAAAAAAAAAAAAAAAGCATACATAGTGCAAAAGTGCAATTTCTAGATTGTTTTGTGCTACATATGGCTGGTTTCTAATCTATCTTAGTTTTTAATTTTAAACACCTGCTCTGAGTCTTCAGAAATGTCTCCAAAGTCTATTGTTTCCCTGCGAACCCATGTTTATCTTACACTGCAGTACATAACATATTACTTCTTCTTCCTATAGCTTGTGCATGATGCAGTGGAAACCTAGGCATGTCATATTAAATAAATTGATGAAAAAATAATTCAGTATGATGTGCAATGATAGATCACATATGTCTCTCTCTCTCTCTCTTTTGCAAATGGTTCTGGATTTTAAAAAATAATTGGACGGTACAAATAAAATAAAAATCTCAATTAATGCTGAATGGCATATGAGAAATCTCATCCAGATATTTAAAGAAAGAAAGTGGAGAACTATAGGTATACATACTTCTACAACTATCAACCTTTGATATCAGGGCCTGATAAGATGAACCTTTCATCTTTATGATTCTACTATATGATGAATCCTACCATTCTGAATCTCCTGGTTTTTTTTTTACTTAGAAAGAGTCCCTTGTCCGCAACATTCCAGAAGGAATATTTTCTTTCATCTATCCTCATGAGTCATATTTCAATTTTTAGAAATTATCATAATGAAGCATTTGGATGTAAACTTTTTGTGATTTAATATATATTTTCCCATGGAATTCTGTGATCCATGACTTTAGTCTCTAGGCTGTCTCGTAGTGCAGAAAGAACATATCTTGAGAGCAACTTTAACCTTTTCACCTGTTGTCTTTTTGTAGCTCAAATGTGCCCTCACCAAGATGATTTTTCTCTTCTAGCAGGAAAAAATAATGAGATATTTCAGACTATGTTGTATCTTTCTATCTGCAAAAAAAAAAAAAAAAAAAAAAAAGCCTCGGAAATGTGATTGTAATATGACAGGAATGGATATGATTAAGCACCCTTATTCTACTCTGAGCTTGGGAAAATTGCCAATTAAAGTGAAGAACAGCTAACTCCAGTGCTTGCTCGCTACATAGAAAAGAAACAAGGAAATCCCCATTGTTGTTTGTTAACTGTCATCAGGATAACTTGACTTATGGTGTCCTCTGAATGAGAGACTTCCAAGTTGTCAGCTTATTAACAGGCCTGCTCCATTTTTGCAAATTCAGCCTTGCAGCTTCCATGATTGAGTCTATCCACCTGTAATATTTTCTTCCATCTTTTCAAATATTATTGTCCTTTCCAGTGAATCATGTCTTCTCACAATATGTACAAGTACAAAAGGCTTAGTTTAGCCGGTTTATGAAGAATTCTGGTTTGATTTTCTGAAGGACCCATTCATTAATCTTTTTCTTCGCTGGCACCACATTGCCCCACTCGCAGCTGGGAGGCAAAGATTAAGGCACAGGTAGTTATTTGAAGACACTCATGAAGGAGGGCAGACTTTGTTGGGATCAGAGCAGTAGGCCATTTAAGGCTGCCTTGCCCTTCGTCAGTTCACTTTTCTTTAGCATGAGGTAGAAGGCAGGTTCCTAATTGGGGGTTAGGCCTTTCCCTCCTTGCTCCCTCTCCTTCTCTCTCCTGGGCAGTTTCTGCAAGTCCAAGAGGATAGAGCATGAGAAAAGGTTTGCCAGCTGCCACAAGCAATTGTTGTGAGCCTCCATCAATCCCAGAGAGGGTGTGGGGATTGCTTCCAGCACTGGGCTATTTCTTTTTAATATGAGGGTTAGCTGGAAAGTAAGGTTACAAAGCACGTAGCTCTTGTGGGGAATTTTCTTGGGGAAAGTTGGTATCACTGCAGTGTAACGGGAATATGCAGAAGTGAACTAGCAGTGCCAGTCATCAGTAGCTCATTGAATAGTATTGTGGTGAAGCTTAGAGATGAATGTCCTCATTCTGTTTCCGTCCAAGTGTGACGTTCCCACTGTAATATGCTACCTAAATGCTAAAGGCATGAATGCCAATACAATTCATCGCAAAATCATTTCATTTTAAGGAGTGGACTTAATGTCAAGACAGTATGTGACAAAATGAGTACCATAAGGAAACTTTGCAAAGCCATCCAAAACAAACATCGTGGGATGGTAATGGAAGGAGTCTGTCTCCTTCATGACAATGCAAGTCTGCATACCGCTCATGCAACACGAGTTGTTGACTTGATTTGCTTCGGAAGTTTTGAACCACCCCTCTCACAGCCCTGATCTCACACCCAGTGACTATGATTTGTTCACTAAATTGAAGGACCACATTGGTGGAAAACACTTTTCTGACGATGACAAGGTAAAAACTGAAGTGACGTACTGGCTGAAAAAGATGGAGGGAAATTTCTATGACATAGGCATCAAAACTCATCCCACAGATGACAAAATGTATTGAAGTGAATGGTGATTATGTGGAAAAATAATGTAATACCTATGCTACAATCCATGTAAGTTTTATTAAAATATATTCATTCTTTGTATTTTTAAAAAATCATAAGCCTACTTTCTGGATAACCCTAATATATAGGTCATGAAATGGCCCTTTAGATCAATTTTCCTGTGTCTTGTCTCTTTATTTCATGGTGGGAATTCAATCAAATGAGTTGTTTCTCTTCCTATCATGCTTTTTCACTGCCCAGCATTTACAGTATACACAGAAATCAGAAAAACAATGGCATTGATAATTCTAACTTTGTTTTTCAAAGCTAAATCTTTATATTTGAGGAGCTTATCTAGTTCTTTCATGGTTGCCCTTCCAAATCATCGTCATCGTCTGATTTCTTGAATGCAATTTGATTTATGACTGAGCTGAGGTACAGGAAAGTTCAATTTTTCATTGCCTACTTAAAAATTATGTAACTCATTTGTGGATATTATTATATTTGTTGTAAGTCGCTCCAAGTCTTCTTGGGCAGATGGGGTGGGATACAAATAAAGTTTATTATTATTATTATTATTATTATTATTATTATTATTTTGTTAACATTCAGCTGTGAATTTGCTTTTGTACTTTTGTCCTTGACTTTCTTCAGTAATCATGCCAAGACATTATTTTCTGTTAGTAGTTTGGTATCACCTTAAATTGTTAATTTTTAAATTGTCAATTTTCATGCTTTTCTCTTCTAAATATAATCCATCTTTATGTATGACAAGTTCACTACACAAGTTAAACAGATGGGGTGATAAAATGCAACCTTTCCTGAATCCCCTTTCAATTGGAAACTGTCCTATTTGCACATTCTGTCCTGATCATGTCCTAATAGTTGAAATTTAATTTCAGAACTAGTATGGGTCCTGGAATTGTAGCACCTAAAATGTAGTAAAGAGAACTCGGTAAATCACACATATGGCTGTATGCATTTTTAGAAAGTGATCAGTTATTTTGGGAAGATAGGGAATATCTGTCCTAAGTCCCCACTGGGGAGATAGGGTGGGATAGTAATACTTTCTCATAGGAATATTAAGCCAATTCATTCAGGGTGATTTGGATACTACCTAAGATTTTGACTTCGCAAATCCTTGGAAAAAACAACTAAATTAGCATCTTTTTTCTTCTTTTCTTCTTTTTGCTAATGGGGCATTTTTATGGATTTCATTTCAAGACAAATCAAAATATGGGGCTTGCATTCATGCATCATGTTCCATCTAAAATATAGTAATGAAAACATGTCATATCATATGGGTATTTTTGGGGTTTCACCTGTAGTCAGTGGAAGGAATGTTGCTTGCAAGTGAACCTGTCATCTTTCCCCTCCCATTTCATCACACTATTAGTATTCATTATTGCAACCTTTCAATTTGTTATTCATGAGCAACCACTTTCATAGGCATTGCTGATGAAAACTAGGAATAGGGCTTTTTCTACCTCCACAGCAAAGGCAAAATGGACCAACCTTACTATCCTTTAAGAACTTTTTTTCAAAAATAAAGAGGCTTACAGGTGTTGTGCTGTTTTTATTGAACTGTTTTTGTCCATTTAAGGTGTGTTTCAAATTGTTTTATATTGTGGCATGATGGTTTTATTTATCACTAGCTGTCCCCTGCCATGCGTTGCTGTGGCCCAGTCTGTTGATCTGGAAAATAAAGTAATGAGAAAGTGTTTGTTTCTAATCTATGTCATGTCTTTCCGCTTGTAGGTAAACAGTATTTCCTGCTGTTTCCTTGTCAGTGTTGATGTGGAGAGAGTCTGGTTTGCCTACTCTGGGACAGGCAAGATATAACTGTCGTTCTTCAGGGGTCTCTTTCAAATCTATAATACTATCTCTCTCTGTGTGTAAATCATATCTATTTATATCTATGGCTGGATGGCTCTTTGTCAGGAGGGCTTTGATTATGTTTTCTTGCCCTGGTGAAGGGAGTTGGATTGGATGGCCTTAAGTATTTTCTGTTGGTCATGGGGGTCTGTGTGGGAAGTTTGCCCCCTATTCTGTCATTCATGGGGTTCAGAATGCTCCTTGATTGTAGGTGAACTGTGAATCCCAGTGACTACAACTCCCAAATGGCAAGGGCTATTTCCCCCAAACTCCATCTGCATTCATATTTGAGCACTTGTGCCAAGTTCAGTGCAGATCCATCATTGTTTGAGTCCACAGTGCTCTCTGGATGTAGGTGGACTACAACTCCCAAACTCAAGGTCAATGCCCACCAAACCCTTCCAGTATTTTCTGTTGGTGAAGGGAGTTCTGTGTGCCAAGTTTGGGTTCAATTCCATTGTTGATTGAGTTCAGAATGCTCCTTGATTGTAGGTGAACTATAAATCCCAGCAACTACAACTCCCAAATGACAAAATCATAATTTTTGAGTGATGGCCGTACTCCTTGTGTTGTGAGACGTTTTCTTGCCAAATTTGGTGTGATTTCGTTCATTGGTTCTTTTGTTTTTAACGTACTCATTATGCACAGAGCGTGTGTGTGTGTGTGTGTGTGTGTGTGTGTGTGTGTGTGTATATATATATATATATACCTGAGGCTCTTCATCAGAGATATGCCATACAGGAACCTTTACTTCCCATCCCGCCTTGTTGCTTCCTTTTACGTCAGTCAATAGCTGCCGCGTGGCACTATGGGACGCGAGTCCTTTTCCTCCTCGATGTTTGGTATAACTAATGGAGAATAGGTGGGGAAGAAACTACAGGGATCAGCATGCACCGTGCCAAGATGGCGGCCCGCGACGCTCTTCGGGAAGTGTAGTCCCGGGCGCTGCTGAGTTGGAGAAGAAGGGTCTCTTTTTCGCCAAGATGGCGGCTCCGCCTTCGAAAGGCCTAGGGACCGGGAAGGGGCCTGGGAGCGGCTCCTTAGGCTCCTGCCTGTCCCAGCTGCACAAGGGCGCCGAGCCGGTCCTGGGCGAGGCTTTGCTGGCTCTCCTGTCGCAGCACATCAAGGAGGCCGGAGGCATCACCCGCTTCCGGGAGTGCGGGGGGCTGGTGCCGCTGCTGAGGGTCCTGGCCGGTGCCCCCAGGCCCCGCCGCACCCTCGACCTGGCCCTCAGCATCCTGGCCAACTGCTGCACCGAAGGAGGGAGCCGGACCCACGTGTGCCAGCTGGGAGGCATCCCGCCCCTCGGTGAGAGAGGAGAGAGGCTGCCTTGAGGCCTAGTCTGGAAGGCCTGAGGAGGAGGAGGGGTGGGGGAATCCATGCTCAGGCCCCTAGAGCAGGCCTGGGCAAACTTGGGCCTCCAGGTGTTTAGGACTTCAACTCCCACAATTCCTAACATATTAGGAACGTGTGTGTGTGTGTGTGCCGCGCCGGGGGGGTGAGGGGGCGCGCGCATGTGTGCGCGTGCCGGGGAGCTTGCGCCAGTGCGCATGCTCAGTTGTTTTGCCGTTTTTTGTGGTTGTTGTGCGGTTTGGATTTCTGAGTGGATTAGTTTGTACCTAGTGGGTTGTCCTTGGGGCATGGCAATTTTGGTAGAGTTTTGTGGAGGGGTTTTAGAGTTTTGCTTCCCCGTTGGATGCCAGTAGGATTTTTATATATATAGATAGATGTCAGGAGCAACCAGAAAGTTGTATTACATTTTTAACAGAGCAAAACAAACAAACAGACAAAACACAAAGTTTGCAAGCTTGGTAGTTGATTAAATGTTCTTTGACCAGTATCTGGCCACTTGGAGTGCCTCTAGTGTTGCTGCAAGGAGGTCCTCCATTGTGCATGTAGCAGGGCTCAGGTTGCATTGCAGCAGGTGGTCAGTGGTTTGCTCTTCTCCACACTCTCATGTCGTGGATTCCATTTTGTAGCCCCATCTCGTGGTGCCAGAGCGCAGTCTGTTCAGCGCCTTCCAAGTCGCCCAGTTTTCTGTGTGCCCAGAGGGGAGTCTCGCATTTGGTATCAGCCATTGGTTGAGGTTCTGGGTTTGAGCCTACCACTTTTGGACTCTCGCTTGCTGGGGTGTTCCAGTGAGTGTCTCTGTATATCTTAGAAAACTATTTCTTAAATTGACGTGCTGGTTGATATCCAAACAAGGGATGAGCTGGAGATGTCACTACCTTGGTCCTTTCACTTGGCTGCTACTTCCCGGTGGATGTCGGGTTGTGCAATACCGGATAGACAGTGTAATTTCTCCAGTGGTGTAGGGCGCAGACACTCTGTGATAATGCGGCATGTTTCATTAAGAGCCACATCCACTGTTTTAGCGTGGTAAGATGTGTTCCACACTGGGCATGCATACTCAGCAGTAGAGTAGCACAGTGCAAGGGCAGATGTCTTCACTGTATCTGGTTGTGATCCCCAGGTTGTGCCAGTCAGCTTTTGTATGATATTATTTCTAGTGCCCACTTTTTGCTTGATATTCAGGAAGTGCTTCTTGTAGGTAAGAGCATGGTCCAGAGTGACTTCCAGATATTTGGGTGCGCTGCAATGCTTCAGTGAGATTCCTTCCCAGGTAATCCTCAGAGCTCGGGAAGCTTGTCTGTTCTTAAGGTGAAAAGCACATATCTGTGTTTTAGATGGAATAGGGATCAGCTGGTTTTCCCTGTAATAGGTGGTAAGGGCACCTAGAGCTTCGGAGAGCTTCTGTTCAACCATCTCAAAGCTCCCTGCTTGAGCAGTAAAGACACGATCATCAGCATAGATGAAGCTCTATGTCCCTTCTAGCAGTGGCTGGTCATTTGTGTAAATGTTGAACATTGATGGAGCAAGCACACTCCCCTGAGGCAGGCTGTTCTTCTGTTTCCACCATCTGCTTCTCTGGCCCTGGAACTCAACAAAAAAGCTCCTGATGATGATGTCATTTGAAAGAGAAATTACTTAGCTTGTCAAAAGGGAAATTACAATTTAGATAGAGCCCAAGAATGAATTGAAAACAGCTCATATAAATTTCCTTGATAATATTTTTAGGAAGAAGATGAGAAATCTGTCCAGAAATTATCTTGTTGGAGACTTGGATCATGTCTACATTATACCACTATAGCACATAATCAATTGGCTACAATTGTCAGATAAGTAGTACTGAGCAGTGCTTGAATGAAAGACCAACAGGAAATGCCAAGGAAGGTAACTATCTTGCTCTTTAAAGTCGACAAATAACACTGTTCTACAAATTTTCAGTTTTTCTCAATTTTGGAAACGAAATGTGCTGTTTCTTAATAAATTTAACATGCTGAATTCAAATATAATAATTAAATGTGTTAATTGGCTCTGGTTTTTATGCAACAGCTATTTCAATTTTCTCCACAATAGGTAATTCGTTAATATTATGATAATGCGCCTAACCTTACTGCATGTATATAAACCATAAATATTTACTAAATTTTAGTCAAATTATATTGCCAATAGTTTATACATGAGAAATATTTATTTAATTAGTCTATTGTTTATGTTTGTGCAGCAAGAAACTATATTAGTAGGCCTAATGCAGTTGAAAAGTTTGAAAGTTTAAATGTCGCTTTAATCGTGACTTTAGTTTTATCCTGTTTGCTTCTCTTGACTTTTCTTTTGTATTCAAGGAAAGGATTGTCTCTTACAATGCTCCAGCAGTAGTCTGACAGCATTGACGGAGTCCATTTACCTTGATATCTTTTTTCCATAGTGCTTTATTTACACACGTGCGAGGCATAACTACAGTAAAAAGAACAATGTAAAATGATGTTTAACGATACTGTCTCAGTCTCTAACTGACTGACCCTCACCGTTCAAAAGTCTGGCCTTATATAGGGCTTTCTGGCTTTTGCAGACGGCACTAATACTGCGTCATCAAACTTTCGAGAATATTCTAGAATCTTCCATAGTGTAAGTCGCAACATGCATTTTTTCAAACATACATGATCACGTGATTGCTTATATCGTAAAAACTAGAGCCAATATACATTTTTAAATGTCATTTTCGTTTTCAGCACCCCAAAATCATAAAAGAATAATTATTTTCAGGCCCGCAACTTTTTCTCCGTTGAACAGTGTAATCAGACTCTGCACAAGTTACCTAACTATTTGCTTTAAAGAATGCATCATAAAATAAAGAGCTTTTCTGAAAGATTATTGTGTAGAGTATATAAAGAGAAATGCTTTAGATGATTAAAATATCTAACTACATGATCGGATATTATAGGACCTAACATGTTAATTACTGTACTGGCAAAAAGAATGAAACTGTACTCTCTAAATTGTTTCAGAATTAAAACAAATTCCCTCTTCATTTTTAAAGGAAGGAAATATTAGTAGTACTCTGACTGTATGACAGGTGCTCAGCCTTTAGCTATTGCACCTCCTGTGGCTCTCATGATACCAGTCTGACTGCATTTGAGCACAGCAGTGCTTTTTCTCCTTGAGATAATCTGACAAATGTTTATTGTGTGAAGGGGCATTTCATTGCTCTAGTAAACAAAACCCTTCTTCTCTCCTCCAGATGTCTCAAGAAACAACCCTGTCTCACAGTCCCTGTACAATCCACCATATTTCATTCTCTCTAGAGATTTGGCAATCTGCAGGAGCCATCAGATAGCTCTTGTTGCTGATGCAAAGATGTTTTCAGTTATCAGGCTAAATGCTCCCTTGCTACACCAAATCTACAATGATAGAAATAGCTCTCCTCCCTTAAGAGCCCTCTTCAGGTCAGTGATAGCAATAAATAATGACAGATTCTTCAATTGGAGAACTGCTTGCCCAATTCAATCTACTACTATGTAAAAGTGTGAATGGAGGGGCAAGAAGAGATTCCTTGTACAGATCTCACTTTGATCACAAATTAACACAGTGGATTCAGGTTATCAAATTATTCTTCTAGGTCTCATCACTGAAATATCAGCATATGAACTCTGGACTAATGCTGTGCTTGGAAATGTTTTTTTTTTTAAAAAAAACAAAACAACAAAGTATAGTTTCTAGTGTGGGGCAAAAAATGAGGGCATTGCCTTAAATAAGAATTCTGTCTATGAAATCTTCTTAAGTTCCCAATTTCTAGCTTTCCAGAATGAGACATTGAAAATAATTCATGCCTAGCATATTTATGTTTGCTCTATTTGCATTCCCTTTATTCATTTGTCTTTCATTTTTAATGCCTACTCTTTTCATAAGCTGCCTTTGGTCCAATGATGGGAAAAAAACTGAGATGTGAAATAAAATAATAAGCTGAAGGCTCAATTTAATTTTTAATTTATTAGAATGCTGAAATGGGCGGGGGGGGGGGGCTGAAGGAAAAATCAATTTGTGGAGTAAACTTCCTACTGGGGGCAGTACCCTCATGTCCTACCCCTCTATAGCTACACCTAGGCAATGCCAACATTCCTTAAACCAGGCACAGAAAGTCTGGAAACTGTGGTCCATATTTCTGGTCACTGCTGTGGTTGACTTGATAGGATCGTTGTACTAAAGCTCTTGATATTTTGTAGAAAATGCTAGTTAATACCAATTTGTCTTGGAGGTGCCTTGTATAAAGTTCCCTCCTTTTGAAAGATGTTTGAAAGGTCAAACAATTAAAGCCTACCCATCATGAAGTGGAACTGTGTGAACAGTGCCAATAGCAATATGGTGGCATATGGAAAATAATATTGGAATATTCATTTGGAAATTAGAGTGAGATCTAATTTGCCCTAATTATTATTTTGCTGCAGTTATTTCCTTGCATCTGTTCTTCCATAGTTTAGCTTTACTTACCTTTCTAAATGAAATTTCATTCTTACTTTTCTAAATGATGTGATTTCTCATTAATCATGAGATTTTTTTTCCTTTCCTTTTCCACTGACTTCCTTATTTTCCATTTCAGTTTTGCCTGATCACAGCATTTTAGGCATAGCCTTCTCGAAAAGTAATCAAATCCGATTAACATGCAGCCTTTTGATTTACAGTAGTACGCATTAATGGATTTCCATGTTCACTCAAGCTCTAAAACACTGGAAAATTCCATCTGTCAAAGGGTATACCTTAAAAAAACCAGCAGAGGAATATTTTGCCCTTGAAATTTGACTAGCTCCAAATGGGGGGTTTATTTCAACACAAAGTTAAAATGCTGATCTTCACTCAAACAGGGGTGTAGTGGTTATCATTTAGTTTTTGATCTATCAGAATATAAATTGTATATTGAGTTGAAGGCATCCCCACTCATGCCCCTGTTCTTTGGCCAAACAGAAATTCCAATGATTGAAGATAAGGTTTTCTGTTTTAAAGGTGGGTATGGTGATACTATTGGAAATTATAGCTACATTTTTGTAACTCTGTTTTTTTCTGGTTGATTAAATTATTTCTATAGTAAAAATATTTCCTGTTAGCCAGTTGAGTGCGAGTTATAGTAATGATTAAAATTAGACTTGTGCTACATAATACAGGTTGAATATCCCTTATCCAAATTGCTTGGGCCCAAAATTACTTTTTGAATGTTGAGTTTTCTGGATATCACAATTCTTGTATTTGCATATTATTCCTAATGAAATATTTTGGCAAGGGGATACAAGTCTAAACATGAAATTCATTTAAATTTCACATATACCTTATACAAGGAAGAAACCATGAAAATGAACAAAATCTGGCTACCAGTATTAAAAAAACTCAAAAATTACAACAGCAAAACAACAGTAAACAATCAGGCACATCAAATCACCTCTCAAAGAAAGATTCCCCCAGGCACTTCCAAGCCATTAAATGCTAATCAAGGTGGTCAGTTGAAACATTCACACCTAGCTCCAGCAGACAAAAGTCCTTTGTCCCACCCTGGTCTTTCCACAGATATATAAACCCATTTTTCCTACTTCCAACAGACCTCACTACCTCTGAGGATGCTTGCCATAGACACAGGCGAAACGTCAGGAGAAAATACCTCTAGAACATGGCCATATAGGCCGGAAAAATCTACAACAACCCAGTGATTCCGGCCATGAAAGCCTTCGACAATACATTTCATACTGTTGATAATTTTGGTTATGAAACAAAGTTTGTGTACATTGAACAAAGCCAGACAAGAACGGTGCAACTATTTCAGCTTCCCATATAGATTATTTTGGAAGATTTTGGAATTCTGGATACAGGATGCTCAACCTGTACTCTATTGCCCAAAATTTCAGAGTTTGTGTAAACGTGAAAAAGCCCACTGAAAGATTTTTATTATTTAAATGTAAATAGAATTGTGATACATTTCTTAATGCATAGATTCTTCTTCAGTAAGAAAGATGTGATAAGAAGTCGAACATTTTGATGACAGATAAGATTGTATAGAATTTTGTTTGAAAACAGTCTAATTGGTATTTATTTCAGAAGCTTTACAGGCTCGCTTTTGTCTGAATGGAACATTGGTACAGATCACTGTGATCCATGGAGCTGATTAATTTAAAAGTCCTGAGTTTTTCTATAAAAACAGCTTATACAAACAAGTTAACATTCTGATGTCATTTGCCTGCATTTATCATAGTTTAGAAACAAATGGTGTCTGTCTGTATGAGTTTTATAACTAAACAGGAGGTATGGTGGATAAAGAAAATGATCCCCTGCTACTAAATGCAAAACAGAACTTTATGAAAGAACACCAAAAGAAAAGGAAACAAAAACTAGGATTTTAAAAAGAAAACTTGATATGACCTAGGTCTGGAAGGCTCATATTCCTTTAAAAATATTAATTTCGGTTGGAACTACTTGACAATATAGCTATACTGATGACAGAATGGGGGTCTCTATTTCTGACACCAAACCTGCTTAAAATTAAACAATTGGGTAGTACAGAAGTATCAAATGTATGGGCCAAAGTGAATTTAGGGAAACATAAGGTGGACAAGACTACAGATATCTGGTACAAGGAATGGGAAAGTGTGATCCAGGGTCACAGGTCATCACCAAACAATTTTTGTCACCCATTAAGCATCCCAGGATACCCCAAACCTTGAATCCTTTTATTTATGTAAAAGTGGATGAAAAATTACTCCTAAACTAGCAAAAAGCTACCTCTTTATCCCAGATTATCAAGGCAGAAAATCGCACAATATCTGCTTTGAATGGGGTCCCTTCCACACAGCTGAATAAAATCCCAATTATCTACTTTGAACTGGAATATATGACAGTTTGGACTCAGATAACCCAGTTCAAAGCAGATATTGTGCGATTTTCTGCCTTGATAATCTGGGATAAAGGGCTGTATGGAAGAGCCCATAGTGAGCAAGCAAGGGGTCTCATGCAGCAGATTTGTGGTATGATGAAAATGCAATATATTCTTAATTATTTAAATTTGATTACTGTGTCTTATTCCAGGAGCTGGAAGAGCATACCAAAATAACTTGTTTTAGGCACTATCTCAAGCAACTAAAATGTTGGTGTTATTGAGGGTTGTTGGGGTGGGCAGTGCCATTTTCTGCCCAGCTTCAGACAGCAACATGCAAACAATAGTATAAATGACTTATTTTAAATCCTCGAACCAATTTAGTTTGGCCAACTAGAAAAGGAGACTATTTAACCCATTTACCATTTCCATACTGAACTTTCCATGGTGGGCATGTATTTTGCTAGCCTGTGAAAAATAGGCACATTTTCTCCCTAAAATTATAGAAAGGGCTATTTTTAAACCAAATTGAACTAGCCAAATGAAATTATCTTCATTGTGTTGCCGTGAAAGAATTGATGCATGATCAGTGGGTGAGATTTTTTTATTCTCCCCGAAGAAGAATTGAAGAAATTTACCAATACGATGACAACTTAAGTATAACAAAATAAGGAGAGTTGAAAGGACTTTGACAGTTTTCATTAACAGTGTTGTCTGAAGGAAAATGCCTACTTTGCCACTTTTGGCAGTAAGCTAAGAAGGCAGTACAGGAACCATAATTACTCTAGGCCCTGAGCCAAGTAATTCTGTGGCAGCATTATCATGCAAAACACGTTAAAGGTCTGACAGAAAGTAGAGATTATCTGTATAATTCCTTTTCAAAATGTCTTGCTCTTAACTTAAAACTAGCTCCCAGTCATATATATAATTTGTTTTTTAAAAGTGAGTTTTACCTCTTCAAACTTTTTAAATATAAAGATCAAAAAAGAACAATATAATCATGTTTACTTCCATAAAGCATCATACAAGAGTTGTATCTTTTAAAAACTTTGTAATATACTTCTACGTTTGTTTATTTGGGGCTTTTACATTTATCTTTCCCTAAATTAGGGCCTTAAAATCAATAAAAGGTGAGCACCCACATCTCACTGAAATCAATGAGACTCTTAACTTACAAATAAGCATTTTCATCTCGTTCAGTAGAACATAAGCACATCTTGCTTTTCTTACTCTGGGTCATGCCTTATGTATAAGTTATTAAATCTTGAACAGTTAGTTATCCTTAAGATGACTAAACTGTTAAAAGTAAATGTTTATTATCTGATGATCTTTATTTGAAATTGAAATGTTTGGTATAGTTTAGTTCTGTCTTTGAATAAGTTCACTTATTTAATTTAATTCCACTACCTCAAATAATACATACCTAACCTATGATTGACTTGACAGCTAACATTTTGAGTCTACTCTAGGGGCCATTTCACACAGCCATATAACCCAGAATATCAAGGTGGAAAATCCCACAATATCAGCTTTGAACTGGGTTATCTGGATCCAGACTGTCATATAACTCAGTTCAGAACAGATATTGTGGGATTTTTTGCCTTAATATTCTGGGTTATATGGCCGTGTGGAAGGGCCCCTAGAGTAGGTATGCATTATTTGGTGTAGTGGATCATTATTTCCTGACAAAATGAGCAGCAATTATCCATCATGTTGTATTGTTACTTAATAAAGGAGTCTAGCAATTTTGTAATGTCAGATTAAATAGTGGGATTTAAATAAGTGTCAACATCATCCAACAATTGCTTTAATTGATCGATTCTTTTTGGGATTTGGGCCAGTACATGCCATCATCTATGCTCACTGTTTCTAAATCCACTATTTCTAATTAGAGTTTAGATCAGGAGCACTACTTTACCACTTCCTTTTCTTACTTGTTTAAATTGACTTATAATGTTCAGATTAATTGACTCTTATGTATGAATCAGTAGGATTTGCTTCCAACTAAACCTATATAGAATTAGTCTTTTGGGATAAGCACAACACCACAGAACAACCTTAGGTATTCGTTAACATCAGATAATTCTGTTTGGAAAGAGAACAGTTCCTAATAGGAATCTTGACAAGCCAAGGTGATGGTCTATTTTACAAGGGCAAAGTGACTTGATTACTATTGATCTCAGTTTCCTTGAATTAGAGATAGTTAGAAAATGGAAAATGCTTTTTCATGTTTGGCTTCACAGTTATCCTCTGAGTTTTCTCTTCATTAGTTTTGCAATTATCTGAGCAATGTTACTTTATCCTTCTATAAAATAATAAAACAAAGTTGATTAAAACACAGAATTTCTGGTGAATCAACAAATGCCATCTCTTCTATTCCCATGTTGTTCTGTCCTCTAAAGCACTTCATAACCTCATTGACTGCTGAAACTCTCAAAGTAAAACTACATACATAACACAAAAAGCAATCTAATGTTTGGACCATGCCTCTCCTTTCACACTGAAGAGGTTGCTGAACTAAAAGTTCATGAAACACATCTAGAAATACAAGAATGAATGGTTTTATAAAATGACCCTTCCTGTGTATTATTCCAAATAATTTATCTGATATGTCAACATATTTACTTGGAAGTAAGAGATGTTCATCCAAGTAAGAAGACGCCAATGATGATCTCTGGTTCTGTTCTCAGAATTACTGGAGACATTTTTAAAATCTTCTCTTTATTTTCAAGTGGTTACTGTGAATATGTCACTGTTTGCACAGGAAGTCCCTGAATTACAAATATCCAGCTTACAAATGACTCATAGTTACAAATGGGAATGAGACAACAAGAAGTGACATAAATCTATCTCTTGGAAGGGAAATTCACTTTTGGAAGAGTTACCAAGGGGAGAAGGTGCCTCCACTGAAGTTTTCCAGCAATCCTTGTTTGCACAACAAGCCATTTTTTTCAAAATCCAGTTGTCACAGGGATGGTAAAACAAACACCACTGGGGCGTTAACCCTTCTCTTTGCTATCTAAAGTTAAAAAAATTAGCTGGTGTTTCACTTTTAAAATGTACCTGTTCTGACTTACAAACAAATTCAACTTAAGAACAAATATATAACTTGGGGACTGCCTGTATTTAGGATTGCTACTTGATCGCAATCATACCACTATTGCCACAAAAACAAGGAAAATGTCACACAATTTTCTGTACACATTTATATGTGTGTGTCATATTTATTTACTAAACTGCGGTCCATTACAATAGCTACCCTCAATGAATGGTAACTATTTTTTGTGTGACAGCTATTCTGAATTTTCCAATTTCTAAGGCACAGGACTTTTTGAGAGAAAAGGCAGGCCATATATAGCTGAAAGGAACAATTTAGAGGTCCATCTACAAGCCCTAGATGGAAAAGGCATTATCTTCTGAACACTGATGGGCATTGCATTAAAAAAAATATTTCTTCCAAACCCTGATGGCATTCCATTCTGAAAAAAATGTAAGATAATACTAAGGCCCTTTCTACACTGCCACATAAAAATTAAGATTATCTGCTTTGAACTGGATTATATGGCAGTGTAGACTCATATAAACCAGTTCAAAAATTCAGTGGATTATCTGATTTGATAATCTGGATTATATTGCAGTGTAGAAAGGGCATAAAAGCTGCTGCTGATAATGATAATTATAGTCATCATGACCACCATTTCTTCAATGCCCTTTTCTTACAAAAAGTGAAAACTTGGAGGAGGGGAGAAACTTGTGCATTGTGCATATCAAATACATGCAAATTAAATGCAATAAAGTGTTACATATTTGGAAGCAATGCCATATACCATTAACATATTCTATTATAGGTCAATCAGTTGACCTAAAACCAGTATTTTAAAAGTAGTCGATCACATCCCAACAAATACTTGATTGTTGACATTCTATAATAGTTTTCTTGCTGTTCCCAGAGGTTCCTTATAGCATCTCATCATGAGTTTATATAATAATAATAATAATAAGTCATATCAACAGGTGTTCTGTTGAAAGAAGCATGCAATTGTCATTGGAACCTTGTACCGGTAGTTTTGACATTCTTCTTTTTTAACATTTTCTATTCTTGTAATGATTTCTTTGTTTCCTTTTTGTTGCCTAGGTAGCTTTCATTATTTTCCTCACTGAGGAATTCTTTACACCATGAGCTTTATGCTTTCCTCTTCATTTTTATGGATGTTGTTTTTCTCTTATTTTTTATTCCCCCACCTTCCAAGTTGCCTGTTTGCCTTTTATTTCTTCTGTGGAAAAATCATTTAAAGAATTTTAAAGATATTTGCCTTAAGGATTTTCGCCTACCTGATCCCAACTGAAAAATTTAAAAGTTTATAAAGAATGGTTTTAATCAATACTTTATTAAAATGTTCCATTTTCTTTACTGTACTGACTAGGATGGATGGGGAATGGTACAGTAAAAGTGTGGTGTATTGGTTAGGGTATTGCAGCCACACTGTAGAATTAATGCAGTTTGACATTACTTTGAATGACATGGCTCAATGCTATGGTATCTTGGGAGTTATAGTTTTACAATATTTTTAGCCTTTTCTGACAAATACTGCTACTTTGCTTATGCCACAGTAGCCACTGATACTTTACCATTTCCTGAGGTACATCTATATTGTAGAATGAATGCTGTTTGAACTTCTTTAACTGTCACGGCTCAATGCTATGCAATCATGGGACTTGCAGTTTGGTGAGGCACCAACATTTATTTCTTTTGCAGAGAAGGCTAAAGGTATTGTAAAACTAATAGCCCATATTTACATACCATTGAGCCATAGTAGCTAAAATGAGGTCAAACTGCATTCATTATACAGTGTAGATACACTTTCAGATTGTAGTTCTCATCAAGTTATAAATTACATTGAAGACCTTTCATTAGTTAGCAAGATTCAATTGCCCCACAGGGTTGTTGTAGGCAGAGGCGGCCCTAGGTAATTTTCAATGGTAAGCAAACAGCATTTTGCCCCCCCCCCCACCAAACCAATTATTGAAAAATTATATATATATATATATGTATGTATGTATGTATATGTATATATATGGGGGGCATGGACACATTTTGGCCCTCCAAGTACTTTGGACTTCCTACTGGCTGTTTGGAATTGTGGGAGTTGAAGTCCAAAACACATGGAGGGCCGAAGTTAGCCCATGCCATCCATACACACACACACACACACACTAGCTGTCCCCTGCCACACATTGCTGTGGCCCAGTCTGGTGATCTGGAAAATAAGTAATGAAAAAGTGTTGGTTTCTAATAGATGTAATGTCTTGATGTTTGTGGGTAAACAGTATTCCTTGTTGTTTCTTTGTAGGTGTTGATGTAGAGATTATCTGGTTTGCCTACTCTGGAACATGCAACATATTATTGTCCTTCTTTAGGGGTCCCTTTGAAATCAATATTATATCTGTCATATACATATGTATGTGTGTGTGTGTGTGTGAATCATACCTCTCTCTCTCTCTCTCTCTCTCTCTCTCTCTCTCTCTCTCTCTCCATGGCTGTATGGCTCTTTGTCAGGAGGGCTTTGATTATGTGTTCTTGCCCTGGTGAAGGGCATTGGACTGGATGGCCTTAAGGCAGCATTTCTCAACCTGGGGGTCAGGACCCCTAGGGAGTTGCAAGGGAGTGTCAGAAGGGTCGCCAACAACCACCAGAAAACACAGTATTTTCTGTTGGTCATGGGTGTTCTGTGTGGCAACACAGAACACCCACGTGCTCTGTGGCCCAATTCTATCTTTGTTTGGTTTCAGAATGCTCTTTGATTGTCGGTGTACTATAAATTCCAGTAACTACAACTCTCAAATGTCAAGTTTTTTTCCCCCACACTCTATCTGTGTTCACATTTGGGCATATGGAGTATTCGTGCCAAGTTTGGTCCAGATCCATCATTGTTTGAGTCCACAGTGCTCTCTGGATGTGGGTGAACTACAACTCCCAAACTCAAGGCCCACCAAACCCTTCCAGAATTTTCTGTGCCAATGGGTTTTTGGTCTGCATAAATAGGAGTCTAGTGTCTAGATCCAGGGAAGTAATGCTACCCCTCTGTTCTATTCTCTGTTATGACTTTTATTTTATTGTTTTGTATTACTGTTATTGCTTTTATTATTGATGTGTTGTGGGCTCGGCCTCATGTAAGCTGCACCGAGTCCCCTGAGGAGATGGTAGCAGGGAATAAATAAAGTATTATTATTATTATTATTATTTTGCCTTGGTCAAACTACACCTGGAATCACTGTGTTTAATTCTGGGCACCACCACTGAAGGGAGAGGTTGACTCTAAGATGGGAAGTGTTCAGAGGAGGGCAACTAAAACAATCAAAGGTCTGGAGAACAAGCCCAATGAGGAGTGGCTTAAAGGGCTGGGCATATTTAGCCTGCAAAACAGAAGGCTGAGGGGAAACATGATGAGGGCCATGGATCAATATATGAGGGGAAGTCCTAAAGAAGAGGGAGCAGGCTTGTTTTCTCCTGCCTTGGGAGACTAGGACACACTGGAACAATGGCTTCAAACTACAGGAAAGAAAGGAGATTCCAGATGAGCATGAGGAAGAACTTCCTGGCTGTAAGGAGAGCTGTTCAGCAGTGGAACTCTCCTTCTCTGCCCTGGAGTGTGTTGGAGGTTCCTTTCTTTGAAGGCTTTGAAATAGAGGCTGGATGGACATCTGTTGAGATGATTTGAATGTGCTTTTCTTGCTTCTTGGCAGGGTTTACCTGTATTAAAGCTGAAGGAGGTTGGACTGGATGGCCCTTGAGGTCCCTCCCAACTCTTATTATTATTGAAGCTGGATTGCCACATGTTGGGCTTTTATTGTGGTTTTTCTATTATTAGTAATAACTCATTTTACCCAAAAAAAAAATCTCAGTAAAGATCCCTGCAAAGCTTTGCAAGGGAGGGGGAAGGAAGGGAGGGAGGGAGGGAGAGAAGAAGGAATAGGCAAACTTGGGCCCTCCAGGTGTTTTGGGAATTGTGGGAGTTGAAGTCTAAAACACCTGGAGGGCCAAAGTTTGCCCATGTGTGCTATAACAGCCTGTCTCGCAAGAAGGACCACCCACCCACCCGACCCTTCCCGGCAGAGGGTTGTGCAGCTAGCTGCCTCCCTCTCTTCTCACTGGCGTCATTGGGGCGGAGAGGTGTTCGCGGCTTGGCTGCAGGGCGAGCGGAAGTTCGCTGGGGCGATATAAACACTGAATGGAGCAAGAAGGGAAGGAGGGAGGCAGGGCTTCTCACAGGCCTGGTTAACCCTTTCAGGACCCTACAAATGAGAGGGGAGCAAGAAGGGATGCAGTTGGGCACAATCCCTTCAACTAGCATGGCTCGATTGGGTTATTTTATTGATACAAAAGCACAGTTATGTCACAGCAAACAAGATCTATCTGCTGGATTATTATTATTATTATTATACTTCTTCTTAAGGTCTATCTACAAGAAGGGATGCAGTTGGGCAAAATCTCTTTAACTGCCCTCGTTCTATTATTGTTGTTATGTCGTTGTTATTATATTATATTATAATTATTCCTCTTGAGCTCCATCTCCCAGAAAAAATAGTTATCTAAATTCCTCTGCTTATTTGGGCTCTGCACATAAACTAAAACATTAAAAAGGAAACTATACGTGAGATGCAAATTGGTTGCATAAAACAGGCAAACGGCAGGCAGGTTTGTGTAGCTCCGTGGGTCCAGGAAGGCACGAAGCAGCAGAAGGAAGGAGGCTGGGGGGCTCCTCCTCCCTCCTTGCTCCATTCAGTGAGCCAGTCGCTTCACTGGGGTTGGAGAACAGAGGCCCAGGGAAGGAGGCCTAAGGTGGCCCCCACCAGGAGCAGCAGCGGCACAGCGTGGGCCAGGCACTCTGTTGGAAGGAAGGAAGGAGGTAGCTAAGGAAGGAGGCCAGAGGCGGCCTTCATACCTCTGTCTTTCAACTGGCGAACTTCTATCAGTGTGCTGCAGAGCCCTCGCGCGCTCCACGTGCAGCTTCGTGCTCTCTCACTGAGAGCCCCATGCGCAGGCGCAGTATTTCCTGGGCTGCCATGCCCGGGCACCTCTGGGTCCTAGCGCCCTACGCACTCGTGTAATCTGTTTATTGTATTGAGCCGCTCCTGGTCGAGGGGCATTTACGCCCCTGGCAAAACAAAATGACCGCTTACTTTGCGTAATGGATGAGCCGCCCCTGGTTGTAGGATAAAATATAGAAGTGTAGCCTTTGCTAGAGCTATCCATTTTTGAACACTGATATTCACTGTTGACTTGCCCATATCTACCATCCTGCATCACTCCAATGTGTAGACCTCTTCTGTTCCCTCATTCACTAAATCAGGGGTTCTCAAACTTTTTCAACCATGGAGCCCTTTTTAAATGAAAAGTTTCTTGTGGAACTCTAAGAAATGCTTATATATACCTCTGGTGGTGGCACTCTCATGCTGCACACTAGTTTTCTGCTTGGACAGGGCGAGCCATACTTATATAACCCAGAGCACTCTCAATCCTTGTTTTTAGAGATGTTTATATAGGGGAGAGTTAATCTTTAAGAACTATCACAATATTTAAAGCATAGAATCCCGTGGGTCACTCTTAAAAATTATTCCAAGCAGCCTTTTCTGGGTTGGAAGAGTGTGGTATCTTGAAATGGAAAAAAGGATAAGGGCTTTCCCCAGTTCCTCTTCCTGTGTCCATTTGGGTGTGTGGTCTTGACCAGGGCACCTGCTTGCTTTGGGCGCGGGGAGCTAACTGTTCTGTTCCTGCCTCAACATGCCTCCCTCCCAGCCCTTCATTGTGTGAACCCAAGGAAGCATGCCGGGAAAGCCTCCCTCTTCCTCAGGCTGCAAATCCTAGTGGCTTGGATGCCACCAGGACCAGTGCTTCTCCTCTCCTCCCTTCCAAACAGGAGAAGCAACAGTGGGTGGCATCACTCTTCTTCTTGGCTGAGCCTTTTTTGCCTTGCACTTTCCTCTCCTGCTAACAGCAAGCAGACACCAGAATTGAAAGGAGCCAGGAGAAGAGGCACACACACAAGAGAGCAGGAGTGGGAGGTGCACCTACACACACAAATGTACACACACAAACACAAAACATACATCCCTCCATCTAGCAAACAAGGGAGGGCTCTTGAGCCTTGGCATATTTCTGCATGGATTGGGCATCATGGATTGGGGATCATTTTAGCGAGCCCCTGCTGCCACTGCCACCTCCAGAGCAACCTCTGCTGCTGGGCTGCCCCTGCCTCATGCTGCTTTCTGTTGCCACTCTCTCTCTGCCCACTGCCTGGGGCTCCAAACCATTTATGGAAGTCACTCTTGGGCTGCCAGCAGCCTGTGGCTTCCCTGCTTCACTGCCTCCTCCTCTGTGTAGCAGGAGTATCACCCGCAGGGTTAAGGAGGAAAGGGAAAAGAGGATGATAAACAGCTGCCTACCCCACCACCACAAACACGCCCGGCTTCTCACCCTCAACTCCCAATTTAGAACCCCAGAGGGGTTTACTCAGGGCTGAAAGGTGAAAAATGTACCTTAACCCAGTGGAAGCAGGTGCTTCCGGTGGCAAATTCTTCTGCCACTTTGACAGTGGGGGAGAGACCAGCTGACTTTCTCCATCACCAATTGCATGGGGAGTGGGTGGGAAGCATGGAGCTTCTAACTGTGCCTCACAGAGCCCTAAGGGCTCTGCAGAGCACACTTTGAGAACCTCTGCACTAGATCATATATTTGTTTGTATGCAAATATATTGCAAGTAAAGTTATGAACTTGTTACACTCACCAAATTCTGCGTCCTAGGATGCTGCCAGCCTGTTTTGGAGACAGAGGCCATGCTGGCTATTATATGACATCGTTTGACTTCTGGTGGAGGTCAAAATCACACAACTGGGTGGAAGCATTCTTGGACATTTCCCTCACAACACTGGAGGGTGCTTGTGTTGTTCTGGCTCCGATGGAGAGCAATGCATCACCAAGAGGGAGTTATGCTCAGGGTGACAGATTCATATCGCTGCCTCTCTCTTTCCTCCACAAAGCCAGGCAAAGCAGTTGCCTGTTTAATGTATTTTACAAAGAAAAATAAAGTGTGGTCTTTAATTTGCCAAGTTCTGAGTATACTGAGTATGGAACTAGTTATTGTTAAGCTTTTGCTTTTTTAGTTCAATTACTCTTCTAGTATTGTCTTACACATGTGGTATAAAGGAGGATAAAATATAAATTTAGCAAATAAATAAGCATTTTTCAAATCCCCTTTAAAGAACAAGCACACTATGATATAATACATGGCTTATAGAATTAGTCCTCAAGATTTCCACTTAAAAGAATAATGTACCAGGTAATGAATTTCTTTCTTCCTAACACTCTGGAGAATTGCTGCCAGCCAGACCTACTAATATTGAATTAGGGAATCTGACATATATTAAGTTAACATTTTTATGGATCTAAGGTCCAAATGGAGATTCTCTGTTAAGCATTTGGTTTTCCATCTCTTCAAAAGCTGCATTTCTTGATATGACTTCCAAGAGCTATTAGTGAAAGGGGAAGAGATATGTGAAACTGATTCAAAATTTCCAGAGCAAAATGTATTCAAAGCCAGTGTCATTGTGGTATACTATTTGCAGCGTTTGATTAGTTAAGCTTGGGCTTGGCTGTGAAGTTTATTAATTTGGGCCAGTTATTCATGTCTCTCAGCTCATCCTCCTTCACAGAGTTGTGTTGAAAATATACTGAGGAATACTTCTGTTTAATTATCTGAGATCATTAGCAGAATGGTGAGATAAATATGTGATAAATATTGGATAAACATAAGTCAGCCTATAGCCAAAGCCAATGGACCAGTACAGTATATTGCACAAAGGGTAAGTTCACACATTTGTGTTCATTCCTGGACCACTTCAAGAGCAATCAAATTTCTAGGTCTACAGAAAGCCAAAATGGTCTTGATGGTGTCAATTGTCTCTGATATTATGATGCTTTGCAATTCAGAGAGAAACGATGCGTTAAATGTCAACACTAAGCCATTTCACTTGTCATTAATTCACAAGTCTCATTAGTTTTTCTAGGGTGCAAAAGGTGGCAATGGATAATGAAGGTTTGTGGCGTGCACTTGGTGGAACTGGGTTATGTCTAAGGCTAGTATTCTTTGAATATTTGGTTGGGGATGGGGCTTTTATGGGGTGAACATAGGCGAAGGGAAGACACTATCAAAGGCCTCATAGAGAGAGTTACAGCCCCATTGACATATACCTAGTCAAAATAAATCCCTTTGAATTTAATGAGACCTATTGCCAGGTAAGTTGTACAACTTTCATGTTTATTCTCTACTTCCTGGAAAGACTACTATACATTATTATTTGGATTAAATTCTGATGCAAGTAATTGTTGAAATGGTTTAAAATATTTTGTTGGATTAGACAAATGAATGTCTAGAATGTGAGGATGTGAGCATGATGTGGCTGCAACATCCATCGCCCCATTGATTATCATGATTGATTCATCTAAAAACCTCACACATTTATGTAGTTCTATATATATATTTAGGATGTTATTTCAAGGTAAGCTTTCTAGTCAACAGAGGAGTGATTCTCAAGTGAAACAATAAATAGTTTTAGCCATTTTCTTCTTGCAATGACTTAAAATGTCTGTTTTGCACAGACAATAGCATTTTTAGCACAGGCCATCTGTTATTTTCAGGACAGAAAATGCTGTAGTTTGAGACCTATTCTGCATAAAATTCACATGTGGATACTTTTGTATAGAAGTAGCATTTTCTGCATAGGTTACAGTGGTTTGTGTATTCTATGTTTTGTGTAAAAATATTTTCTACACAAAAAGTGCTGTTTCTTTTGCAGGAGATGAGATTTTCTATGCAAAATGACTATCTTAAATTTTTCATAAGCTAATTCTCAAACAGTACATTCTTATTAATCTAGGGTTCTTCTTATTAAAGTTTCTCAATTCTGTTTAATTTAAGTGTTTATTTGGAACAAATGACAATCTGTTAATAACCGAGAGATTTATAACAAACCCTTCCACATAGACCACCAAAAATCCAAAGAATAGAAACAAATAAATGAAAGTGGTTAGAAATCCACTTCTCCTTTTGAAAAATGCCTTTCAAACATGTTACATAGCACATAAAATCCATGCAAACCTTTTCAAACCTGAATTACCTTTCCTGGTGTATCAGAAAAATCTGGAGAGATTGAATGATGCATTCTTGGAAGGACACATGGGATTCTGGATTTAAAGGTTGAAAGGATGTAAAACAAAACATGAACGCAAGACATCAACCAGCTTTTGGCCTACATTAATGAAATATTGCTTTCAGAGTAATTTTATTTGCAAGCTGGCAATTCTTTTGTGTTTTAAAAGCTATTCTTATCTAAGTACTAAGAAATGCTAATTTAAAAAGCAACTATTTTGTATTAGAGTTTTACATGCCTTGTTATTTTTGTGAATAATGATAATAAAGTATTAGAAATACAGAACCTGTAACAAAACACATTTCACCAAAAAGAAAAGACAGAAATGTAATAAAATCCTCAAGTTATCCCCAAACTTGATTTCATTTCTCCATGGCATCTAAATGACCCTTTCACAGGAGATTGCTTTGGTAAGCAAGATTTTTCTACTGTGTCTCAGATTTCTGGGTCTTACCAATAAATGTGCATTAATCCATGTGGTCTGGTTTTGACTGATACTCTGCTGGAAACATCACTGAGCATTTTAAAATGAAGCTGAAACGAGAAAGGATTGCATTTCAGATTTGGATTAATGTTATCCATTATCTCCTGCCATTATAACTTTTGAAACAGGAACTTTATACAAAGTGGATGACATAGACAGAAATCTTATGTCTGACACAGAGAATGACTAATTGATCTATGTACCAACTTTGGATTCCACAGCTCTATGACTACTGGTTGGCAGAACTAAAAATGTGGAGCAAAACTGTCGTATGCTGCAGAACTATTTCCTTTTACTTAATTATTGGGATTCAGATTAAAAAAAATTCAGAAAAATTATTCTACAGTAACATTATAAACATAATTTTATAGAAATATGATTTAATATGTAGCCCTTAAAGAAATGCATTTTAATATATGTATTTGTAGCATTTTTACATTGTTTATGTGTTTTAATTATTTTTCAACCCACCTTGAGCCATGAGGAGAGGCTGGTAAGACATAAAATTACCCCTCTCCCCCTTCTCCTTCCTCTTCCTCTTCTGGCCATGTAGTTTAAACCTAGACATATTCAACATATCAGGATTAATTTTACAGTTTTCACATTTGTAGTGCACACATATTCACAAAAATAAAGAGAAAGAACTAACATTCTGTGTTTGGTGTTTGACCTTTGGGAAAATAAAAGAAACTTTAAAAATAAAGTACAATGAGAGTAATGACATCAATAATCGAATTAATGTCAATGTACTGTAAATGCTTCTGGAAAGTGATGAATGAATAGGGGGTCATATTTTGAATATACCATTAAAGAAAAGAGCATTTAAGTTACACAAAACAGACATGTTCCACTGATTTTAGTGTATCTGTTTTAAGCTATAGTAGGTTTAGGACAGGAGGGTCAAAATCATTTTCACCAAGGGCCACATCAGCCTTATGGTTGCCTTCAAAAGATTGTTTATAATTGTTGTTGTTGTTCATTTGTTCAGTCGTCTCAGACTCTTCGTGACCTCATGGACCAGCCCACACCAGAGCTCCCTGTCGGCCGTCACCACCCCCAGCTCCTTCAAGGTCAGTTCAGTCACTTCAAGGATGCCATCCATCCATCTTTCCCCAGCATAATTGTTTTCTCTAGGCTTTGCTGTCTCCTCATGATGTGGCCAAAGTACTTCAACTTTGTCTCTAGTATCCTTCCCTCCAATGAGCAGTCGGGCTTTATTTCCTGGAGGATGGACTGGCTGGATCTTCTCGCAGTCCAAGGCACTCTCAGCACTTTCCTCCAACACCACAGTTCAAAAACATCTATCTTCCTTCGCTCAGCCTTCCCTAAGGTCCAGCTCTCACATCCGTAGGTTACTACAGGGAATACCATGGCTTTGACTAGGTGGATCTTTGTTGCCAGTCTGATGTCTCTACTCTTTACTATTTTATCGAGATTGGACATTGCTCTCCTCCCAAGAAGTAAACGTCTTCTGATTTCCTGGCATCTGCAGTAATCTTTGCACCTAGAAATACAAAGTCTGTCACGGCCTCCACATTTTCTCCCTCTATTTTCCAGTTGTCAATCATTCTTGTTGCCATAATCTTGGATTTTTTTATATTTAGCTGCAACCCGGCTTTTGCGCTTTCTTCTTTCACCTTGATTAGAAGGCTCCTCAGTTCCTCGCTTTCGGCCATCAGAGTGGTGTCATCTGCATATCTGAGGTTGTTAATGTTTCTTCCAGCAATCTTAACCTCAGCCTTGCATTCATCAAGCCCCGCACATCCTCGCATGATGTGTTCTGCATACAAGTTTAAAAGGTTGGGTGAGAGTATGCAACCTTGCCGTATGCCTTTCCCAATCTTGAACCAGTCTGTTGTTCCGTGGTCAGTTCTTACTGTTGCTACTTGGTCCTTGTACAGATTCCTCAGGAGAGAGACAAGGAGGCTTGGTATGCCCATCCCACCAAGAACTTGCCACAATTTATTATGATCCATGCAGTCAAAGGCTTTAGAATAGTCAATGAAGCAGAAATAGGTGTTTTTCTGAAACTCTCTGCCTTTTTCCATTATCCAGCGGATATTGGCAATCTGGTTTCTCGTTCCTCTGCCTTTTCTAAACCCAGTTTGAACATCTGGCAGCTCTCGCTCCATGTATTGCTGGAGTCTTCCTTGCAAGATCTTGAGCATTACCTTACTGGCATGAGAAATAAGGGCCACTGTACGGAGGTTTGAGCAGTCTTTCGCATTTCCCTTTTTTGGTATGGGGATATAAGTTGATTTTTTTTCCAGTCTGATGGTCATTCTTGTGTTTTCCATATTTGCTGGCATATGGCATGCATCACCTTGACAGCATCATCTTTTAAGATTTTAAACAGTTCAGCTGGGATCCCGTTGTCTCCTGCTGCCTTGTTGTTAGCAATGCTTCTTAAGGCCCATTCAACCTCACTCCTCAGGATGTCTGGTTCTGATTCATTCACCACACTGTCAAAACTATCCTGGATATTATTATCCTTCCTATATAGATCTTCTGTATAGTCTCGCCATCTTCTCTTGATCTCTTCAGCTTCTGTTAGGTCCCTGCCATCTTTGTTTCTTATCGTATCAATTTTTGCCTGAAATTTACCTCCAATGTTTCTAATTTTCTGGAAGAGGTCTTTTGTCCTTCCTATTCTGTTGTCTTCTTCCACTTCCATGCATTGCTTATTTAAAAATAGTTCCTTATCTCTTCTGGCTAACCTCTGGAATTGTGCATTTAACTGGGCATATCTCCCCTTATCACTGTTTCCTTTTGCTTTCCTCCTTTCTTGGGCTACTTCCAGTCTCTCAGCAGACAACCATTTTGCCTTCTTGGTTTATAATTGTAGGCTTGTATAAATTTAACCATGTTGCCCTGGAACTGAAAGCCTTGTAGGCCACATAAAATGATGTGGAGAACCGGATTTGACCCTTGGGCCTAACCAGAAGTCTATTGTATACCATGCAGCTGTGGACAAGTCTACATGAAGACCGCCAAATGTACCACCTAAATGCAAATCAAAGAACATATGAGACACTGCAAACTAATTGAACCAGAGAAGTCAGCTTGATGAACAAACCGCGACACAGAATATTATTTGATAACAGAGAAATACTGGACCACGCTGACAAATATCATGTCAGACTGCAGAGAAAACCCATTGAAATCCACAAGCACGTGGGCAATTTCAACAGAAAGGAGGAACAAACCTCTTAAGATGCTTGCCACATATTAGGATGAAATGTAAGGAAAGGATGCTACTGGAATATGGCCATACAGCCCAAAAAACTCACAGCAACCCAGGGATTCTGGCCATGAAAATCTTCAACAACACATTAAGTCTTACTTTTTAAAAAAAATCCCTTTTATGCAATACAAAAAAGAGCAATTGTTTTATGAGAAAGAGAAAGCAGTTTTGATTACAATGTTTATGAAATAAAAACCATTTTGAATTTTTAAAGTACCTAGAAATCTAGAAATCAATTCTGAACTGTAAATGAAATCCAACAGAAAGTTGCTGCTCACTGGGATTTTCCTAACAATGCCAAGTAGAAGACAATTGGTTAGATATTTATTGTTATTTGGCTGGGGGTATTTTTTAACATTGTGCTGTCCTTGTGGTTTCAGTTGCTATCAGCATCCACAAAGGTGCCTCTTTACTTGAATTCCAAAAATGCAGGTCTTCAAACACCTGGCTGTTCATGTGATTTCCTACTTCCCAAGTAAAGGCTATGATAGTTTTTTTTTCAGGCAGGTGAAGCAATGTGTTATTTTGCCACATGTGTGTGTGTGTATGTTGGGGGAGGTAAGTGGTGGGGAGAAAATGGAAGTAATTATATGTAATTCTCCCTCATTACGTCCATTTAAAAAAATTAAAATGAAACAATATATTCATATAGAGGCCAACTTATACTAATCAAGGCTAAATGGGAATTGCATCATTTTCACTGATGTTAGCAAATGATTATTCATTGGAATCATTATCAAGTATAGCCTGTATGCTTCATTTTACTAAATTGTATTAGCTAGCTCTTAGAATGTTGATATATCTATCCTATGAACTGGGTGGATATCAAAAGAACTCTTCCCCTTTCTGCATCTGCTGTGTGATCAATTTCAGTAATGACAAGGTTAGCCTATGGCAAACAAGTGGAAAGAATATTTCCTGAACTAATGGTTGAAGATAAAAAAGAAAATTAAAAGAAAAAGTCAATCATATTGATTTTGTTTCATAAAGAGGGTAATAGAAACTGCTTTCTCTTTCTCATAAAACAGGGTTTTTTTTTTTGCATTGCACAAAAGGGATTTTAATATTATAAACACCGAATTGAATTCTAGCTGAACTGACTTCAATACAGCAATAATTTCACTTGTGCTTTTTGGAATTTTCAATGTGACCTTGAAAGTTTTATTCTCCTCTAATGTGACATGTGCAGCACTTTCTCGTATTTAAATATATTAGGTAGTAGTGGAAATTGAATCCTAGCATTTATGCTTTGTTCATTAATGCATTCATTTTGAAACACTTCATCTGACTCTTCAGCTGTAAAGACTCCTGGGGGATCAAGTACAATCAATACAATTGGGAGGACTGTCCTACCACAAGTGTACAATGCAAATGAAAAAGAGAAAAAAAGAAAGGGGCGGAAAGATGCAAAACAAAACCTGCAAATGCTTAAGGTTAAGTGGTAGTTCTGATATTAACAAACGGAAAAGGAACTAGCTCAGGGGGAAAGGAATCTGATGAATATGATTTTTCAGCAGGAGTGCTAGAATGGCCCTGCTTTCCTGTTGGCATGACTGCTGCCTCTATTCATTAATGCTGACAGAAGGGCTGACAACAGGGTTTTTGTGTGTTCATGCATGTGCTTGGTAAGCTGCTCCTGGTATGCTCCATCCCTTTGTCCATGCCAATCTTTGAAGAAGCCTACACCTTGTCAGTTTACCAACTGGTGGCAAACTGTCCATCTGTTCATAAATAGAGGGAGTTGGCAGTATCACTATTTCATTTATGGTGGCTTCACCCAAATGTACAGCTGACTGGCATATTCAACATAATTAAGAGAGCTACTGTTGTCTATGTATACAGGGCTGGCAATCCAGTCAGTGCCCTGAAAAGGTTATCACTAGGATCGGGCAAGCAAACTACTTAGTAGCTGCTGTGGACAGCACTTGCACTATTCAGAGCTCCAACAATAGCTACCTTGACTCAATCAAGTGAGGAAAATAATATTCATTAATATATGGAAAAGGGTCAAGAAATGAGCTTCTTAAGTGTTGGGGAAATTTGATGTGAAGAATCCTAGATGTGATGTGAGAACACTACGGTTCAGAATGTAATATCAGTAAAACAAAATATATGAGGGTTATTTGTTTTTGCTCAGGAAATGACATTTCTGTGTAGAAACTGTGTTTACCGTACATAATTTTTTTTGTACAGAAAGCAAGTGTTCTGCACAGAAAGCAGTATTTTCCATGCAAAATACATTTCTGTAGAAAGCTAGATTTATCTATAGAAATCAGTATTTTCTATGCAGAAATACTGTTTCTAGTAGACATGGTTTGATGTGGATCACAAATACAGCTGCCTACAATTTTGGATTTTCTCTTGCAGTATAGATGGCCATGGTAGTATAGCAGTTAAACCACTAGCTGCAGGAAATCTGCTGACTGGAGGGTTGGCAGTTTAAAGCCATGAGTTGGGATGAGCTTCCAGCTGTCAGCCTTAGCTTCTGCCTACCTAGTATTTCGAAAGCACATAATGCGAGTAGATCAATAGTTACTGCCTCGACGGAGAGGTAAAAGGGTGCCCCATGCAGACATGCCAGCAAAGTTTGGAGAAAGTCTATGGACAACAGGCTCCTCGGCATGGAAAATGGAACAAGAACATGGCCAGATTTGAGCATCACCTCCCGATGCCAGAGATGGAAAGGGAAAGGCCTTTACCTCTGTCTGTGTATTGTATGTCGTTCATTATGTAAAAAGGCATAAATGTTTGCCTTATATATGTAAAACTGTAATCTGTTCTGAGTCCCTTTGGGTAGAGAAATCAGAATATAAATAAAGTGTATTATTATTTGACACACAAAAAGATTAGCAAACAAGGTCACTCTGCTGGCTGTTGTATTGGATCACACATCAGACATTTCCAAAGTCTGGGAAGGAGCTTAAGGAGCTGTGCATGTTTAGCCTGAAGAAGAGAAGGCTGAGAGGAGATATGATAAAGGTAAAGGTAGTCCCCTGACATTAAGTCCAGTCATGTCTGACTCTGGGGTGTGGTGCTCATCTCCATTTCTAAGCCGAAGAGCGAGCGTTGTCCGTAGACACCTCCAAGGTCATGTGGCCAGCATGACTGCATGGAGCGCGGTTACCTTCCTGCCAGAGCGGTACCTATTGATCTACTCACATTTGCATGTTTTCGAACCGCTAGGTTGGCAGAAGCTAGGGCTGGCAGCGGAAGCTCACGCCGCTCCCCGGAATCGAACCTGCGACCTTTTGATCAACAAGCTCAGCAGTTCAGTGCTTTAACCCACTGCGCCACCGGGGGCTCCATCCAGGGAGATATGATAGCCATGTATAAATATGTGAGAGGAAGCCACAGGGAGGAGGGAGCAAGCTTGTTTTCTGCTTCCTTGGAGACTAGGACGCAGAACAATGGCTTCAAACTACAAGAGAGGAGATTCCATCTGAACACGAGGAAGAACTTCCTGACTGTGAGAGCTGTTCAGCAGTGGAACTCTCTGCCCTGGAGTGTGGTGGAGGCTCCTTCTTTGGAAGCTTTTAAACAGAGGCTGGATGGCCATCTGTCAGGGGTGATTTGAATGCAATATTCCTGCTTCTTGGCAGGGGGTTGGACTGGATGGCCCATGAGGTCTCTTCCAACTCTTTGATTCTATGATTCCATGATTCTAAGTGTCTAGTACTGTGTGATGTATTGGCAAATAATGCGTGCAGATCCCAGTAGGGTGGCCTTTTGCAACTGACAGATGGTAATTTTGTTGTTGTTGTTGTTGTTGTTGTTGTTGTTGTTGTTGTTGTTATTTTCAAGTGCTCATAGTATAAAAATTAATGTTATACTCCCATCAGAGCTACATTTTTAATTGCATATATGTGAATGTATGCACATATGCAAGCCCATACACACTCATACACAGCTTACTATAACAAGATTTTACAAAAATGCAACAATCATTTACAGGACATTCAAATTATAAAGTGCACAGCTTTTAGTATGTTTATAGCAAATTAAAAGGATGCCTCAGGAGATAAATTTAACAAGCTGTGTTAGGTTTCATGCTAGTACTGAATCATCTGTGAGACTTGAAAGATTTGCTTCTCCCTTTGGCCATTTACTGATATGCTGAATAATGCTGGGTGAAATACCAATCAATATGTGGTTCCACAAGATACCTCTTCATCTTTTGATTTGACATCACTTGATAATGTGTTTTCCCCCTCTGTTGCCATTTGCTCCACTTATCATAATATTGTAGTACTTTATGAGCTTTCCCTTCCTCATTTAACCTGGTACTTTTAAAAACCAGATGAGATATAGCCAGACTCTTCCTTATACTTGAAATCCATTGCTGAACTTTTAACATTGTATGATCTGTGTTTCTCAAATAAATTTAGTTATAATGGATTGGGCTCTATTGCTGTACATATTGTACATATCCTCACTGAGTCTCTTGCAGTATTTAGTTATAGAATTATACTTTATGCTTGGTAGCTGGATTAGTCGTTGATGTGAATTTCAGATGCACTTGGGCTGTGAATACAAGGTTCTCTAAAATTTAATGGATTTAGATGACCATCATCCTTCCTTCCTTACTTACTTACTTACTTACTTACTTACTTAGGCGATCCCTTGTTGTCAAGTAGGATAATCCTCCAGGGTGGGTCTGCAGGTGACTATGGAGCCCTATTCTTGATCTGCATCGTCTCCCACAGTGAGGGCATTGGTGTCCAGGTGGAAGGTGGTCCTGGTCAGGGTTGGCTTGACGCGCCTTCCTCTTGGCACGTTTCTTTCTTTTGCCCTCTATGCATGCCTCTTCAAATTCTGCAGCTCTGCTGGTCACAGCTGACCTCCAGCTGGAGCACTCACAGGCCAGAGCTTTCCAGTTCTCAGTGTACATGCCAGAGTTTTTAAGGTTGGCTTTGAGCCCATCTTTAAATCTCTTATCCTGCCCACCAACATTCCGTTTTCCATTCTTGAGTTCAGAGTAGAGCAACTGCTTTGCGAGATGGTGGTCAAGCATCCAGACAATGTGGCCGGTTCAGTGAAGTTGATGGTGGAGGACCATTGCTTCAGTGCTGGTGGTCTTTGCTTCTTCCAGCACACTGACATTTGTCCGCTTGTCTTACCAAGAGATCTGCAGGATTTTCCGGAGGCAGTCTGATGGAATCGTTCCAGGAGTTGCATGTGATATCTGTAGACAGTTCACATTTTGCAGGCATATAGCAGGGTTGGAAGGACAATAGCTTTATAAACAAGCACCTTGGTATCCTACGGATGTCCTGGTCCTCAAACACTCTCTGCTTCATTTGGAAAAATGCTGCACTTGCAGAGCTCAGGCGGTGTTGTATTTCGGTGTCAATGTTGACTTTGGTGGAGAGGTGGCTGCCAAGGTAGCAGAAATGGTCAACCTTTTCTAATGTTACACCATTAAGCTGTATCTCTGGCATTGGAGAGGGATTGGCTGGTGACTGCTCGAAGAGCACTTTGGTTTTCTCAATGTTCAATGACAGGCAAGCTTCTCGTATGCTTCTGCGAAGGTGTTTAGAGTGGCTTGTAGGTCTTCTTCTGAATGTGCACAGATGACGTCATCAGCATACTGGAGTTCTATAACAGATATTGTTGTAACCCTAGCTTTGGTTTTCAGTCTGCTTACGTGAAATAGCTTGCCATCTGTCCGATAGATAATTTCCACTCTGGTGGGAAGCTTCCCATCAACAAGATGAAGTATCATAGCGATGAAGATGAAGAATAAAGTTGGGGCAATAACACATCCCTGTTTGACACCTGATTCCCCCTTAAATAGGTCACTTTGAGAGCCACTGCTGTTCAAGACCATTGCCATTATGTCATCATGGAGGAGCCACAGGATGTTCACAAATTTGTTAGAGTACCTGATTTTCTGGCGGATGATCCAGAGAGCACTGCGATTCACTGTGTCGAATGCCTTTGCAAGGTCCATGAATACCATGCATAGTGATTGATTTTGTTCCCTGCATTTTTCTTGGAGCTGTCATGCAGTGAAGAACATGTCCACTGTTCCTCTGGAGGGGTGGAAGCTGTTCTGGGATTCTGGGAGGGTGTCTTCTGAGAGGGGTAGAAGGCAGTTTGTGAGGATTTTGTGACGATTTTCCCAGCGGAGGTTAGAAGGGAGATACCTCGATAGTTTCCGCAGTCTGTTCTTCCCCCCTTTTTTGAAGAGGGTGATGATGGTGGCATCCTTAAAATCTACTGGGATTTTCTTGGTCACCCACACTTTTTCAATGAGCTGATGGAGTTGTGTCAACTCAGGTCCTCCCTCTTTAAAGATTTCAGCAGGGATCCCATCAGGTCCACTGGCTTTGTTATTTTTTTGTTGTTGTTGGATGATGGCATTGCTGACTTCTTCCGAACTAGGCAGTGCTGCAAGCTCATCCCTAGTTTGTTGTTGCGGGATTTGTGAGAGACCTCTTCATCCACATTGGAGCTACAATTCAAGACCATCATCCAGTAACATTAATAAAGAATGGTTTCCAGTAAGGGAGCAGAGTTTCAATATTACTACTGAAAAATAAAAATAAAAAGTCACCTATCTGCCTAAAGATGTTTTACCATCTTAAGTGTCTGACTTGCATGCATATTTTAAACCTTATATCTTATAAAGTCTTTCTATCAAAATGTAACCAAGGCAAACAGGTCCATAAATTATTTTGACTTTTGAAACTAACTGTAAATTCTTTCCAAAATGAAGACGCAGACAATCATGAAGGCTGTGATAACACAGAGGCTTGCTTTAGAATTGGTTAATAATGGAGTAAATGGAAACCACTCAAAAGAAGAGTCTTCTTTTGAGTGGTAAACAAGAACTGAAAAGCTTTATTTTTTCATGGAATAAACTTAAGTCTTTACTGCTTGGTGTTGCCTCATTACATGCAATCTGAGTCCTGTTTCAATGGACTCCAAACTAGAAAAAAATGGAGACAATAGGGAAAGACAGGAAAAGAACATGGGATGGCTGGCTATCCCAGAAGATGGACCTCAGTGGTAGGAAATTAAAAAAGATGATTCCCCTTGCTTTCCCCTTCTTTCCCCAGCTCATGGGATAACATCCATGGTCTACCAAAAAGGTAACTTATACTGTGCCTAGTTCTTACTCTGTTTTTAGGCCATTGGTTCATTGTTTTTATCTTTTTGTTAAATATTTAGTTTTGTTAAATATTTAGTTATAAATCAGTAAAATCCCTTATAAGCCAGCCCAAGAGAACCCATTATGATAAGTTACATTAGTACACATAGAGTAGTTGGATAGGTGGAATAGTGTCTATGGGCTTGTTCTTGTCAGAATGCTATCTCTAAGAATGCTGTGTCACAGATGCTTTTTCTCAAAGACATGATAAATGCTGCAAGGCTTTATTTCCCCCTCTTGTTGTTTAATTTCTGTTAATATAAGAACAGTGGATACACCTTTACATAGATTCAGTGCTTTTAGGTTACTCTGTTAGGACCTGTGTCTCTCTCAGATAGGACTCAAAAGTATTTTTTCTTATGAGTTTTAATTTTCCTCTAACGATTATGCAGATCACTATTCAATACTGTGCAATTGGCTGGTAGGCTCCTTCAGAGCTCTTTCAGCCCCCCCCCCCCAATTTAAGTTACACAATAAACAGCTGTAAAGGTAGGAATTGTGGAATTTGGTGTCACTAGTATGTTGAGGAAACTCAATGCCATTTGGAGTCTGGTAACAGCCAACTCCTCAAAAGGCACTCTGGGGTCCTTTTCTCTAAGTTGCTGAAATGAAGTCCCATGAAGTCCTGCTGGAAGTTGACTTGCATCTTGTGATGGACTCTGTGGGGGGCGTAGAGAAACAGGGAGAAGACACAGGGAAGACAATGACTGATGAGGTCTTATGATGCTGCATGTCTAACTTACATTCCTTCAGGATTACTATAAAAACTCTGTATGGGGCAGCCTTTGAACATTTATGAGAATCTTAGTTCTCCTCCAAAATGCTTTCATACTTCTAAAATGTGTCTAGGCTGCTTAACAGGACTGGATATGGGCAACACATGACTCTTTAGTTTATAACAATCACTGTCTTATGTCCAGGCAAATGTCACATTTCTGTTTATAGGTTATAAACCTATTTATGACTGGAGATGTAATTCCACAAAAGTTTCTTTTCAAAGATAACAATAATTCCAACAATTTCTTCACTGAAAGTAAGTGCTAAAAATCATGCAGTTTTCAAATGTAGGGTTTTTTTTTTTAGTGGGGAGGGATCCCATATGTTTTTACTGCACATCAACCAGCATTTTCTGCATAGAAAACATACTTTTTTGTATTGAAAATAACATTTTGATGCATAAATATTATTTCCTTCACAGAAAATGTTGTTTTCAGAAAAGAAAATGCTGCTTTCAATGCAACTGTTTGTGAATTTTACTAAGAGCAAACCCTCAGTATAGTATTTTCTGTGCAGAAAATAGTTTTTTTCTGCATAGATTTTCTTACTGGCATTTTTGGCTTTGGAATCTACTATGAAAAATGGCATTGCAGTCCTCCATATGTTATAATTCTGACATTAAGCAATATTTTTTATCTAGTAAATAGATTTTGAGTGCTTTTCCTTAGTAACCACCTAAGGTTACTAAATGTCATAAATAAATAAATAAATAAATAAATATATTTTTTAAAAATGATATGTCACTATATCTTGTTTTTAGCATATTCTGTAATATTTTAAATGATTTAAATTTTGAAAGGTTTATTCATATTAATAATTTCCTAAATTTATTTGAATTCCAGCTATAGATTTGTTTGAAATAAAAACATCAAACCTAAAATACTGAGAAAAAATAAGTGAGAAAAAAAATCACCCTTTCCATCTACTGTCAAGTAATAAATCTCTCTGTTACATTTTCTTTCTGATGCTTGTTTTCTAATAGTATTTGCTTATATTTTTTTCATCCTTAACTATGGATAATGTTAATCTCCCCCTTAAAAACCTTTCATATTAAAGATAAAGCTGGCATAATTATTTTATCCACCCTTCTTTTAGTTATTTTCCTGACATCCATGTACTCTACTGGCATTTTTACAGCAATCCAATTTTCTACATTGTTTGCATTTGTTCCAGCAATACATGTACACATGACATTTTCAAAGGAAGTGACTTAAAAATGAATGGGGGAAAAGTTGTGAGTTTGAAGATTTAATCATGAACTCTTCTGCCATTCATAGGACGGGGCACAACAATGACTGATTGACAGCAAGTTCCCTAATGAGACTATGGTAAATCAATGCTGTGCTGGCTCTAAATTGTCCTAAAATAGAACAGCTTGGATTTTGGGGGATTTGGTATGTGATTTAGGAGAATAGAATGTCAGAAGCCTTGTGGTAATCTTCTTTAATTAAATGATCAGACAGTACAGGGGCTGGGTTCAGGTCATGGATCTCATACTGCAGCTGCATATAACCCGCTTAGGTTTTGTTACAGTAGATTCTCTCAATAGGGAAATTATGCAGCACCGGCATGCTACTAATACAGACCAAGATCAATCTGGATAAGCACCACTAAGGGACAAGAGGCCTCATTAGCATTATCTCACTACTGCTCTAAAGTCCTGGGTAGGTGACCTTAAAGTGACTTAAGCTGGCAAGTAACACAGTATAATCATATTGAATTCCTGGAGATTCTGACTCCTAATGTTAAAGGTAAATATCTTGCTGGATTAGAGTCCTCTTTTAATCTCAGCTCTCTATACATGGCAATTTTCCCAAAAGACTGCCAGTCAATTAGCAGGGATTTGTGAATTTAGTAAGGATGCCAACTACTTTTTAACAAACTATATCTTTTTTTAAAAAAGGAAAAGCAATTCTCGGAGTTTTTAAAAAGTAAGGGATGCTTTCTAAAATAATGCTTACAAATGCATTTTGGTTCATGCAATATAAATTATGTATTCATGCACTATTGCTTCCTACTCCTGTACTAGCTCTGTTTTACAGGGGGAAAGGGGTCAGGTTTGATAATAAAAAACAAACGTTGTGATTTGAGAGTAGTCGTTTCAGCACAATAGATAGTCTGTAGAACAATGGTTCTCAGCCTTCTTAATGCTATGACCCCTTAATACAATTCCTCATGGTGTGGTGACCTCCAAACGTAAAATAATTTTTGTTGCTACTTTATAACTGCAATTTTGCTACTGTTATGGATTGTCATGTAAATACCTGATCTGAAGAATGTATTTTCATTCACTGGACCAAATTTGGCACAAATACCCGATACGCCCAAATGTGTATACTGGTGGGGTTGAGGGATTGATTTTGTCATTTGGGAGGTGTAGTTGCTGGGATTTATAGTTCACCTACAATCAAAGAGCATTCTGAACTTCACCAACAATGGAATTGAACCAATCTTGGCACACAGAATTCCCACGACTAACAGAAAATATAGGAAGGATTTGGTGGGTATTGACCTTGAGTTTTGGAGTTGTAGCTCACCAACATCCAGAGAGCACTGTGGACTCAAGCAATGATGGATCTAGACCAAACTTGATACGAATCCTCAATATGCCCAAATGTGAACGCTGTTGGAGTTTGGGGAAAATACACCTTGACATTTTGGGGTTGAAGTTGCTGGGATTTTATAGTTCATCTACAATCAAAGAGTATTCTGAGCCCCACGAAAGATAGAATTGGGCCAAACTTCTCACACATGACCAACAGAAAATACTGTGTTTTCTGTTCTCTTTGGTAACCCCTCTGACACCCCCTCATGACCTCACCAGGATTCCCGACCCCCAGGTTGAGAAACACTGCTGTAGAGGATTCGCCAATCTACCATAAGAGCTCTCATTTTCAACAATAGACCAAGAGCTTATCACAAATAGGATTCCAGACTTCTGGTCACCAGTAGAATTATGGTCACTCATTCATTCATTTATTCAGCAAAAATAATTTGACAATTCTTTTACTCTGCCCATCAAGAAAGAGATGCAGCATTTGAACATGATCAACCACATAGCACAGAAGCTCTGCAGCTTGACACAGAATCATTGTTGAGATCAAAAGGAAGATGAGAGAAAGAAATCTTAATTGTACCTTATGTCATAAAACATTTTCCATCGTGATTTACCATATATAATAGGATTTTCAGTTTCTCTTATTTTCATTGTAATTTTACTGGGTGTTTTGGTATTTGTTTGTTTTTATCCTGCAAGACCTCATTTCAGCTCAGGCTGGATCTATACTGCTCTATATCTCAGGATCTGACCCCAGATTATCTGCTTTGAACTGGATTATATGAGTCTACACTGTCAGATAACCAAGGATAAGCAGATAATCTGGGACCAGATCCTGAGATATAGGACAGTGTAAAAGAGACCTCAGACTGCATCAGCAGAACCCAAGTAAGCCTATGTAATGATTTGACCAGGGATATAGCTTTAAGAAATCTCCTTTCCTAAATAAAGCTATAAACACATACATATCGCAAACCTCTGGGTACTATCCCCTAAGACTTGGATATAATAGCAAAAGAAACAGACAAACAGATAAAACAAGTGGACTATTCTCAGATCCCACCAGAGCCGAGTAAATAAATCTATGTGGGTAGATTTTGTCCTGGGGAGAACATAGCAAAAAGAAAATTGATTTTCTTTTTATTTGAGAAAATGGTCTGATGATTTGGTTATTTTAGCCTAAAGTAAGCCCTGCAGCTTTATGTACATCTTCTGAGCCAGAGGCAACCCCTATTCCCTACCATTCATTTTTGTACAATCAATACATTCCAAATGAATAACTCCTCCTTGAAGTATTTTCTTTGTAGGCATAGAAAAGGAATGGGACAAAAATTGCTTAAGATCTGTCAAAAAGCAGTGGATGGTCATTTAAAAAGTAATGGCATGTTTGTTGGTCCAACTATTCAACTGGTGTTAGGCAAAATTAGTGCTTCTCCTAAGAGTTGAGAAAGAGTTTGATTATCCATTTCATCGACAAGACCTCATTAACAAAACTTTGCATGCACAAATCCCAAGCAGAGATATCCAAGGAAGTCTGGAGGAGTCAAAGCCATATCTTTGGCTATGTTTTATAAGCAACAAAGGTCATGGCATGTCTTAGCCTGTAAGTAATGGTAACATTTATATTTAAAAATTTGGGAGAGGGCATGCTTCAAAAAGATTACTTTAAAAAGCATGTGGACCATTTGCTCTTACTTGAGTCCAAATATGAAACATTCAGAAGCAGGGACCCTTACCCTCATCAGTGGGATTTCAGTGCCAAAGTTTTGTATACTAACTAAATTATGCAAGTATGGTTGCTTTGGATCCTTTTCGTTAACTTCTGCCATAGAGAACACCTCTCTAGGAATTTCTAGGGCCTCCAGTGTGATTCTAAGCTCAACGGGTTTTAAATGATGTATTTTAATATTTTTAAATGTCTTTAATATGTATGTATTATATCCAAGCATTGAATGTTTGCCATGTATATGCTGTGCTCCGCCCTGAGTCCCCTTTGGGGTGAGAAGGGTGGAATATAAATGTTTTAAATAAATAGATAAATAAATAAATAAATGTCCCATAGAGATTTAGATATCTAGATAGGTGTTATCTAAGGATGGTTCCAGAGAGGCCCGTAGCCGAGGATTTTTTTTTTTGGGGGGGGGGGGGAAGAGGCTGAGTTTGCTTCGGGGGGGGGGGGGGGGCTGAGGATCTACCTTAGCAAACCTTTTGTATCATTATCCCAATACCTCCATGCATATGGAATATATTGAGCATGGTGGTCAGGTCATGATATAAATAAACATAACAGTTTAAATAATGTACCAGTAAGGCCTTCTCACGTACCACCCTGAGAATTTCAGGGGGGGCTGAAGTCCCTCAACCCCCCCCCCCACCCGGCTACATGTCTAGTTCCAGACATACATTAAACCCACTTTGGAGTAGGCTTAAGAAACCCGCTCTGAAGGGGGTTTAAGTTCACACAGCCAGGGAAAATAATGGGCTTTGCCCTTTGGCTGTCTACATGCCATCCAACCATCCCCCAGAAAACCCTTAAAAATAAAAATAAAACTTACTGGGTGCCATTAGGCCTCTCTTCAAAGCTGCTGGAACATACAAATGATGCACAAGGAGACTGGGGGAGGGGATCACTCCTTGCTCCCCATCTCCTTGCACATCATTGAAATGTTTCAGCAGGCCTGGAGAGAGGCCCAATTAAGTTTTTTTAAAGAGTTTTGTGGGGGATAGGGGGTTGGGAAGGGAGTGGGCACCATCTCTCATCTTTGGACTCCAGAAGCTCAAAAGTTGCGAGATGGGTCTGCGGACAGAACCCCAGATAGTCCCAGGACTACCCAACAGTCTGTCCCCATAGAACCCATAGCCCATTAGACTCACACCTTTCACAATGGGCTATTAAATTAATTCAGGATAAAGCAGGATTTCCCTGCTTTGTCTCAAATTAGTCCTCTTTTACTTGAGGCAGGGCCTGGGATATGCAGCCTGTATGGACAGGCCCTTAGTTAAAAAATAGTTATTATTGTTTCTTCACATTTGTTCCACTTTGATGGGAGTTCTGCACCTCTAGCCCAAGCAAACATGTACGACTGACTATAATTGCATGCCATAGGATAGAGTTTAATTGCTCAATATCAGTTTGTCGTAAGTTGAAACATATGAGGCTCAAAATACGCATGTATCTAGTTAACTGTATGCAAGTTCTTTTGCCACAGAAAATAACCTACTTGTACTTGGGAAGCCTGACTTGGCCACAGTAGTCCATGCTCTAGTCACATCCTGTTTAGACTACTGCAACGCTCTCTACGTGGGGTTGCCTCTAAAGACTGCTTGGAAGCTTCAAATGGTCCAACGATTGGCAGCCAGGATGCTAACAGGAGCGGCACTCAGGGAGCACACCACTCCACTGCTGCGCCAGCTCCACTGGCTGCCAATTTGCTACCGGGCACAATTCAAAGTGCTGGCTTTAGCCTTTAAAGCCCTAAACGATTCTGGGCCGACCTACCTGTCCGAACTCATCTCCTCCTATGAACCAGTTAGGACATTAAGATCATCTGGGGAGGCCCTGCTCTCGATCTTGCCGGCTTCACAAGCACGCCTGGAGGGGACGAGAGACAGGGCCTTCTCAGTGGTGGCCTCTCGGCTGTGGAACGCCCTTCCTGCAGATATTAGATTGACCCCCTTCTTGCTGGCTTTCCGGAGGAAAGTAAAGACCTGGCTGTTTGAACAGGCATTTGACTAAGCAGTGTGATTGATTGACTATTGGAACACGGAATATCAGATAATGAGTTTGGATTCTGATTTCATTGATGAGACCTGATGGATTTGTTATATTGATGTAGTGATGTTGATGTTTAATGATTTGTGATGCTATTGCTTTTAAATGCTTAATGATTTTGTATTGTGTATACCTAAATTGTTGTAAACCACTCTGAGTCGCCTAAGGGCTGAGAAGAGTGGTATACAAATAAAGTAAATAAATAAATAAATAAATAAATAAAAAGACTATTATATGCTTGCATACTGGTTCAACATGTTTCCTCCCAATGAAGAATAAGATTAAGTACAGCAGTAATGTCAATGTGCTGAAATTGCCCTGATCTTTTCAGAATGCTAATATAATATATAGAACAATAACACAACTGAATTCTGACCAGGGTAATTTGCTGGCAATTTTTAATCTATAGTTTAAGTCAGTGATTCCCAAAGTGAGCGCTACCGCCCTCTGGTGGGTGCTGCAGCAATGCAGGGGGGTGGTGATGTCCACAGGTGCATTTGGGGGAGATGAATAAGTGTAAGAGGGCAGTGAAAGCATAAAAGAAAGCAGAGAAGATTTAGAAAAATTGATTTATGTATTCTGCTCATAACACTTAATTTTTCACTCAGTTCCCACATATTCCCTCACTTGCATTGAGGTATGTGCAATCGCGCGCTGCTACTGATCACAGGGTGCCACTGAATTGCCGTTCCAAAACACATGCTGTGGGCATTTCCCTCTCATGCAATTGGTTGATCACAAGGCCAAAGCCTGGAATGGCAGTGGCAGTACTGGCTACTGGCAGTACTACCAGCAGATTTTGGAGCATGCTATGAATCAGGAGTTTTCCTGTAATTATTAGGGGGAAATTATGGCGTAATATAACTCTAAGTTAGATTGTTGTGATTGTGACAAGTTAAAGTTAACTAACAAATAGTGTGACTATAATTGGTGAGTATTATTTATTTATTTCATAATAATTATATGCGCTTTACAATTAATAATTCTTTATTTATTTCATTAGTATTTATTTTAGTTTGTTTTTTACAAAAATATTTCAAAAAATTACAAAATATAATTAAAAATGCCTCCATAAAAATTATTTTTTCTACAGATAATAATGGCCCAACCAAAGAAAAAATGTAGACAATATAATATCGAATATTTGAAATATGGCTTTATTGAGTCGCCTGTAACCAATACATTACCAATGTGCCTGTCACTTCTGGTTGCTTCTGGAGTGAGAGAATCAGCCATCTACGAAGACGTTGCCCAGGGGACACCCAGATGTCTTGTAATCCTTTGAGGAGGCTTCTCTCATGTCCCCCAGACACATTCGCTGGAACACCTCAGCAAGCGAGAGTCCAAAAGTGGCAGGCTCAAACCCAGAACCTCAACCTATGGCTGATACCAAATGAGAGACTCCCCCCGGGCACATAGAAGACTGGGCAATTTGGAAGGCGCTGAACAGACTGCGCTCTGGCACCACAAGATGCAGAGCTAATCTTAAGAAATGGGGCTACTAAGTGGAATCCATGACATGCGAGTGTGGAGAAGACCAAACCACTGACCACCTTCTGCAATGCAACCTGAGCCCTGCTACATGCACAATGGAGGACCTTCTTGTGGCAACACCAGAGGCACTCCAAGTGGCCAGCTACTGGTCAAAGGACATTTAATCAACTACCAAGCTTGCAAATTTTGTGTTTTGTCTGTCTGTTTGTTTTGTTCTGTTAGAAATGTAATACAATTATCTGGCTGCCCCTGACACAATAAATAAATAAAACCAATGTGCCTGATGTAATAAAACTACCTTTTTAGTCGGCTAGGCCGAAGCCTGCATTGCAGTGTTTGGCCTCCTGGTTGTTGAGCAGAGAAGGAGGAGGAGTCAGGCTGACTCCTGATTGGGTGTAACAATCAGGGGTGGAGTCAGCTGAATGGAGGGAAAGGAGCTGTCTTATCTGACAGAGTAAGAAGAGTCTGAGAGTTAGACAGAGAGAGTTGGATTTTTTGAGAGCAGGGAACTGACAGAAGGGAAGAGCTTTTAACTAGTCTCTAGGTGTAAGGTATAGGGTGAAGACATTAGGCTAGAGCTTTACTTAGTTAGAGAGACTAGTAAAGGAGAGAGCTGTGTCTTATTGAGCCTAGGAGAGGTTTCAAAGATACCTTATAGCCAGTTGAGGGAGGCAGACAGGGGTCTGTGCTCCAAGTTAAACTGTGTCTAATAATAGAACAGTTGGTTATAGAGACTCAAGCTGAGAAAGCTATTCTGTCAGGAGAACTGTTTGTGTTTAAGCAACGAAGTTACTGCAACTGCATCAAGATTTTGTACCACTCATTCCAACGAGTTGTTGTTATCCTCAAGTTATAAATAAACTCTTTATTAGTTTACTCTCAACTGTTGTTCGCCTCAATCCATTCGTTTCCCTCAAGAATCATTCTCTCAACACATCTTTTAATCTCCAGTCAGCCATTGAAGTACAAGAGCTCAAACATCCTTTTATTTAAAATACAATCACACCCTTTTGGTTCCTCAGACCGGCAATTCTGAGGTGGTGGCAGCTATATTTTTACCAAGTGCTTCGGTCACTTAGGGTCAGCCTTTTGTTCCACGCTATATATCTAAGGGCGGAGGTGTGACCGTGGTGTCCACCCTGCCAGAGATATCCCTTTAATTCCATTATACCTGATTTGCCAGAAAGTTTTATCAAACAAAGCTATGAAGCCTTCCAGATTACAAGAACATTTGACTAAAATTCACAGTGATAAAAAAGATAAGGATTTATCCTATTTTCGAACACTAAAAGAAAAATTGATCAAACAACCGACATTGGTAAGACTCTTTTCAACTGCAACCACACAAGATGGCGATGGATTGCTTGCTTCTTACAATATTTTGTTAATGATTGCCAAATTGGCAAAACCTCATACTATTGGTGGAGAACTAATTATACCAGCCATAAGTGAAGTAATACATACTGTGCTACACCAGCCAGCATCTGATATTATCAAGAAAATTTTGTTGAGCAAAGAAAAATGGATGAAATGGCTCAAGATGTTGAAGATTCATTGTGTGGCTATTTAAAAACATCTTGGTTTTCTATTCAACTTGATGAGTCAACTTTGTTAGGAAATGAAGCTTTACTTTTAGCATACGTGCAGTTCACAAAGGAAGAACAAATTTGCCAAGAATTATTATTTGCTAAATATTTTCAAACTGATACTAAAGGAGAACCAACATTTCATGCATTGGATGAGGTTTTTTTAAAAAAGAAAAAGAAATATCAGTAGCTACAGACGGTGCTCCAGCTATGGTAGGGGACTACAGGGGTTTTCTTGCATATTTAAAAAAGGAGGTGCTGAATGCATTCGCAGTACCCTGTATCATCCATCGTCAACATCTAGTTGCCAAAAAATTAAATGCACTCCTACATAATTCATTACAATATGTAATTAAAGCTATCAACACAATCAGAAGCAAATCATTGAATGACATATTATTTAAACAGTTTTGTATTGAAAACGATGAAGAATTTAATCATTTGCTGCTTCATACAGAAGTTCATTGGTTATCAAAGGGTGCCTGTTTAGATAGGTTTTATAAGCTGTTTAACTCGGTGCTGGAGTTCTTGAAAGATAAAAATGATGCTTTACATTCCAATTTAATTCAATCCAAAAGTGACGTTGCTTACTTGACTTGTAATGAAAGCAATCTTCAGCTTCAAGGTGATGAACTAAATTTAATAAAAACAAAATCTGTTATGCCTGCATTTGTGACAAAACTTCTTCTGTACAAAAAAAAATTGGACGCAGGGAATTCAGCCAGTTCCCAAATTTATCAGGAGCAGAAAAAAAAAGATGAAAACATACTTTCTTATTGTGAGCACTTGGATGCTCTCCATTCAGACAATGAACATACCTGATTGTATTTTGGATCTTTTTTCAAGTGCAAACATAGAAGTATCTCCACAGTTACAAGAAGAACTGATGAAAGTAACTACAAATGATGAATTGAAATTTAAATTCAAAAGTGGCTACCAACAATTCTGGCTGTAAAAGGAGATCCCTGTGGCTTATCCTGAAATATGGGTTGTAATTCAAAAGTTCTTAATTGCATTTCCTTCATCATATTTAGTGGAATGTGGATTCAGTGCAATAACCAATTTATTAACAAAAAAAGAGAAACCGATTGCAAATAGTCAATCATGGTGATTTAAGATTACTGCTGACGAAAATAGAGCTGAGGATTACTAAATTGGTAGCAGCATACCAGGTTCATCCTTCTCATTAAGATGATTTTGAATGTTTTAACTTTTTTTGTATTACCTTTCTATTCTGAGTTCAATAAAAAAAATCATAATTTCAAACTTCAATGTTTCTAATACACACCTTTCTTTACTATATTTTACGAAAAAGGTAGAAACATTAATACATATATCTTTCTGTTTAATTACCATTACATTTTTTTAAAAAAAAAATTAATTTGCAGGTGGCGCTGAGTAATATTTTTTTCTGGAAAGGGGGTGGTAGGCCAAATAAGTTTGGGAACCACTGGTTTAAGTAAATGATGATATTTATCATGTGAAGTTCTAAAATGAAAAAGAACATGCTTTTTTTTTAATGAATTGCTCAAATAACAAGTTTTAATATATTACATTCCACCAAGACATTCTGGAGCTGAAGAGGTAAATTTTAAAAATAAAACAGAGTATTTGTAATATATTCAGTCTTTTATCTAAAAATTCTGTCCAATTCAACAAACTATGTGCATTGCGGATATGAGTCATGTGTGCAAATAGCTATATTCATTTAATACTTTGAAGGATAAAAATGTGCCCTCTTATTGCTGAGCCCAATGATAGCTAGTAAATTCCACATCAGTAGAATAGTAAAAACAGTTTGGTTTTTAGCCTGAACTGTAAAGAAACTATCCAAGGTGCTTGGCACTATTTTTATTATAATTTCATTAGTTTACTTCTAATACCAACACAAAAATATAATTCCCACCCTTCTTTTCCAGTGAATAATTCTGGAAAAGAAATAATTAATTTTCCCCAAACTGAAAGTATTAAGGACCTGATAACTGTCTATATTTTCAATATAAACACACTAAAAACCCACAGGTTTGGAATGTTAGATGAATTACTTACACAAGCAAAGAACGTTTGAAAAAATGGCTATCTTAGGGCTTGTCTACATGCCCTCCCCTATGCTCAGTTTATAGATATGTTATTTTGTTTATCCATTCCATTCAATAACTACCAAATTTGTTGCTGACTCATAACATTCAGCTAGCCAGTCAAAACCTGGAAGCAAACAATGTATAGGACAAAAGTTAGAATACACTTATGCCTTAACATTAAAACATTCATATCTCCTATGTCCAATTGGTTTTAGTAGAACTTGCATTCCAAATAAACGCACTCGGGATCGAAGTACTTGAGAGTCCCAGTCAATATCGCATTGTAGGAAATTAATTTGGATTTTTTTTTGAGTTTACATAGGACTATATTATAAGAAAACTGGAGGCAGAGTGAGGAACTAGATTCTATTGAGTGAAATATTTTGGAACAAAATAATGTTGTACATATTTCAAGGATTTTGAAGATAGATCTTTTCCTAATGCATTTATAGATTGGTAAAATTCTGTAAAGATTTGCAACTGGATTTCAGAACCAGGTGGTCATAGGACATGTGAATGTTTATGTATTGCTATCTTTGCCTGCTCCCTGTCAGTAAAAAAAAAAAAAGGGGGGGGCATGATGCACCTCTTGCATCAGTTAATCATGACAGAAGTTAGATAGCAATATCATTTCCTCCTGGATTGGTACTAAAAGGAGCAACTTTACTTAAGTTTTGTCTGTGTGGACTGAATTAAAGTATACCCGTTGAGTTCCTGAATAGTGAACCAAACGTTTGGCAATAGTGATCCAAAATTAGAAATCATAATGTGGCCAGAGATGGAACTATACTTTTGCAATAAGAAATTAATTCATTTTTGTTTCCTCTGTCTTTCATCATCATCATCATCATCATCATCATCATCATTATTTAATAACTTATTAATCGCCCTCCATCCGAGAATGCTCCAGGCGATTTACAGCTAAATTATAAAAGATAAAATACATACATACAAACATTAAAAATTAACAGAGATCGAATGCTCTAGTAAAAAGCCAGGTCTTAAGTGCGAGAGTAAAAGGCCCTAAGTCACGCATGGCTCTCATGTAGGGTGGCAAGGAATTCCACAAGGCAGGGGCAGAAATAGAAAAAGCCCTGCGTCTGGTCCTTTCCAAGTGCACTTCTCTAGGACCCAGTATATGGAGTAAGTCATGTTGGGCTGGTCGTTGTGACCTCCGATGATGGGAGAAGGAGAGGCAGTCCCTAAGGTACGATGGACCCTGGCTGTAAAGAGTTTTAAAGGTCAGAACTAGCATCTTATACAGGCCACGGTACTCAGTTGGAAGCCAGTGTAAATGTTGCAACACTGGTGTTATATGGCATTTCATGGGCGTTCTTGTGAGTAACCTGGCTGCCGCTTGATAAACTTTCTTAAGTGTATTTAAACAGAAAGGTTTTTTTTAAAAAAATGCAATGAATACAAATTTGTAAATGTAATCTGAATGAGATATTTTATGGGATCTGTTCCAGCATTTGGAGGTAGTAGAAAATCAACTGGCCTTTGGTCCTCCTCAATCTTTTCTCTTTCATGTGTCTTGGATTTCAGATTCAAGTCACAATTACCAATTGTGATGGGGATTCTGGGGTATGAAGTCTAAACCATCAGAGAACAGTCTGAGAACTGTTTGGACCTGAGGAGGACAACTATCTGGAACATAGGAAGATAAGTGCATTTCAGGGCATTGTAATTACTAGAAGATGGGATAGCTATGGAATAGAAGGAACTATTTTCAGAATGCTCTTTATATTGCTGTAGAAAGCCAGAGGTTTTCCAGACTCAGCCTACCTAATAGGGCATATCAGCCATAGGGAAATTATTATGCTATTACTTCAGAACCATCTAAACGTTCCTTTCCATTTCAAAGCGCCTAGTCAGATTGGTATGTCAGCTTTCTAATCTGAATTTTGAGCATGTCCGTGTACTAGTTTTCGGCTGCCTTTTGGGATTCTCTTTGTAAGCACATATCCCTTTAAAGTAGACTAATTTGTGGAGTAAATCATCAGCATGACAGGCTGCAGCAGGTTTTGCTATATTTTTCAACTGCCTGGCCATTTTAATTCAGTAACTAGCCTGGGTCAATGATGATACAAAATAAATATACTGTGAAAACAAAATGGTTTTAGTATATTAAGTCTTAACTGCCTTAAGGGTTTACACGCTTTGCTAAATTGAAATTTCATACAGTGAAGATACCTCCAGTATCATGGTGGTACCTAATCCCATGCTTTTGTGATAATTTCCCTTGTAGGAAAGGAGGGGGGAATAAACGTAATTGCTTAAACTCTGAAAAATGCTTTTCTTTGAACTCAGTGAAGCACAAAGATGAATAGTGTATTACAAAAGGGAATTCAGCTCTATTTATGTCTGCTTGTACTGTGAAATTGGTTGTTTGTGATCTCCAAAGACTTGTTTTCTTTTCAGTATATTGCACTATAGCTCAAACCAAACAGGAAGTCCAGATTGTGTGAAAATTACATCTCTAGGACATGGTTTTTCTATATTTATTAGAAGTACCCGCACTTGTTTTACTAACTTGATCTAGTATAGTAAACCACTGAAATTTGATCTTCCAATAGTATTTAAACAAAACTATAGTGGGCCTTTGGTATCCACTAGGGTTTAGTTCCAGAACCTCCATGGATAGCAAAGTCAATGGATGCTCAAATTCCATTATATGCAGTAACATAGTAAAATGGCAGACAAGTGCCAGAGAGAGTCTGAAGATTTGTCAAATGGCCAAATGCTACTGCAGGGTATGCCAGCATAATGTGTTTGGCAAAGTCAAGGTTTGCTTTTAGTATTTTTTAAATGTTTGAGCTGTGCTTAAATGAGGGATACATTTGATTTCCCAACGTATATCATAGGTGGGCAGAGTGAGATTCTCCGGGTGTTGTTGTAGCCAAATCTGAGCCCCCTTCGAGGGAGATAAAGCAAGGTATAAATAATAATAAAAAAGCAATTAACATCATAAACACATTAACAGTTAACAACAATAACCATCCACTGACGTCTCATAACTAAAAACATGATCCAGATTCGTCATCCATTGTTCCATTCCTATGTTCATTACAATCATTGCACTGTCTATTCAAACGCCTGTTCGAATAACCAGGTTTTCAATAACACCGTTGCTCAGATGATTAATTGGAACATCTGCCTGCGACAAATAACTGGTGGGATCACAAGCTGGAAAAAGTTACAGAAAATGAGTACATCAATCTCCTCTGGGACTTCCGAATTCAGACTGCAGAGTTTTGGAGCACAATACTCCTGAGCTCATGACCGTGTTAAAAAATAAAGTATGGACTGTCGATGTTGCAATCCCAGGTGACAGCAGGATTGAAGAGAAACAACAGGAAAAGCTGACACGATATGAGGATTTAAATATCGAACTGCAAAGACTGTGGCACAAGCCAGTCAAGGTGGTCCCAGTGGTGATCGGCACACTGGGTGCATTGCCTAAAGACCGTGGCCTGCACTTAAACACAATCGGCGCTGACAAAATTACCATCTGCCAGCTGCAGAAGGCCACCTTACTGGGATCTGCAGTAAGGTGGGATCTGCATGCATTATGGGATCTGCATGCATTATTCGCTGATACATCACACAGTCCTAGACACTTGGGAAGTGTCTGACATGTCCAACGTGTGATCCAGTGCAACAAACAGCAGAGTGATCTCGTCTGCTGTGGACTCATCTTGTTCTGTTTCTAATAATAATAATAATAATAATAATAATAATAATAATAATAATAATAATGTGATAGCAGAATTGACGAGAAGCAACTCAAAACGCTTACACAATATGAGGATTTAAAGACAGAACTGCAAAGACACTGGCACAAGCCAGTAAAAGTGGTCTCAGTAGTGATTGGCACACTGGATGCAGTGCCTAAAGACCTTGGCCTACACTTAAAAACAATCAGCGCTGACAAACCTACCATCTGTCAGCTGCGAAAGGCCACCCTACTCGGATCTGCACACATTATTAGCCAATACATCACACAGACCTAGACACTTGGGAAGTGCCTGTGTGATCGAATACAAAAGCCAGAATAGTGATCTTGTTTGCTGTGTACTAATCTTGTTATGTATCAAATAATTATACTAATCATTGCCAAAAGCCACGGCTACCCATTGTTATAGTCTAACAACATTTGGAAGTCTGTACATTGCTCTAATTTACATTTCTAGTTGTTTCCCTCTACATCACTTTGAATTCAATAAACTGAAACAAAGGGAAATGTATGACATGAACAAGTATCATGTTTTGCAGGTAATACTGATGTTTTTATTTAGTGGGGCACTGGGCAACATGTGGTGACACATTTTGTACAAATATGGTTAATGAATGTATGCTGATACCACACCAACATCATTTTTAGCAGATATTAAAGTGTGAATGGCATGCCCACTTTTGACAACAATCATTAATTTTCATATGTGTTTAAAGGTTTGGGGTGCTATCCACAATATATGTTTTGGCCATGCATCACCTATGTGTACATAGCATTTATATGTTTGGCATGAAATGTGAAATTGTAATTTTAAAAAAGCTTGTGTTATCTTTGACAGTGGAATCCAAATGCAATATATCAAACCAAATTCCATATTATGAACTCCAATAACAGAAGGCTCCTGCTGGATTGAAAGCTGCTAATTCACAATTCAAAGTGGTGGTGTTGACCTATAAAGCCCTAAACGACTCCGGCCCTGTTTACCTCTCCGAACGTATTCTCCCCTACGAACCATCAAGATTGCTAAGATCATCTGGAGAGGCCCTGCTCTCGGTCCCACCAGCCTCGCAAGCGCGGCTGGTGGGGACGAGGGACAGGGCCTTCTCGGTGGTGGCCCCACAACTCTGGAACTCTCTCCCTCTGGAGGCCAGAACTGCCCCATCCATCCTAACATTTAGGAAACGGGTGAAGACGTGACTGTGGAGTCAGGCCTTCGAGGAATGAGACAACACCATAGGACTCTGGATGGAAGTGGATATAGATCCATCTTATTAGGACGACTGACCACTGTAGTTTTATATTTAGTGTTTTTAAAGTTGTTTTGTAATTTGTGATATATGATATTTTAATGAATGTATATGTTTTTATGGCTGTAAACCGGGCTGAGTCCCTCGACGAGGTTGAGAAGCTTGGTATACAAAACTGTGAAATAAATAAATAAAGAAAGAAAGAAATAATGCTAAGATTATTTTTATGAGGCCGGTGACACCATTACTGCACCAAACCATTAACATTTAAAGTACATTAACCCACTGGCTAATACATTACAGGGGCCATTGTGGTCTAAAAGATTTGTACTACCACAATATGTGCTCACAAAATAAAAAAAAATCTGTAATTTTTTCTCTGGTTGGCTCATATGCTTATGGAAATGCTAAGAGGAAACACAACATTATTTCACAGCAGAGGAATTAAACATATAATCCAGAATTTGGCAGTGTCAGGATGATCAGAAGATATGAAATTGGATACTTTTTTTTGCTGCAATGGCTATAAAACTACATATTCATTTGCAAGAATATTCTGGCCAATATCTGTTCTTCCACCTGGGTATTTTAAAAATAGAATTATGTTAACATTTTTCCACAAAACATTTGAGTGAGGATGACTCCAGATTGGTAGTGCAGAATGTCTGGCCTGTTTTGGCTTTGCCACTATTGCATGCTGATCGAACTTCAACATGTGTAAGATCACAGAATCTCACCCTTGCTCCCAGGCACTGAAAGAAATTTTGAATGGTAACTTCAGCTACTTAGTATGAAAAAGGCCAGGGAAGGTGTCAGAACAGTTGTGGGGAACCTGGTCTCCTGTAGCTGACTGAGAATACTTTGAGTTAGTGCTCTACGTGAGAATCATGTCAACTTTATATACTGGTTGAGTATACTCATTAAAAACTTAACAATAACTCCATTCTCTCTTGACATTTTGCCTGCAGGTATGGCAGGCATCCTCAGAGGTTGTGAGGTCTGTTGAAAACTAGGGAAAGGGGTTTATATATCTGTAGAATGTTCAGTATGGGAGAAAGAACTCTTGTCTCTTTGAGGTAGGTGTGAATGTTTCAATTGGCCACCTTGATTAGCATTTAATGGCCTAGCAATTTCCAGGTCTGGTTTCTTATAACCTAGGGAATCCTTTGTTGGGAGGTGATTAGCTGGCCTTGATTGTCTGGAATTCCTCTGTTATTGAGTGTTGTTCTACTAGAGCTGGGCATGTTTAGCATGAAGAAGAGAGAGCTGAGAGGAGACATGATAGTCTTGTATACGTATGTGAGAGGAAGTCATAGGGAGAAGGGAGCAAGCTTGTTTTCTGCTGCCCTGGAGACTAGGGCGTGGAACAATGGTTTCAAACTACAAGACGGGAGATTACATCTGAACATTAGGAAGAACTTCCTGACTGTGAGAGATGTTCAGCAGTGGAACTCTCTGCCCTGGAGTGTGGTGAAAGCACCTTCTTTGGAGGCTTTTAAACAGTGGCTGGATGGCCATCTGTCGGGGGTGCTTTGAATGCAATTTTCCTGCTTCTTGGCAGGGGGTTGGACTGGATGGTCTCTTCCAACTCTATGATTCTATGATTTACTAAGATTTTATAGTTGTTTTTAATAGTGGTAGCCAGATTTTGTTCATTTTCATGGTTTCCTCCTTTTTGTTGAAATAGTCCACATGCTTGTGGATTCTGATATGTCTGTGTAGTCTGACATGGTAATTGTTAGAGTGGTCTAGCATTTCTGTGTTTTGAAATAACATGCTGTGTCCAGGATGGTTCATCAAGTGCTCTGACTTGTCTGATTGAATTAGTTTGCAGTAGCTTTCATGTTCCTCCCAACCTCTGAGTTCAACAATACAATGGCTTATTGGCCTATGCATTTTGACTAACCCTGTACATTATTTGATATTTCCAATAGAATTAGAATTTAGGTTCTAATTGTATCCTTGCATTGCTTTTTTGTATCTGGCCACTGAATTTTCTTGCTTTCTTACCAAGACTACCACATCCGCTCCCCCCCCCCAAAAAAAATCCTTAGGATTTCGTTTCGGGGGGGGGGGCTGAATTTTTTTCAGGGGGGGTTGGGGGGGCTGAGTTCCGGGGGGGGGGGCTGAGTCTGAGTGAAAGAGGGTCTACCCTAGCAAACCTTTTGTATCATTACCCCAATACCCTCATGCATATGGGATATAATGCATATGGTGATCAGATCATGATATGAATAAACATAACAGTTTAAGTAATGCACCAGTAAGGCCTTTTCGCGAACCACCATGAGAATTTCGGGGCCCCCGAGCCCCCCCCCCCCCCCCCGGCTACATGCTTGCCTCAGAGCAAGAGAGATAGTTCCAAGAAGGGAAATCAATTGCCACTACTAGAAGTTGTCTGCTTCTTCTCCCATTCTTCAGAACAAGTTTACATACAACACTTTCTGAACAAGTATTGTGCATATAGCAGATAACAGCACTAGTTGATACAAATGATTCTTCATGAGAACTCTTTCTATTCCCAAACTAGAAAAAGTTGTTCCCTATTGCTATGTTTTGTGTGTATGCACAAAGCACCCACTTAATGTGAACTGGACATTTGAATCATGCACTTCCAATCTTGGTTTCACTTGGCAAATTAGGCATAACTGTGACTGTAAAATATGCTTATGTGACTCAGTCCAGGAAAGTGAAACTTGCGAAAATACATTTATTCCATTTATTATGAAGTCAACAGGATTTATTTTTCTAAATCAAGGACAACACTGTAAATCTTTCCTCTACAAAAAGGTCAATATCTCAGTGCAAATAATTCCATCTCAGAGCAACGGCATGCTGAGTTCAGATGTGATCTATCACTTCTAAGTAATCAAGTTTTTCAATATTTTACTCTTCCCTAATTTGTGCTCATTCAACATTCAAAGAAATTGTGATTCATTCGTAGTTGTCCTGGGAGCAATTGGAAATTAATTCTGGCATTCTTTATAGAGAATTTTATGCAGACACTAGTTCTATTGTTCACTTCATTTTATTATTAATTTTTTACTGATAGCTTTTGTAACTGGCTTTATCCCAAACAGTGGGAAGTAAGGCAGCTAACTTTTCTATTCTGACAATATTTGAAAGGGATCACAAATCAGCTATGCATGAAGGAGTTCATAGGTTCAGCTTTTCACATCCAGTAGTCTAGTGGAACCACGGCTTCCAAGGACAAGGTGTTTGGCTGTTTAAAGTGAATCACACCATATCCCATCCCTGTTCCCTCTGAGATGCAACCTTTACAGTAGCAGAGTATATGGCTATTGGACACACTCCCAACTATTATAGATTGTACCAAGCTATCCTTGTTGTATTGCAATAGAGCATGTGAAGGGGTTATTAGGATCAATTCATTAAAAAAATAACAACAACCAGGCTGCTGCTGATAGAGATGAAAGCTAAAACAGTGTGGGTTGTTGTAGGTTTTTTCGGGCTTGCCATAGATGCAGGGAAAACGTCAGGAGAGAATGCCTCCAGAACATGGCCATATAGCCCGAAAAAACCTACAATAACCCAGTGATTCCGGCCATAAAAGCCTTCAACAATACATAAAACAGTGTGGTTATTACGGATTTAAAAATTCATCTGCATCTTTGGACTCTTCTTGGGAGTGTGGCTGTTGGCATTGTTAAGATGAGCATATGAAGTTCAATAAATGCCAAAAATCACTACTTACATCACCAGTTTTTTAAAGTCTAGTATCTAGTTATCTGAAACTTCTGTATTTGATACTATAAGGCATGGTTGCCAATTAGGGTAAGATTGTAAAATCATCATCAACAACAACAGCATCACCATCAACATATCTGTAATTATTCGCTTCCAGGTCAAAATGGCTTCAACCATCAGGAAAAAAGATAATTTTATACAATTACATTTTTATTATGACTTTTGAATGTTCCAAAGTGCTGCAGAGAGAAAAAGATTGGAACTTTGGATATGAAAATCTGTTTGTTTGTTTGTTTTTTTTTTTGTATAGAAAATGGGTTTGCTGTATAGAAAACACAGTTTTCTGCTCATAAAGAAGAAGGGGTATTTGGTGTAAAAAATCTGATGTGTTTCCTCTCTGTTGAATAATTTCCCTGGAGCACATATCAAAAGAGAACCAATTTTTCTGCACTGAGGTTAATTCCCTACAAGATCTGCTATAATACTGGTTAACAGTGTTGATTGATACCACCACAATCCAAGAAGTGAAAGCATTTATAATATTCCTTTTGGATTCCCACCATCTGAGGTTCACAGCTTTTCACTTGATGAAGTTGAGCAGTAGGGATATGGCTTTATTCATGAAGATAGCACATGTGTGTGTGTGTGTGTGTGGGTGTGACGGCGCGTGTGGCGCCTCATATATTTAGAACTGTTAGTTGCAGGATTTTAAACTGCCATTTTATTTCTGTCTACCTTGTACATGTATAGTTAAATTTCATTGGTTATTATAGCTGTCAATTTATTGTTGTTGTTCACCAATTGGTTTGTTTCCCCAGTTCAGTTGTTTAGGCTCCGCCCCTTCCAAGGGAGAAAGGGAAGGTTTCTCCCTCACCCTTTTTACCTCAGTAAAAGACTCATTGGATGGACGTGTCCAAAAGCTTGGCCCAAAAGCCCCTGGTCAAGGCATTTTTTACTACCAGTTCTTAAGTTTTACCCCTGAGTCTTATTCTTTATGTTCAGATCACCCTGAATAGAATTGTGAAGACCTCAGGCGCCCTCACACCAGTTCTTTGGCATCATAGGAAGGTCTTGTCCTTCAATTTAGGCCACTGAACTGGGGTTGTGGTTTGCTCCGGCATCCACAGCCATTGAGAGAGAGGGAACAGGAAAAGCTTCTCAGCTTATTACTCCTGGGACCCTGGACTTAGAGGTTACAAAGTATTTTTTCCCAGTTGAAACATAAAGTTTGTGTCAAAGAAAGAGAACTGTTAACAATAAACACCATTTCAAGTTAACTGTTGTGTTCTGGTCCTTGGGAGTTCCAGTTCCCTAAAGGAGGGCAAGAAGCAACCCCCTGGGGAAAGAAGTCACGTCCATGCCTCTTTCTCTATAGCCCCAGGCGCGACGGCACAGTGGGGGGGGGGGGGAGGGGGTTCAGAAGTAGTGCAGCTCCCTAATATAGATAGGTGAAGGAAATGGTAGTACTGGGCCATTAAAAACATCTCAGTACAGACAATAATCACATTGTGACTCTTTTCTTTGCACGCGATAATCAAGACTCCATTTGCTGGCTTAACTACATAAGTATCGCCAATTCCCACACATTCCAGAAGGATACCATGGTGAATGGTACTGAACACCCCCAAACAGTCCAAAAAAACTCTTTTTACAGAAGTGTGTCCTAGAATAAAATATCCTATTATAATAATATCCGTTACTCAGGTTTTACAACACTCTGGATTACCATGTCATATATTCTTACTGGTTGGCTGTCCATCATATTCAGTATTTGCAGTTCTCAATCATTCTTTGGAATGAAAGCTTCCAAGGTAAAAAGGATTGAAAGTCTTGGAGTAGGACTGGCTTTTTATTACTTTGAATTTTCGACAGTCAAAAAAGAAAACCCTTCATCAATCACCCTGATCAAAGTTCAAACTGCAAAGAATCCTTCTATTCAAAATAGCATCCAATGAGTTCTTATCCATATTTATATTCTTTCAGCACACAAACATTGCATTTATCATGTTGTTACCTGAACATTGCTATTTAATATTAGTTCACAACAGACATTTTATTGTAATGTATTGTCATCTATTGCCCTAATTTCTTTGTGCCATTCATATCAAATTTGTTATTCAACTTGTCAAATTTGGATTTCAAATGTGGGAGGAATAACATAATTTACTGAAATTTTACTATCTTTCCTTAGGTAAGGAAGACATACTCACAACTTCCAGAAATAAACGTAAACAACTGCACTGAAAAAATCCAAATGTTTATTGCTCAGTGTCTACTCATCTTCCTTCATCCTTCCTCCTCTTCCTGACAGATTCCATAGGGACTTTGGAGGCTCTGTATGGATACAAAACCATATGAAAAGGATCCAACTGGTATAAAATGGGCCTTTCTGTTGCAAGAGTCATTGATTTTTTTTTCAGAACTCTTGAAAGAGTGAAACATTCATCCCAATTCATTTTATTATAATGGGGGCAGTTGTGCTGCCTACCAAGGCCATTTTGAATCCTGATTTTTAGCTATCCCTTGCAATTCAGTGTCATTTGCAAATAGGGCAAGCATCAAACTACCAGGACCCCTTTTACACCACATTAACAGGAATATATCTGAACACATTTCTCCTCTACCCAATTATATGTTGGAAGGGGTTTGTATTTTTGTTTCCTGAGGCATGATTCCAGCCAAAATCATTATTCTCTAAAACAAGGTTTTACAATTGTGACCACCCAAATAGTATTGAACTCCAGCCCTGTAACATATAGCAGACTATAGTTTCCCGTCACAGCCCTAAAGACTGATATTGGTTAATTGATCTTAGGGCACTTCCATACGGGGCTTAAACTCACTTTGGAGTAGGTTAAAGAAACCCACTCTGAAGTGGGTTTAAGTTCCCCACAGGCAGCCAAAAGAATCGGGCTTTCCTGGGGGTTGTCCCCATGCCAGTGAGGAAACTTTCATGCTGGCATGGGGTCATCGAAACTCCCCACAAAAAACCCCACTTAAAATAAAATAAAAACTTATTGGACACCATGAGGCAGGGGGACCCAGGAGCAATTGTCTTCCTCACTACCCTCCCTCCCCTGGTTTTCTGATGTGTCATTTTTAAACATCAGGAGACCTGCTGGAGAGACTTCAAGGTGCCTGCTGATTTTTTTTAACAGGCTTTTTTTGGGGAGTGGGGTGGTGGGAAGGGCATGGATGCTCTCCTCACTTCTCCAGGCTTTTGGAAGCCCAAAGAAACAAGATGGATGTGGGACTGGCCTCTGGGAGTACCTGGAAGGCAGTCCCGATGGGACCAATAACTCATTAAACCCAGGCCTTTCAGGAAGGTCCAGATCTTATGGGATATATGATTAATTCAGGAAAAAGCAGAGTTAATCCTCTTTTACCTGAGGCATTATTTATTTATTTATTTATAGTATTTATGTACCGCTTTTCTCACCCCTAGGGGGACTCAATGTGGATGCCTCAGATAAAAGTCTGACAGCATTTTGGGCATTGTGTGGAAGGGCCCTTAGAGCCTGGGAATTATTGTAGGTCCTTAGAACAGAAGTTACTGAATGGAATAGCCATTTGATACAAAGAAGAATATAAACAAAATGTATGATTTTAATGCAATATTATACTTAATTTGTAATTTGATCTACAGTAGGTTATCATTGTAGCAGTGAAACAGAAAAAGTTATTCCTGGGAGATAACTGTTATCAACTGCTGCTTGAGCAAGGTCATAGATAAAAATAAGAATGACTGCAGAGCTATGTGGTGACAATTTTGTAGCCCAGTAACCCACCAGGAAGTAAACAAACTGTCAACTCCCCATTCCAAAATGAGAGATAATCTAGTTCTTGTTTGGAAAAAATGATGGGCAGGATTTGAAACGGTATATAGGAAGAACCTGTGCCCTGTGTAAAAGATGAATTAATGTCCCTAGAGTTTTCCAGAACAGGTGGTTCATCCTCTTTTAGGGCCAAAAAGGGGAAAACTTGGAATATTGCATGAAGCTCCATGACTGGACTTTGCCTGTCCCTTGCATAGAGTGAAAATAAGTTGGAAGTAAGGCTAGCATTATTTTGCCAAGGCCAGTTCCTCCCAGCCTCCTTGAGCCAACTGGTTATATCTGAACAACATAGGATTACCATGCTCCAGAGTTGTAAACTCAATTCATCAAACAAATAAACATGCGGAAATCGATACGGAAGAACCGATTGATAGTGAGAATTCCAGACCATAAGTTTCATCTAGGCATAACCATTCTTTATGTATCCGTTACTCCATTGCTTTCAGCAATACTTGCAGTTTTATCAGAAAAACCAAAATTGAAGTATTATTGACAGAAATCAAGCGAGCATTTCATCATTTTGTTCCTCATTTTTGAATATCAGGAGGGAGGAACTACCAGAGTGGGAGGAAAAGACTAATCCATAAATTTCTCATTACCCTGCAGAGAAAAACATTTGCTTGAATAATTGAATATGTTTAGCATCATAGCTAGTAGTTAATCATGTTTACTCACTTTTACTTTTACAATGCAGAAAGACCTTTCTCCCGCATAAGTTTTTACAAGCACCACAATATTTGAAAAAAGCCTAGCCAAACTTACAAGTTCTATTTTTTTTTTTGTTGCGTCAGGAGCGACTTGAGAAACTGCAAGCCGCTTCCAGTGTGAAAGAATTGGACATCTGCAAGGAGATTGCCCAGGGGATGCCCGAATGATTTGATGTTTTTATCATCCTTGTGGGAGGCTTCTCTCATGTCCCCGCATGAGGAGCTGGAGCTGATAGAGGGAGCTCATCTGCCTCTCTCCGGATTTGAACCTGTGATCTGTTGGTCTTCAGTCCTGCTGGCACAGGGGTTTAACCCACTGCGCCACCGGGGGCTACAAGTTCTAATAATAATAATAATAATAATAATAATAATAATAATAATAATAGCAACATGATAATGTAAGAATTACAATAAATACTATTGGGGTTGATTTCAGATTTCATCAAGCTTGCCACTGAGAAGATTCACTGAAATCCCTGGACCTGAAATTAGTCATGACCAAATAAACATTGTTTTCAGTTGTTTACTGTAATTGTGTGCAACATTTTCATAAGTCATATCAAACTTGTTAAATTTGATCTTACAATGCAATATCCAATGCATGGGCATGGCCTGCGCCAAAGACTTAACAATCAGAACTTACCCAATACTTTTTCTTTGCATTTTGTAAACCTCAGAAACCTCCCAAAATCAGTTTCATTTTCAATGCAAGGAAGCAAAGCAAAGCCAAAAAGGCTGTTTTTCCTCTTTAAATTAATGGCCTATCACCATGAGGAGAGAGAAGAGAGCAGGGAGAAAACAGAGACTGGGAAAGAGACTGAGAAAGTACAGAATTCTGGGAATGGTAGATTGGGAAGTTGAGAAGCTCTATGCCAGATAATCCAAAAGGCCCTGCCCTAAACTACATGTCCCAGAATTCTTCTCAGCATCAAAAAGCCCCAACCAGAATAGGGGAGAGATTTGTCTCTCAGTAGGAGCAGCCAGCCAGTATTCCAATAAATTGTTGAATCTGCAAAGAGGAGGACTGACTGACACTTCTAGTTAGTACATCTCTGTGCTGGACTGGGAAGAAATTCCTAAATGGAAATTTTATCGGTTAATATGAAAGACATTCATTGAGATAGCTGTTGTGGCTTTTTATTTTTTTAAAGAAATTGTCAAAACTTTTTTTAAAATCCCTAAAATCAGTAGATGTATTAATATTTCTGAAAGTTGGGGGGAATGATCCCATTATCTTGTATCATTTTATAGAAAATTCAATGAGATAGCACTTTAGTTTTGCTTTTTAAAACGTAGTTTATAAGAACTTTGACAGCTCCCCAAAAATCAGTGGATAAATGAAACGTTCTGAAACCTGGTGGGCCAACTGTGGCAAATGTGTTTTACCATTGTAGCAAGTTTCATCCCAATACTGGTACAAATGGGAGAAAAAGGAGCCATTGAAGTTTCCCCACCTGTGCAATTACTATAATGAAAGAGTAATGAAATTTTGTTACTCTCTCATTATAGTAACAAAAAATTCACTAATGATACTTTAGAAACACTTTAGAAATGAAACACTAGTGCCCCTTAATTTTGTAATGAGTTTTGACACATTTTTTTCATCAATCACACTGCCCTAGTATGTATATCTTTATATATTTGAAATATTTCTGTCTTGCCCTAGAACCAGATTCTTAACAGAGCAAGTAATAATATTGCCTCAGATAATAAGGATAAGGATTAAAAGTACGTGAATTTGGAAAGATTTTGAGGTTTTTGTAAGTTGACCACAACAATTTTCTCAAACAGTTTGTAGACAAGCAGGGGGAAGAGGGAGGGGTTGTCACACCTTTCAACAGAAAAATCAAAACTATGTAGTATCAAATGCTATTTTGACTTCAAGGTACTATCTTCCAAACTGTAATTCAAGATGCTTCTCTTCATCATTGTTTTAGTGAAAGCACTACTCATCTGATTCAATTTACTTTCCCTATAAAGATTTAGAAGCTCCCTTTTTGCAATGGCTTAATGGTTATTTATTCCTTCTCCTGAAATGATACCCCAGCACTTTTAAAGTCTTCTGTTGTGTTATTTTTCCTTGGATATATGCATGCATTGCTGTTTAATAGTTCAGATTAACAATGGAAACCACTTGTGCATATTCTTGTCACCAACCTTCAGGACAAAGATAACTTGCCCATTTTGTTCAATAAATAAATTTTGACATATACTAGAATTTGATTTGAAGCTTGTTTTATAAATTGTTATTTTAAATTTCCTTTCTCCTATCAGAAAAATAATCTGACATTTTTTGTCTATCAGCCAAAGTCACAAACCAGTGCTGTAATTTGAATTTATTTATTACCATTCATTTTTCTGGTAACTCATAAGCTAATTTACTGTTCTGTAGTGTACAATGGTTTGAACTATTCTCTTATTATATAACTGTATTTTAACCATCCAATTCATTTACTTTCCAGAATAAATGTACTACAGATCAAAATAGACATTGATATCCAAATATATATTAATGGGTTTTTCTGTTGTGTTGCAATTGAAATAAATTCCCATGCCTTGCTTGGGGTTGAAAGATGCTCATAGCTCTTCCTTAATACTGATTCAATGTACCAGAACGTCTGTGAATGTCATCATACAGCATTCTAGCCATTTATTTCTTTATGCATGTAACAACAACAACATTTATTTGAGATTTCAAATGGAGTATTTAGATTTATATGAATTTTCATTTAATCCAATGTAATGGATGCTGTTCTAATGTTGGCTAGATCAAATTACTTGTATCTTCCTTGTTAGATTTTTTTCCTTTGTTCCTCTATAATGCTAAGAGTAATATACATGAAATTGTGTTCTTCTGGCTCTTCTTCACCATTAGTGGCAGTACAATTAGTGGCAGTTGAAATACATGAAAGCCTTCAACAACACAGCTGAGATACAGTTAAGCAAAAAAACAAATACTGAATTGTCACATTGTCAGGCATTTTACCACAACAGCATGTCTGCTGTTTTGTGGTGTTAGCTGAATGTAACTCCTATTGAACTCTCAAAGACATTTTCAAATTAAGAGGCATCAGACTGGCATGTCAAAGTGAATGTGGACACAGTCCATTAATATTTATTTCTATTAAATAACAATGATTTCAACAAGGAATTAGATTAAATAAAAATGAACTCTAGTTGGCTGTTTGCAGGAACCAAATACTGCTTTGAAATACTCCAACTATGCAATGCCCACCAACCAATTCCTTTTGATGATATTGGGAAAAGGTCCTAAATTGAAAACACAAACCATCTTATCATTTTCCACATATCTCACTAGCAAAACAGATTTGTATTAGCACTCTAGAGAGTCTGGCCAAAATTCCATTTAGTTTACTGTATGACCTGGTTTTAAATATTAAAACCTAACCATTGGTTCATATTTTTTGTAGTGATTTTAAAAAGACATGCTAGTCTGTAAATATAATGTCAAAAATCTTTTTCCTGTATGATACATTTGAAATGCAATTCATTGTATTAAACCAACTGTAACAGTATTATAAAGGACTCTCACTTTATAATACTGGGCCTACACAGCAGACTCGTCACACACTAGATTTGATCTTCGGAGTTGGAATCCCGGTGACTCTAACCTCCGTTCAGGAGGTTCCATGGTCGGACCACTGCGCCCTAGGAATCCGTATTGAGCATACCACCCCACCTGGTATGGGTGCCGAACCTATTTGGGTTCGCCTGAAGAGACTTATGGAACCGGTTAGGTTCCTGAATGCTCTGAAGGCCTTGGAACCTTCAGCGACTCACTGGAGGTGCAAGTGGATACATGGAACACTAAATTATCCAATGCACTCGACGAGATTGCCCCTAGACGCCCTCTCCGACCCCGTAAGAATCGGTCTTCTTGGTTCACTGAGGAGCTCCGTGTGATGAAACGGGAGAAGAGACTGCTAGAGGTCGTGTGGCGGGAACTCCGTGATGGGGAATCGGAATCAGCTTATAAGAATTTTAGAGAGTTTTATGAGCATGCTATCACAGAGGCCAAAAAAATCTTATTATGCTTCCTTGATAGCGTCTGCGAGCTCACACCCAGCACAATTATTTAATATTATTAGATCCCTGACAACAATCCTTTCTGTCCCAAACAATAATGATCTGGCCTCTTCTGCTGAGGTTTTCCAGAGCTACTTCGCAGACAAGATCTCACTTCTCCGCTAGGATCTCCCTGCCACGATTGATACAGTAAGTGAACTTGAGACTCCGTGGCCACTCGCTGGGCACATCCTCGACCGGTTCACCCCGCTGGATGCAGAGGCTGTTGATAGGATCATGACTGCAACTAGGCCAACCACCTGCTCCCTTGATCCGTGTCCCTCCTGGCTAGTAAAATCTTGCCTGGAGGGATTACGTGAAACTCTGTTGAATATAATAAATAGCTCCCTTGAGCAAGGAGTTTTTGCAGAGGGTTTAAAAGAGGCAATGGTATCTCCACTGCTGAAAAAACCAGACTTAGATCGTTCGGTTCCCTCTAGCTACTGCCCGATCTCGAACCTTCTGTTTCTGGGCAAGGTGGTTGAGAGGGCAATAGCAGAACAGATGCAGCAGTTCCTTAATGACACAGCCGGACTTGATCCCTTCTAGTCTGGCTTCCGTAGGGGGAACGGGACGGAGACTGTGCTAGTTGCCATCACAGATCAGCTCCGCTGCCAGATGGATCAAGGTGGATCAGCGCTGCTTGTGTTATTGGACCTCACAGCAGCATTTGATATAGTCGATCACAATCTATTGACCCACCGCCTAGCCATGACTGGGGTTAGGGGGATACCCCTTAAATGAGTGTCCTCCTTCCTCCAGAATCGGGGACAGCGTGTGGTGAGGGAAGGGATGGTTTCCGAGATCTCGGTCCCACAGGGAGCTATTCTCTGTCCTCTATTATTTAACATCTATATGCGACCGCTTGCCTGACTGGTGCGGAGCTTTGGGCTTGAGTGCCACCAGTACGCTGATAACACTCAGCTCATTCTGAGGATGGAGGGCCGGCCGGACTCTGTACCCGAAAATTTCTATCAGTGCCTTGAGGCCGTTACTGGATGGTTGCGTGCCAGCAAGTTGAGGGTGAATCCAGCGAAGACGGAGATGCTTTGGTTGAGCCGTCCAGGTGGGAGGGAGATCCAGCTGCCTACCCTGGATGGCGAGACACTACGTCCGTCATCTTCTGTAAGAAGCCTTGGTGTCTTATTGGACCCTCTGCTCACAATGGAGGCCCAGGTCTCTGTTGTGAACAGATCTGCATTTTTCCATCTGTCAGGCTAGGCGACTGGCTCCCTATCTAGGAACGACCTGGCTACGGCGATCCAGGCAACGGTCATCTTGAGGCTTGACTACTGTAACGACCTCTACATTGGCCTTCCTTTGTCAGTGATCTGGAAACTGAAGGTGGTGCAAAATGTGGCGGCTCGTCTTCTCGCCGGGGTGTCGGCGAGGTGTTGTATCACCCCAATTCTTCAACAGCTGTACTTGGTACCGATTGAGTACCGGATTACTTTCAAGGTGCTGGTATTAACCTTTAAAGCCTTATATGGTCTGGGGCCAGCGTACCTGAGGGCCCGCTTATCCCCCTACCAACCCCAGAGATTACTTCAGTCTGAAGACCAAAATTTGCTTGAAGTCCCCAATATCCGGACTTATCATCTGTCCTCTACTAGGCAGAGAGCCTTCTCGATTATAGCCCCTTATTTATGGAATGCCTTGCCAGTTGAAACCCGATCTATCCGAGACCTACTTGCTTTTCAGAAAGCCTGTAAAACCTTTCTCTTCCGACAAGCTTTCGATGGGTGAATAACTCGGGACTATGTCTGTTCTTGTTTTGTGGTATTTTAAAGTTAATTGTATTGTTTTAATCTACTGCTGTAAACCACTCCGAGCTAAATTGGGAGTAGCGGTATACAAGTCAAATAAATAAAAATAAATAAATAATAATATAAAGGAAAGCTGAAAGGGATAATGGGTGGTGATGACTATACATCCAGCTCCCAGTTGGTTTTCAAAATAAAATGTGATCTAATAGACAATGACCAGTTTTAGATTGCAAGGCATTGGCTAGCAACACATTGAATTTACTGGGTTGCTGTCAGTTTTCCGGATTGTATCATCATGTTCCAGGAGCATTCTCTCCTGACATTTCACCCACATATATGGCAGGCATCCTCAGACGTTGTGAGGTCTGTTGGATACTAGCCAAGCGGGGTTTATATATCTTTGGAATGTGGGAGAAATAATTCTTGTCTGTTTGAGGCAAGTGTGAATGTTGCAATTGGCCCTGCGTCTTCAAAGACTGGCTGATTCCTGCCTGGGGGAATCCTTTGTTAGGAGGCGTTAGCTGACCCTGATTGTTTCTTGTTTGGAATTCCGCTGTCCATGACCCATGAGTGTCAAATACAGCCCCTCCCCCCCCCCCACCCTTTGTGTTGTGGCAGTCTTCAGCCATCACAGTTCCTACTGGGCTACTGTTGTCTACTAAGGTTCCTTCCACACAGCTGTATAAAATCCACATTGAATAGGATTATATGGCAGTTTGGAGTCAGGGTCTATCCAGACAGGCCTCATAATGTGAGAGATCATGCAATTTTACTGGAGATGTCCAAATGATGGTCTGATAAAACCGAATTAATTCAGGGCAAAGCAGGAAAATGCTTCTTTGTCCCGAATTTATTTGACACCTGGCAAGACCAGGATCTCTCATAAAATCCTGATCTTTCCAGGTGTGAGCCCTGTGTGAAATGGGCTAGGGGATTGCATCATGCAATCCCAGGCCCAATTTGTACAGCTGTCTCTGTTTTTTTTTTTTTTTTGAGTTGTTGGAGCCTCGACAGTCACATTGCCAGGGCTTTGCCGGCATACAGGCAGAAGTGAACCAAATAAACACCCAAGTTTGTATCAAACTGTTTAATTCAAGCAGCACTTAATTTCTGGCTGTTTTCATAGTATCATAGTCCAAATGTAAAACATAAAGATAGCACTTAGTCACAGAATATAAAACAAAGACTGTTAGCAAAGAGAACACTGTAGTCAAAGTCCAGTGGTCAGACACCAAGAGTTCAATTAGTAAAGTCCAGGAATCTAGAGTCTATACCGTAGTCAAAAGCCAGCCCAGAGACTCAAAGTTCAAGGGTTCCAAGACTTCAGGAGACAGGTCAGGATATTGAAAATTCACAAACCTGGGGGAAAACCAGCATCATCAACCACCAAAATAAGACAAATACTTTTTTTTAATTTATTTATTTAAAAGTTTTGTATACCGACCTTCTCACCTCTCTTGAGGGACTCAGACCGGTTTCCAACCATAATATCACATACAGTCAATAAAACATCATAATTCATATTACAGTAAAACCTTAAAACAGCAATTACATTCAATAACTACAATGGTCAGTCGTCACACTAAAATTGTTGTTCATCATCCTCCATCCATATCTCAGGGCATTGGCTCACTCGTCGAATGCCTGTCTCCATAACCACGTCTTCACCTGTTTCCTAAATGTCAGGATAGAAGGGGCGGTTCTGATCTGCAGTGGAAGAGAGTTCCAGAGTCGAGGGGCCACCACCAAGAAGACCCTGTCCCTCGTCCCCACCAGACGCGCTTTTCTCCCAAATATTAGTTTCCAGGTTAGCTCCTTATATCCAGTAACACCCAGCTGCAACCTATATCTTGCATGCCTCCATCCTTAATTGCTTTCACCTGTAAACTCTTACTTATGGATTACTCAGCCCTTTAGAACTAAGACTTACATTAAACCATCCATCGCCAACTGCTAGGCCTGCCACCACTGTGAAACATGATACATGACACACACCCTCCCAAATCCCTCCAGAAAAGGGCTAAAAATAAAAAAAATACTTACCTGACCAGCATTAAGCTCACCATTAGACCTCTCCTGGTGCATAGAAATGATGCACCAAGAAAGGGGGGGGGGGTGAGGAGGAAAATTGCTCCTTGCTCTCCATCTCCTGGCACATCATTTCTATGCACCAGGAGAGCTCTGTCTCCAGTTTAACAGTGGCCAGGTGAGTAATTTTTTACTTTTAGCCCTTTCTGGGGGGTTTTATTTGGTGTCTGGGTGCCCTGCCGGAAGGCCCAACAGGGCATCTACCCCACCCCATCCCCTGGGAAAGTGCAGGTTTTGGGGGGAGGTATGGGGACTTTAACCCATGCCCAACTGGATTTATTAAACCAAGTGGGCACGGGTTAAAGGACTGCCATCTTAAGTCCCTCTGGCTGTCCTAGTAAAAGGGAAGACAATGGGGGGCATTGCAGTTGGTTCCATCCAATGTCAGAGAAAGCTAGAATTCCTACATGTACCGGGAAACTTGCACACATTTTCAGATTATGTAATAGGTGCAAAATCACCACCAGCTACTCCTAGGCTATTCCTAATTCTGTGTTTCTTATGAATAGAACAGTAAACACTGGTTAAATTAATGAATCTTGAGGGACCGAAATCCATTATTCATTAGTTATACAACAAAAATTATTTATCGGATAAGATGCATACTTTCACAATACTAGTACTATTTAGACTTGGTACTTAAGCTTTTATAATTATAGTCTGTGTAATTGTATAACTCATATGAATTTCTAGAGACAAGTTAATGTAAATATTGTTAACTTTTTAAAAAAACATGACAGTGTTAATATAGCACAATAATCAGAATAAATCTATTTGACAGAGTCAGTAATTAACAACGTGAACCGCAATTAGTGGAAGTTCTCTTGGACTTAGCAATAATTATTACCCTTTCTTCTTTCAAAAGTTTCTTAAATATCCATGGGGGGAAAGCAATGTTCTATTATGTAAAAACAACATGTGTATTTAGCACCTGCCTTTTCAGTAATTTGACTTTCAACTATGAAAAAGTACCCATGCTGATAAAATCCATCTGCTGGAGACAGACAAATCATTACTCTTTTGTTACATTTCAGTAATGTAGACTATCTGTGAAAGAGTCCTGCAGGTATGGGAAATGGATCCAAATGGAACAGCAAACAGTGTGAAACTGATAAAAAGCTGTTTAAATGTATCTAAAATATTTATTCTCAATGTGTCACTCACCCTCTTTTCCTTAAAATTAATTTGTCCCTAGTGCAAATTTTCATGTGATTAAGTCCTGCTGTATTTCCTCACATAAATACTATGTCAGCTTATGAAAATTAAATAAGATATGTTAAAACAATATAGGTTAAAAGTAAAGGTTTTCCCCTGACATTAAGTCCAGTTGTGTCCTACTCTGGGGGTTGGTGCTCATCTCCATTTCTAAAACAAAGAGCTGGTGTTGTCCATAGACACCTCCAAGGCCATGCGACTGCATAGAGTGCCGTTAACTTTCCGTCAGGGCGGTACCTATCGATATACTCACATTTGCATGTTTTTGAACTGCTAGGTTTGCAGAAGCTGGGGCTAACAGTGGGAACTCATGCCACCCCCTGGATTTGAACCTGTGACCTTTCAGTCAGCAATTTCGGTAGCTCAGTGCTTTAACCCACTGCACCACTGGGGGCTCCAAAAGAAAACCCAATATGGTCAAAGACATTCTGAGGCTTCTACTACACTGCCATATAATCTAGATTATCAAATCAGATAATCCACATTATCTGCTTTGAACTGGACTGAGTCTACACTGCCATATAATCCAGTTCAAACCAGATAATCTGAATTTTATAAATCTGAGTAGAAGGGGCCAAAGAAAAAGTGAAGGAGAGCTTCTGTTTCTTTCTTTTTTAAAATTCTAGTAACTAAGGATGCATCTACATTGCAGAGTGAATGCAATTTGACACCACGTAAATCAGGGGTCCCCAAACTATGGCCCGCAGGCCACTTCTGGCTCACCAAGGGCACCTATCCGGCCCGCGGGGGAGGAGCGCCCCCCCCCACAGCCCCCCTCCATTGGCAGGCTTACGTTGCCCATCGGGGGTGATGCGCAGCGTGAGCCATCCAAGGGAAGCTGCTCCGCGGGGTCTACTCACGCGTAAACACCTCGCGAGGTGCTTTACACACGAGTAGACCCTACAGAGCAGAGCCAGCCAAGGGAGGCTGCTCCGCGGGGGTCTACTCGCATGTAAAGCACCTCGCGAGGTGTTTATGCGCGAGTACGCGGTGCAGTGCTGCTCCTCCCTTGGCAGGCTCAGGCTGCCCATCAGGGGCAATGCGCAGTGTGAGCCAGCCAAGGGAGGCTGCTCCACGGGGTCTACTCGCGTGTAAAGCACCTCGCGAGATGCTTTACGTGTGAGCGCGTGGTGCTGCTCCATGCAGCCATGCTGGCCACAGTATCTGCTTTGAACTGGGTTATCCACACTGCCATATATTCCAGTTCAAAGCAGATATTGTGGGGGTTTTTTTTGCCTTGATATTCTGGGATAGAGGGCTGTTTGGAAGGGTCCCCAGAAGAAGAATAGTCCAGCTGAGCTCTTTCGAGTTGTCAGGAGTCTATTAAATCCGCCGGAAAGCGAGATCCCTGACAGCTCGGGAGCTCGCTGTGAAGCATTTGCTCGATTCTTCACAGATAAAATTGCGCTGATTCGGTCGGGATTCGACGCCACTTTAATTGCAGTCTCTGAGGATGTGACGAGAGCATCTGCTTGTCCGGTTTTATTGGATTCATTTCAATTGGTTCAGCTTGAGGATGTGGACAGGATCCTTGGGGAGGTGCGACCCACCACATGCATCCTAGACCCCTGTCCATCCTGGCTGATTAAGGAAGCCAGAGGGGGTTTGGCAGAGTGGGTGAAAGTGGTGGTTAATGCCTCCCTTTGGGAGGGCATAATTCCAGCGAGCCTAAAACAGGCTGTTATAAAACCGCTGTTGAAAAAACCATCACTGGACCCCACTCAATTAGACAACTATCGGCCAGTTTCCAATCTCCCCTATTTGGGCAAAGTCATGGAACGTGTGGTGGCAACACAACTCCAGGGATTTCTGGTAGACACTGATTATCTAGATCCGGCACAGTCTGGCTTTAGACCGGGACATGGAACGGAAACAGCCTTGGTCGCCTTGGTAGGTGATCTGCGCAGGGAGCTAGACAGGGGGAGTGTGTCCCTGTTAGTTCTGCTGGACCTCTCAGTGGCCTTCGATACCGTCGATCACGGTATTCTTCTGAGACGCCTCACAGAGATGGGACTTGGGGGTACTGCTTTGCAGTGGCTCCGGTCCTTTCTTGAGGGACGGTCCCAGAAGGTGTTGCTGGGTGACACCTGTTCGGCTCCACAGCCGTTGTCATGTGGAGTCTCTCAGGGATCAATTCTGTCTCCAATGTTGTTTAACATCTACATGAAGCCGCTGGGGGAGATCATTCGGAGTTTCGGACTGAAATGTTATCTCTACGCCGGATGATGTTCAGATCTGTCACTCCTTTCCACCTGTCACCAAGGAGGCTGTCCAGACCTTGAATCGGTGTTTAGCTGCTGTGTCGGACTGGATGAGAGCTAACAAATTGAAATTGAATCCAGACAAGACAGAGGTCCTACAGGTCAGTCGTAAGGCCGAACAGGGTATAGGGTTACAGCCTGTACTGGATGGGGTTACACTCCCCCTGAAGTCGCAGGTTCGCAGCTTGGGAGTGATCCTGGACTCATCGCTGAGCCTGGAACCCCAGGTCTCAGCGGTGGCCGGGAGAGCTTTTGCGCAATTAAAACTTGTGCACCAGTTGCGCCCGTACCTCGGGAAGTCTGATCTGGCCACAGTGGTCCACGCTCTTGTCACATCCCGTATAGACTACTGCAACGCACTCTACGTGGGGTTGCCCTTGAAGACTGTTCGGAAACTCCAACTAGTCCAACGAGCGGCAGCTAGACTGCTTACTGGAGCGACATACAGGGAACACACCACCCCCCTGTTATGTCAGCTCCACTGGCTGCCGATTCAGTTCCGAGCACAATTCAAGGTGCTGGTTTTGACCTACAAAACCCTTTACGGTTCCGGTCCAGCGTACCTGTCCGAATGTATCTCCCTCTACGTCCCATCTCGGAATCTGAGATCATCTGGGGAGGCCCTGCTCACGACCCCACCACTATCACAAGTGAGGCTGGTGGGGACGAGGAGCAGGGCCTTCTCAGTGGTGGCCCCTCATCTGTGGAACTCACTCCCGGGGGAAATCAGGGCTTCAACTTCCCTCCTTGCCTTCAGGAGGAAGGTAAAGACGTGGCTCTGGGACCAGGCCTTTGGGCACCCTGACAATTAGACATGGAACCAGAATGATAGGACCAACAATGTGTGGAAAGTAGAACCTAACTATGAGTCGGTTAAACGCTGACCAGCAATGAGGTTTGTATTGCTTTTATTGTTTTAATTGTTTTTATGGGTTCATGGCTATTCCTGCCGATAATATTGATTGTTTACGTTAATTGTTATCAGTGTTATAATTATTGTTGTTATTGATGTTATGTTTTTGATGTTATGTTGTTGTAATACAGGCATCGAATTGTGCCTTGTTTGTGTAAGCCGCCCTGAGTCCCCCCGGGTGAGAAGGGCAGGGTATAAGCAACCGTAATAAATAATAAATAAATATCAAGGAAGAAAACCCCACAATATCTGCTTTGAACTGGGTTATCTGAATCCACACTGCCATATATTCCAGTTCAAAGCAGATATTGTGGGGGTTTTTTTTGCCTTGATATTCTGGGATAGAGGGCTGTGTGGAAGGGTCCCCAGAATATCAAGGAAGAAAACCCCACAATATCTGCTTTGAACTGGGATATATGGCAGTGTGGATTCCGATAACCCAGTTCAAAGCAGATTTTATGTGGGATTTTATTCAGTTGCATGGAGGGGCTCTGAGTTGCAAAAAGCTGAACTTTTTGAAGACTGCTAACATGTATTGGAGCACCCGGTGGCACAGTGGGTTAAACCACTGAGCTACTAAACTTGTTGACCAAAAGGTTGCAGGTTAGAATCTGGGGAGTAGCATAAGCTTCCGATGTCAGCCCCAGCTTCTGCCAACCTAGCAGTTCAAAAACATGCAAATGTGAGTAGATCAATAGGTACCGCTCCGGCGGGAAGGTAACGGTGCTCCATGCAGTCATGCTGGCCACATGACCTTGGAGGTGTCTACGGACAACGCTGGCTCTTCAACTTAGAAATGAAGATGAGCACCACCCCCCAAAGTTGGACACGATTGGACTTCCTGTCAAAGGAAAACCTTTAACTAGGAAAATTGTGGAAGATCTGGGGTGGGAGAAAGAACTCTTGTCTGTTGGAGGTAGGTATGAATGTTTCAATTGGCCACCTTGATTACCATTTCATAGCCTGACAGTTTTTAGGGAGAATCCTTTGTTGAGAGGTGATTAGCTGGCCCTGATTGTTTCTTGTCTGGAGTTCCCCTGTGTTTGAGTGTTGTTCTTTATTTACAGTTATAATTTTAGAGTTTTTTTAATACTGGTAGCCAGATTTTGTTCAGACTAGAAATAGGAAGATTTCCCATTCTCTGCTCCTGGAATTATTGCCTAAAGAGGGCTAGAAAGAACCCCCCCCCCCCCCTTTAGGGCCTTTCCACACAGCAAAATAAGATATGTGCCATGTGCATAGGAATATTTTATTGATTTTTTTAAATAAAAAAACTATAGTCCGGCCCTCCAACGGTCTGAGGGACAGTGAACTGGCCCCCGGTTTAAAAAGTTTGAGGACCCCTGACGTAAATTGTTGTGACTCAATGCTATGGAATCATGAGAGCTGTAGTTTTGCAATGTCCTTAGCCTTCTCTGACAAATAATGCTGGTGCCCCACCAAAATTCAACTCCCATGATTCCATAGTATTGAGCCACAACAGTTAAAGTTATGTCAAACTGCATTGATTTTATAGCATAGATGCACCATATGTCAATCATATGAGTCCAGGCAGAAGACATGTATTTGTGTATATGCAGCAGTGTGTGGGTAAACATGCACTTGTGTGTATGCAAGCACTTACATACAGAAACAGTGTTTTATGTAAGTTATTATATCAGTAAGCAGGAAAAAATATTATGAGGTCTCAAAGAGTTACATTACTGTGGTCAACCAAAAAAAGTGTTTTTCTAAAGCAAATCTGATGTACCCAATAAATCATTTCCTGTATGCAAGGCGATTCTTATTAACAGTTGTTTCAGTACTGAAGACTATGGCAATGAGTCTATAAAAGCTCTGTGATCATAATGCTTCCTTAATTAAAAGCATTCCTATTTCAACACAGCTGTTAAATGTATGCAGAAAGACCTTTGAGATGCTGTTCTTTTCCCTCTGTATTTTCTCTGGCAAAGTTATATTGTATCTGCAATACTTCTACAGGTTAGAGATCTGCATTGACTACATAATATTTGCATCAATTAACAGGGGATAAAAGTATTGCAGAAAAACAGTTGGAGGAGGGGTTCTTCTTTCTGAGAAAAGCATGGAGGTAAATGGAGGCTTGCACATTAACAGGAAGAGAAACAATATACATTATGAAAGCATAAGTAGATAAAATATTTAAATTCTATCACGAACACATGTTAGTGTGTATTTCTATAGCCTGTATAGGGTATAAAATAAGAATAGGTTGTTTACCTGTGATCATGTTTCTTTGAGTGGCCATCTGTGAAATTCACACATATGGGGTCTCGTGGAGGACAGCTCAGAATTATCTATAGCTTTAAGAAGCATCTTAGTGATATCCCTGCACATCTTCACTTGGAAGATATATAGCCATCAGGTGGGGCTATCAACTCAGATCCTTGGCTCCTATGACAGTAGCTTACAGAAACTGAGACATGATGAACATTGGGGAGGATGGGTGGGGATGTGGAAATTTCATAGATGACCACTTGGAGAAACATGGAAGCAACCCATTCTTTTTCTTTGTGGTCTCTGTGAAATCGCACATAGAAACATAAAGCTGGAAGAGACCTTGTGGGCCATCCAAACCAACCCCCTGCCAAGAAGCAGGAAAAGCACATTCAAAGCACATATGGGTGACTAGCCAACTTCCCATCTTGGAAGAGGAAGTCATGCCTGTTGCTACTAAGAGGTTGCAACGTACTTTATCTAAGTTGTTGTAAGGATCAATGTTGTTTGTGATATAACTTTAAGTTGCTGTAAGGTTCAAGGCTGTTTGTGCTACAGCTGTTTCAGTTAATTGAAGAGTTAATTGAGAGTATTATTTTCATGTGTATAAAGATAGCTACTGTGTGTTTAGCTTCTTTGCCATTGTGCATCTATGCCTCTGTGCCGTTCTGCTTTGTGTAAGCCGGGGACTATGCTGCAGATGTCCTGCGAAGACACAGCCATGAGAAGAGGACAAGGATTCCTGCTTATCTCAGCTGAGTAGTGATATCTCTCAGAAGATATTGTTTCATGTTACTTTTGTGGAAACAGTAATCCTGCTACTTTGTTTTTGTATGCTGCTAATACTACTATATTGGTAGGTTACATACCTGTGACCATCTTTCTTCGAGTGGTGCTCTGCGAATTCACACTTGTGGAGAGAGACTGCGCCTGCGCGGGCTCCAACGGAAACTTCTACAGTTTAAACTTTTCAAGTTTTGGCGGTAACCCCGCCCAGCCCCAGCAGGGGATAAAAGGGCGCCCCTCGCATACCGACACAATTCCTACGCCGCTACGGCAGCGAGAAATTGGAGGTTTGACTGAGGGGAGGCTGGGCAGGTTAGTGTGAATTCGCAGAGCACCACTCGAAGAAAGATGGTCACAGGTATGTAACCTACCATTTTTCTTCGTGGTCTCTGCGAATGCACACTTGTGGAGACTAGCAAGCTCAGGTCCCGGAGGTGGGAAGAAGGCAAACCGACCAATAAAGTCAAGGGCCAAACAAGTGCAAACAGTTACTGAACAAGAGATTGTAATCACTTCCTAAGAAGGGCACAGTGCATAAACTTATGGGAGTACGTGATCCTTCCGGCCACGTGAGGATGGCCAATTCACAGTGAAAGACACTCAACAAGTGAGGGCATTCTTGAACAATTACATAAACTTTTGACCCTTGGTAAACAAAAAAACATATGCATTGTGGAACACACTCATTGCAATGAGGGCACTTTAAGTAGTTACAAAAACACTTTTGTCAATAGGTGCAAAAAACACATTTGCAAGGCAAAATGGTCGATATCGACACAAAGCACTACCCGTAATGAGCCACATGAGGCTAGAGTGCAAGGTTGCCTGTGCCTCAGGCAAGAAAGGCATCAAGTATAATAGGTGCAATTACATTCACCATCAACAGTAAACAGCTCTATTCGAGCAAACACATGGTAATAACATTCACAACAATATACGGTACCAAAGAGGTTCACGGTACCGAAGCAACCAAAAGCTTGTGCAGAATTCTAAGGCGGACACGACTCCAGAACTGCCCTCCCAAAGGCCATGTCAGGTGTATACCTGGTATTCAGTCTGTAATGTGAAACAAATGTCTGAGGATTTTTCCAAATGGCCGCCTTACAAATAGCGTCCAGAGGAATCCCCTTAAGGAAGGCTGTCGATGCCGCCATCGCCCTGGTTGACCGAGCCCGGACAACCGAGGGAGGTTGTTGTCAAGCCAGCTGGTAACAAAGCTCGATAGCCGAGGTGATCCAGTGCGACAAACGCTGCGCCGTAATCGGCAAGCCCACTTTACCATGGGCATATGCAATAAACAGTCTTTGAGTTCTCCCGGACTGAGCAGTTCTGTCCCTGTAACATAGCAATGCTCTCCGCACATCGAGCATATGGAGTCTTTTCTCCATCGGGGTCGAGGGAGATTGAAAAAATGAGGGAAGGACAATGTCTTCATTAACATGGAAAGGGGATACAACTTTAGGGAGGAATGTCACATCTGTGCGGAGAACTGCCCTGTCCTCATGGACAACAAAGTACGGTTCGTCCACTCGCAGCGCCGCAAGTTCCGACGGCCTATGGGCCGAGGTGATCGCGACCAGAAAGGCCACCTTCCATGAAAGAAGCCGGAGGTCGATCGATGCCAAAGGTTCGAAGGGCGCTTGTGCGAGCCGGGCCAGCACGAGGTCGAAGTCCCAACCGTGAGTTGGAGAGCGGACTGGGGGATGCAGGTTGTTGAATCCCTGCAGGAAAGACTTCACGGAGCTATCCTTGAACAAGGAGGCCTCCCCTCTTCGTTGAAGCTGCCAAGAGATGGCCGCTAAGTGAGACTTGAGCGACGATAGCGACAAGCCCCGTTCGGTAAGGTGCAGTAAGAACAAGAGAATTGACGGTACCGAAGGCCGATGATCATCTAGCCCTTTTTCGGAGAGGAAGGCCTGGAAGTGGTTGAGGCACACCGAATAGAATTTCTTAGTTGCTGGCTTATGAGCTGCGGCCAGGATCGGAAGAACTCCTGGAGAGAGAGATCTCAGAACTGGATCCTCCACGCCGAAAGATGAAGAGAAGTGAGGTCGGGGTGGAGCAGCTGACCCCCTTCCCGAGAGAGTAGGTCCTGCCGAAGTGGAAGGTGTCTCATCCATCCCTCGGACAGCTGGCGGAGGACCGAGAACCACGGTTGTCGTGGCCATTCCGGCGCTATCAGGATGCAGTTCGTTTGCGCCGATTGGATCCTCTCGATCACCTTCGGGATGAGCGGGAAGGGCGGGAAGAGGTAGAGCAGATGTCTCGACCAATCTAGGAGGAATGCGTCTCCGAGACACCCTGGTACCGTGCTCGGAGCAAGCCGAGCACCGAACTGTGGGAGCTGAGTGTTTTGCGGCGATGTGAAGAGGTCTGCCGCCGGAAGGCCCCAATCTCTGAAGATCTTGGCCAGCTCGTCGGGGTTCAACCTCCACTCGTGTGAGGTCGACTTGGTTCTGCTGAGTGCGTCCGCCTCGACATTGGTCTCGCCCGGAAGGTGCAGAGCTGTTATCGACACCGACCTGGCTACACACCACTCCCATAGTTCCAATGACAGCTTGAGCAGTTTTCTCGAGCCCATTCCGCCCTGCTTGTTGACATAAAACATTGCCACCATGTTGTCCGTAAGGATTTGGACAGACTTCTCTGTGACCAGAAGGGCGAACGCCCTTAGGGCTTTGAAGATCGCCAGCAATTCCAAGTAATTTATGTGACATTGTCTTTCCTGCGGAGACCAGAGATTGTGTACCGAGAGGTCTCCTGTATGGCATCTCCATGCGAACATCGAGGCATCCGTCGTGGTCGTGACGGCTGGAGGCTCTGGGTGAAAGGGAATGCCCTTGCAGACATGCTGGCGGTTCATCCACCAGTTTAGTGAGTCCTTCACCGACCTCGGAACTAGCAGACGTTTTGCGGCACTGTCCCGCATGGGATTGAAGTGGTCCAAGAACCATCTCTGGAGGGGACGGAAGCAGAGCCTCGCCAACGGTGTCACCATCACCGTGGAGGCCATGTGCCCGAGGAGGACTTGTATCTGCTTCGCTGGGACTACTCGGGATCGACGAACTTTGAGCGCCTCGGCACGAAGAGCCCTGAATCTCTCCTCCGGAAGTTACACCGACTGGGAGAGAGAATCGAACATGACGCCTATGAACTTTATGCAAGTGGTGGGTTCCAGGTGAGATTTCTCCTCGTTCAGCTGGAGGGCCAGGTCTTCGAGGAGAGACAGTGTCCTTGCCACCTGAATCCGCAGGAGGTCTGGGGAACGTGCCGCCAACAACCAATCGTCTAGATATGGGAAAATGCGGATTTTTTCCCTTCTGAGGGCTGCTGCGACCACCGACATGCATTTGGTGAAAGTTCTCGGTGCCTTTACGAGCCCGAATGGAAGCACGTTGAAGGCATAAGTCTCTCCCGCTACCCTGAAAGCCAGGAAGCATCTGTGGTGTTTTCTGACTGAGAGGTGGAAATAAGCGTCCCGGAGATCGACGGAAGCGAAGAAGTCCCCGTATCTGAGGAGGGGGAGTATGGATGATACCGTCACCATCCGGAACTTTTGGGGTTCGATGAAGGAGTTTAGGTCTCTGAGATCGAGGATTGGGCGGAGGGAACCATCCGGCTTTGGGACAGTAAAGTATCTGGAGAAGAAGGCTCGATGGTTTTGAGAGTCCGGTAGGGGGGAAATGGCCCCTTTCAGAAGCAAGGTCTCGACTTCTGTCAGAATTGCCGAAGATGGTTCGGTATTGACAATATGCCCCGTTGGTGGGAGCTCTTCGAACTCCAATGCATAGCCTTCGTCGACAATCTTTAAAACCCATGCATCTGAGGTGATATTTTCCCATGCAGGGAGAAAGTTCGTCAGGCGATCCCTGAACGGTGTCGAGCCGGATGGAAGGATGAGGGCGGGTACCATTGGGAGGGACATGGGAACAACATCGGTAACGGAACTGTAAGCGGTATCGCCCATTGGGGCGTCAAATGCGGCGCCTGGCCTGGTTGCCTCCTGAAGCCTGGCGGGATCGTGAGCGCTGCTGTTGGTGCTGCCTACCCTGCTGTTGAGGCTGTTGAGGGTGGGTTTGTTGGGAAGCATGCAGAGGACGGGCTGGCTGGCGGTATTGGATCGTGCGGTACGGGACCGTGTGCCGACGCTTGTATTGGAACCATCTGGTTCTCTGTGCCTGGTTCTGGTTTTTGAACCCGCACTTGGCAGCCAGAGTATTGAAGTCATAATTTGACTTTAGCTTGTCGTCCGTCCCGGCATTAAAGAGTCCCAAGGTGTCTAATGGGAGGTCCTCGATGACCTGCCTCGATGATGTTGAGAGGCCAGAGGATCGGAGCCAGGCATGCCTCCTAATTGTCACGGCGTGGGCGATCATCTTGCCCGCAGTGTCTCCTGTGTGTTTGGCCATCTGCATCTGGTGATGCGCCAGGGAATTCGCCTCCTGAGCCAGAGTGGAGAGGACAGTACGATCTTCCTCCGACATCCTCTGGAAAAATGGTGCCGCTTTCTCCCAGAGAATCTGCTGGTATGCACCCATACAAGCGCCATAGTTGGCCATGCGGGCTAACAAGAGGGCGCTGGAGTACAGCTTTCTGCCCACCGCATCAAATCTCTTCCCTTCACGATCGGACGGCGTCGACGATTTCCTCCCAAATGCCTGAGCCGCTTTAACCACCACTGAGTTGGGATCGGGGTGATGTTTGAGCCACTCCAAACCCTCATCGTCCGTTCTGTACCATGATTCTATCTGGATGTTGGAGGGATGGAGGAAGGGGTTTTCCAGGAACTCTGGATGACCTCGAGGAGATAGGGAAGAAAGGGTAGTAGAGGAGCAGGTGGAGATTCTGATTGCACCCTCTTAAACACCGGGTCCTGCACTGCTTTGGAAGTCTGCTTGACCTCCAAGCCTAGGGCATCAGCCATGCGAGCCATTTGATCCGCAAAGGCTCGGATATTGTCCGTGGGAGATGGTGGATCAGCTTCATAAGCGTCGTGAGTGGGTGATCTCTCGATCCCGAGAGATAACACCGATCCCGAGTGTACCGATCCTGGCAACTCGCCATCTTCCTCTTCATCTTCGGCAGGAATTGATTGGGGAGGAGGGGATGAGGAAACGTCCCGACTCGGCTGTTGCAGCAGGTCTGATGGAGGAGCTTTAGAGGCCGAGGCCTGAATGGCACGGGCCAGTCTCATAGTCTGCCTGCCCCTTTCTGGAGTCTCCGTCACTGGAGAAGTCTCCTGTCTTGCCATCACAGTTGTCACAGTCTCCTGTCTGGCTGTCACAGATGGAAAAAGCTCCTGTCTGGCTGTCACATGTCGAGTTGGTGATCACAGGGGAATCAGGCTGCTCCAAAAACGGCTCTGGTGACCGCTGTGGCTCCTGAGCGGGCTGAGGGGCCTGCTGAGGTTGAGCTGGCTGCAACGGCGATGACCTCGCCGACGAGGTGGCCGAGGAGGCAGTGGTTTGTCTTCGGGAAGAAGAAGAAGACGAGGATGGAGGCGGCATCGACTTCTTCTTCTTCGCCGGCGGCTGTGTTGTCTTCGACAGAGACTTGCCCGGGGTGGGCGGGACGGAGGATGAGGTGGAAGCACACCGAGATTCCTCATGAGCTCGGCGAAAGGCAATGTTGACCTCATGGATCTGATTGATCTCACCGAGGCCACCGAGCTGGTCGAAGAGTGCCGGATGCGCACGGTCTCGGTCGTCACCGTGCATGGTTCCTTCTGCTTCGCAGGCCTTGTGGCCTTAGAAGCTGTCGACGCCGAAGCCTTAGAAGCTGTCGACATAGCTGACCTCGGTCTTTTCTGTGCAGCCTTTTTCGCCCTTGTCTGGCGAGGCTCGACCTGAGTCGAGGGATCGACGGATTTTGAGGTCGATGCCTCCTTCGACGTCGATGCCGATGGCTTGGATACTGCAGTTGACGTCGACGCCGATGTCGATGTTGAAGGTACCGGAGCCAACGTCTGCTGGTACAGAAGGTATCGAAGCCGATGAACCCGATTTTTACGGGACTGTGCCGTCAACGATTGACAATGACGACACGAAGATGTGATGTGTGCCTCTCCGAGACACAAAAGACAAAGAGCGTGCTTGTCCGAATCAGGTATCTTCCTCGGACAATTCGCGCATCTTTTAAAGCGAGTCGTTGACACAATACTATCCAATCACTAGTAGAAGAATCGAAGCGAGCCGTGCGGCGGAAAAACAGGAATTGTGTCGGTATGCGCGGGGCGCCCTTTTATCCCCTGCCGGGGCTGGGCGGGGTTACCGCCAAAACTTGAAAAGTTTAAACTGTAGAAGTTTCCGTTGGAGCCCACGCAGGCGCAGTCTCTCTCCACAAGTGTGCATTCGCAGAGACCACGAAGAAAAATTTCTTTTCTACTTTAAGCCGAAGTCTCGTGTGTTTTTCTTTTATGAGCCATTTCATCGCACACACAGTTAACTGGGCTAGAATCAATCTGCATGCTACTCATGCTAACACATGATATAAAGGAATTAGAGGGATATCTCTGGCAGGGTGGACACCACGATCACACCTCTAAAAAGGTAGTTTTATTACATACCTCCCCACCTTAAGTCCTTTCTGGAAGATTTCCAATTTCTAATTGAAATCTGTAAGAAAGGGTTTCTCATAAAGAGAGCTCTTTCTTAACTAACTCCCTCTTCTTGCACCTAATTATCTATTCTAACCTAATCTAATTTAAGGCAAAGGCATTCTAACTATCTTCCTAATCCTGCATGCTATCTAAACTATCTAAACATCCTATCTAACATATCTAAACATTCCTATCTAACAGGTTCACAGTCCTAACTACCATTGCATTGTATGCTAAACATCACTTGCAAATAATACAATATTATGCATGTTATCTAAGCATATCCTGCATTGTAAACAATACAGTCAATACCTTTATACAAACCTGCAAAGGAAAAGCATGTTAAATATATTACATTACCTTCTATAATACATCCCATAAATGCAATTACCTATACCATTATACCAATACCTGTATAATTATTCTCTATCATACTTGATAATGCATTTAATAACATTCTATATACAATCAAAGTCTTGCTCTATAATATAATATTCTATACCATTACCTGTACAATTACAAAAAAAAACTTCTGGGGGATTACGGAGTAACTTTTCAAAGTTACCCTGGGGTTTGCTTCAGTTAAGTTGGTAAGCTCACATTTAACTGGGAACCACCTGGCATGGAAAATATACAGGGGCTGAACCTCTCAATACCTCAACCAATGCCACACATTCTTCCCTTGGCTCTTAAACTAGTATCACCAACGACTATTTTAAACCCCATATTTCTACCCTCAGATGTTTCCTCCCAGGATGGAGCTGAGACAGTGTCATCCCCGTATAACACTCTCTGGACCTTACGCACCAGCTCCACCTGCTGTCTTTGTTCAACATTACAATCTTCAAATTCTCCCTCCAAATTTATCTTAACTGTGTACACTCTTCCTCCCCTACACAGAGTCACTTTCTCCTCAGTTTCTGGTAAAATTTTTACCACAAAGTTGGACCTAGGAAAATAAGGCTTAAGTCTATTGATGTGCAGCTTCTTGCATCTCTGGTCTCCTCCATCTTCTTGGACTACATAAGTCACCTCAGAGTCTTTGGAAACAATGGAAAATGGTCCTTCCCAAGCCACATCTAGCTTCTTCTTGGCTCTGGGCTTTAAGACCAACACTTTGTCTCCGACGGCAAAGCTTCTGTGCCTAGCCTTAGCATCAGCATAGTCCTTCTGTCGGCTTTGAGCTGCTGACAAGCTCTCAGCGGCACAGTCCCGGATCAAAGTCAAATGTCTCTGAAGGTCCTCGATGTACTCGACCACGTCCTTCTCAGGAATCTCCTCACGTCCGATCCACGCCTCTCTCACGATGTCCAGAGGTCCACGCGGGGTTCGGCCATACAGCAGTTGGAACGGGCTGTATCCGGTACTCTCTTGTGGTACCTCACGATAGGCAAACAGGAAATGCTGGATTCTTCTGTCCCAATCGTTGGGGTTGCGATGTACGTAGGTTCTCAGCATGTGGTTCAACGTCGCATTGAACCTCTCCATCAGGCCATTCGACTGTGGATGGTATGGAGTCGTCGTCACGTGTTGAATCCCACAGGAACGCAGCATCTCTTTCATGAGAACAGACATGAAAGATGTTCCCAAATCAGTCACGATAGATTTAGGGAACCCCACACGCGCAAACAACGTCAGGAGTGCGTGTGTTACTGTCTTGGTGTCAATCTCCTTCAGGGGAATCGCCTCAGGGTATCTGGTCGCGAAGTCCACCGCTGTGAGGATGTATCGATGCCCATCCTTGGTCACAGGCGACATCGGGCCAAGAATATCTATTCCCACTTTTTCAAAAGGAATTGACACACCAGGAATGGGTTGCAGCAGTCCTTTGGTTTTGTCTTTTGCTTTGCCCACAAACTGACAGGACTCACAAGATCTGCAGTAGGTGGCAATGTCTTGTGCCATTCTGGGCCAAAAGAACCGGCTCTGCACCCTATCCTTAGTCTTCTTGATCCCTAGATGACCACTAAACGAAGTGTCATGGGCCATTTTCAGGATCTTTTCCCTGTACTTTGGAGGTATTACTAGCTGTGTAACTACCTCATACAGCCCTGGGCCCTTTTGATCTCTCACTAATCTGAAGAGCTTGTTATCTATATTTCTAAAGATAACTGGTTCTATTTCATTGGGTTCAGTTCTTTCAGTTTGAACTGATTCCCACAGGCCCTTTAAATCTTCACCCTGTCGCTGTTCCCTCAGGAACTCAGCTGGCTGACTAGATGGCAACATCACAGGGAATTCTTCAGCGTTGTTACATTGAGAGCTATGAGCCATTTCTGAGGCGCTTTCTTCCTCCTCAGAAATTCCCGCTCTTTCTGCCTGGCTTCTAGTCACAGCATTGATCTTCAGTGTATGCTCTGACAGATCATTTCCTATCAACACAGGGACCTCCAGGTCCGATAGAATTCCTACACTCCATTTACCACAAAAATCTTTGTATTTGACAGGGATTTCTGCCACATCCACTTCAAAGCTGGGACCAGTTATTCCCTTCAGTGTCCATTTCTTTCCTGGCACTACCTGGTCCTTCTCAACTATATGAGGGCGCACCAGAGACACGTCAGCGCCTGTGTCCCTCAGTCCCATTAGCGTTTGGTCATTAACTTTGACCTCTTCTAAGTATTCTTTATTTACCCCACGCTCTATACTCCAAACCCTCATTATTCTGATGGGCTCTCCCTCAGGAGTGGGCTCTTCATCTTGTGGTTCATTCTTCTTGACCACTTTAACAAATTTTGGCGGGCTTCCAGCTCTCTCCTTAGTTAGCTTTGGGCATGAGGCTTTAACATGTCCTTCTTGGTTGCAGAAATAACATACAATCCTATGTGGCACAACCTTAGAGATGGCATCCCCTTGCTTGGCTCCCTGACTCTCCTTGTCAGTTCTACCCTTCGGGACCCACTCTTTCTGCTTTTTGAACATGGGGGGGACCAACTCAAAATCTCCCTCCATCCCGTCCAAAATCGTCGCACACTCGGCCACCGTCCGGATCTTTTTGTCTTTAATGAACCAACGCCACTGTACTGGAATCAATTTGTAAAACTGCTCCAGACAGATCAGGTCTCTTAAAGCCTCAAAGGTGTTCACCTTACTACCCTCCAGCCATCTTACTAGAGCTTTTTCAATCCTAGCCCCCACTTGGGAAAATGTCTCCCCAGGCTTCCTCTTAATTTCTCTGAAGGTCTTCCGGCTTTGCTCTGGGGTTAGCCCAAACCGAACCTTCACTCTTTCTTTGAAGACAGAGTAGTTAGACCATTCTGTAGTAGTCATGTTGGCATAAACCTCACTCAGTTCGCCACAGATTAATGGTCTCAAGTGTGCCATTCTTCTTTCCTCTGGCACCCCAAAATCTGCACACGCACGTTCAAAACTAGAGAGGAAACTCTCAGCACAATCCCCCTTTGTGTATTTGGGAAAGTGTTTTAGATAAGAAGCTACAGGTTCAGCAGGGATGGTACTAGGATTGGATGTGGGTTGCCTATCTCTGACTTGTAACTCCATCATCCTCTCCTCATGTTTCATCCTCTCAGCCTCGTGTCTCATTCTCTCTCTCTCCCTTTCTATTTCTAGCTGTCTTACATTCTCTCTTTCCCTAGCCTCAAACTGCATTCTTTCTCTTTCTCTCTCAGCTTCAAGCTGCATCTTCTCTCTTTCTTTCTCAAGCTGTCTCTCTTTCCTCAGCCTCACGTTGTCTTTCTTTCTCTCTTTCCTCAGCCTCACGTTGTCTCTCATTCTCTCTGGCTTGAAACTCCATCTTTCTCAACTCCATCTCAAGCCTTAACTTTTCGATTTCTAAAGAGGTTGCCACTGTCTCTGGGCTTTCTCCTCTTTCTACACCCTCAGCCTCCATTTCGGCTCCCTCCTCTGATTGTGTGTGAACCACAAGAGCTTTTTTCTGCTTTGGAGGTGCCATACTGCTGTGTACTGGTGTATTTAGGCAGTTTCTGAGGTAAAACTTCCTCAGAAACGCTTTGGCTCAAACTTTTACCTCACAAAATCACACCACCCCACTGGATTTAGGCTTTAAGTCACGTATCCCGCCGCTGGTCACCAATATAAAGGAATTAGAGGGATATCTCTGGCAGGGTGGACACCACGATCACACCTCTGCCCTTCTGTATATAGCGTGGAACAAAAGGCTGAGCCTAAGTGACCGAAGCACTTGGTAAAAATAGCTGCCACCACCTCAGAATTGCCGGCCTGAGGAACCAAAAGGGTGTGATTGTATTTTAAATAAAAGCGTATTTGAGCTTTTAGACTTCTATGGCTGACTGGAGAGTAAAAGATGTGTTGAGAGAATGACTTTTGAGGGAAACGAATGGATTGAGGCGAACAACAGTTAAGAGTAAACTAATAAAGAGTTTATTTTTAACTTGAGAATAACAACAACTCGATGGAATGAGTGGTACAAAATCTTGATGCAGTTGCAGTAACTTGGTTGCTTAAACACAAACAGTTCTCCTGACAGAATAGCTTTCTCAGCTTAAGTCCCTTTAACCAACTGTTCTATTATTAGACACAGTTTTACACAGAGCACAGACCTCAGTCTGCCTCTCACACAGGGTTATAAGGTATCTTTGAGACCTCTCTTAGGCTCAATAAGACACAGCTCTCCTTTACTAGTCTCTCTCTAAACTAGCAAAGCTCTATCCCAATATCTTCTCCTTATTCCCTAACCTAGAGACTAGCTCAAAGCTCTTCCCTTTCTGTCAGTTCCCTGCTCTCAAAAATCCAACTCTCTCTGTCTCACTCTCAGACTCTTCTCCCTCTGTCAGATAAGACAGCTCCTTTCCCTCCATTCAGCTGACTCCACCCCTGATTGTTACACCCAATCAGGAGTCAGCCTGACTCCTCCTCCTTCTCTGTACAACAGCCAGGAGGCAAGCCACTGCCAAGCAGGCTTCGGCCTAGCCAGCTAAAAAGGTAGTTTTATTACACATGACAATGCCACACACAGTAAAAACGTACAGCTCTGCCAAAAGCAGCTTCTCTTGTGGAGAAATCATCCAGCTTGTAGCAGGACACAAAAGTGAGTGGAGTCAACCACTGGCTTATTGTACTGATGTGATGGTGACAAGGAGCGCCATTTTCCAGAAAAGGTGAGAGAGGTCTGATGATGTAGTAAAAAACAGTCCTAGTTTAACACAGGAAAACATCAAGTAGGATTAAGCAGAGAGAAGTTAAACTATCCAAAGGTCAACATGAAGAGACAAGTGTAGGAGTAGGCAAGAGAATAGTCAAGCTGGCTCAAGTCAAACACTTAATGTAGGTAAGCTATCTGACTGAGGGCCTTCCACACAGCCATATAAACCAGAATATCAAGGCAGAAAAGCCCACAATATCTGCTTTGAACTGGATTATTTGAGTCCACAGTGTCATATATTCCAGTTCAAAGCAGAAAATATGGGATGTTATTCAGCTGTGTGTAAGGGACTGAAGAGAAATTCCTTGCTAAGGACAAAAGGTGCTAGCCTCAGCTGATGGCTATATATCCATCAGAGGAGGATGGTCAGGGTTGCCACCAAGAGGCTTCTTAAAGATATAGAGAATTCCAAGTTGTCCTGTGCATGTACACCCCATATGGGTAACTTTCACAGAGATCACGAAGAAGAATATTAAAAACTATATAACACTTAAAATAATGAATAATAGCATAATCACACTGATAGATGTGATTAGAGTAGACAAAGGGTTCTTAAACTTTTTCAGTCATGGAGCCCTTTTTAAGCAAATGTTTCTCATGGAGCCCCAAGAAATGTTTATATATTACACACACACACACACACACACACACACACACACACACACACACACATATATATATATATATATATATATATATATATATATATATATAATCAGTAATAGGAGAGACCCCGGGAGTTATCTAGTCCAACCTCCTTGTGCCACGCAGGAAAAGGAGAATCAAAGCATCCCCAACAGATGACTATTCAGCCTTTGTAGTAGTAGTAGTAGTAGTAGTAAATAATAATAATAGCAACCCCAGGGGCAATTCAGGAAAAGCACAATCAAAGCACCCCTGTGCACTCCTAGTGCTTCAATGGGCCTACTTTAGAAGGGAGTAGCGCTGCGCACGGAGCCGCTGCTGAGGCGCACCCCCTCCGTGCTGGGGGGGGGGGCGAGTTGGGGCCTTCTGCTGCGGCCGAGGTCGTTGCCGCTAACGCCGCGAGCGCTGTTCCAGCTAGGCCTTTACCACCTGGGCCCTATCAAGCAGGCCACTGCGCCGTGAGCGCTGCTCCGGCTGGGCCCTTACCACCTGGGCCTTCACCACCTGGGCCTGTACCAAACACCTTGGCCGCTAGGCCCAACATCGACTGTGTTGACCAACTCCGTGGATCACCCGCTGTGCAGGCCGACCCTTGTGCCATCCGATTGCGCAACGCAAGCCGTGTGTAGACCTTTTCTGTGTTGACCTTTTTCTGTGTTGACCGATTTTGTGCTGCCCGATTGTGCAATCAAGCGGTGTGTAGACCTACTTGAGCTGACCGACCGCTGTGTGGACCATCTCCGGAAAGACTGAGAGTTCCATTCGCTATTTTACATCAGCCGTCCATAGACTACATCTTGAATCACAACAACTGCATTAACTGATATTGCTTGCCAACTCTCTAACGTTGTGTTTACACATTGCTTAATGTTTACATATTGCTTAATGTAGCACTTTATTGTCCCTTGCCTAATCTGCTGCTAATTGGTACTAAGAACTCAATATAGCACTTTAAGACGCCTGCCTCTTCTGCTGCTAAATTGAACTGGCACTCCCCTCCCTCTCCCTATCCCTCCATGCCGCACTTTAGATAGCACTTAGAGCCAGACTCGGGTACATTGTTGCACTTTAAGATCTTGCACTTTAGGAATCACCCCAGTGGCACGCAGCTGTGACGCCTATTGTGTTTGCACTTTAAGACTCTTGCACTTTACGAACTACCAACTGTCGCAGCTGTGACGCTTACTGCACTTTGTTACTATCAGTCTTACTGAAGTGTACTACTATTATCACCCATGTGGTTCCCTATTCCCCTATTTGTATTGTCCTTGATATTAGTGACTTGTGGAAAGGGCAAGGGATGAAGCGAGCTGGAGGCCGTGGGTAACAATGAGGTGGGGAGGGGGGAGAAAGGGAATGAAGGAAGTTGGCAAGAAAAAACTCCAACAAACCAAACAACCATTAATGAAACAGAAATTAAGACCTTGGATTTAGACTGCGGCATGGAGGAGGGGAGGTGTTCCACTAGCCGAGGGGCCCCCATAGAGGTCGTGGTGGGGAGGGGGAGATGCGGGAAAAGGAGACCACAAATTCGGCCTAATTCGGATCGCTTATCTACATTAATAATTCCAAACCGGTCTCCTATGGTAAATTGGTGTAACCAGGATGGCGGGCCCTCTGGATTGAAGGTGGTGCTGTTGAACGCCAGATCTGTCAACAGTAAAATGACCTTTATCCAGGATTTAATCCTGGATGAGCGGGCAGATCTGGCGTGCATCACGGGGACCTGGTTGGATGAAGCTGGAGGCGTGAATCTAACCCAGCTTTGTCCTCCAGGCTTCTCCGTGCAGCACCAACCAAGAACCGGAGGGCGGGGAGGCGGGGTCGCAGTGGTCTATAGAGATTCCATTCATCTGACCAGGAGTCCCATCCCGCAGTCAACAAAATTTGAATGCGTCCACTTGAGGGTGGGTGACCGGGACAGAATAGGGATTCTGTTAGTGTACCGTCCACCTCGCTGCACTACAGTCTCCCTACCTGAGCTAGCGGGGGTAGTCTCGAGCCTGGCGTTGGAGTCTCAACGGTTTCTCGTGCTGGGAGACTTCAATATCCACACCGAGGCAACCCTCACAGGAGCGGCTCAGGACTTCATGTCTGCCATGGCAACCATGGGGCTGTCCCAACAAATATCTGGCCCCACCCACTGTGCTGGACATACATTGGACTTGGTTTTCTGCTAGGAATGGGAGCAAGGTGGCGGTGTGGAGGAGTTGACCATCTCTCCGTTGCCATGGACCGACCACTTCCTGGTCAGATTTAGGCTCACTGCGCCCCCCAACCTCTGCAAAGGTGGAGGACCCATTAAGTTGGTCTGCCCCAGGAGGCTTATGGATCCGAATGGATTCCTGACGGCTCTTGGGGATTTTCCCGCCACCTCAGTAGGTGACCCTGTCGAGGCCTTGGTCGCTCTCTGGAATGGAGAGATGGCCAGGGCAATTGACACGATCGCTCCGGAACGTCCCCTCTCAAGTAGCCGAGCTAAACCTGCTCCTTGGTTTACTGCGGAGCTGGCAGTGATGAAGCGAAGGAAGAGGGAAGTAGAGAGCGTGTGGCGTTTGGATCCGAGCGTGTCAAATCGAACACGGTTTGTGTCCTTTCTAAGGGCATATGCCGCGGCAATAAAAGCCGCAAAGAAAACTTTCTTTGCAGCCACTATTGCGTCTGCAAGGAACCGTCCGGCGGAGTTGTTCCGGATTGTCAGAGGTCTTTTAACTCCCGCCATCTCAGGCGGGAGCCCTGACAATTCGGCCTCGCGCTGCGAAGCATTTGCTCGGTTCTTTGCAGACAAAGTTGCTTTGATCCGTTCTGGTCTGGACACCATGTTAAATGCAGTCTCTGAGGATGTGACACGAGCACCTGCTTGTCCTATTTTGATGGATTCTTTTCAATTTGTGAAGCCCGAGGATGTGGACAAGATACTTGGAGCAATGAGGTCCACTATGTCCATCCTAGACCCCTGCCCATCCTGGCTTCTGAAGGAGGCCAGAGGGGGATTGGCTGAGTGGGTAACGGTGGTGGTTAACGCCTCCCTTCGGGAAGGCGAAATTCCAGCGAGCTTAAAACAAGCTATTATAAAACTGCTGTTGAAAAAACCATCACTGGACCCCACTAAATTTGACAACTTTCGGCCTGTTTCCAATCCCCCTTTTTGGGCAAAGTCATGGAAAGCGTGGTGGCCTCACAACTCCAGGTATTCTTGAGAGACACGGATTATCTGCATTCGGCACAGTCTGGTTTCAGACCGGGACATGGAACTGAGACGGTCTTGGTCGCCTTAGTGGATGATCTGCGCCGGGAGCTAGACAGGGGGAGTGTGTCCCTGTTGGTGCTCCTGGACCTCTCAGCGGCCTTCGATACCGTCGACCACGGTATCCTTCTGGGGCGTCTTGCGGAAATGGGCCTCGGGGGCACTTTTCTGCAGTGGCTCCGGTCATTTCTGGAGGGCCGCACCCAGAAGGTGTTATTGGGGGACACCTGTTCAACGCCACAGCCTTTGACTTGTGGGGTTCCTCAGGGTTCTTTACTGTCCCCCATGCTGTTTAATATCTACATGAAGCCGCTGGGTGAGATCATCCGGAGTTTCGGGGTGCGGTGTCATCTGTACGCAGATGATGTCCAACTCTGTCACTCCTTTCCACCTGCTACTAAGGAGGCTGTCGAGGTCCTGAACCGGTGCCTGGCCGCTGTAATGGTCTGGATGAGGGTGAACAAATTGAAATTAAGTCCAGACAAGACAGAGGTACTCCTGGTCAGTCGCAAGGCTGAACAGGGTATAGGGTTACAGCCTGTGCTGGATGGGGTCGCACTCCCCTTGAAGGCGCAGGTTCGCAGCTTGGGTGTGATCCTGGATTCATCGTTGAGCCTGGACCCCCAGGTTTCAGCGGTGACCAGGGGAGCATTCGCACAGCTCAGGGTCGTGCGCCAGCTGAGCCCATACCTTGGGAAGTCTGATTTGGCCATGGTAGTACACGCTCTGGTCACATCCCGCCTTGACTACTGCAATGCTCTCTATGTGGGGCTGCCCTTGAAGACGGCCCGGAAGCTCCAGCTAGTCCAGCGCGCGGCAGCCATGTTACTAACAGGAGCGGGACGCAGGGAGCACACAACGCCCTTGTTGTCCCAGCTCCACTGGCTGCCGATCTGCTACCGGGCCCAATTCAAGGTGCTGGTGTTGGCCTACAAAGCCCTAAACGGTTCCGGCCCAAAATACCTGTCTGACTGCATCTCGGCCTACGTGCCCACGAGGACCTTGAGATTGTCTGGGGAGGCCCTTCTCTCGATCCCGCCTGCCTCACAGGCACGCCTGGCGGGGACGAGGGATAGGGCCTTCTCGGTGGTGGCCCCCCGGCTGTGGAACACCCTCCCTGTAGACATCAGACAGGCGCCCTCCCTTATGACATTCCGCAAGAGCCTAAAAACGTGGTTGTTTGAGAAGGCGTTTGACTAAGTGCTACAACAAATTGGCAATGATGAGTGGAACGGAATATGGAGAACGAGATTGGTTTGTGATTCTATGATGAGATGTCGCGAATGATTTAGTGTAATTGTATTATTAATAGTGATGTTGTTATTGTTGTTTATGATATTGCTTTCATTGTAAATTGTCTTTTTATCTGTTGTACACCGCCGTGAGTCGCCCTAGGGCTGAGAACGGCGGTCAACAAATGCAGTAAATAAATAAATAAATAGGTCTGTTGTAATGATCATTTGGTTGGCCATCACCTCCAGTTTGCTTTGGAGAGAGGAGGAGGTCCAATATTTAGAAAGAACTTGCCAGGAACTAGGTTTTTTTTGTCATGTCAGGAACAACTTGAGAAATTGCAAGTTGTTTCTGCTGTGAGAGAATTGGCCATCTGCAAGAACATTGTCCAGGGGACGCCCAGATGTTTTACCATCCTGTGGGAGGCTTCTCTCATGCCCCCACATAGGAAGCTGGAACTGACAGACGGGAGTTCTCCCTGCTCCCCAGATTTGAATCACAGACTAGTTTATCCTCTAGTTAAGTGGAGAAACTAGTGAAGGTTGGTGATGCTGCAAGTTGTTCAATAAAGTGTGGCCCTAATTTACCCATCACCTGTGTCTGATTGTTTAGTCTGCATGAGTATACATTTAACATATTGTGTTTTCTGAAGCTTTAATTACAAAAGTGATTATAATGGATAATGGAAAATACAAAGTGAAAATACATACTATGTTTTTGTGTCATCTAGATCAAAAAATATCAAGCATATGGCTGCTTGTGTCTACAATTTATAAATAGTGACAAGTTTTGGCTCCCAGTGTGTAGTTTCTAATAGCCAAACAAAAGGAAAGGACAGAAGAGAAATAGTGACAAGAACTGAGAAGTGGTGATATAGCTGAGAAATTAAAATGCCTCAAGCTATTTAGAAGCATCATCACATGAGTTCTGGCATGTCAATATAGTCTTTAGTTTGCTTCACAAACTCTCATTTGTGTCAGAGAGAAAAGCAGTTGGGAGATATCAGCTCTCATGATAAGAGAAGACTGTCTTTCGACCAAATCTGCTCCAGCTGGTGATCTTGCTGATTTTCCGTCTGTTGATTTAGCAAGTGATTCAGCTACATTCTTTGCTCTTGCTTACATTCACCATATTCATTATTTAAGGGTCAGCAGTTCAGGATTTTCTACATGACAGGAAGATGAAATCCTTTTAAACCAATAACAACTGCAACTGCTGATCAAGCTGGTCAAATTGAAATCTAGCCCAACTTTCAATGCAATGTCACCTTCTAGACTTGTTTTAATACTTTCTGATAAAAATGTGACAAATGGGGTGTGTGCTGAAAGATGGGAGCTGACCATGGCCTATTTTAAGGCCTCAGTCACCCAATATGTTCAAAAGCATTCCAGAAGTACTGGATAATTGCCAACTTTCACCTTTCCGGTGCATATCAGACTTTACACAGGCAGCATAAGAAGCCCCATTTAATGTAAGCATAAAACATCGATAAAGGAACTGCACTGTTTTTCAATATCTTTCCATTTGGAATTCAGGACATTGGCGAAGACATTCAAAACACCCTAAATGGTTTGAAAATGTAATACTCAAAGAATTATCTCTGACTGCAGATGTTTGCCTTAAGGTTAAGGTCTGTTGGCGGTGGTGTTTTCTGTGTCCCACTAATGTGATTAATACACTGTGGGAGTTATGGAATGCCTAAAGAGGTCCAATTGGTGCCAATGCTGTCATTCTTGCACCAGGTAAAAACATGGCAGTTTACTGAAACTAAGGTAATTGATTAATTTTGTTGGTGGTTTTAAATGGTTTAAACTCATTTTAAACTTATGTTTTAGATGATAAGTGATTTACTATATCGTTAGTCTTTACATTGGTTGCATTGGTCAAATTGATTTTCTTGTATATTGTCCTAAGATCCTTGGATAAAGAATGGGTTATAAATATTTCAACATAAACAAACAAACCACGTGCATTCTAAAATACACTGCCCAGGAACAATTGTTTGATAAAGTTTAATGGCATTTGTAGAGATGTCACTGAGAATGTAGGTCTTTTGGTGATACCTCTTTCTTCTAAAGGTAGTTACCATTTGAAATGTGCCCATTTTAAAGATATAGTTAATTATGCTATTTTTGTTCATTTGTAGCGTCATGTAGTGGAACTGCATGTGGCTGCAGAAATGTTTAAATCACTACCACAAACATGCCTGGAAAACTATGAGATCAAAATGTGCAACTATCACTTTTGGTGACTATAAACTTTTGGAAGTTATGTATAGCCCTGCATTGAAGTGGCATGGCAGGACTGCAGAAGCAAACCAACCATTCTCTTTGCTTTTGTGCTGCCATATACATTCAGGTGAGACATCTGGATTCTGTTGCAAGAAACTCTTAACAAGTCACCTAATGCTGTGCATATATACACACACAGCTCTTAATCTTCTCTGGATTTCAGAGTCAGGGGATGCTACTTCCATGCAACCATATATACACCAAAGTCAGAAAATAGGGTAAGAATCTCATATAGGGAGTTAGAGTGACTTTTAATCTAAATTCAAAAAAAGCCTTTTATAGAGAGCTAAAATGCATGCACTTTGGAGAGGTGATATGATTTTCATGTTTAAATATTTGAAGGATTATCATACTGAAGATGGAGCAAGCTTGTTTTCTGCCACTCTAGGGAGTTGGACATGGAGCAATTTCCTATATTCAAACTACAGGAAAAGTAATTCCAAGTGAATAAGGGGAAGAACACCTGATGATAGGAGCTGCTTGATAGTGGAACACACAACCTTGAAATATGATGGCATCTCCTTCTTTGAAGGTTTTTAAAATGAGGCTATATGGCCATTTATCAGGAGTGCTTTGCTTATGCATTCCTGCATGACCATGCACTGGACTTGATGGCCCTTGTGGTTTCTTTTGATGGTTGTATGATTCTCAAGGTACAGAAAGCAGTGGATTCTCAGATGGATTAAATTAACACAGAAACCTATCAAATGAAGGTCTCTTGTCTAGTGATAGCTAGATGCAGAAAGAAAAAGAAAGAAAGAAAGGGAGAGGGAGGGAGGGAGACAAAGGAGTTCCTGTACCTGTAATAGTTGTGCAGAAGAGGAAATTTCCCTATGTGTAGACTGCATGATAAGTCATACCTCCTGAAAGTATGATTTTTTGTAAATACAAACCTAATTCTTCAGATTACACTTCTGTATATGAAAAAGAAAGATCATGTTAAAAGAGAAAGCAGTTAATCTTAGAACTTTAAAGTTACTGCATCATCCCTTTTCCCTACTCATCTCCATCCCTTCTTTTTACGTTGCTAGAGACTAATATGGCTAGTCTGATGCCTCATAAGTCTTTCTATGTGACTACCTATACCCTGAGATTTTTTAGAATTTTTTTGTGGATTGTGAGATAGCATGGAGTCATAGCACATATTGGATTGTTGTAAGTTTTGGGCTTTATGGCCATGTTCCAGAAGCATTTTCTCCTGACATTTCACCTGCATTTTTGGCAGGCATCCTCAGAGGTTGTGCAAATTTATAGCAACCCAGTGATTCCGGCCATGAAAGCCTTCGACAATACATAGCACATATTGCTTTAAAGATCATAACCAGCACTTTGAATAGTTTCTGAAAACAGACTTGCACCCAGTTGAGAATTAGAAATTAGACAAACCCCCAAAAAGCTTATGAAAAAAATGGAACTTCAGATACATAGTTTCCACTGTCTGACAAGTTTGGTCATTGTAAATCCAAGGGTCATGTCCTTTGTTATCCTGGGGCTAATGGCATGATAGGACTCAGAAACATCAGAAGTAAAACCACTTGATTTTTTTTGCAGTTCACACTTTTTTCAATTGTCCATGCTCTTCATCAAATTAAAAAGCCTTTCCCTATTTATGTTTTCTATGTAGATGTGTTTACTGTTATTGTCAAGAGTCCTAAGATGAAAAGTATCTTGTCATTTTGACAGAATCAACCAGTAAGAAATACTCTCTTTTTTTATAAATATGCCACAAAACATTTCATAATTTCCCCATTGAATTTAAAGATTCTTGAAATGGCCTGATATCTAAAAATATTTCTGGCAGAAGTAGTTATACCAGACGTCTTAATTATTGTGTTTCTAAGGAAATGACAGCCTGTATAAGGGAAGCTGACAAGTTTCCCTGCAGCTATGTGCTTTTTAATATTGGAACTTTAGGCTATTATAAATTACATAGGACTGAGACTGGCATGCACACAATACCCCAGGTTTAAACCAGCTGCCACAGGGTGTACTGAGACAATTAACACTTTCCCTGCCCACTGGCCTGCCCATTTTCTCTGTCTGTTTAAAACAGGAACAAAGCTAGGAAACTCAAGTCATTGAAGAGAATTCTTTAAATTATGCCTGCAGCGACATTCTTTACCAGCCCACAAGCATCCATTCCAGAGAAGCAAAATGAGAAGGAAAGCTCAGCTTCAATTTGGGAGGTTGACATATGTCCTACCTGCTATTCTAGACAGGATTTGTTTGATTTGAGGTATATATCTGGATTTGCCCATTGTCAAATCTTTACATTTGAAGAAGCGTTCAGTTGTCATGCCTGATGGCTCCTAGTTACAGGCAAGGGGAAGTCACAGTTCACTAATTTGACTTGTGCTGAAGATATAACAGCAATGTACAAAGTTAGGCAATTGTGGCAACATAGGACCTGCTGAGCAAAAACTGAGACATTTTGCTCCGGCAAATTAGTCATTCTTGCTTTGCCATGGTCCACAAGAAGAATAGAAAATAACCTTTCTTTATGAAAACATGATACCACGATTTAAGAGAATGAAAACATTCCCATTCCTTGCCTGAGCCTATGTCGCTACTATAGCAAAACACACATCTTCCAACTGTCCTAAATTGGCAGACAGTCCAAATTAATCTGCTGTTAGGGACCCCAGAGGCACTCCAAGTGGCCAGCTTTTGGTCAAAGGACATTTACTATAATGCCAAGTTTTAAACTTTGTGTTTTTAAATACATTTAACTACCCTCAATTCACTTCTGGCATGATAAATTAATATCTCACCTGTTCAGCTGCTTTTAAAATGTTCCAGTTTATGTCTCTTCTTCTGACCCCTGTCTTTAGCTTACTTCAACTGATGCAAATTAAGTTCAGTATCACAAAGCAATTCACAAGAGAGTGAAGAATGGAGAGGATGGGATGGAGTTATCTCATCATATCATATTAAGAGTTTATTCGGGGGGAGGGGGGGAACCTCTGCTACAGGATGTGTCTTCATAAGATAACCCTGGAGCGGAACTCTGCTGAGTGCAGCCACACAAACCTCCAGCCCCTATGTTCTTCTTGGAAATCCCTACCAATAAATGCCATGACAAAGGCATAGTAATGGGAAACTGACTATCTGGAAAAGGGGAAGGGAGGGAGCAAGGCCTAATTCCCCATTAGAACCTTCCTCCTACCTCACACTGAAGCAAAGAGGACAGCAGGGGACAAAGCATCTGTAAATAGTCTGCAGCTCTGCCTCTTTCAACTGCCCCACCAAGTCTGGTCTCCTTCACGAGGGCCTTCAAATTACCCCTCCAATTCCTTATACTTTGCCTGCTAGTTATGGGTGGGCCAAGTTGGGGCACTTCCACACAGCCCTTTATCCCAGGAGCGTCTGTGTTTTAAAAACATGGATGTTCCTAGGCCCCTATCCACGTACACCTCAGAAAGCATACGCTTTCTGGGGGGTAGGTGTCCAGATGTTCTTCTGGGACTGGCCCGGGAGAACACCTGGAGACTCAACCGCACTCTCCCAAAGCCCTAAAAACCCCTTTTAAAGTAAGGAAAACTTAGCGTTACTGGAGTTCCCCCAGCATGTAGAAATGACACGCCAGGAGAGCGGGGGGGGGGGGGGATTTTCCTCTCCCGCCCCCCCACTCGCTCTTCTGGCATGTCATTTCTATGACATGCCAGAGCTCCAGCAATACTCTACTGGAGGCCGGATAAGTTTTCCTTACTTTTAAAAGGGTTTTAGGGCTTTGGTGGAGGGGGTTGGGATTCCCACAGTTTTCTGGAGTAATTTAGTCTGGAAAACTGTGGGAGTGGTGCCTGGACTGCACTCTGGAAACCAGAAGTAGCGGGTTTTCCTGCACCTTCCGAGATCCACTATCTAATTAAAGGTAAAGGTAAAGGTTTTCCCCTAACATTAAGTCCAGTCTTGTCCGACTCTGGGGTGTGGTGCTCATCTCTATTTCTAAGCCGAAGAGCCAGCATTGTCTGTAGACATCTCCAAGGTCATGTGGCCAGCCTGACTGCATGGAGCACCGTTACCTTCCCACTGGAGCGGTACCTATTGATCTACTAACATTTGCATGTTTTCGAACTGCTAGGTTGGCAGAAGCTGGGGCTGACAGCGGAAGCTCATGCCGCTCCCTGGATTTGAACCTGCGACCTTTCAGTCAACAAGCTTAGCAGCTCAGTGGTTTGACTCACTGCACCACCGGGGACTCCATACTATCTAATTAATTTGCCACAAATCAGGGTTTTCCTGGTTTGTGGCAAATTAATTGTTGGTTGCCCAGAACATCATCTGGACAGCCCCCTTTTTATTGCAGAAGTTTCTGTAACAAAAGGGCTGTCTGGAAGTGCCCTTGTTTGCTGCAACTAATGTGCTTGAGATAGTGCTTGGAATTATGGAGGAACTTGTTTAATTTTTGATTCTCATAGACTTAGCATAGGCGTTTTGTTAACTAGTTAAAATTTTTAATACCTGAAAAATTTCAGGGGATGGGAGTTTTTGAATAGTTATATGTCACATACTTGTCCAGTTATATGTCACATACGTCTTTAAAATAAATTTAGTAATGAATATTTTGATTTGTTTTATTTTTTTATTTTTATTTTTTTGCAAATTGAAAGGATCATTAAATCTGAACAAAGTGGAAAATGAAGCATTTTTTTCAAGTTACTCAGTAAAAATATTTTTAAACATTTTTACTTGCTCAATACTTGCTTCCTGCTTAATGAATATATGTCATATGTGTGGACAAGTATTTAGGTCTATGTATGATGCACGTTTATACTTGATTTATACTCAATAGTGAGGTTTTAATGTATGAGTTCTTGACACAGCAATATGTGGGGATAACTGAAGAAGAGGTTTTGATAAATAACAATGTATATTGTTTTCTACAAATAGATTTTAACATGAACACAAAATATCATGCCGTACTGTCAAGGATGTAAGATAATTTTCCTTGATAGGTGTTATTTGTAGCAAATGCATAGTCACAATGTTTAGAACAGTCATTCAAAAGGCATATTAGCTACTGTAGAAAGAAACCAGCCATATCTTAATGGTTATTTAGAGGGAGGTGACTGCAGCTGCTCCTTTTAAATGTTTTCTTTCAGAATTTCAGCATAATCTCACAAGCCATACATTTAAGAGAGTCATGTAATGGAGATAATTTGATGTCAGCTTTAGTGCTTTGAACTAATGTCTTGAAAGACATCTGTCCTGGAAGTGATATATCTTCTTGTACATGTTGTTACCCTATAATTAATTTTGACGAAATTAAATGAGAATTTAGTAGTACAGAAATATTGCAAAGCTAGTAATGGTAGTTGTTGTTGTTCATTCGTTCAGTCGTCTCCGACTCTTCATGACCTCATGGACCAGTCCACGCCAGAGCTCCCTGTCGGCCGTCACCACCCCCAGCTCCTTCAAGGTCAGTCCAGTCACTTCAAGGATGCCATCCATCCATCTTGCCCCTGGTCGGCCCCTCTTCCTTTTGTCCTCCACTTTCCCCAGCATAATTGTTTTCTCTAGGCTTTGCTGTCTCCTCATGATGTGGCCAAAGTACTTCAACTTTGTCTCTAGTATCCTTCCCTCCAATGAGCAGTTGGGCTTTATTTCCTGGAGGATGGACTGGTTGGATCTTCTCGCAGTCCAAGGCACTCTCAGAACTTTCCTCCAACACCACAGCTCAAAAGCATCTATCTTCCTTCGCTCAGCTTTCCCTAAGGTCCAGCTCTCACATCCGTAGGTGACTACAGGAAATACCATGGCTTTGACTAGGCGGATCTTTGTTGCCAGTCTGATGTCTCTACTCTTTACTATTTTATTGAGACTGGACATTGCTCTCCTCCCAAGAAGTAAGCGTCTTCTGATTTCCTGGCTACAGTCTGCATCTGCAGTAATCTTTGCGCCTAGAAATACGAAGTCTGTCACGGCCTCCACATTTTCTCCCTCTATTTTCCAGTTGTCAATCATTCTTGTTGCCCTAATCTTGGTTTTTTTGATGTTTAGCTGCAGCCCAGCTTTTGCGCTTTCTTCTTTCACCTTGATTAGAAGGCTCCTCAGCTCCTCCTCGCTTTCGGCCATCAGAGTGGTGTCATCTGCATATCTGAGGTTGTTAATGTTTCTTCCAGCAATTTTAACCCCAGCTTTGCATTCCTCAAGCCCCGCACATCGCATGATGTGTTCTGCATACAAGTTAAAAAGGTTGGGTATGCAGCCTTGCCGTATGCCTTTCCCAATCTTGAACCAGTCTGTTGTTCCGTGGTCAGTTCTTACTGTTGTTACTTTGTCCTTGTACAGATTCCTCAGGAGAGAGACAAGGTGGCTTGGGATCCCCATCCCACCAAGAACTTGTCACAATTTATTATGATCCACACAGTCAAAAGCTTTAGAGTAGTCAATGAAGCAGAAATAGATGTTTTTCTGAAACTCCCTGCCTTTCTCCATTATCCAGCGGATATTGGCAATCTGGTCTCTCGTTCCTCTGCCTTTTCTAAACCCAGCTTGAACATCTGGCAACTCTCGCTCCATGTATTGCTGGAGTCTTCCTTGCAGGATCTTGAGCATCACCTTACTGGCATGAGAAATAAGGGCCACTGTATGGAAGTTGGAGCAGTCTTTCACATTTCCCTTTTTTGGTATGGGGATATAAGTTGATTTTTTCCAGTCTGATGGCCATTCTTGTGTTTTCCATATTTGCTGGCATATGGCATGCATCACCTTGACAGCATCATCTTTTAAGATTTTAAACAGTTCAGCTGGGATCCTGTCGTCTCCTGCTGCCTTGTTGTTAGCAATGCTTCTTAAGGCCCATTCAACCTCACTCCTCAGGATGTCTGGTTCTAATTCATTCACCACACTGTCAAAACTATCCTCGATATTATTATCCTTCCTATACAGATCTTCTGTATAGTCTCGCCACCTTCTCTTGATCTCTTCAGCTTCTGTTAGGTCCCTGCCATCTTTGTTTCTTATCATACCAATTTTTGCCTGAAATTTACCTCCAATGTTTCTAATTTTCTGGAAGAGGTCTCTTGTCCTTCCTATTCTGTTGTCTTCTTCCACTTCCATGCATTGCTTATTTAAAAATAGTTCCTTATCTCTTCTGGCTAACCTTTGGAATTGCGCATTTAACTGGGCATATCTCCCCTTGTCACTGTTTCCTTTTGCTTTCCTCCTTTCTTGGGCTACTTCCAGTGTCTCAGCAGACAACCATTTTGCCTTCTTGGTTTTCTTTTTCTTTGGGACGTACTTTGTTGCCGCCTCCTGAACAATGTCGCAGACTTCTGTCCATAGTTCTTCTGGGACTCTGATCTCTTTAGTTTTATTCTAAATTGAGCAATAAGTCGTTCATGATCTGAGCTACAGTCAGCCCCAGGTCTTGTTTTCACCGACTGGTTGGATGTCCGCCACCTTTGGCTGCAAAGGATGTAGTCAATCTGATTTCGGTGTTGACCATCTGGTGAGGTCCATGTATAAAGCCATCTTTTAGGTTGTTGGAAGAGGGTGTTTGTTATACACAGCGTGTTTTCCTGGCAAAATTCTACCAGCCTGCATCCCGCTTCATTTTGTTCTCCCAGACCATGCTTGCCTGTGATCCCAGTTGTCATTTGACTTCCCATCTTGGCATTCCAGTCTCCTGTAATGAAAATAATGTCTCTTTTTGGTGTATTATCCAGTAGGTCCTGCAGATCCTCATAGAACTGATCTACTTCTGCTTCTTCAGCAGCTGTGGTTGGGGCGTATATTTGGATCACTGTTATGTTGAAAGGCTTTCCTTGCACTCGAATTGAGATCATTCTGTCATTTTTTGGGTTGTATCCAAGCACTGCTTTAGCGAATTTCTTATTAATTATGAAAGCTACTCCATTTCTTCGATGTTCCTCTTGTCCGCAGTAGTAGATCTGGTGGTCATCTGATGTGAAGTGGCCCATTCCAGTCCATTTCAGTTCGCTGACCCCCAGAATGTCTATCTTTAGTCTTGACATCTCACCAATAACAACATCCAATTTGCCCTGGCTCATAGATCTTACATTCCAGGTTCCTATGGTGTGTTGATCTTTAGAGCATCGGATTCATCGTTCACCTCCAGTACCGTCGGCCACTAGCCTTCCTTTCGGCTTTGAGCTAGCTGCGTCATCACATCTGGGGCTAGTTGAACTTATCCTCTGCTCCTCCCCAGTAGCATTTTGGCCATCTTCCAACCTGGGAGTCCCATCTCTGGTTGTACTGGTCCATTTAGTTTTCTTGGCAAGGATACTGGGGTGGTTTGCCATTGCCTTCCCCAGGGATCACGCTTGGTCTGACCTCTCTGCCACGACTGTCCTGTCTTGAGTGGCCCTTCACGGTTTCACTCATGACATCATTGAGGTGCTCAAGCTCCAGCGCCACAACAAGGCGGTGATCCTTTGCTGGAGAGTAATGGTAGATTTCCCTCTTATTTGTAAAACTCCAAAATGTTTAAATTTAAACATGGTAGTGGTGGGAAATGGAACATCATTGCCTATGGCAGCAATACATTATCACAAGGGTAGCTATTCTTTTACAAAGCATTTTTAAAATTTATTATCCAGCTTTTGGAATCATATAATTCAAAAAGATCACAAGGGCCATCCAGTCCAATGGCTTGTAATGCTCTTTATCCATTATGTCCATCAGAAATTGTAAGATTTACCCTTATTTTAAATTAGCATATGATTTTTATGCCAGAGCTGCTCTTTGCCTTGCCTGCCAAGAGGTCCTTCTCCTGCTTCTATGTACATCTCCCCAAACAGTAGACGAATAATCCTCTCTCCAAGTTTCACCCTCAGTAAACCCTCTGAATGTGTCACTACTTGTAGGCTCCTCACACACTTCTCTCACTTCTGCTACTTTTGTCCAATCCATCTCATCCCCAACCCCATCAGTGTCACTCCCAGCACTTCTCATATAAACTGCTTCATTGCCAAACCCATCATCCCCATCAAAATCTTCAAAAGACTCTTCATCAGTGAATTCAGTAAGTATTTGCCGAATTCTCTTCTGCTGTTGCTCTTCAATAGATTCTTGCTCCCGAGTAGACCTTTTTGCCTGCCTAGTCTCCAACTCCCTGTTGTTACTACTACTCAGAGTTTCATCCACAACAGTTATGTTCATGAACAGTCTGGTTCCAGATAAAACTGAAAAACAATTTCAAATTTCATCTTGTTTATTCCTATAATATTTTGGTGTGTATGAACAGAAATTTCCCAGACTGTTATTCTGGAGAGATTTATGATTAAGAGCATTCTTGAGAGATATGTTTCCAACCCCTTTTTAGTGGTTTGCCTTTTAACCTTAATACCAGTATAGAGAATGATAGCAAGTATACATTTCTGTGAGGTGATGCATTTGATTCTTGCCCTTTTTTTCTAGCTGGAGTCCTGCGAAATAATCATTTCATAGCAGGGCCTTGCTGCTACAAGTCTTTTCTGGAACCTTAATGGACCTTGTTTAAAGTTTAATAAGTCTTCATGCAACAACATTTGTGGCTTGGAATCATGCTGAACAGAAACAAGTACTAGGAAAGCCTTTATACATAAAGATACTATAGGAATGAAACTCACTGAACAAAGTGAGTTTTCTTTATCATAAGCCAGGTAGAATAGTGGTTTGTTGGAATCAATAAACCCTTTCTCCCTTCTATCTTTTGTAATGATTCTTAATACTTTGTGATAAGTAAACAGGGTTTCCAATTTAAGGTAGAAAGTTTTATAAGAGAACAATCAAATTCCATATTATTAGATTTGTACTTCAAGAGTTTTTCAGACAAGGTAACAAAACGGTTGAGTTATATTTGCTTTTACAAAATTCTAAAATAATTTAGTAATACTCATTTAGTAATGCTCATTTAGTAATAAAGCTAATTAAACCTTGTATATATTATATTTGTACATTGAATGCAATATAGGGATATCAGGAAAAGTAATGTATCTTTGATATTTTTCAGGATTCTTTGTTCAGTTATGTAAACCTTTTTTTGTTAAAAATAAATTGGAAAGAACATTAAAGTAGCATTCATATGGCTTTTCATTATCATGTGATATGGGGATGGAGTGGGGGACATCTAGAAGGGCTTCTCAGCAGCACCAAACCTTGTTCTGGATCAGATCTGAATCTGGGTCAGTGTAGAAGGGCCCTTCATAATATTCTAAAGGCTGTGATAAGCTCAACTAAAAAAGGACAAATGTCTGTTAACATTGTAGAAATATAATGCTTTAATTGCCATGGCAACATACCATAGAATCCTGAGACTGGCGGTTTAGGGAGTTACATTTAGATTTCTCAGGCAGACAACTTTAGTGCCTCACCAAAATGCAAACCCTGGGATTACATAGAGTGGAACCATGACAGTTAAAGTGGAATAATAGCACTAAAATTGTGTGGTGTAAATGGATCCCAACAGTGACAGTCACATCTTACTTCACATAAATGTTTTTGGAGATAGTGTAAATTGGGCATATCATGACCTTGGGACAGGACAATATTTTTTCCCTATGGAATCATAATTTTTCCAACACGTATTTGCTTTATTAGATTCCGCAAAGAATTAATTTTCCTAAATGTCAACACTAACAAATACTTACGTGTCCCCCTCAGTTTTTCCCTGTATACATTTCCCACTCCAATTAAAATTTATTTTATTAATCTGTGCCTTCGGACTTTAAGAGCATTTACATCACTTTTATTGGGAACAAAAAGCAAAACTAAAAACATGGGTGGATAATTGGAATACTGTTGAATCGACAGATATGAGAAATGACTGATCATTTGCAACAGTTCCCTCCCCTCCAAGCTACAGTAATTTCAAAATGAAGAGAGTAGATCAGGGTGTAGTGTTTATTAACATAGTCCCTATTTGGAGAACATTAAGGTTTCAAATTACATGATCAGCTATTTCAGATCAGCTCTATTATGCAGAGCAATTGCCCTCATCTATTCATCCTGATAGATCACTTTCAACTGTATATCAAATTTACCTTCTACAAGAGCTTTCTTCATATGCTCTCTTTCAAGCCTGAACTCATTTAACTGCAAAGCATTTATTATGGGTATATAGGGTTTATCCATCCTATTGTTTTATCACCTATATCATTAATATGTTATACAACTTTTTTACACAGTGGACAAAATCCAATTACTTGTTCTAACTGGAGTAGATTAACTCAGGGGTTCTCAAACTTTTTTCCTTTTTAAAGCAAAAGTTTCTCGTGGAGCCCCAAGAAATGTTATATTTTATATTAATTATATATAATGTATATATATCAGGCATGGGCAAACTTTTGAAGAACCATTTTAACCAACATAAAGTTAACAGTATTTCAGTGGAAGACCCCAGGGGCCATCCAGTCCAACTCCCTTCTGCTATGCTGGAAAAGCATAATCAAAGCACCCCCAGCAGATGGCCACCCAGTCTTTGTAGTAGTAGTAGTAATAATAATAATAATAATAATAATAATAATAATAATAATAGCAGAAACCCCAGGCGCCATCCAATTCAATTCCCTTCTGCCATGCAGGAAAAGCACAATCAAAGCACCCCCTGAACAGTGGGAGGGATATAGGTTTTTGAAAGGGGAAATCAAGGTGGCAAGGGGGCCGAGAAAAAAAGCTTTCAGAAATGAGGGGAGTGAGGGCGGTGGGGGGGGGGAGGAGGAAAGAGGAGGGAAAGCTTGGAGGGGGAACAATGGGGAGGAAACTGCCGTGCCCCTGAAATTGTAAGGCCCTACTAAAGTACTGATAAGTAGCAGTAGGTGTATCCAATCTAGCAAGAATTCAGTTCCATTCACTCCTGTGCAACTCCATGTACAATGCTCACATTAAGTATTCCATAAGGTTTCACTAAATGAAACATGGATGTTACTGCACAGCAAGCATAATTAAACTAGGTCTCTATTGGCACATCTACACTTACCACTAAGGTTGGTGTGAAAAGAAATCAGTCCCATTCAATTATTTGTCTTACAAAACTGTTGGGTCCCTGCCCAACAGTCTCAAACGGTGTTCCCAGCTGCTGTTGAGGTGGCTAAGAACCCATTTTGGGCCACCAAGCACAGGGTATTGCAGAATTGACATCTGAGATGCCAGTTCCAGCCCTCTTCCAGTCAGTTCCAGTCAGTGTAGAACTGCCCTATAACATCTCTTGACTTCTGCCTTCTAAGCAGAAATCCAATGTACCTTTACTTTTTGATACATTTTTCTTTATGCATAAGCATCCTTACAGTTAATTCAGTGTTTCATACAGACCTTTTTCTTATTCCTGATGGCTGCTCAGTGCACTTCATTTTTTAAAAAAATAGGAATTACTCAAAATGGAAAAAATTAATTATAGCTCTAACCCCATCATTAAAGCCAACGCACCTCAGTCAAGCAATTGTTTTTCTAATATTTTTTCTGTTCATTCTAGACACCCTGCAGTTACTTAGCTCTAAAATACTAAGAAGTGAAGCATTTCCCTCCTCAAGAGTTCTTTTCTTAGCACAAAAGCAGATGTACTAATTCATACATGCCAAAAAAATTATTATCAGCCACCTCACTGTCACTTCTGTGAACTCAGTCCACAGTAATCTCCTTTGCTTATGGGATAAATGGAAAACTTTAATAATTTCAGAGTGCTTAAGTAGTGTGAGCCAATGACAACTCCGCAATCACTTTAATGAACATTATTTTTATTGACTGATGTATCAGTCTGGATATACACTGCAGTTTGAACCTAACTGAATTGAATTATATGGATCTACATTGACCATATAATGTAGAACAAACTGCATTACATGGCAGTGTAGATCTAGCCTCAGTTTGAAATATGTGTCATTTCAGTTTTATATCTTCATTTGAATTTCGAGATTTTTAGAGCTCACACCATTTTGTTTATGAGTATCCTGAATGCTTGGTTCCACTTGGCCAGAAGTATTTTTAATGGATGAGTTTTATATAGGGATTTTAATTGGTAGAATGTCCGGATTTGTATTTTTAAAATGTGTGATTACTTAGATTACAGACTCATGCTTCCAGCCCCCAGATTGGGTAACAGTTTTGAAAAGAGCTATGTTTAATGTGTCATGGCTTCGGTTTGTTTTTATATTTATTCTTCTTACAAGTGAGTTTTCAAGTTTTTGTGGGAATGGCCAGTGTAGGAATGCCATCCAAATTTGCTGAGATTCAGAGGAGTGTGGTGGAGGCTCCTTCTTTGGAGGCTTTTAAACAGAGGCTGGATGGCCATCTGTCTGGGGTGCTTTGAATGTGATTTTCCTGCTTCTTGGCAGGGGGTTGGACTGGATGGCCACAAGGGGTCTTTCAGTTCTATGATTCTATGAAATATAAGCTTTACAAACTCTGAAACTCTTGTCCACTTCAGATTAGCGTCTTGATAGTGCCTGCGAGCTCACACCCAACACAATTATTTAAGATTATTAGATCTCTGACAACAATCCCTTCCGTCCCAAACAATAATGATCTGGAACCTTCTGCTGAGGTTTTTCAGAGCTACTTCACAGACAAGATCTCGATTCTCCCTGCCACGATTGATACAGTAAGTGAACTTGAGACTCCGTGGCCACTCGCTGGGCCCATCCTTGACCGGTTTACCCGCTGGATGCAGAGGCTGTCGATAGGATCATGGCTGCAACAAGGCCAACCACCTGCTCCCTCAATCTGTGTCCCTCCTGGCTAGTAAAATCTTGCCTGGAGGGATTACGCGGACCTCTGTTGAATATAATAAATAGCTCCCTTGAGCAAGGAGTTTTTCCAGAGGGTTTAAAAGAGGTGATGGTATCTCTGCTGCTGAAGAAACCAGACTTAGATTGTTCAGTTCCCTCTAGCTACTGCCCAGTCTCGAACCTTCCGTTTCTGGGCAAGATGGTTGAGAGGGCAGCAGTGGAACAGTTGCAGCAGTTCCTAAATGACACAGCCGGACTTGATCCCTTCCAGTCCAGCTTCCGTAGTGGGCACAGGATGGAGACTGTGCTAGTTGCCATCACAGATAAACTTCGCTGCCAGATGGATCCAGGCAGATCAGCACTGCTCTTGTTATTGGACCTCACAGCAGCATTTGATATGGTCAATCACAATCTATTGACCCACCGCCTAGCCATGACTGCAGTTAGGGGGATACCCCTTAAATGAGTGTCCTCCTTCCTCCAGAATCGGGGACAGCGTATGGTGAGGGGAGGGATGGTTTCTGAGAGGTCTTTGCTAATATGCGGGGTCCCACAGGGACCTATCCTCTCTCCTCTGTTATTTAACATCTATATGCGACCACTTGCCCGACTGGTGCGAAGCTTAGGGCTTGAGTACCACCAGTACGCTGATGACACTCAGCTCATTCTGAGGATGGAGGGCCGGCCAGACTCCGTACCCGAAAATTTCCATCAGTGCCTTGAGGCCGTTACTGGATGGTTGCGTGCCAGCAGGTTGAGGGTGAATCCAGTGAAGATGGAGATCCTTTGGCTGGGCCGTCCAGGTGGGAGGGAGATCCAGCTGCCTACCCTGGATGGCAAGACACTATGTCCGTCATCTTCTGTAAGAAGCCTTGGTGTCTTATTGGACCCGCTGCTCACAATGGAGGCCCAGGTCTCTGCTGTGAACAGATCTGCGTTTTTCCATCTACGTCAGGCTAGACGACTGGCTCCCTACCTATCTAGGAATGACCTGGCTATGGTGATCCAGGCAACGGTCATCTCGAGGCTTGACTACTGTAATGCTCTCTATATTGGCCTTCCTTTGTCAGTAATCCAGAAACTGAAGCTGGTGCAAAATGCGGCAGCTTGTCTTCTCGCTGGTGTCGTATCACCCCAATTCTCCAACAGCTGCACTGGATACTTTCAAGGTGCTGGTACTAACCTTTAAGGCCTTATATGGTCTGGGTCCGGCATACCTGATGGCCCACTTATCCCCCTACCAACCCCAGAGATTACTCCAGTCTGAAGACCAAAATTTGCTTGAAGTCCCTACCATCCGGACTTATCACTTGTAATCTACTAGGCAGAGAGCCGTCTTGATTGTAGCCCCTTATTTATTGAATGCCTTGCCGGTTGAAACTCGAACCATCCAAGACCTACTTGCTTTTCAGAAAGCCTGTAAAACTTTTATTTTCCGACAAGCTTTTGATGGGTGAACAACTCAGGGCTATGTCCCTCCTCGCTGCTTATTGTTATTTTAAAGCTAATGGTATTGTTTTAATCTGCTTCTGTAAACCGCTCCGAGCCAAATTGGGAGTAGCGGTATACAAGTTAAATAAATAAATAAATAAATAAATAATAATAATTCAAATCTTCCTTGCCAGGCCTAGCATATCTCCAAAATCCTTTCACCAGTGTTAATCTCCAAAATACACTCTTAATTTTCATATACAAATCTCTGTTTTTAGCACAAAAAGACTAGAGCGCTTTTAGATCCCTTGGTCTTTCTCCCTGTATCCCAGTAAGATAATAAATAGTTAGAAAATAGTAATAGACAATTCCATTCTTTCTTCAACTAAATAAGAACAAAAACTCCCATAATCCCAGATCTTTCGTTTCCCAGGAGACATATGATCCCACTATCCCTCACTGTTCAACATTCGCCCAGTCAAAAATAGTGGCAGTGAATGGTTGAGTGAATGGTGAGTGATAGTGGCAACATAGTTGCATGGGAAATTTCATTATTGTACCACCACTGTCATTGCACAACTGCAATGTTTTGGCAGTGCACACTTTGTTGTACACTTCTGGGTGATAACTGTAATTTCACCCACCTACTGTGTCACCTCTCCTATTTATTTATTTTAGAAATTTGTGTAATTCCACAAAATTGAGGTTTAAAAAAGTAATTATATATATACTTTTTTAAACCTCAATTTATTATTTATTATTTAATATATTATTTTACAGTAAAGGGAGATTGGGAGAGGGAGACACTACCACCATTGATACCACCAGCATGCTACTACAGAATTGTGTTGGATCATTATCCCAGGTGGGTTGAGGCACCACAGTGCAATCAGGGGCTATTTATTTATTTACTTTGCTTATATACCGCAATTCTCAGCCCAGGGGCGACTCACTGCGGTGTACAACATAGAAAACAAGGTGCAAAATACAAAACACAGTGTAAAATAATCCACAATTCATCGTTATCAAAAACATCCTCATCAAAAACATCATTACTACAAAAGCCATTCCGTGTCGTCTCATCGTCAAACCCACAATCCAGTATCATTTTCCGTTGTTCCATTCCTATGGTCAAATTACCAATCATTGTACTTCTTGTTCAAACGCCTTCTTAAACAGCCAGGTCTTTAATTTCCTGCGGAATATCATCAGGGAGGGAGCTAGTCTGATGTCTACAGGAAGGATATTCCACAGCCGAGGAGCCACCACCGAGAAGGCCCTATCTCTCATCCCCACCAGCCGTGCCTGTGAAGCAGGCGGGATCGAGAGCAGAGCCTTCCCGGAAGATCTCAAAGTCCTCGTGGGCTCATAGGTCGAGAGGCGGTCAGTTAGGTATCTTGGGCCGGAACCGTTTAGGGCTTTGTAGGCCAAGACCAGCACCTTGAATTGAGCCCGGTAGCAGATCGGCAGCCAGTGGAGCTGGTACAGCAGGGGGGTTGTATGCTCCCTGCGTCCCGCTCCTGTTAGTATCATGGCTGCCGCACGTTGGACCAGTTGGAGCTTCCGGGCCGTCTTCAAAGGCAACCCCACGTAGAGAGCATTGCAGTAGTCTAAACGGGATGTAACCAGAGCGTGGACTACCGTGGCCAAGTCAGACTTCCCAAGGTACGGGCGCAGCTGGAGCATGAGCCTAAGCTGTGCAAATGCTCCCCTGGTCACCGCCGAGACCTGGGGCTCCAGGCTTAGCGATGAATCCAGGATCACACCCAAGCTGCGAACCTGCGCCTTCAAGGGGAGTGCAACCCCATCCAGCACAGGCTGTAACCCTATACCCTGTTCGGCCTTACGACTGACCAGGAGTACCTCTGTCTTGTCTGGATTCAATTTCAATTTGTTCGCCCTCATCCAGACCGTTACAGCGGCCAGGCACCGGTTCAGGACCTCGACAGCCTCCTTAGTAGCAGGTGGAAAGGAGTGACAGAGTTGGACATCATCTGCGTACAGATGACACCATACCCCGAAACTCCAGATGATGAATTTTTCTCATCAATAGCTGGGGATGATTCAATTGCAGGGAGATGGCAGAATGACAATGGGTATTGTATGGTGTTTTGCAATAGAGACTATCACCTTTGCTACTATGGTGGTTGTCATATCCATGACATAAAATCCCCAATGTGCTGTAATCCATCATTTTAGGCATACAGAGAAATGAAAAGGAGATTAAAAAGCATGTTTCCTTCCATTCCATATCAGCATTTTTGACCATGTGAAAGAACAAAAAAGAAAGAAGGTATTGTTGTTAGGATCTGCAGTTGTGCAGGATCTGCAGAGATGGTTGGCGGTGTTTTTCTGAATGCCTGGATTTAGCTAGAATAATTATAATAATTGTAATTATTATCATTTTTATCCTTGGGCCACTTACAAGATGGTTTGGAAGAGCTAACTCGTTCCTACAACCATAACTGCTTTTCTGTTTTACTTTATTTACTTTTGATATGAAGACTTAGCCACCATTTAACATGTGTTTCAGGACATGATTGTAAGTCAGCTGTGAGTGATGCTTGGTCCTTCCTTTCAAATCTACCTGATGAGAAAATAACTTGCACGGATTACTCAAGACAAAGGGGAAAGAAAATAATACCCCTGTCCAATAATTAAGTTGGTTTTGTAAAGGGAACTAGGCAATATTAGAAAGACCGAGTACCATTGAGCTGGGAATAATTAAATCTAAAGCTAACTGACCTTTCATAGAACTTTCTTTTGATGGCAGTGGAGTACCTGGGAAATTTGGCCTATTGCAATCAACATTCTGAAACATCCACATTCTGTAGATGAGTCTTATCTGTTCTAGCCTTGAATAAACAGTTATTTAGCTATTTGGGAACTTTATGGCCACAATTGGACTGCGTACAGCTAAAACCATTAGTAAAACTATCGCTTGAGGTATGTTTCAATTGCTAAACAGCTTGGGCATTATCTGAACCTCTTATCCATAAAGCACTTAAAAAGACTTGGTAATGAGATTTTAGAAGGACATGGATTGATTAGCTCTTATCCTCATTTAGGAAATGATACCTGTTCTGGATTGTAATGTCAGTTTTCACTAATGCCTACAGTTTAGATCTTATAATATATTTAACTCTGGTCTAGCGATACACTATCTTTCCAACAGAAGAAATACCATTATGTTTCAAATGAGCAGATTTCAAGCAGAATCATTCAGAAAAATACCGGTACCAAGAGTTCACAGGGTTCCATTAAACTGCAAATGACATAGCCTTTTTTGTCCTTTCTTTTGTCAGTATACATGTAACGTCTGATGTAAAACTCTTAATGTTCTTTTTTCGGTTTGTGAATCACTTTGATCCTGAGTTTCTGCTATTATTCATATTACAGCTTAGCAAATTGTCTCCTGGACCTTATCCACAGTACAAAATTATAATATTATGATTCTACTTTAATTGTCATGGCAAAATCCTGGGATTTTTAGCCTGGTGAGGTACTAGAACTCTCTGGCTGAGAAGTCTAAATACCTCTGCCTAAATGTTAAATCCTAAGTTTTCAAAAGATGGGACTAGTACAGTTAAAATGCAATCTTAGAATTATTACTGTGTAACCTAAATGCCCTTGGACATCTGAGAGATATTATATAATTTTGAATTTAAGCTACTGTGCAAAATTTAATGGGTGCCCCTCAGACTCAGCTGTGCTGAACTTTAATTTGGGGTGCAAACATCAGAAATGGAATATGTTAAAGCCCTGGCAGCTATCAATAATGCTGGATGCTTATGCTGGAGATGAAATAATATCTTGCGTTTGGGAAGATATTCTGGAACTCCAAAATTCCAGTGAGGATTGTAAGTTTTTTCATTTGTGGCAAGGAAGCCTGCAACGTGGCTTACAAACCTCATATGGTAACTTCCTTAGACATCTTTATAGGAATCTCTAGGTTCTCTAATGTGAAAGTTGTGCTGGAATTGTGCTGGAAAACCTAGAAATTCCTCTAAAGGTATTATCTCAGGTGAAATGATAGCAATTTCTTTATTTGCAGTTTTTCACTTTCATGAGGGTCTTTTGCCTCTAACCCTAGCAAATATGGAGGGCTAACTGTACTTGCTTCCACAGTAATCACTGCTACACCAACATTCACATTGCATCTTTTAAGCTTTTAAGCACTTCTTGATTTTCCACAACACCCATCTGTCAAATCTTCATGGCAGACAGATTTACTATGCTTCTTCATTTCTAAGACTCACTTTTTCTTATATAAATATTTCTAAAATGTTGTGCATCTTAGAATTGCAGGTGTATTTTATATTTTTTCATTGGTGGTGATGGTACTGAAATTAGGATGAGTCTTACAATCGATGTCTTACAGTTGAAGAGGAATAAGATACTTGATACTTCCTTTAATGATGGTAACTTTATTAATCTGTTTATTAATTTATTGACAAAGCATGTTGGATGAAACTGAATTCTCAGTAAATGAGTGATTCAGTAGGTCATCTGACACTGTACGAAGACATTTTCATTTTTCTTTTACTACTAGAAGAATTAATTAATTTTGCTATTATGTAATATAAATTCGTTTAATTAGCAATCTGCTTTTATTAGTGTTTTACTATTTTACTAGATCTGAAGTGAGTTCTTTTCGGCCCATTCTGTGTGTCCTCCATTTAACAGATTTCAAAGGTCTCAACTTGAGACCATGGAGACACATTTATCGTCAGAGTAAACAGTACTGGAGTGGTCTATCAATGCAGTCATTAAATTTAAAGAATGTGTGGCCTTTCTGACTCGATATGAAAATGGTCTAAAGCAGTGGTTCTCAACCTGTGGGTCCCCAGATGTTTTGGCCTTCAACTCTCAGAAATCCAAACAGCTGGTACACTGGCTGGGATTTCTGGGAGTTGTAGGCCAAAACACCTGGGGACCCACAGGTTGAGAACCACTGGTTTAGAGTAACTGTAGAATATGTGGAATATATGTATTGTGATTAACACAAATCTGCATTATTAACTCTTGGGCAACTTCTCATGCTGGTTGCCAATGGTCTACATGAGGTTTCCATTATGCAAGTAAGTTCTAACCCTATAATATTAACATTGCTAAGTGAGAAGTTAACCTATTTATGATTGGAAAGAAGGCCTTAAAGATCTTGAAAACACAAAATAATTGTGTGAGCGGAACTGTTTAAAGCATAGCTGCTATTGATTGGTTGCACATTCCTTTAATTGGAATTGCCTTTGCATGTAATAGTCTTCAATAAGCTTTTTTCTTTGTTTACAGTATAACTAATGGCTTTCTAAGATTTGTCCCAAAGGTCTGGATTAATAAGCCTGCAGCTTATTTAGGGCTACTTGTTGAGAGTCACTGGGGAAACGTACATTAAGATAATTGTGGAAAAGGTCACAAAGTTGTGGTTCAGATAATGGGAACTGCATTGTATTGATTTTATGTTCAGGAATATAATTATGCATCTAGAATAAATAGGACAGATTGTTCATTTTTGTACACTGCAAAAAGAAAATTAGCACCTTACCACACTTCTGCTACTGTTGAGAAACAGTTTACTTGATACTGGTCTGCTAACTTTAAAAAAATTGGGAGTGAATCTATGCTGACTTGCTATCTCAGGGCTTGTCCAATGTGGCAGACACTGTCAGCCCTGAGATGGGACATGCAGGCACCTGATGGCTGCTGAGGAAGTGGAAGGGAGGCCAGACCAGCCAACAGTGATGAACACAGCTCTGCACCACCAGACAGCTACCCTTACCATTTCCTCTTTACCCTCTTCCTTTCCTGATCGCTCAATTGCCGCAGTCAACATCACTGCAAATGACAGCCATCTAGTAGGACCCATGTTGTGACCAGAGACTGATATGACACAGAGGACAGGAGGAAACAACAAGTGCCATTCCGTGTCTCTGGGCTACCTAAGCCTGGGAAACAGAATGGTAGTGAAACCATCTAGGAACAGGCCCAACTGTTTACATGGGCATTACATCTGAGGATACTTCCAATTCTGGACCAGAATTTGGACTATCCCCCAGCATTGGTTTACGTGGTGTAAGGTTATGTTAAGGCCACCTTATGCTACTTGGAACAACTCAGTGAAGCATTTAGTAATCATGGATATATCCATAATTATTATATCTACTGCTGATCTGGCCATTCCATAATATAAGGTTGGTGTAAATGTGCCCTGGATCTAGCAGTAGATACCATAACTATGGATCCATCTCAGATGAGGCAAGATCATATGGTCAAAATCCCTTGAGTCACAAATTCAATGCACTTCTCCTAATTACACCTACATTTTCTTCATGCCCAAATTTTTCTTTTGTATCCCTTAGACTTGTCTTTTACTTCACTTTGGAAATTATAATACTTTTAACTGACCTTTCTTGATGCTCTTTAATGTTTTTACTTAGTATTTTCCCATTTTGGGCTTATCTTCATGGCCAGGTTGCTAACTGGAGAAAATTACAGGGAGCGGTGAACCCCTCTGTTCAAACAGCTACACTGGCTGCCGATAAGCTTCTGGTCCCAATTCAAGGTGCAGGTTATCACCTATAAAGCTCTAAATAGTTCGGGACCTGCCTATCTTTGATACTGCATCTTCCCTTATGAATCCACGCCATCTCTATGATCTTCTTGGGAGGTCATTCTTTTGCTCCCACCTCTATCACAGGCATTGCTGGTGGGGACAAGAGAAAGGACCTTCTCGGTCATTGCCCCCTGACTCTGGAATTCCCTCCCCAGGGAGATTAGGTTAGTACCCTCCCTATCCACTTTTTGCAAAGATCTAAAGACATAGAGCATGTCTGATTTCGGTAAGCGAGATTGACAGCAGTAGTGACATTGAGCAGGTTAGATATGGGCCACCTCAGTGGGGAGAATATGCTTTTAGGCCCTCTAGACAGCAGTCCTGAATTCAGCACAGATGTGCCATATCTGGAGCTGCTCTGGGACACATAGGTTGTAGGCTAAACTTCCCAGTGTAGATCAGCCCTATGATCTATGTGTGGATTTTTCACCATTTTTATTTGAAAATGCCCAATGTTTTGCATTTGCACTTTATTTAACCCAAATACATATACAAATAGTATGTTTTAAGAATATGTGCCTTGTTCTCACAACTTTTTTTCTCACACCAAATCTTATTCTCTCGCTTTATAAGACATGTTCTCACAATTTTCTTTAGGAAGCAAAAAGGTTTGCTTTTCTTTTTTTGATATTGTTACAGGTAACAAGAATTTTTAATTCTGGGCCAATTGATTGTAATTTGATTATTTATTATGATTAAATTAGGTCTCATTGATTTCAATTATTTGTTCTAAGCTTCATAATGCCGTGCTACAACTCTTTCACTGGAAGATGCTTTTCATAATCTCAGACAGAGGACTTTCATGCTGCCTTTAAAAAAAATATGGTGTGAGTAACTCTGGAGTGTTTTGTAATGAGGAAACAGATAATGATAGATTTTCTTTGGTTCTTTGCATGAAAATATTATGCATTTTAACATATTTTTTTGCATAATGCACCCCTCCGTGTTCCTTTTTACTCCATTCAGTAAAGTACATAGGTACACATTTTCTTCTAATCATGAACATTTTAGCTATTTGTATCTGAATATTTAATCATTAAGCCTCACCAATGTGCAGATTCTCTAAATGAGATGCATTTTTGCCTGCAACAGATATCAGACATTATGAAATGTTACTTTTTCAAGACTTCCAAATCCAAACAGATTTTTTAAAAAATATCCACAACTGAAGACTGGATCTTCAGAATTTTATGCAGTTGCATTTGAAATAGCTAATGGAAGTGAAGCAGTGTCCCTTCAAGCATTGCCCACAGGAAGGGTTTTTACAATCTTTTAGAATTGTTCAGGATCCCCTGGTGGCGCAGTGGGTTAAACCCCTGTGCCGGCAGGACTGAAGACCGACAGGTTGCAGGTTCAAATCTGGGGAGAGGCGGATGAGCTCCCTCTGTCAGCTCCAGCTCTTCATGCGGGGACATGAGAGAAGCCTCCCACAAGGATGATAAAAACATCAGATCATCTGGGCGTCCCCTGGACAATGTCCTTGCAAACAGCCAATTGTCTCACACCAGAAGCGACTTGCAGTTTCTCAAGTCGCTCCTGACACGACCAAAAGAATTGTTCAGTTTGCAATAATGTAACGAAATGCACAACTAAATGAAATGAAATAGCACCAATTTCAGCACAATATATATTAGCCAAGAATGAGCATCCATATGTCCAAGATTCACTGTAACTTGAAATAGTGCTGAAAGTTGCAGTGTCAGGGGAGTGAGTTACTGACCTTACTGTAAAGGCACAATTTACTAGTTAGTCCCAGACATTTCCTATTTCCTAGAAAGGTTTTCCCTGGGCATAAAATGGACCAAAGAGATAAAGAAACATAGGCAAGAACACCCCCTCAGACCCCCAGAAGTTTATTAGGACATTTTGGTGTTTGGATTTTGGGATAATGGTTCCGTCATGTTTTGGGCTCTCCATTAGGCTTGGGCGGTTTCGTTCGTTAATTTCGTAATTCGCTATTAATTCGTATTTAAATTAGCTTACAATCCAATATTGAGCCATGCAGGACTACTGTGAGGAGTAATTAAAAATCAAAACAATTTTTCCAATTTATTTCGTATTGTTTCGTAATTGTTTCAAAATTGTTTCGAAATTGTTTCGTAATTATTTCCGTATGTCTGGTGCAAGTTTTATAGTTGTTGTTTGTTTTATCAGTGATAAAAAATAAATTATCACACCAACAGTCAACAACAGAGGGAGAGGGAAGCTTCAGAAGTTCCCCCTGTCCCATTTGGAGGGTTTTTTAGCATATTGTGCAATCACGTCCGCCATTAACGAATCAATTTGTAATTTTACGAAATTTCATCTATTTTGAACTTTTTTAAAGGAAAATTTCGGAATTCTTTAAAAAAACGAAACGCAAGGGCCCCCTAAAAACGAAACGAGTTTAGAACCAATTTTTTCCGTGGTTACCCAAGCCTACTCTCCATGGTTCCTTGGGGGGTGGCAGTGGGCATGGGGAACCTGTCACCCCTCATCACCCACCTTGCCCCTAATCTCATCCCACAAGAAGCATTGCCACCTGACTTTCCCCCATTGTTTCCTATGCAACACTGAAAGCCTCCTGTGTTGCCGGCTCTGTCTCCTGCAACACTTCAACTTTAATTGAGACATAGAGTCCCACCAGAAGTAGATCAACGTTGTGTGATGGGAGCCGACATGCTCCATGCCTCAAGTGAAGTCGAAGTGTCATAGGACAGGCAATTTTGCCCATCTGATGAAGTCAAAAGTTGTCAGAAAAATGAATCAATGCGCTTATTCCACCAAAGTTAGAGGAACTAACTTATTATTTATTGATCAGAATGTATTGATTAGAAAATGAAGTCCCAGCAATACAGTTTTGGGTTGGTGTATTTAAAATTCTGAAAAGGGAATAATTTACAAACTTGGAAGTTTTTATTTGAAAAATACTGGTGAATGGATGCATCTACATTGTGGAATTAATGTGGTTTGAGACCACTTTAACTTCTTTCATTCTGTGCTAGGAAATCAAAGGAGTTGCAGTTTTGCAAGGTTTTAAACCTTCTCTGCCAAAGAGTCTGGTGCTTCACCGAAATTTTAAAAGATCTCAGAATTTTATAACCATGGCTGTTAAAGTGGTGTCAAACTGCATTGATTCTACAGTGTAGATTAGGGGTCCCCAAACTAAGGTTTACAAGCCAGATGCGACCCTCCAAGGTCATTTACCCAACCCTCACCCTAAACTTTAGACTTAAGGCCACCCTAAGTCTGAAACAACTTGAAGGCACACAATAACAAAAACAATCCTATTTAACTTGACACTCTCATCAGCCACACTTCCCACTGAAATACTAGTAAGTTTATGTTGGTTAAAATTGTTCTTCATTTCAAATACTGCATTGTTCTTTCTTCTTCATTTTGCACTACAACTAAGATATGTGCAGTGTGCATTGGAATTCATTCATGTTTTTCCCCAAACTATAGTCAGGCCCCTCAACAGGGACCATGAACCAACCCTTGGCTTAAAAAGTTTGAGGACTCCTGGTGAGATACACCCAGAGAAAAACTTCATTGTGTAAATATCTATCTGATTTATTTTACTTCTAGTGTTAAGATGGATTCATTCTTTAGCTTGATATTTATGATTTTTTTCAGATGGTTTCTTCTTCTTATTGGCAATTTCTTATTCATTCAGGATAAAAAATACCATTTTTTCACAGTACCAGACATTACACAATAAGGAAGTAGCTGTTGTTTAAACAGCATCTTTCAAAATGTCACAGATGGTTTCCTTCTTTTATATAAGGTTATTGAAGGTCTGCTTATGTTAATGAAAATTATTTAGGAATCCACAATTGCATTTACTTCTGGGAGAAATTATAATGTGCCCTTTAAAACAAGAGTCCCTTTTGAGCTACAGTAAACTTCAGATGCTAATACAGCAACCTAGCTCTAAAATCCGTGACCTCAGCAAATACCAAACATATTTATAGTTGGCGAAGAGTGCACTTCTTAAATATGTCAGTCAACCCAGTCTTTTTAAAGCTTGACCTGCTGTTCCCCAGAGTGCACCTGTGACTCCTCTCCATAAACCAAACCCACAACCAGCATCAGTCAACATCTAAAAATTAATTCCCAAGTGAACGATTTTTCACTTCACAGCCACTGCTGATGCAGTCTATTAAGTTTCTTTGCTTGTGTGCATTAGAAAACCTTTTCGTAGTCTTTGCCTTAAAAATAGGTAACATATTTTGCTGTTAAAAGAAAATGAAAGTTAGGGAGGTTGCTTTGAACAAGAATGTAATGATGTTAAAAAAATTAATCTTGTTTTGGGAAGGAATACATTTTTAATAGATAAAATTTAGCAAAGAGGAACAAGCAGTTGATTTTGACTCACATCACACAACAATATTTTGGAGAAACTTTATCAAGGTAGCAAGATGTCCTATAAGCAGGTGGGAAACATTATAAATGTGCTTCTCTCTACTGGTTTATTTTTTAAAAACTGCAGGAGATATTTGGGGTTAACATTGCATCTAAATGGCAAACATAAATGGCAAACATAGATATTTTTAAAAAATCTTATGCTCCAAAGAGAAACAGGTAAGGCATTCAAAACTGTATCTCTGGATCAGTTTTTGATGAAATATTTTAACATCATGCATTTTAACAATGGTCGAGACAATGAACACAATCTGCTTGCAAAATTAATTTGGTTTCTTGGTTATTATTGATTTGTTTGTTATAAGCATTTGTTGTTTAAGAAAACAAATGAAATGGGAAGCAGCCAAAATTAGGGAATTTTGTTTATCACTGAAAAAATGAAGAACAAAAATCCATTATAAGAAAATATCTAGTAACAATTCATTTCAAAATATGACACAGCAACTAAAATTTATGCTTTTTATAAAAAAGAAAGTGGTAATGCAGATCATTAGGATGGGATATAAAACCTTTATATTTGATTCAGTCTCACTTGCTTATGCATTGAGATATATTAACTGCAATTATATGGAAGTTTTCTATCTTATTTATGGGCAGAGAAATGGAACGGATTACCGGATTTCTCTGGGGGTGGGAAAAATTCTGCTAGAATATTTCATAGTTGGGGTTTACTATTAGCAGTGGCTGCAATACATCTTCATTTTCCTTCTCTCTCTCTCTCTCTCTCTTAAATACATTTTTCCTTGACAGCATAAACCACACTACAACTATACTAAAATAAACAAACAACTTAAAAATGATACAAGCAGCTTTGCTCCCTGATTGATGTAAATTAAATTTGGCATTACGTGGCCAGGTTCAATTGCATTAGCCTGTGTGCATTATGTGGATACACCAGGCAAATGCAATTCCTACACTGCATTATATGGTAGTGTAGATGGGGCCATAGTTTTTGCTGTAAATGAGTATAGGGAGTACCTTACTACAAGTCTTGTGGGAGGTACAAGGGAGGTTAGTGTAGTGATCTACTCAGGGAAGAAGTAGAGTTGGCTTTATAGCAAAATGTGTCCTCCAATTTTCAAAAAAGAATCGTATTTTGGGAACTGCATAGCGAAAACAGTGACACAGGAGGCCAGTGGCCAAAGTTCCACACTATACTCATGAATTCAGCCTACTTTGTTCCTGAACCTAAACATGGCTATAGTAAATAGATTGAACAGTGGATTATTGCCTTATTATATTCCAATGTTTCACATACATTTTGAAACTAGCTGAAGAAACCAACTTCAGCTTCCCCACGGATGTACTTGTTTCCAAGAAGAGAGAAAGAGAAGCATATTCTGGTTATAGTTCTTTGCTCTTCATATGTCTCTCAAGCTGGATCTAGACTGGCAAATAATGTAATTTAAACTCCATTATATGGTCAGTGCAGATGTATAGAATTCAGATTGAACTGTCTTGAACTGGATTATATGAATCTACACTGCCATATAATTCAGTTCAATGCAGTTAATCTGCATTCTGAAATTGCATTGTATGGAAGTCTAGATCCAGCCTCAGATATGTTGTGGAGTCAATACCATCAGCCCAAGGTGGACAGCAATGGCATCAATTGGACTGCATGACCCTCTCATATTAGTGAGTTGAGAAAGTTTGCTTTCCCTGTCTGGGAATACTCTATAATTCTTGTATGCTTTACCATGAAAATAATCAACCCCCCTTTTCTGTGGTTATAGAACATGAGTGATTAGAGAAGGTGAGTTCATTGCATTGGGTCTTTGAAAAGCCAAACTTTAAAATACAAAAAGAAGATTGTTAATTTTGTCATTTATTTGATTGACAGGTGTAAGTCATTTGCATTGAATAGATGATTATATTTTATACAGCTGTAGGTGGTTTTTAATTTGAAATCTGTATGACACATATAGAACTCTGTGTGATACTGTTTCAATAAAGTATTTGTCATTATTTTTCTGTTTCTAATAATAAGTATTTCAGCTAATTACCTTAAACAGGCATAACTAATCACTAGGAGTCAATCACATCATTTCTATGAGTCAGAAGATGTTGTGATGTGAGAATTGTTGCAGTTGGTTCCATTGCCATATCATTCCAACTGTCAAGATATTTCTTCCAATATTAAATCAAAATCTACTCTCCTTTAATTTAAAACTATTACATCTGGCTAAATATGGTACTTTGTGCATTACTCCTCATTGCACAAAGTGAAACTAGGGGTGTGCTTATATTCACCTACACACAAAGCACAAAAGTACAGTGTTATTGATGAAAGGACTCTCTCACAATTGACCCATCCCATGCTAATACTCTTACCACATATAAAAGAAGAGATCATCACATTTTTTTGCATTTTTGCATTGTATTGAAATACCCCCAATCACACTCTTGATAATGTGAAACAAGTGTCCAAGATTGGGAGGAAACTGGAACCATGACAAAGAGATATTTACACTGATTATTATTATTATTATCCTGGATGGCTGTGAGACAGCTTTTTTTTGGGGGGGGGGGCATTTCTATGTATGGTATTGTCGGTGTTGAAAATTAATTAATGTGAAGGATGTCTGAGGTTGCATTTAGGTCAGTGCAAGTCAGTTCTATGTGAGCAGAAGGATATAAAATCTTTGGTTGCACTCCTACACACATTCTGCACCTACTGATTGGAGACCAGGCTTCATTGATCCTAGTAGCTTTTATTTCTGAATTGAGTCATAGGCTTGTTCTGTTAGTCTGAAATTCTATGTCTCATTGTAAATGTGTCTTACATCTGAATCAGAAATACACAGGTTGCAGGATTAACTATACAGACATTTATTTATAGATCTGTACATTACAGCATAGCCATGTCAATACCTACCCAGAGGGAAGTCCCACTGAATTTAATAAGGCTTACTTCATGGAAAGTGTTTGAGGTTTTCACCATAATTACTGACACTGTGACTTTTATTCTAATTCGTGCCTCTTGCCTCAGAAGCAGTACTGGCAGTAGTGCAAATATGAAAAAGAATACATCACATTGTATGGAAAATATATCTTAATCATAAATAAATAAAAAATTTGAAGTCACAAACATGTACATGCCTATGAAAATAATAAGAGCACTGCTATTACTTTTGGAGACTTTAAAGCTGCAGGAACTTATATTAGAATTATACTTGTATGGGAATGGATGGCACTGAGAACCTCTTTTGTTCAGACACTAAGCAAATCTTATAATCTCGCTAGACATACTGGTGCCACTGCATTTAGAAATCAGAGATTGCTAGAATATTTAATGAATCTGTCCATATCCAGGGATACACTAGAGTGCCTAGTGTGCTGAAAGGCAACGATTTGACTTGATCTTTGCCAGTTTTGATCGCTACATGTGATACCTGTTTTGTTGAGACAGCTATGTTTAAAGGGAAAGCTTCATAGAATAAGCAATAGAGGAAGACTCCAAGGATGACTTACATCTTATGAAGGATTACAATTTACAAAAGAAATCTGTATTATAGCATAATTACAACCCTTTCATAGTATTAAAAGGCACTTGCTTGTGAATATAAGGTGGAATTTTGTTTTTTTTTCAAAAACCTATAATTCTTTCTTTTTGTCTGGCTGTGCACGCAGGAAAGTTAAGCGTTCCAATCAATATTTTCCTAGATACTAACCACAGGTGATGGTCAACAGACAGCATCCCCAGTGAATTGCAACAATTTGAACGAACTAAGAAACTACACTGCTTTATTGTTCATGGTTATCTGGGAGACACATACATTCATCTAATTATGACAAAACAGAAACTTTTAATTCCTGTAGAGCAGAAGTGCTTTTATTGCATCCAGAGGCAGAACTGCCAGGTGAATGTTTTCTTCAAGGAGGCAATTAAACTTTTATTACACATGTGGTTAGATCCTGATTAGGGTAGTCAGTGGGGTGTAGTTTGAGTGTTGGACTAAGATACTGCAAATCTGGGTTCAAAACTCTGCTCAACACTGGAAACCTACTTGGTGATCTCAGGCAAGTTATACCCTCTCATCCTCAAAAGAAGGCAATGACAAACCTCCTCTGACCAAATATAGTCAAGAAAAATATTGTAAAGACAGATTCCTCTTAGGGTCATCATAATTCAAAAACAACTTGAATGTACACAGCAGCAGCATTCAGGATCCTTGGTATCTGATGTAATCACTTTGCATCTGGCTGTAAAGAAATAAGGAGAGAGATCTGTGATCCCCTCTGTTAGAGACCTACCATTACTTCAATTGTGCTATGGTAGGTTCGTACTGTTGCTATTGAGTGTCTTTAAATCATTTCTGACTTATGGTGACCCTAAGGTAATCCTATCAAATGGTATTCTTGGCAAGTTATATTCTGAGCGAGGTTGCCTTTGAGGCTTAGAGAATGGGATTTGCCCAAGATCACCCAGGGCATTTCCATGGATGATCAGGAATTAAAACTCTGGGCATGCAGTGTTTACCTGGCCCTCAAATCACTAAACTACACTACACTACACAGGTGTATGGTAGGTTTAGAAAGAAGTAAATGGTTTGGGATATCACAGTTCTGTATGTGGAAGCACTGTGCTATCATAAACCATGTGGGATTGCAGTCATCATATGTGTAACATAATATAAATTCAAAAGTTAATAGCATGGTGGTGGTCTTAGCAGTTGTTGTTAAGAATCATTTAAATCAGGAGGAGATTTTTTTCACATTGCATTTATATTCTATCTCCTGCCAGTTCCTCACACATCTATAAATGCTTGCCTGGTAATTCAATCCATGAGAAGTATGCTGAAAAGAAAACCTTTTCAATCTTTAAGGTACCTCAAGATTCTTTTTAATATGAAAAAGTACTGCGGTGTGCTCAAAAACAAGAAATTGCTGGATTTATTGATTGGTGCACTGAATTTATGAACCAACTTATATAAGAATTTTGGGAGTGGTGTACAAGATATTTAACTACACAATAAAAGCATATACGTTAATAAATCATGGGGTGGTGATGTAGTAGAGCCTGTGAATAACGTTACAAACAGCAGTATGAGTGCCAGAAGGGGGAAATGATTACTCGGGAGCAGGAGTCTGATGATGAGCAGCAGAGAAAGAGGATCCAGGACATACTTACAGCACCTACAGATGAGGAGTCGTTTGAGGGATTCTCTGGGGATGATGGGTTAATGAGTGAAGGCGAAGAAGAAGACACCTTGGATTGGACTAAGATAAGAGAAGTGCAAGCTATTTGTGAGGAGCCAAGAACTAGTGATACCTTTATGGGGTTCTCGGGGGGTGATGACTGGCAATCAGGGAATCCAACTGAGTTGTGGGGGATCTAAGTCTTGATAGAAGACGGAGGACTTGAAGGGGAAGACAAGGTGGCTCATGTGAAGAGCTGGAAGTAGCTGTGGGGGATAATGATGGGGCAGTGGTCATTTCATCTTCTGATGATGAGTTGTAAATAAAAGTGGGTTCAGAGATGAGGGGTCCTTGCAGAAGGCAAGGTGTTGGAATACGTTTGTGTTTTGGGTGCTGTGAGACTTGTTACTGCCAGTTTCGTGTTCGGTGTTGGTTTGGGATCTGCAGTTTGAATCTCTTGATCGTTTGCCTGTTATTGACCTGGATTGGTTTCTCTTGAGGGTGGACTTCTCCCTTCCTGGACCTGGATCGGCTTGGCTAAAGACGCTGCTTCTACGGATTCTGGACCTGCGCTGTTTTGGATTTCTCGTGCTTTGACCCTGGACTTCAGCTGATGATGCTTCTCTTCCTGCGGCTCCTCCTTTGTTAACCAGTTGTGTACTGTGCCTTTTGTTTGACCTCAGAACACTTTGTTTGATTCGTTTCTTTTATACAACTAATCCGGATTATATTCCTGTAAAGCTTTTTTGAACCAGGACTGGTTATTTCTTGAGTTTTGACCAGTGGCACTGCATTTAAGTGCCTCAGCATCCTTTTTCCTTTGTTTTAATAAACTCTGTATTGAAGGCAATTTTGGGTCTGGCCCTTTAAGGTGTCTGTGATTCTAACAGATGGAGTTAATAGTCAGGAAATGTTTCTCTGGGGAAAAAAGACATTTAGTGAAAATGAAAAGTGGAAAATTCTAGATGCATATGACCTTAGCTCAGTGGTTCTTAACCTGTGGGTCCCCAGATGTTTTGGCCTTCAACTGCCAGAAATCCTAACAGCTGGTAAACTGGCTGGGATTTCTTGGAGTTGTAGGCCAAAACACCTGGGGACCTGCAGTTTGCGAACCACTGCTCTAAAGGGATTTTGAGAGAAAAGGGGATTGTTGGGTGTTGAATCAACCCTGTGGGGTAGATCCAACTTTGACGAGCTTGTTTTGTTTCCCAAACCTTTTGTGTGTAAGGAATTAACCTAATAGAAGGAGCCCCCGGTGGCGCAGTGGGTTAAACCCCTGTGCCGGCAGGACTTAAGACCGACAGGGGACCTGTCAAAGGCGGACAAAATGCCGGAAGGCAACAACAGGAGCACCAACCAGCTGGCTGCTGAAACAGCTGCTTTGGAGGAGCAGTTGCAAGGATGTTAGTGACTGACAAAATCCTGCGCTGGGAAAAAGCATGGTTTCTACCTGCCATCATTGCTGTAGTTTCCTTCATTTTTCTGATGATCTACTACTTGGATCCATCTGTTCTTTCAGGTGTTTCTTGTTTTGTTATGTTGCTTTGTTTGGCTGACTAACTGGTACCTGCTCTTGCTCCTCAGATTTTTGGTTCCAGTAAATGGACTACCGAACAACAACGTTTTCATGAAATCTGCAGCAACCTGATAAAAACACGTTGTAGAATTGTTGGTTGGTGGAAACGCCTTTTCACATTTAAGGAGGAGAAGCCAAAAATGTACTTCATGACAATGCTGTGTTCTCTGGCTGTGATTGCTTGGATTAGACAGCAAGTTCATAATCTCTTCCTCACCTACCTTATTGTGAACTGCTTCTTGTTGTTTCCTGGATTAAACAAACATGGAATCATTTCAAAGTATGCCGGAATGGCAAAAAGGGAGGTCAACAAACTCCTTAAGCACAAAGAGAAGAAAAATGAATGAAGCTCTGTTACACTGATTTTATGTTCTGGGAACAATTAAATGAATTCTTGTGTGTTTAATAGGATAGAAGTTTTCATTTCAGTAATCGCCTTTTAACCTTAAATGGGGTTCCTTCTACAGTTTAAGTAGAAACCGTGTGGTCTTTCAGTCACACGTGAATACAGTCTGCTATGACATGAGCAGTCATTCTTATAGTAAGTGTAGCTAAACAACACCCTAATGTGATAAGGTTGTTCATCAATAATAATTGGTGGTGGTATTTGTCTGAAGACAGCCTTTGCTTCTGCTTCTGGTGAAGACCGACAGGTCGCAGGTTTGATTCCGGGGAGAGGCGGATGAGCTCCCTCTATCAACTTCAGCTCCTCATGTGAGGACATGAGAGAAGCCTCCCACAAGGATGATAAAAACATCAAATCATCTGGGCATCCCCTGGGCAAGGTTCTTGCAGACGGCCAATTCTCTCACACCAGAAGTGACTTGCAGTCTCTCAAGTCGCTCCTGACACGATAAAAAAAACAACCCCTAATAGAACAGTGGTTCTCAACCTGTGGGTCCCCAGATGTTTTGGCCTTCAACCCCCAGAAATCCTAGCATCTGGTAAACTGAATGGGATTTCTAGGAGTTGTAGGCCAAAACATCTGGGGACCTGCAAGTTGAGAACCACTGTCTTAAGATGGAAGAAGATGCCATAGGATGGGAGATGAATTATTACCCACACCCATAATTTGTTAAATATTCTTTTTTGAAATTCAGGGATTTTTTGCCACATCCTCTAATGTAATTTTATTAATTTAAAGTCCTTTGAACTTTCTTTCAGCAAAAGAAAAAGAATACCAGAAATCAGACACAACACAAAAGGAAAGAAATTGATCAAGAGTGAGAAGAAAACAAACAAACAAAACCAGGTATTACTTTCATGGTTAAAATATTCAGCAAGTCATTGAACTGGAATCACCATGCTTTCCAATTAAAGCAGCATGTAATGTCAGAAGTGGGGAAGGCTTTCAGTTGGAGCTAGATTTATGCATTGGATAGGCACCTAGATTCCATTTCTGATGGAGTCACCAGTTACATTTATTATTCCTGGGCAATTTCCTAATTAGTAAATTCATTGTTTTCCCCTCAGTTATCATCTTTATAGTACAATTCTATAAACATGTATTCAAACATAAGCAACATTGGACCTCATGATCTTGTTGTGTGCCTTCTTGTAGTTTCTGAGTTATGGTGGCTCATAAAGTGAACTTATAATGGATTTTCTTGGCAAGACTTGTTTCAGAGAGAGTTTGTCTTTACCTTCCTCTGAGGATGATAATGTGTACCTTGGTTAAAGATACCCTGTGGGTTTCCATGGCTGAGTGAGGATTTGAATCCTGATCTCCAGAGTCATAGTTCAATGCTCAAACAATCAAACTATGCTGGGTCAGACACACAGCTCACGCTAGACAAGTTAGCTACTGGAAAGTTCTTCCTGAATTCAGAAGCTCTTTTTTTGCCATGTTATGACAGGACATGACCTGTTGGAAAAGGCAACAATGCTCATTCAAAGGTGAAGGCATTAGGGAAAAAAAAGAGCACATAAGAAATGGATTGTCTCAGTCAATGAAGCTATGGCCTTTAGTTTGCAGGACCTGATCATGGATGTTAATAATAGGCTTTCTCATTCATATGTTTCCCATATGTCAAATTCAGTTTGACAGCATATTAAAATAACGAAAAAGCATATAGTAGTGTTAGGTGAAGATCTGCAGTTTTTCTCCTTCCTTAAAATACAAGATCTCATAGTTGTTCAGTGATTTAGAGTAGGAGCAAATGTAATACAGAATACTGGCATTCAAACAACATATAATTCATGGAATTCATTGGCATAGTGCTTAGATAGCTTTAAAAATGGAATCGTGAAACCCACAAAGAATAAGTCTAATGACTAGCTGAATGCATTGTGCATGCTGAGACTATATGACACTAAATAACATCATAATAGTCATTCTAAATCAGAGTAAAGACCTAATTAAACCAGCATTATCTTGGCTATTTGGATATTTGTTCCTGGTTTAGTTGCAGTGACAAAGTTTCATGTCTTTGAATGGGACTTGGGACAAATGGGCTTCATATGCCACGTGTATTGTTGTGAAGCAGCCTCCCTCCCTCGCCCTGGTAGAATACATCATAATCTTCTACCTCCTAGTGGGAATGTTACAAAGAGTTTCATGGAAGAGGATGTATTTGGATCTAAACTGTCTACTACATCATACTTTAGGCTGTCCTGTGAAAGAAATATAGATGCTCATCTTCTCAAATCAGCCTCTGTTGAAGAAAATAAGTTCTTTGAGCAGAAGCTTTTTGCTGCTGTCTGCAAAAGACGCTTTCACAGTTGGACATGTAATAAGATTCCTCTCAGCTGGAAGATTAATATCAGCTCACCTCACCTCTCTTGTACAGTCAGATGAGAATAATGTACCAAGCAGAAATTTGTTTCAAACTTCCTTCAATAAATAAATGATGAATTATTACGAATAAAATCAATTTGACTTCCAAATTGCTGATCTTCCTGTCCATTCTTAATTTATATATTTTGTTCTGACAGAAGTCAACTTTTGCTGTTTTTTTTATTTTTTAAAAAACAAGTATCTATTGCCTTCTTTCTGTTTATTTTTCATCATTAACTATGCAGCCAGCGCACACTTCATAATTGTACTCTGCTTCAAGCAAACAAACACCTCTGCTCTCAATAATGCAGCAAGAATTCTGCTAGGCATCATAATCTGAATAGAGAATGTGTATGGATTTGATCACACTTATAAGCATAATGCTTTCTGCTTTTCCACTAGGAAATGAAGTTTACTGAATTTTTTTGTGGATATAAGTTAAGTCACAGATCAGAAACCAGCAGACAAACGAACACATATATAGTAACTATACTTTGTAGAATGTCTAAATTGACTTGGAAATTCAAAACTATGAAAATTAAGAAAAGGGCATTGTGGGAAATGGATATATTCCCATGAAGAGTGGAGCAATTTATTTCCATTTATATGCTTTTGATCTGTTGCTACTAAAAAGAGCATCCATGTGAACCAACTGTACATTTTAGCATTTTCAGACACAATGCAGTACAGTTATATTTCTAGAATCCCCAAATCCCCTATAATTTGCTCCCAAAAAGTTGAATTGCTGCTCCTTCAAGCTCCTAGGTATGAAATTTTACTTTTAAAATAGAATGCAAAACCTTCATGTCCTGTATGATAGAAAAATATCAATTTTATGAGAACCAGAAGTGAAGTTTCAGACCTGTTTTTTGTACTTGAAGGAACTAGACAATATACATAATCAAAGACTGTGGTTTGCAGGAGATTTCCTTGGTGTCCCACTGGTTGGGCAAAATATGGTTTGGGGGGACATTGAAGAAGGCCTTCTTGTCTGTTGCAACGTAGTTATGAAATACTTTCCTCTTGGAGGTCCAACTGGCACAAATGTTTATTTCTTTTTGATGTCAAGCAGGCACGTAGCCAGCATTTTGATTTGGAGGGGGCTGTTTGATTCGGGGGGGGGGGATATATTGAGCATGCATAAGGGATCAGATCATGATATGAATAAACAAGAGTTTAAATAATGTACCAGTAAGGCCTTCTCATGGACCACCCTGAGAATTTGGGGGGGGGGGGGGCTGAAGCCCTTCAAGCCCCCCCCCCCCCCGGCTACATGCCTGTTGTCAAGCCAAGACATGGCTTTTTAATAAAGCTACAGCCATTAATTTAATTTCATTGCACATGTACATGGTTTTAAATGCTGTGACTTTTTACATTGTTTTAACACATATTTACTGTATTTTAATGCTTTCTGGCTGTTTTGGCCATATTAATGTTTTGATTTGATTTCTTTTTAATTGTTTATCATTTCATTTATATGTTGCCCTGAAATCCCACAATAATGGGTGAGATAGAATTATGCAAATAAATACACAAACAAATAACTGAATAAATAAAGCTTTCCCTTATCAGCATACTGTTGTGCAGCCTTGTGGACTGATCTTCTGAAGCAATCTACTCCTACCTTAAAGAGGGATCACTTTGTGCAGCACTTAAAACAAGCTTTAGCATGGCTACTGTTTGTCAGAACAAAGCTCCAGATAAATTCTTTTGTCTTCAAGGGTTTTGAAGTAGTGGGAGTATGTGGGTCTTATGTAACATTTATTTTTGTATTAATTATGCTGCAGGTACAAATTTATTCATATTAATCTTTCAAAAGAGAAAGAAAAAATGATCTGAGGATTGTTTATAGAACAGGAATGACTAGTATGAAAATTTTATGTTGCATGCATATATCTTTCAGGCACAAGGAAATAAAAGGAATACTTATGTGAAATCAAACTAAGGAAGATTGCAGTGTTACACATATAAACTCTTTCATAAGTAGGTTGCCAAACATCTGATGTTGGTGAAAACTTAAAACATATTACAGCAGTATGTCTGTTCATATAATGTATAAGACCAAATATAAGCAAACCTAGCCCTACACTTAGGTCCTTATCACATTGGGATATATGCAGTTTCTGAAACACTGAACACAATTATTAATGGTTCCTATTACATGATGTTTGCCCCATTCCACCAGTAATCCAACTGCAAAAAGTCTCAGAAATTGAGTAATTACATACGGGATTATTTACTATGATTTTATACAATCTGAGGCACTGTTTTTACATGTGATCTGAAAATCAGCTAAAATCTTAAAGAATGATAGTTGGAGACTTCCATGCTACATCATTGTGCAATATTAGGATTTTTTTTAAAAAGGAAGTGACATAAGGAGGCATTAAAATGGATTGGGAGGAGCCAATCTTCCCTGGTGTGATGAGGAAAAGCACTGTGTTTTCAAAATGTAAGTATAATCAGGTGTGACAAGGAGAGTATGCATCCTATCTCAATACAGTATACATCCATTAAAAATATATGGGTTGCATACTGATATAAATAGATTATATTCCAATGTGATAAGGTCCTTAGGCAGACAGAATAAAATAGCTCAAACAACACATGCTAGAGCAGGCATGGGCAAACTTAGGCTATCGAATTCCGGCTGTTGGGAATTGTGGGAGTTGAAGTCAGAAAACACCTAGAAGATCGAAGTTTGCCCATGTATGTGCTAGAAGGTCAAACATGATGGTGTATTGGGATACAACACTGTGTGATGCACCTTGTATTACATCACTGAAGATAGATACCCTAATTGTCAATGTATTTTGACTTCCAATGCAATTTAGCTAGAACTGCATTTTCTCAGTGTTGATAAGCACTGTTGCTAATTCAGTTGCCACCAGTGTGTTTGTTTTCTATGTGTGGAACTGGATGTAGGACAGCCATTTTATACTTCATTTCAGGCAACTAAACAATTCAAATTAGTTTTGAATTCAGCCCATTTGCAATGGATGGGAGCCTTAGGAATAATGTGGAACAACACTCTATAAATATTTATTAGATAAATAGAATAAATCTCTTTTTCCAACAGACTGAAACTCTAAAACAAAGGACTTGTTGATCACCAGACTGCATGGGTAATGTCAGCTGTCTATGGCACTAATGGTGGAGGCATGTTTTTAAACAAATTACATTCTTGGTTAAAATGCAGAAAACATTCATGGTGATATATTTCTAACAAAAAGTAATGAATGATTATTAGCTTTAATGCTCTTGATTTCAATACAACCTTGTGGAAAGGAATTGTGGGTATATTTAACACTTTATATATATACCTCAGCTTTATATTTGAGACCTCATTTTTATTTGTGAACCATCCTGATTGTCTGTAGCTCTGTGTGTGATATTGTTTGTGAACTTTTATCCCAGAGGCACACACACCAAATCTACCTTATTTATCCGGGGAATATGCATTGTTAACTAGTGGAATTTGAAATGGCTAAAGAATGTCTAGCATTCTGGCAGTTCCTCCTCCCCCCCCCCTCTCTCTCTTGTCTGTGTGCGTGTCCTTATAATCCTATTTTGCCTCTGAGGGATTATCTCAAATGAGTTGGTAGAAGCTTTGCCCTTATGGTTGTGTCCCACAGAGATTGGTTTATGAGTAAAAGTGGATTAATCCCTCTGAGTTGAACTGGGTTCCCTGCCCTGCCATTTATACCAAACAAGAGAACTTTAAAAAATTCTTTTTCTTTGGAAAGCTCTTTTCTTGTGACAGAGATAAAGCTTTCTTTTGAGCAATATAACAGGAAATCATGAAACAATTGTCTCTTTATTGACTCTATTCTCCAATGGTCTCTCTGTTTATGGAAGGACCACAGTTCACAGCTAGCACATCAGTCCTGCATGTTAGTCTCAAGTTCAAAGTCCTCACATTGCAGGTAAAAATGGATGTCAGAAGATGTGAAAGATCTCTGTTCAAGACCCTCAAAAAGTTGAACTAGCCTGGATGACACCTGATGTTTTACCTTCATATGAAGAACCCAGTAACATAAGAATCAAAGACAAGGTCACGATTAGGTAGTAGAAAAATATTTTCCCTTCTATGTAAAGTTTGATTTTCTTAATTAAATACAATATTATTTTCTACTTATTATAACTCTCTGCCTGTGGTTCATTCAGACTCACCTTCTTGTCTAATATGCTAATGAGAGTTTTGCATCCAACGTAATTACAAGCTCCCTTAAAAAGGTTTTTAATATGAGGCTTACAGCAACTTCATATATTTCTACTGTGGAAGCAGCTATTCCTTATTTTGTCCCTGTGGTGAGTCATTTTATGGTATTGTATTTTAAAATAACTAGTTGCATTTAACTAACTATATGATGATCAATTAATCTAGGAGGGCTTTTGAAGCCAAATATTTTTAAAGAAAGGGATTTTGATAGATGGTGTACAATTATTAAGTATACTTTTTCAAACAGCTTTTAAATTATTTTAATTGTACTCATTAAATTGTTTTAATGTAACCTGTAGTTGAATTATATTTTATTGTGAATTTTTGTTTTAGCTGTACAGTTGGCCTTTCACTTTCCTAAGGATTAGGGGAGAAAGTGGAAAAACTGTGATCAGGGAAGCTCACTGCAGAATCCTGCTGGAGGACATAAAGATGCCTGGGGAAAAGTTTTCTCTAATAAAAATAGCATTCACTCCTTTTATGTACACAGTAATATAGTAATCCGTGAACAATCAAATCCATGAATCCTTAACCTGTAAATGTGGAGGGACAGTTGCATTGTACTTGTCTTTATTTGTAAGTTGCCTTGAGTTCCAGTATTGGAGGAAAAAGTGAAATGTAAATTATAGTTAATAACAACAAGATGTTCCCTTATCATCCCAATGAGGCTTAACATAAATTTGACACCTACGTTCAAAGCTTGAAACTAACTAGTTATGTGTAATGTCTTAAGCATTAATTAATTACCAACACATTAGTTAATGGGTGAATGACATTTACCATCATAATATTAGCTAATTATATGCTTATTCATGCTTCTTGATAATCATTCTAAATAAGCAGGGATGTAGACAATGTTATTCAATAAAGGACAGACATGTTCTGCATATGCTTAAAAACACTCAAAATGTGTTTATGCATCCTCCATTCTTGATTCACCGTCTAATCTTTGTAGCCACTTCTTGTTGAACTTCAATGTCCTCTAAACCAGAATGAAAACTTAATTCTATATTTAAGTTTTCATTCTGGTTAGAGGACATTGAAGTTCAACAAGAAGTGGCTACAAAGACCAGATGGCGAATTAAGAGTGGATGATGCATTAAAAAAACTGAAAAGCACACTGAAAAGCACACTGCTTTGTTGGTTTGAGTAGTTGTGGAAATTATAGAAATAAGATGCAGATATAGTAACAAATATAATTGAATAGCTTGATAGATTATCCGAGAGCAGCTTTCTTCAACCTGAAAGTTTGCAGATGTGTTGCACTAACATGCCTGCCCTACACATCTCCAGACATCAGTTGGATGCTTCTTTTGTAGTTCAGTGCTTTTGGGAGACAGTATGGTTTAGTAGTTGCAGCATTAGACTATGAGTCTGGAGACCAGGGTTCTATTCCTGCCTCAGCCATAGAAAATGATTGGGTGACCCACACATTCTCAAGGTTCTGAAAACTTGATGATATGCTGAGAAACTAATTGAAAGCTTGCCATATGCAAGAAACAAAGCCTGATTTCCAATGGAAATTAATTTGATTCTGACATCAATTAAAAATCTCTTGGTATACTGAATGACTGTAGTTTTCAGGGAAATCCTTTAAGAAAGTGTTGCCCTTCATAAGATAGGCACTCACTACATGCTCCCTATAAGCAGCTCATTTTGGATATACACTGGAGTTGAGCCCAGAAGTTGTGACTAATGTTCAGTGCCTACCGAGCTAGGAGACAAGCCTGACATCAAAGGCAGAAATGTGTTTTCAGCAGTTCATCAATAATTCAGTGATCACTGAATGAAGCTGTATTCTCTGACCTGGCAATGTAGTAGAAAATTGCCTTAGCCCACCATGATTCAGATAGTTCCCATTGGACATGTGCCATGGTCTTCACTTCCAGTAACTATTAATCTGTCTGGAAAGGAAAAAGTAAAAGGAAGAGCTAGAATTTCCCTTAAAGTAAGGAATCTTAATGGATTTCAAGTATTCTGAGAACTCTGGCACCATTTGTTTTATGTCAGATGAATGTAAGGGAGGAAAGGCCATGGATGTGAAAAGCAAAACTCAGAGTTGGGCAAAAGAAGTTCTATTCCACATTGTCAAGAAAACCAACACTTTGCTGGAAGGAAACTGTAAATACTGGCAAGCTTTCCATAAGAACATTATGTCCTCTTACGGAAACTCAGGTCTCTTTCAATGTCTCATTTCCCAATTTGACAGTGCTGACAGTAGGACAAAATAGGTTTAGCCGATATGCCACTTTCCCACAGTGGACAGTGTGCATAGCAACCCACAATAAAAATCAAAATATGTCAAAATAGTTTGGTACTACATGTATCATACAGAGCTAAAGAAGACAGAGTCAGTGGGTTGGATTTCATCTATAATAATAAAAGTGTGTGTTACCATTGCAGCAAGGATGTTAATTGAAACAATTGAAAATTATTATGGATACTAAAGCAATCTTGAAGACATGTTTTGTTATTTGAATTAATTAGTTTTAAGAAAAGTATTGCAATGTCATATGAAACAGGAACCTTTCATATTTTGTTCGATTAGTTGGTAGTTTGCAGTGGAACTACTTTAACTTAACCTTTCAATTTCTGGCCTTTCCATAGAATCTACTAATGTATACCTGAGAAGCCTATTAAGCTTTGCCTGTTCTTGGATTCAAATGTATCTATGTATATGTGTGTGCTGGGAGGGGGGGGGGGAGATACTGGTCTAAGAAATGCTACTTTTGGGGCTGCAAATTTCACAATTTCCCATAGGCAGTGATCGTGCCAGTTGGGGAATTCTGGGAGATGCTTCTTTGAAGATGTCCAGGTTCTGGTTCTAAGGGGGCTTCCAGACAGCATCAAAATGAGGATTTTAAAAGTAGGGCAAAAAATCCAAGGATCTGACAGCAAGTCTATGCATAGACTTCTCAGTCCCAGGAAATGGTCCCTCATCATCCTCACCTCTTCCTTTGAAGCGGATCAAGATGGAGGGCAGATGGGGGACATCTGGTGGAAGTTCTTTTAAAAAAAATCTCTGAGATGTATTATATTTAAGTTTTCCCATCCCTACAAGGAATACATTCTGAGAGAGGTAACTGAAAACCATACCACACACGCAGAGTACCTAATGTACACAAAAGCAGATTTCTTATCTCTCTCTTCACCCAACTGTTAAATCAAATTCTATTTAATATTATAAACAACAGGAGAATGGAATGGTTGCAGAGAGTTCTAATTGCTTTCCAATTGTGCTTCCCTTTAACGTCCTGTGTGTCTGTGGCTCAATTTTTTTGACAGCCCAATCACCTATTCAGGCTTTTAAAACATGTGCACTGGAGCAGTCCACACAGGGGAAAGGGGACAAAAGCACGTGTTTTGCATGATTGCAGGAATATATAGTCACGAGAAGGTCACATTTTTTGGGCAGAATTGAGTTTTAAGTACACCTTTCAAACACATGCTTTTCAGTTGTAAACCCAATTCTGCCTGCATTTTCCCCAAATGTCATTTAGCTACTCCCCCCCCCCTTTTTTTATCCTGGTTACTTCTGGGTTTTACGGCATGTGTAGAAGGGTTCTGGGATGGCTGTCCAACTGCAAAAAAGTGAATAAAACGGGTCATGGAGAATATATGAAATACTATTCTGAATGTTGTACACAGCATTAAGAATCCCAAACCTTGAAAATAGACACTTAAAAAGGACTACTTCTATATTGGACATTGGTAGAAAGACCAGCATCAAGGGAAGGGGGGCATGAGGGCAAGGAAAAGAGGAAAATAACAATGAATCTAAATAGATAACTAAATCAACACTACTTGCGCTGATTTTTCTACAGTCCAAGGGAGTATAGCAACATAGGATAAAAACTCTTAATGGTGTTGTGGCAAGCATTTTCTTATCATGTTTGTAGATTGCTTATATGTACTTCACAAAGGTAGCAAGAGAGAAATGCCCTCAAATAATGATGTGGTAGCTCTTCTTCCCTAGCTTTATGGGCAGCAGTTGCTTGCTACTCCTAATAGTGTATGAGCCACTTTTTCTGAACCCCTTAAATATAGAACTGTGAACATTCTTATGTTGTATGAAACCATGGGAAGAGAAGAAAAATCCTACTGGAGCATGCTAAAGGCCCACCACAACCAGAATTCTGTTCCTATGTCCACCACTAGGATATGGCTAAAACATTGCTATCTCAGATATTTAATGTAAAGTGAATTTGGTGGAATCCAGTCAAATTTCCCTTTTCAGTGATTTTACTGTTATAGGGGTGTAATCTGGCCTCCATTCTACTCTTTCTGAATTTTACTTATGTAGTTTTAAACTTAATTCCAGAGCATTTATAAGTTTGATGACACTTTCAGTTTTTCCCCATTCATTTATGTTTACACTTCTGATGCATAGTTAACATCTTAATAAGATACTGCATAGAATATGTATGTTATTGCCTCAACCTTTTCCATCTGTAGTTTTATTAATAAGATCATTCTGTGATGCAGCTTAATCAAACACCATATAAAAAGATGCAACTAAATCCACTCTTTTTCTTTTCTTACTGTTATTTAAAACCAATTTAAATATAGGAAGTAGTACTTATACAATATTCTATATATAATATTCTGTATATTTAATACCAAACATAAATTCTTGGATTCTTGGCATTCATTGTTACAGTGCTCATTTGACCTTTCCATTCACTTAGGTTCACATCCCAAACCATGAACACTATCCCTATTCTAAACATGAAATTATTAACTGAAGTGACAACATAATTGTTCCATCTACTACTCACATAATGTTTAGCTTTATTCAGTAGTATACAGAACATTGCTTCTGAATATTTAAGGAATATAATCTATCAATAAAATGAGTCTGAGGTTATTCTTGCTAGGTGTAGACTCGATATACTTAATGTGTGTATTTTTGTTATAAATACCTATAATCTTCAGATAATGGACAGTGCAATCTCCATGCATAACACTGTTGTTTAGGCAATCTCTGTCTCTGTGAAATGCTAAGCAGATTCTTCTTCATTTTTATTTTTGAAATAAGTCTTTTAGGCCTCAATATTTACCACCATTTTATTTTGCTCCCTTCCCTTTAAAAACAACAACAATTTTCTGTGTTGTATGGGAAGGTGGGTATATATTAATCTCTTGAAAAAATGCAAAATTTGAGAAAGAAAAAACACTTTTCCTGTTTAAAATGTATTTTTAAATGCTTTGGCAAAAAAAAAAAAAAAAACTTTGTCTGCTCCCCTAGCCTAATGGGAACAACAGGAAAAGCCCCCCTTCCTTCCTCTCTCCCTCTCCCCCCCCTCTCAAAGCCATCATATAATAACAACTTCCTGTTACTAATGAAGTACTCTATATGCAGAAGCCTAATAATGATAAAAGGCTCCATCAAACATGATCTGAGTTATTCAAGCTATGTTTTTTTCCTCACTTGTGCCCTTGTTAAAGGTAAGTCTGTCATCTTTATCCCTGAATTCAGCAAGAATTTAAGGGCATCTCCTACCTACCTTTAGACTGTTCCAGGCAATGATGCAGGAGCACAGCTTTCCCTTTTCCATATGCTCCCCATATCTACTGGGTTACTAAGTAGAAGTGTTAAATGCAAGTGGAAAAAATTACCCTTGGAGTTCTATAAAATATTTGAGGGGCTGTACAATATTTACCAAAATAATTTATATGGATTTGCTTGTGCCTTTTTCTTGGGGGGTAAAAACTAATATTGTGAATTTAAAAAACAGTTAGCCTGAAGTTAATGTCCAAGCTATGCCCTCAATTCACCTTGTACCACAACACATGCAGTACTGTTAAGGTTTGGATACCTTTCCACTTTTCACCCAACAGAGTTGGGACAAAATTCCAGCTTGAATTTTGAATGGTTTGTTTAAACTGTGACAAAAGTAGATTTCAATCAATGTTGTTTTATTATTATTTTAAAACAAAGAAATAGAAAACTCAAGTAGATCTAAGAATAATATCAATATTTATTTATTATCTATACTGGAGAATTATACAGTTGATACCGTTGCAGGATTTGATGTATGAGGCTGATCCAAGGTCACCTACTAGAGGCGCATCTACACTGTAAAACTATCTGCCCTGATTCAATGCTATGGAATCCTGGGAGTTGTCATCTGGGGAGGTACCAGCACTCTTTGGCAGAGAAAACTAACAAACTTGTAAAAATAAAACTCCCATGATCCCATAGCACTGAGACATGGCAGTTAAATGATGTGAAAGTGCATTAGTTTTACAGTGTAGGTGCACCTCTTGTAGGTGACCTTAGATCAGCCTCCTACATCACAACAATGGAAGACAGTGGGTTGTTGTAGGTTTTTCAGGCTATATGACCATATTCTAGAAGCATTCTCTCCTAACATTTCACCTGCATTTATAGCAGGCATTTTCAAAGGTTACCTCACAACCTCTGATGATGCCTGCCATAGATGCAGGTGAAACGTCAGGAGAGAATGCTTCTAGAACATGGTCATATAGCCCAGAAAACCTACAATAACCCAGTGATTCTGGCCATGAAAGCCTTCAACAATGGAAGACAGTTTTATGCCTACATAAGTTTGAGCAGCAAGCCATCTTCCCTAAGGTGTTGTTCAAACATATATTTTGCAATTCCTTCAACCATTTGGATCTTATCAAAATTAACCTTTTAATTTTGAAAACCTTTTTCTTGATTTTATTCAGTCAACAGAACTACCGTTTCTGTATTTCAACAATTACCTCCTTCTTTCCAAACAAATGCACTCCACACATCCCTAATTCATAATACACTTTTAAAACTCAGTTTTGTAAAAGCTGTTACACTTGCGTATTTCATTATATTTCATTATCTGTTATAATAATGACTAGTTGCTAATCAAAAATTTCACTTGATCACACATTGGTTTACATTTGCCATTGTTTTGACAGATCTTCTGAAAATTAGCTGATCTACCTACTTTCCAAGATTCAGTTCCTATTCAGACACACAAAGCTACAGTTGCCCATAAAATAGGGTGAGATACTGCAACAGACAACATCACAAAAAAAAAAAAAAAAAAAAGGTAAGCTGCAAATGGATAAGCAACTTGGCTTGTGCAATTGCCATGTATGGTCCATCCCAGCAAAACAAGCATATCAACTGGTGTGCTATAACTTAAATAATATCTCTATTTTAGAATGGATGGAAAACAATGCCTCAGCTATCTGATCACGGCTATGATCAAGAAGACTACTGGAATTATATTTATTAATGCCATGTCCAGTCAAAGGAATCTGAACACTAATATGGCAAAGCAATCTAGCATATCTCAGGAACAAATTCAATGAAAAACACTTCAAATTAGAAGATAATCGGTCAACAGATATTATTAATATGCAAAAATGAAGCATTCACATAATTAAGATTACAAAAATGACATAGTAACAAAAAGATAAAGTGTTTTATGCAACAGGTAAAGTAGCTGAAACTCTTTGTATTAAAGTAGGTATATTCTAGTAAAAGATAGCTGTAATAAAAATATTGGCCACAAACTAAACCTAGCCTCAGCAGATTTAGCACTTTTCATAATCTTTTCCTCAGATTCACTTACATTCATTTAGCACATTCTAATACTTAAAGCTGCCTTAAGTCCTGGTTTGGGATAAAGTGATAAAGAAAGGAAGAAAGAAAGAAAGAAAGAAAGAAAGAAAGAAAGAAAGAAAGAAAGAAAGAAAGAAAGATCCTACATTTCTCCTTGTACAGGATCCAAGGACATTATTATTATTATTATTATTATTATTATTATTATTATTATTCTGACACAAAAACATGGTATGTCACAGCAAACAAGATATATATGCTGGATTTTGTATCACAAAATCACAAGTCGAACACTTCCCAAGCATCTAGGACTGTGTGATGTATTTTCGAATGATGAGTGCACATCCAAGTGTGGTGGCCTTTTGCAGTTGACAGATTGTGATTTTGTCAATGTTTATTGTTTTCAAATGCTGGATGAGATCTTTTGGCACGGCACCCAGTGTGCCAATTACCACTGGGACCACCTGTACCGGTTTATGTCTTCGCAGTTTGATTTTGAGGTCCTGATAACAGCTGAGTTTTTCCTGTTGTTTTTCCTCAATGCAACTGTCATCTGGTATGGCGACAGCAATAATCTAAACTTTTTTCTTTTTCACAATTATTATTATTATTATTATTATTATTATTATTATTATTATTAACCACACTACCACTATAGTCCTCTAGGGGTCAGGGCAGGGCATGATTTTGATCTTTGAGCGAATAGTTCAAACCAGGCTTGGCATCATAATATTTTTGAGAACTTGTTAGTCAGTAATTGCCAACATTCCTCACTATCAATTTTTCTGGCAGGGGCTACTGGGACTTGCAGTTGAACAATAACTCATCCCTACTTTAAACACAGTTTATGATGACCAGGAAAGATGGGAAGAAGATGATAGAAAACATTTCAATAAACAGATTAGCTTTGTTTCATATAAGAACATCTTATATAATGCTCCACAACTCTACTTCTTTTTCTGCTTTTTCACAACAACTATGTTTCTGTTGCAAAGAGGTCATTAACAAATAAATAAGAGCGATAATTTCATTTGGATACATTTTAAATAAGACTTCACTGAAAGGCACACATTTCTTCATTTTTGACATGTAAAAGAAGTTCTTAATCTTAAACCTCTATGTGACAATGCCAGCCCCTTCTTGCTTATATTAAAGAAAATTTGATCCTTCTTCGAATACCACCCTTCTGTGATTATAAATCTTGAGATTTGTCACAATGCACTTAGAATTCTTTGCCTGTGAGCTGTGATTAAGGGGATTATGTTAGGACCCATCTAGACAGGCCTTTAAACTGAGACCTCTCTTGGTTTTACTGGAGGCCTCTAAATGATACCTCTGGTAAAACTGAATTAATTAGAATCAAACCAGAGATTTCCCCAGTTTGATCTCAATTAATTGGATACCCCATTAGATCCAGGACTTCCTGAAATGCCTGGGTCTAATGGGATATTGGGATCAACCAGAACGACCCAGGGGTGAGTCCCCACAGCAATCTTGCACCTTTTGGGCTCCTGGAGTCCAAAGGTGCAGAATGGCACTCATCTCTTCCCCTCAAAACCCAGTTGCCATTGGTGCACCAGGAGGACTTAAGTACCACCTTAATGGTGGCCTAGTAAGGTTTTTTTTATTTTAAGGGGTTTTTTTGGAGGGGGGGGGTCAGGGTGGCTGGATGATATCCTGGGTTTTCTTGGAAGGATGACTTAAACATGCGCTGAAGTAGGTTTTTTCATTTCAGCATGTGGTTAAGTGTAGCATGGATGTACTCTAAGTATTCAAAGTACTGAACTCAATGAATGGAATTTGGAACTCTGAAAGACGAACACTGAGCATGTGAATTGTTTTTATATGATGTGATGTATATTGATTGTTATGATTGTTTTAACTGTGATAATTGTTTTAACTATGGTTTTGTACACTATGTATAATTTTTGTATAGGCATTGAATTGTGCCTTTTGTAAGCCGCCCTGAGTCCCCCCTCAGAGGTTGAGAAGGGCGGGGTAAAAGTACCCGAAATAAATAAATAAATAAATAAATGACAAAACACAGGATTCCATTGGATGGAGCTGCGGCAGTTACAGTTGAATCAATCTGTTATACACTGCACGTTTACCTATTACACATGGCTATTACAAATAGGAGTAGTTTTGCTTTGGTTTGTTTTCATAGAAACATAGAGTTGAAAAGAGCACAATGGGCCAGATAGTCTAGGGGCCTATCCACAAAGCTGCTGGTTCAAAATGGCAGGTATCCAACGATGTCCCCTGAAAACACGGGAGGAATCTCTACAAAGCGCTAAAAACATGAGATTTTCATTTGTGATAATATCCTAATTCTGGCCGGAAAATGCGGATATTTGAATCTCTGTATATCCAGGCTGAGCAAAGAAAGATAGATGCTTTTGGACTGTGGTGCTGGAGGAAAGTTCTGAGAGTGCCTTGGACTGCAAGAAGATCAAACCAGTCCATACTCCAGGAAATAAAGCCCGACTGCTCACTGGAGGAAAGGATATTAGAGGCAAAGTACTTTGGTCGCATCATGAGAAGACAGGAAAGCTTCGAGAAGACAATGAGGCTGGGGAAAATGGAAGGGAAAAGGAAGAGGGGTCGACCAAGAGCAAGTTGGATGGATGGTATCCTTGATGTGACTGGCTTGACTCTGAAGGAGCTGGGGGTGGTGACGGCTGACAGGGAGCTCTGGCATGGGCTGGTCCATGAGGTCACGAAGATTCGGAAATGACTGAATGAATGAACAACAACATGTCCATACATTTGGAAAATACAGGATTTTTATGTTGTTTTTTTCCTGGGTTATACACGTTTGTTCCTGATTGGTTGTTTTCCTAAAAAATATGGCAACAGTTGACTGAAAGTCAAAATTTTATCCTGGCAAGAGAAACTTCATCCTCGGCATGTGTAATAAAGTTTGTGACACACAAACAATGGTTTTGGCATGTAATCAACTTTCTCCATATTTTTATGATAAAAGCAAGATACAAGTATATGACCAAACCTCACTGGACATATTGCCATGCAGCCTCTGAAAGATAATAATAATGATGAAGTTCTGTTCCTGGCTTGAATATGTCAGTTCCTGTTTAGTAATATAGTCCTGATTTTGAAAGTAATGGTCCTATTCCACAAACCTTGTTTGTGTGCCACAAACTTCATTAAACGTGTGGAAATGAAGTTTCTTTTGCCAAGACAAAGTTTTTGCCCTCTAGTCAAGTTTTGTCATCTTTTCAGGATAAAAGCAATGAGGAACAAAACTTGTACAAAATTCGTACAAAACAATGTGCATGCATTTCAAGTTTTTTTTTAAATCAAAATTTTCAGCAGATGTCTTGCAACAGCTATCTTGCTGGCTTTGAAATCCCATAATGAGGCAGCAAGTTTGCATGTTGCAGGCAGAAATCCTGAACCAACAGGTCTGTGTGTGGACCTACTCTCAGGTCCCGGGATTTTTGGCCCTCATAAAATACCTGCAATTTAGTGCTGTCTGGAAGCACCCTAAGCTTCTACTCAATGCAGGACCCCCAGATAAAGTATCCCCAGCTTCTCTTTGAAGACATGAAATCTGTCTTTTGAGGCAGTGGAACAAGTCCACAACCTTTTCTTTGTGGCAGCCCTTAAGATATTTAATGAGTATCATCATGTTATTCCTTCATCATCGCTTTTCCAAGGTAAACAGGTCCAGCTACTTCAACCTCTCCTCATATGATTTATTCCCTATATCTCTCACCAGGCTTGCTGTTCTTCTCTGAGCTCATTCCAACTTGTTTATGTCCCTTTTAAAATGATAACACAGTACTTCTGATGAAGCCTGGATAGATTATAAATGTGTATCACATATAAGTGAGGAAGAACTACATTAGCTAACATCTAGAAAAATAAAGTAGTTGAGAGTGCATGTTGAACAATGGGCTGATATACAGCTATCAAGGTGTGGGAAGAAGACAGATGCATAAAGCTTAATAGAAAAAATGCACAAAAAATGGGAGTGGGACTGGTATTTGTAACTGAACCTAGTCAAATACAGTTTGTCTATATAGCCACAGGCCAGCTGTTTAGTCATTCCTTCACACAAAAAGAAATCAAATGTTATATCTATAGGAAATTTTTCACTACTGAGCCATCTCTCTCTCTCTCTCTCTCTCTCTCTCTCTCTCTCTCATCTATCTATCTATCTATTAATCATCTACCTAAATCATCTACCTGTCTATCAACCTGACAGCCATCTATGTACCGAGAGGGAAAATATGGGGGAAAGACCTATAGCTTCAAGTCAGTGGGATAGTAAATCTACTATAGTTTTTAGTCTGAATTTGAAGAGATGTGAACTTTGGTTTTGCTTTTCATTAAAATTCAGACTAGAATTCTAAATAAATTCACTCCCTCTGACGTGGAAACAATTCGCTATCACTATGGATAAGTTCATATAAATAAGCATCATGCTACTCTTCTCGTTTAATTTCATTTTGCACTTTAAAAAAAAGACATACAACTCAATGTTGAGTATTGCTTTTTTTTTTAGGGGGTGATGTTTTGAAAACTTCAGATATTTGTTTACACTTCTGTAAAGAGGAAAGTCTAGCTATGAATGTTGAATCTAATCTGAAGTTCCTGAAAAAACTGTTGCTGCAGTTGTTATATGTTCCATTTGTTAACATTTCCCACTGAATTAGACATCACAGAAAGGCAACATTTGCCAAGCCATATGGGTACTGGAAGGCTCACTGGTGATACATTAACCTTTTATCTTTGAGACTTGAAGTTCAGATTTTTTATGAGAAGAATATGGAAATACAGTAAACCATTGTCAGGCATATGATGATTAAATAGGAAAAGTGCAGCTTCAAATTAGCTCTTACTGAACCATGGTCAGTATGTGCTAAGACTATGGTTACAACTATTTTATCGTTAGTCCCTGCTGGGAATTTACTAAAATAGCAGACAAATTTAGATTTGAGCAGCATAATGTATCAAAGAAATGCCTTTCAAATTGCCCTCTAGAGAACAGCACAGGACAAAGTTTTCATGGTCAAATTACAATTGTAAAATTATTAAAGAATGACAAATCATTTGAGATATATCTATACACTGACCTCTGTTTACTTGATACATCTCAATTCTATTCCTTTCAGAAGGAAGAAATCAGATACGTTTTATTACAGTTGCTCAGATGTAGCTATTTCTGCTAGATCCTGTTAGGACCAAGCTAGGTTGCTTCACAAAGCGTCCTCTCTACTACCTCAAAGGAGGTAATATCCACTTCTTGCTTAGAGAAGCAGTAACTACTGGGGTTGTGCCTGGATCTACTTTAAAAAATAGTCTTCAGCTTATTCAGACACTTGTAATGGCAATGGCTTCGCAGCCATGTATTTTTTTGTGTGTGGCCAAAACAGAACAGCGGCTGTTCTGTTTTGTGACTGTTTTCAGGTTTTTTTGGCTACACGTGGAGTGCAGGGAGGGAGGCAGCTGCTAGAAGGGAAGGGTTTCTTAAGCCCTTTTCTTAAACCCAGATTTCATTGATAGACAGAAGGGAAAGGATTCCAGGAAGGAGGGTTTCTTAAACCCTTACCTTAAACCCAGGTCTCCTTGAAAGAATTGAGGGAAAATATCCCAGGAATGGGGGTTTCTTAAATCCAATGCCCTAAAAATGATAGAAACGGGAGCCTTGTAAGTTCTCCATTGCCATCAATGGGCTGGATATTTATAAAATAATTGTTGCCGAGCCAAAAACTACTTTTTTCCATTAGCCGATTTCAGGAGGCTCCCAAAAATGGATACAAGTACCCACTAAAATTCAGATACAAAAAACGGATTGCAGTCCAGCTGAATTGCACAATCCTAGTAATTACCTATGAAATCCATAATCAAAACTGATGTTAAGAGATTTAAATACACAGTGAACATAGGGTCAGTTTGTTTATATCCTCAAACAGTTCAAAGTAAAATGTACTCACCAGCTGTATTCTGAAAGCAAACTACATCAGTTGAGAGCTGAAGTAGATTTGTCACAGTGGGCCTTTTGAAGTTTTATTTTTGTCCCAATAGGCAAATTATATTCTGCTGAAGATCTGTTTTTAGCCTGTGTTGAGTCACATTGATTGCCAGTCTTTCACCAGTATGCTAGTCGATAACTTTCATCATCTGTAAATCTGAGAAGCTTGTCCCAATTCTGCAGTATTTTTGAAATTAATTTAGGTGATTGCCATGATCAACCAGAACATCTCCCCCATTTGCTACTTCCTCTTCTGTAGGCTTGGAAGGATGTACTGTGATGAATTGCCTACCTTTTTGGCCCAGTGAAAGCTCAGAAAGTAGGCCCAAGAATTTTGGCAGCCATTTTATGAGATGGTGTAAGGAGGCAGCCATCTTAGAGTACCAATTCCGTAGAGGGGTCAGAGCTTAGGAGCAGCCTGGAGGGAAATGTGGAGAAGCTTTGTAATTGACTGGGAGAAGGTGGGCGGAGTTTAGCCAGAGTGCAGAAAAAAAAATGCCTGTAAGGGTGAGTTTTAAAATCTGACAACTCAGTTAGGGTATTGTGTTTGAAGAGTGGAGTCAGGGTTTGTGTGTTAGGAGAAGAGAAGTCAGAGAAACCAAGAGTTGGTCAGTTAGTAAAGATAGTAGCTATTAGGGAGAATAGCTAGTCTAGAGTATAGACAGATCCAAAGGGAAAGGACTGTCTGGAGTTTTAAGGAATTCTAGTCAGAGGGAAGTCTGCTAGTTTCCTGTGGGAGTGAAGAGTTGTGTTAGAAACCAAGTATTGAACTGTTTTTAGAGTAACCATATGTTCCAACTCATTATTGCAACCGTTAAGCTTAAGTACCTGTATTGTTGAAGTTCTCACAAATTTATTTATTTATTTATTTATTTATTACATGTACTTCTATCCCGCCCTTCTCCCCACAAAGGGACTCAGGGCAGCCTTACATAAACATCCAATAATGCAGTCCACATATACCAATAAAATACAATTAAAACAAGAAAATCCATTTAAAACATTATCCAAATTCAACATTAAATTCATTAACATTAAATTAGCATGCCAATATATCAAGCCAAGCCAAGAAAGTCCAATATTAAGATGTCCATAAGTTTTATTTTCATATTGCCATTCCCCTCTAGTCAAATACCTGGTTCCAGAGCCAGGTCTTCGGTTGTCTTCTAAAGGACAGAAGGGAGGTGGCTGACCTGATGTCCTTAGGAAGGGAATTCCTCAGACCGGGGGCAACTGCCAAGAAGGCCCTGTCTCTAATCCCCACCAACCGCATTTGCGAAAATGGTGGGATTGAGAGCAAGGCCTCTCCTGATGATCTTAAGCTGCTTGATGGTTCATAGCAGGAGATACATTTTTCAAGAGTGCCTCTATGTGAAATAGTTTCATAGCAGTTTAGAGAAACAGAATTTTAAGAATGGTGGCAGTATTCATTTAAAAAAATCTGAATGTTATTTACTTCAGAGTTCAGAGCCCTGAGTGCGAATCCAGCACATCACAGCTTACTTAAAACCTCTTGCCAAACCAGAAACTGAACATTCCTTTTTAAGTGTGGTGGTAGACAGTGTTCATACTAAGATTACCTCAGAAAATAGTGTGTTGGTGGCAAAGTCTCAGCAGCCTCCAAACACTTAATTTAATTTATATAATAGTCTTTTATAATTGGTGATACAGTGTTGGGATTGTTTGAATAAATCCCCGTTCTCTCTACAAATTTGGTGAGCAGCATTTGGGATTGTATAAGCAATTCCTTTACATATAGCATAGAATTTTGGTTGTCCTACTCCCATAAATGTTATAGCATTTCCATTTCCATTAAGGTCTCTTCTGAGAGTTCCACAAGACAACTGATTATTTATGACTCTCTGTATCAACTCTTTTGAAATGAACTTACACCAGAAGTTATCATAGAGCAATGTTAGAGTTCTTTGGGAATTCCCTCTAGAAATTTGCTACCTCCTCCATGGTGGATCTATGGTAATTTCCAGTGGAAGTCTACCATAGACTTGTGTGGAGGAACTAGAAAATTACTAGAAAAGGACATATTGTTTTGGATATATAGGTCACTGACATTGTGCATACTTATCCTGTGGATATGTGGGTCATAACTGTGAACAATTTCAGACAGGACTGAGCTTCTATCGCTCATAACTACATACAATATGCAGCCAAGGAAAGGCAGCCCACAAGCATTGTCTACGTGCTATGTGTTTTTATCATCTTGAAATATGAAAGAGATTCTTGTTTCTTTTTAGAAGCTGTCCAAATGATTTTATACCATGGAGAATCATGTTGGTAGCCTCCAATGAATATAAAGACTCTCCTTTTCAGAACACCCCAATCTACATATAGAAAATAATGGAAATCCATGAAAGGAACTGTAAAAGCAAGATCTCTTCCTTGTGTACTATTTGTTTTATGCAGCTTAGTAGCATCCAAAGAGAAATGTGTGTATGTTTATTGTTTTTTCATAGTTAGGGAAATCACAATGTAACACATATGCAAATAAAGAAATTAAAAATTAAACGGTATAGTAGAATATTGAATCTTCCCATTTACAAAATATTAAAATATTATGTTGTGGACAATATACCTAGAACATTTGCTTCAGTTCTATTGTATTTTTAAAAAGAATATACGTTATGTTGTTGACCTTTGCAGGAGTGAGAACTCTACAAATAATAAAGTGATGTGAAGAGTGGCATTTTCTGGACAGAGGTGACATTTTATAAGTTGGAGAACTAGTAAGTATTGTGTAGACTGCTGTGAGAGCTTTCATAAAATCCATATGTCTAACACAGACACTTTGAAAAGAAGAGATGTTTATCAAATCGCAAGCTGAAGAGCTTATCTAAAGTCATTGTACCTGAAGCTTTCAAAAGTGTGTGTACAGATATCCTCTGGGATTCACCTATGCTTTTTCCCCACATGGCTTAATGTGCCAAATAGAGATTTTGCAAATACTGATCTTTAATCCATCCACTATCTTCCTTTCAGTTCAGTTTTACTCTGTTTAAATACACATTAAACAGGAGGGGATTGTGGCAACAATGAGCATGTAACAAAAGGTTAAGATGATATGCAACAAAGCAGACAAAAGCATAACTCTTTTTCTTTTAAAAGTTAGTCCACAGAGATTATTGTACACAAACATTAACATTTAGAATCTTACACCATTGTTAAATTAATTCAAAGGGTCATACTGCCAAATATGAGATTTTGTGACATGGCTTTTATAAACTGGAGTTTTCATGGGGAGTTAGAGGTCTAAGAGTATAATGTTTTATTTTTGTGACAAAACTTTGTTTTCCTAAACTGTAATCTAGACTGGAGCAATTTTAGGTGGTTAGAATATTATTATAGTAGTAATAATAACAATTTTATTTCTTAGCCACCTCTCCTCGTGCCTTGAGATGAGTTATAACACTGCAAAAACACACAATTATCTAAAAACATTCTACAAAATACATATATTAAAATGTATTTCTACAAATACATATTAAAATGCACAGAACAAAGATAAAATATAAGACATAAGTTTAAAATTTGTGATTAAAACTGGCTGGGTAGGTCTTGCAGAAGAGATAGGTTTTAAATTTCGACAGCTCATTTAGCTGGGTTGTTGTAGGTTTTTTCGGGCTATATGGCCATGTTCTAGAGGCATTCTCTCCTGACGTTTCACCTGCATCTATGGCAAGCATCCTCAGAGGTAGTGAGGTCTGTTGGAACTAGGAAAGGGGGTTTATATATCTGTGGAATGACCAGGGTGGGAAAAAGGACTCTTGTCTGCTGGAGCTAGGTGTGAATGTTTCAACTGACCTCCTTGATTAGCATTTGATGGCCTGGCTGTTGTTTGGTGTGACTTGTTAGTACCTGGAGCAATCTTTTGTTGAGAGGTGATTATATGTCCCAGATTGTTTCCTCTCTGTTGTTTTGCTGTTGTAATTTTAGAGTTTTTTTTAAATACTGGTAGCCAGATTTTGTTCATTTTCATGGTTTCCTAATTTCTGTTGAAATTGTCCACATGCTTGTGTATTTCAATAGCTTCTCTGTGTAGTCTGACATGGTGGTTGTGAGAGTGGTCCAGCATTTCTGTGTTCTCAAATAATATGCTGTGTCCAGGTTGGTTCATCAGGTGCTCTGCTATGGCTGACTTCTCTGGTTGAAGTAGTCTGTAGTGCCTTTCATATTCCTTGATTTGTGTTTGGGTAATGCTGCCTTTGGTGGTCCCTATGTAGACTTGTCCACAGCTGCATGGTATATGGTATACTCCTGCAGAAGTGAGAGGATCCCTCTTGTCCTTTGCTGAACGTAGCATTTGTTGGATTTTCTTGGTGGGTCTGTAGATAGTTTGTATGTTGTGTTTCCTCATCAGCTTCCCTATGCAGTCAGTTGTTCCTTTGATGTATGGCAAGAACACTTTTCCTGTGGGTGGATCTTTGTCTTTAATCTCGTGGCTTGTTCTAGATCTTGCAGCTCTTCTGCTGTCTGAGGTGGAGTATCCATTGGCCTGTAGCACCCAGTTTAGGTGGTTCAGTTCATCTTGGAGGAGGTGGGGTTCGCAGATTCTTTTTGCATGGTCCGCCAAGGCTTTAATGGTGCTTCTTTTTTTGACTTGGGTGATGGTTAGAGTTTTATGTAAGTATCTATCTCTGTGTGTGGGTTTTCTGTAAACGGTGTGGCCCAATTGTTGATCTGGTTTATGGATGACTAGGACATCTAGAAAAGGCAGTCTTCCTTCATTTTCTTTTTCCATGGTGAATTGGATGTTTGGGTGGATGCTGTTAAGATGGTCCAGGAACCTGTTTAGTTCTTCTTCTCCATGGCTCCAAATGGTGAAAGTGTCATCCACATATCTGAACCATATAGTGGGCTTTTTTGTTGCTGTTTCCAGGGCTTGTTTTTTCAAAGTGTTCCATGTAGAAATTAGCTATGGCCGGGTGAGAGGGCTCCCCATAGCTACTCCATCTTTCTGTTCGTAGAATTCATTGTCCCACTGAAAGTAGCTGGTGGTGAGGCAATGGTGAAACAGAGCTGTAATATCTTCTGGGAACTTCTGGTTGATTAGTGCAATGGTATCTGCTATCGGGACCATGGTAAATAGAAACATCACATTGAAGCTGATCAGTTTCGGAGAAGCTCATTTAGCTGTTGGAACTGTTACTGTGGGTTGCTCCGTAATCTTGGGGAGACTGATGAAAACGTCCTCTAGGTGACAGTTGCTAGTTAGGTTCTGGCTGGTTGGTGTAGCCGCCCCCACCACCCCAAGGACCTAAGTGTTCAAGGCAGATTGTACAGGAAAAGGTGATCCTGTAGGTTACCTGATCCCAAAACAAAACTTTATTCTTTTCCCAGAAACTAATTGTTAGCCAGTGGAGGGAATTTAGGATAGGTATAATATGTTCACTCCTGGATGTTTCTGTAACCAATCTGGCTGCTATATTTTGAAACACTTGGAATTTCCAAACTTGGTGTTAAGGTAGCCTAATGTAAAACTCATTGCAGAAGTTCAGACTTGAGGTGACCAGCACACACACTGACATATTTAGGTCCTCCAAATCTAGGAAGGGGCACAACTGGCATATCAGCCAGAACTGATAGTAAGCACTCTTGACCTTCACATCTCTTGGGCTGACATTTGGAGAGATGGATCCTGGAGCACTCCTAAACAGCAAGCACAGCCTTTCAGAGGGAATATAACCCCATCCAGGAGTGGTTGACATACCTCCATCCCCAGATTAGGACCTCTGATGGCAAACACTCCTCTGTTTTGTCTAGAATCTGTTTCAATTTGCTTTTCCTCATCCAGCCTATTACCTCCTCTAGGCATTTATTCAGAGGAGACATGCTATCTTTAGCTGAGACTGTTTTTGAAGGCATGGAGAAAGATATTTTGGTGTCATCAGCAGACTGATAACACCCCATCCCGTACCTATGGATGATCTCTCCCAGCCAATTCATGTAAATATTAAAAAGCACCTGGTGGCTTTCACTTTCCTACAAATTTCCTGAATTTTGGTAATTTCTATTCATACTGTTTTTTTAATCCACTCATTAGTGCTAGCTATGAACCTTCTCAAATATCCTGCTTAATTCACTAAAAAGTAACAACAGGAAGATTACTAGTGATATCATATAGTGAACTCACTAATATGGACACATGACTTAGATGCTGTATAATATTGACCCAAGGTTGGTAAGAATTGTATAAACCGACATGACATGAACTGGGAGGAAATTTTACAATGAACAGCACACTATTTTATTTTAAAAGAAGAGTCCAGTGGATTTGCAAATGTGCTTGCAAAATTATTCTGCTCAGCACAAGTTGGTATTTATAGTGTATGCTGCTGTGTGTAGGCCGCTGTTTGATAATTTTTTTTGTAGAGTCTCTCAACACATGTTGGGGAGGGTAATTCTATGCTTACAACTCATGCACTAGTTTGTTGGAAATATGTTTCCATAGCTGTAGGCCATATAATCATTTTCTGCCTTATTCTCAGCTCAATTAGGATGAGACATATTTTTCCTGTTCACTGGTTTCCTTTTATCTCTATTCCTTCTCATGTTTCTATGGTTTTGGTTTTTTCTCTCTCTGTCTTGCAACGGACCAGTTCTGAATACTGATGAGATAAACATTACTGTTAACTGCTGTGAAATTATGTGAATGTGTGCTGCTTGAAATTTTGCACAATTTCCAAAGTCTTTGGGGGGGAATTGTGGGGAAAAATTAATATGGATTAAAACTTTCTTACAGTCATGTTTCAGTTGACATTTGTCACATTAAAGGTTTCCTAATCTTTGAGAAAATCTTGAGTTCTATCCACTATATATTTTAAATGTTTGGAAGGCTGTAATTTACTTGTATTATTGTAGTTAATCTGCCAATTTGAGTACATATTAATGGCTGATTAATTCATTTGATTTGTTGTATCCTTAATTTTGTACTTCACTTGTTCTAGAACTTGAAAAAGTTATTTTCGGACTATAATTTCCAATTAGCATGACTACTGAAGATTTTGGGAGTAGCCATCTCCCCAACAGTCATAATCGATTATTGGTTATTAATAATGTTATTGCTGGTCGCTTCTGTGGCGAGAGAATCAGCCGTCTACGAAGACGTTGCCCAGGGGACACCCGGATGTCTTGCAATCCTGCAAGGAGGCTTCTCTCATGTCAATGACTTAAATCTAGAAATAGTTTTCTAAGATCTACAGAGGCACTCGCTGGAACATCTCAGCAAGCGAGAGTCCAAAAGTGGCAGGCTCAAACCCAGCACCTCAACCAATGGCTGATACCAAATGAGAGACTGCCTCCTGGGCACACAGAAGACTGGGCGACTTGGAAGGCACTGAACAGACTGCGCTCTGGCACCACGAGATGCAGAGCCAATCTTGAGAAATGGGGCTACAAAGTGGAATCCTCGACATGCGAGTGTGGAGAAGAGCAAACCACTGACCACCTGCTGCAATGCAACCTGAGCCCTGCTACATGCACAATGGAGGACCTTCTTACAGCAACACCGAAAGCGCTCCAAGTGGCCAGATACTGGTCAAAGGACATTTAACCAACTACCATACTCACAAGTTTTGTATTTGTCTGTTTGTTTGCTTTGTTCTGTTAGAAATGTAATATAATGGACAGGTTGCTCTGACACGACAAACAAACAAACAAACAAACAAACAAATAAATAAATAAATAATGTTATTAACACAATGGCGTAGGAAAAATGTTACAAAATGGCAAAATAAAGATTTGATTTTTGATGTTTGTAGGGTCTACTGTATATGGTGATAAAAGAATTGCTAAATTGGACTGTGAACTAGATTCAGTTTGTGAAGGTTTTCAACAAAACGTTCATTTTCAAATGTATTTAAAAGTAAAAGCAAAATCCAGAAAAATTATATCAAATGAAGAAAAAAGTCTATAATTTGAGAAAATGTTAGTCATAATCTACTTTTTGGAGTGGATCCACAATTCAGGTGGATTTTTGTTTATTTATTTATTTATTTATTGCATTTATTGACCGCCCCTCTCAGCCCGAAGGCGACTCGGGGCGGTGAACAACAACAAGAAGACAGTGTACAGTAAACAAGACGATAAACAAGACGATAAACAAGACGATAATGTGGGCAAAACAGTATTAAGTGACCTCGAATGTCAAGGATTTGATTCTTGCCTACCTTGCTTTGCAGGACCCATATAGATATGCTCAAGATGAGATTCTGAAGCTTCCAGTGGTTATTAAATAAGAAATGCTGTCCTAATCAGGCACCTGACAGCTTTGTAGCCTTCAGCACTCCTTCCTGGGACTAGCAGTGCTCTCCAGCAATTCCTGACCTTGGACAGGCTACAATTTACAACTTAGTTTTCTTCTTGCTGTTTTTTTTAAATATCTGGACTATTGATTAGTTAAAGAAATTCTGGAACAGCCAACCAGAACACAGAACAATCATAAATACAAAGGAACACGTTTATAGTGCAATCATATACATGTCTACTCAGAGGTTATATCTTGTGAATTTAGCATCAATAGGAGTATAGTGTCTAGATTGAGGCAAGTAATAGTACAACCCTATTCTAAATTGGTTAGACCCTCACCTGTGAAAACTGTCTCCAGTTCTGGACAGCACAATTCAAGAGAAGCCAAGCCCTATGAGGAGCTTGGAGAAGAGAAGATTGAGTGGGGACATGATAGCCATGTTTAAACATTTAAAAGGATGTCATGTTAAGGAGCAGCAAGCTTCTCGGGCAGATAAGGTGGAATATAAATAAATAAATAAATAAATAATAATAATAATAATAATAATAATAATAATAATAATACCTTTCTGCTGCTTTAGAGACTAGAACATGCAGCAATGGATTCAAGTTACAGGAAGAAAGATTCCACCTAAGCATTCAGAAGAATTTCCTGATAAAGAACCGATAGCCAAAGTGAAGGGAAAAAGGAAATACAAGGAACTAAATCACACCATATCCGTATTGCAGCAATTAGAATAAAACATAAAATTGAATCACAATTTTTCCTGGAGGGTGAGGGGAGAGAGGAAGGGGGCAGGAAATAAAGAAAAAGGTATAAGTAGGAGACTAAGACCCCTTCCACACAGCTGTATAAAATCCACGCTGAACTTTATTATCTGGCAGTGTGGACTATAATCCAGTTCAAAGCAGATACTGTGGATTATCTACCTTGAAATATTGTGTTATATGGCTGTGTGGAAAGCCCAGGTTGGAATTAGAAAGGAGTAGAAATTGAGCTATAGCAGAACAGTATGTAATCTTCTTTACATGGATCTATAGATTTTGTTTCTTTAATGCTGTTGTAATATAATGGAGACAGTTATACTCTCCTTATACAACCCAATTAAAAAGAAGAAGAAGAATTTCCTTATGGTTAGAGTGGAATATACTGCCTTGGAAGTCTCTTTTGATATTTTAAAACTATATCACTATCTGTCAGAGGTGCTTTGATTCAAATGGCTTCTGTGGTCTCTTCCAAGGGCCCTTCCACACAGCCTTATATGCCAGAATATCAAGGCAGAAAATCCAACAATATCTGAGTCCATACTCAGATAATGTGGGATTTTCTGCCTTGATATTCTGGAATATAGGGCTGTGTGGAAGAGTCCATACTCTCTGATTCTAGATTCTATGATGAGGGTAAGACCTCCATATTAAATCCCAAAGAGAATAAGACCTATTTAAATTTTAATGTGTAATTGTTCAAAATGCTTTCCAGTATTGAAGAAGGTAGTATGATGTACCTAATTCAGGCATATTTTGAAAAGAGAGTTAAAGCACTTCACTGGGATCTGGGAAATCCATGTTTTATAGTCCTTGTTGAAATAAGGGGATGTTTCTATTTTATATGCTGTGAAAATAACATTGGGGGAGAGCCATGTGTGCTATTTTGAATTCACTAGAGGAAAGGCAGGGGGTAGATGTAATAAACTAAGTGTGTACAAAGTATTCTTTCACTGGTACTAAGAGAAGTAAACATGCTTAGGTTTGGTTGACTGAGAGCCCTTCCACACAGCCATATAACCCAGAATATCAAGGCAGATAATCCACAATATCTGCTTTGAGCTGGGTTTTCTGAGTCCACACGACCATATAGTCCAGTTCAAAGCACATAATGTGGGATTTTATACAGCTATGTGGAAGGGGCCTAAGTGTGGACTTCTATTTAAATCTGTCAGACTCTTTGAACAGCTCTGTGAAAGATTGCAATCAAAAGTTGCAGAAGTAAGTTTAGCACTCTGCTTCAAAACAATAGCAACAGTTAGTTATTTTCTATAGCATGACTTGTTTTGACAACTGCAACACTTATGCATGCCTTTGTTTTTTAAAAAGTCTGGAGGCATTATTACTAGATTGTGGATAAAATCTCTGCTAAGCCATAAAGCTTACCTGAAAGCTCCTGCAAGTTACTATCTTTCAGACTTATTGGTCTCATAGAGCTGCTGTGAAAATAAAATTGAAAAGAAGATATTGCAGTCTACTATAAAAAATTTTTTATTAGGGTATAACTTTCAGTAAATACATAAACAAACCTGTTTATATTAAATTATTGTTTGAAAGCAATTCAATGAAACATAGTATCTGTGATGGTATCTCCTTGATGTGACAGAACAATTTTAAACAACAGCCATGGCAAAGGGCATTTTTGCATGAACAGTTATGTTAGGATATAGTAGAGGTGTGCACTTGGTGCAGATCTAATTGGAAGTTGGAACTTATTTGGAAGTGCAGCATTTCCAAAGGGGGTTCTGACTCACATATGCACAGTCACCCCAACATTAAGAATTTGAAGCATTGAGAACCATTGCTTCTAATGGCTCAGATTATTATTCGGAAGTACGTACACAGGGAGAAGCCTAACTTGTGGGCTTGCCTCTCAACCAATCAGGGTTAACGTAGGAGGGAGGGGGAGGTGTTTGTGGCACACCCAGCTGCCATTACCCTTTAAATAGCCAACTGTGTGGCAACAAGTCTCATTGTTGGCAGGGAAGTGATGGAGAAGGGTGACCGCTTGCTAGCTGCTTTGCAAGACTGGGTGGGAGGCAGGAGGTGAACAATTGAGAAGAAGGAGAAGGGAGAAGGAAAGGAAGATAGAAAGAGAGAGAGTGAGAGAGAAAGAAAGAAAGAAAGAAAGAAAGAGAAAAAAGTGAAGCTGGAAAGAATGGAAAGGGAAAATTTCTATCCACTTTTGAACAACATGAGTGGGGTTCAGTTGCAGGCTGCTGGGGCTAAAAGGTGGGATTTGCAATTTTTATTGGAATTACAATTTAGTGTAATAATTTTAATTTTCAGACTAGCAAGCTCCCCCCCCCCCCCCCGTCCTGGGCTGGCTGTGCTCTGCTGCCCCAAAGTCTTTTCCCATTATCAGTATTTACAGTTTCATACTGCACTATAGCATCCTTTTAAAACATCCAGCCAATCCACAAAGTGAGCTTAGGGAGATTCTTTGTTGGTTGAGATTTCTTCTCAATATTTAAGTTTTTTAAATCAGTACTGCATTGTTTGGATTTCTACTGTAGCTTGCAAAACCAGGTCAAGTTCTGGGGACAAACTCTTTCCTTGATGTATTTGATATTCTTTTCCATATCAACATTATCTTTTCACAAACCACCATTGCATTGTTTTAATATGGGTGGCCTCTCCAAGTGGCCACGTGGCACACCCCATTGACACACTGACAGGACAGCTACTTCCAACCTTGCCCCAGACCCAGTCAGGTGTTCTTATATATTCATTTTCAGCTGGCTCAAAAGCATGGATTTTGGTGTGAGAAGGATTTAAATCATATTGATGTTCTTTACAGTAATCTTCATAAGAGATTGAATAGTACCATCATATTTCTGGAATGAATTTGTTGGCTTCATGCAATCAATGTTGAGGCATGTTAACCATTTATTTCTTTATTTAGAGCCTGCATGCCATGGCCATCTGTCAGTAGAGTTTTCTGCTTGATAGATAAATCGGTAGATGTATGAATATTTCTGAAAGTTGGGGGGAATGATCCCCTATTACCTTGTGTCATTCTATAGAAAATTCAAGGACATAAAATTCCCTAAAAAAATCAGTGAATCATCAGAACATTCTGAAATTTGGTGGGCTAATAGTGAAGAATGTGTTGTACCACAGCAGCAAGTTTCATTGTAGCTTAAGAATTTCCTCCCCAGGGAAATTAGGTCATCGTCATCCCTCCTCACCTTTAGAAAAAAGGTTAAAACGTCGCTGTGGGATCAGGCCTTTGGGCAATCAGGTTAAAGGACAATCGATAATGTTGACTATGGCATGAAAGAGGATTTGGATAAGTTAAGTGGAGTAATCATTAGTAGATGGCTAGCTAAACAGCCATCAGACAAACAATAGCTAATCAGAGTGTAAGTATGCTATTTTAATCTTTATTTATTAATGTTTATGTTTAATTGTTATATTTGTTATTCTGTATTTTATGATGTGGCATTGAATTATTGCCAATTGTAAGCCGCCCTGAGTCCCCCCAGAGGTTGAGAAGGGCGAGGTAAAAATGTTCGAAATAAATAAATAAATAAATATGAAGGAAAGAGAAGCCCCTGAAGTTTCCCTAGTGACAGTGATGTTTTTCCTATTGCACAATCACATCCGCCATTAACAAAGTACTTATGAAGATTCATAAGTTTTGTTAAATTCCAAAATTTTAACTACCAAAAAATCTGAAATACTTTAGAAGTGATACCCCAGGATCCCCTATTTTTTGAAGAAGTTTGGAACCATTTTTATGGATTGTGCATGCCTAAGATATAGCTAAAATGGTTTGTTGAATGGACCTTTTATTGTAAGTAGTATTGCCCATATTGATAAATATGCCAAGGGAAATCTGCTTTTCAGTTGTAATTTTGGATATATTAGGTGGTTCACATTATTAGAAATTGCTTGCATGCCTTGATTTGCTTAGATAAATAAAAAAATATTTTTTACATTCAGTAATTGAAAGTTTCGAGTACCAACTTATATATGAACATTTTTAAGTGTTTCCTGATTAGCTATGAGCAGAGCTGTTCTCCTACACATGTTTTTAAACACATGCATTATATGAAATAGATAATAAAACTGCTACTGCAAGTGGTATACTGGTCCCAGGTGGACCTCCCTTTTAAAAGTGACATGTAAATTGAATTCAATCATTTTGGAAGTATGATTGCAATTGACACAATGACCACAGAAGTGGTGTCCTGCAAGTCTGGTTTGTATCCATCAGAGTGTTCATGGATGTTTGTTCCCTAAAATTGCTATTCACCAAAATATCTGTAATAGTTTTGAATCTTTTGAAGGAAATGTTGTGATTTTCTTGACAACTTGATATGTGCTGAATTATGTGCCAATATGAATTATGTGCCGATATAAATGTTTCGATTGAACTCAGTTAAACTGCTGGTAACATGATTGAAAATGACCTTGTAGTTGAAATGGCTGGATTGTGGTCTATCTCATTTTTTGTCATTCAGAACATGGTATTTAAGATGCCTTACATAAACTCTGAATTATCACATCATGTGTATACTCTTCATCAATGAAATGATTGATCAATATCGAGGCTTCCTTTCTGAACTCACTTTGGTTGTAAAAATTCTGTTTTAATCCAAGGAACTCTCTAGAGGGAAAATTACATCTAAGGGGCCATCTACTCAGCACCTAAAACATGGGATTTCCCGAGTTAAGGGGGAGGGAGGTGACTATGTGACACTAGCAGTAAATCTGTGCTGATTTGCTGCAATGGGCAAAAAACATGGGGTAAAAGGTCCCCTTTTTTCTGAGTTCTGGCCAGAAAATGTGCATATTCACATCACTATATATATCCTTGCTCTCACAAAAAAAAACCAAAACAAAAAAAACCCCAAAAACAAAACAGAAAACCCTTGATTTCCTTCCCTCCTCCCTGTAGAGACTGCTCAAGCACATGTCTGCTTTTCAAAAGCCCAAAATAACTTATCAGCTGACGCACACCTAGAATCATAGAATCATAGAATCAAAGAGTTGGAAGAGACCTCATGGGCCATCCAGTCCAACCCCCTGCCAAGAAGCAGGAATATTGCATTCAAATCACCCCTGACAAATGGCCATCCAGCCTCTGCTTAAAAGCTTCCAAAGAAGGAGCCTCCACCACACTCCGGGGCAGAGAGTTCCACTGCTGAACGGCTCTCACAGTCAGGAAGTTCTTCCTAATGTTCAGATGGAATCTCCTCTCTTGTAGTTTGAAGCCATTGTTCCGCGTCCTAGTCTCCAAGGAAGCAGAAAACAAGCTTGCTCCCTCCTCCCTGTGCCTTCTGCTCACATATTTATACATGGCTATCATATCTCCTCTCAGCCTTCTCTTCTTCAGGCTAAACATGCTCAGTTCCCTAAGCCACTCCTCATAGGGCTTGTTCTCCAGACCCTTGATCATTTTAGTCGCCCTCCTCTGGACACATTCCAGCTTGTCAATATCTCTCTTGAATTGTGGTGCCCAGAATTGGACACAATATTCCAGATGTGGTCTAACCAAAGCAGAATAGAGGGGTAGCATTACTTCCCTAGATCTAGACACTATGCTCCTATTGATGCAGGCCAAAATCCCATTGGCTTTTTTTGCCGCCACATCACATTGTTGGCTCATGTTTAACTTGTTGTCCACGAGGACTCCAAGATCTTTTTCACACGTACTGCTCTCGAGCCAGGCGTCCCCCATTCTGTATCTTTGCATTTCATTTTTTCTGCCAAAGTGGAGTATCTTGCATTTGTCACTGTTGAACTTCATTTTGTTAGTTTTGGCCCATCTCTCTAATCTGTCAAGATCGTTTTGAATTCTGCTCCTGTCCTCTGGACTATTGGCTATCCCTCCCAATTTGGTGTCGTCTGCAAACTTGATGATCATGCCTTCTAGCCCTTCATCTAAGTCATTAATAAAGGTGTTGAACAGGACCGGGCCCAGGACGGAACCCTGTGGCACTCCACTTGTCACTTCTTTCCAAGATGAAGAGGAAGCATTAGTGAGCACTCTCTGTGTTTGTCCACTTAACCAATTACAGATCCACCTCACCGTAGTTTTGCCTAGCCCACATTGGACTAGTTTCCTTGCCAGAAAGTCATGGGGGACCTTGCCAAAGGCCTTACTGAAATCCAGGTATGCTACATCCACGGCATTCCCCGCATCTACCCAGCTTGTAGCTCTATCGAAGAAAGAGATCAGATGAGTCTGGCATGACTTGTTTTTGATAAATCCATGTTGACTATTGACCTGATATAAAGGAAGCATGAATGGAAGGCAGTTAGAACTCTGAAACTTTTTATTTTAAACTTTATAATCTTAAAGCTTGAATAAACTTGAATTGGGGAAAGAGAGAAATCTGGTGATTTTTTTTAAAAAAAAACTTCCTTCTGTTATGTGCTGAACCTCATATGAGTACAAATACAAAACAATCTATGCGTAATGTCAAAGTATATTATCAAAAGAGCATATAATATTCCATTTACCAAAATCCCCAGCACATAGCTCAATTCAGTGGTACACAGAAATCAAAAGGAGCAGTCGCTCTCAAACGTAACATTTCTAGGTCTGGATAGGGATTCCATTGTATATAGGTTTCAGGGATACACTCAATGAGAAAAGTCATATAAACAAAGTAAGCATTGAGTCATGAGGCTATATGTAAACTGAAGACAATGATGAGGATGAAGCGCCCCTCTCAAAACAATCTTCATGGAAAAGATCCAACTCAAGTCCAGTGAAAAATGGAGCACTGCTTCTCAAAATAAGTCTTCAAAGGAAAGTCCCAATGGCATTCAACAGGGGTGCCCGGGTAGTTTTGTACCCTGTTTCGGGGAAAGCAATCCCCTTCCTCAGGAGTTGGTAAAGTCAGCAACTCTAGACTCTTTATCTATAACAAAACATAACATCACATAGAGTAACAAGTATTTTCCAGCACAATTACAGTAGTAAAGATAATGGATACATCAAACATATAACATATACTCACAACATGCCAGGTAGCTTATACAAAAATTGACTCTGCTTGAAGTAAATTCACATTGCGAGTAATTCTGAAGGGTCATCCATAGGTTTATAAAGAGTAATTAGAAACTTAAAGGAAACAGCTAAAATTAAGTGACTCGTTAAGTCCTTGAGGGGAAAGGGTTTTCAACTTAAAGATCCAGAACATTTCCCTTTGGGATAATAGTTCTTCCAGATCCATATGGGGTTTTGGTGTGATGCATTCCAGAGCACAAAATTTAAGAGAATTGGATGAATGTTTGTATTGTGTAAAGTGTGAATATAGAAGGGACTCCATAGATAAACATTTTATTCTAGATTTATGTTCAGAAATTCTAATTCTCAGAGGTCTGGTTGTTTTTCCAATATACCACAAACCACAGTCACATGTTAGAAGGTAGATAAGATTACTGCTGTTACAAGTGGAAAAATGTTTGAGCGTGGTGCCCACTTTGTTCCTATAGTTGTGTACCTCCTTAGTTTTCCATGATTGCGGACAACATTTACAGCGCCCACAGGGGTAATGGCCTCTCAAAGTGCTTTTAGGTGTAGTAGTAGAAGTGGTTAAATTTGTATGAATTAACAAGTCTCTTATATTTTTAGTACGCCTATTACCGAAAATGGGTGGTTTTTGGCAACCTGGGATATCTTGAAGAAGATGCCAGTGCTTTTTGATGATTCGGGTAATCTGTTTGGAATAGTGCGATAGTTCTTGTGTCCAAATAATTTGATTTTTTATGGGTTTAGGGCATTCTTTCAGTAAGGTAGTCCTATCTATTTTATCAGCTTTGGTTAATGCTTTTCTAATTACATGTTTGGGGTAGCCTCTATTTCTGAACTCATGGCTTAAAGTGACTCATGGCTGCTCCTTTTGATTTCTGTGTACCACTGAATTGAGCTATGTGCTGGGGATTTTGGTAAATGGAATATTATATGCTCTTTTGATAATATACTTTGACATTACGCATAGATTGTTTTGTGTTTGTACTGATATCTTAGAAGTACTCTGGGATACTGTGTAGCTGAACCTCATATGTGCATATGCAAATCTGCTTGTTTTTATATTAAGATATTAATGTGTACACATATATGGTCCAGCACATAAAGGAGTGATTTTTTTTTAAAAAAACCCTTTGACCGAATGTCCCCATCTGTCTTCTATCTTGTTCCGATATAAAGGAAACCCGTGAGGATGGAAGGGGAAGAAATCCTGGGACCCACAGGTCAGTGTGGAGCCATGTTTTCATGTTCTGCATTTTTGTCCTCCATTTAAAACACACATTTTTGTATTGTCTGGAAACACCTTAAGAGATCTGTAATGTGAGCTAACAGAACTTAAATAAGTATTGGCATCTGTGGGTTTTCTATACAGGGGCGTTGAAAGGCGATCTGCTTTTTTTGTTTTTCTTTTAAATCTAAAAGATAGATTTCTGAATTAATGTATTCTGTTTCAAATTGTATAGTGGTGTTCCAGAAGCTATCCATGAGATCTATTACATTCAGTTTCATTTTTCATGGTAAGTCTGTGCTATTAGTTAATATTTTTTAAAAACCCTACTACAGAGTCTTGAAAAATACACTTTGGTGACAGAATATATCTGAATTAATGAGACTTTCAGCCAACCCTGTAGGGGTCCAATTTATTTCAATGAGGCTTACCTTCAGATTCAGGATTGGAGCCTTCTGCAGAAATTCTCTGTACATTTACTAGAAAGCAAGCTCGGTTGGACATAGTAGGATTTACTTCCGATTAAACATGCATCGGGATCAGGTGGTTAACTCTATTAGTTGTGGTTAATGAACAGTCTAATCCACAGGTGCACATTCTTTTTCCCATGGAGACTGCAATATGCTAAACCTGGAATGAGGCATCACACTCATATGTGTGATGCCTCATTTCAGGCTTAGCATATTGCAGGAAAACAAAGAGTCTGTTGGTACCTTCAAGAACAACATCCTTTATTTGGCACAAACTTTTATGGGTTGCAGCCCATTACATAAAATATACATAATGAACTTATTTCAGATGAGATGGGCAAAACTGCCAGGCCATTAAATGCCAATCAAAGTGGCCAACTGAAACATTCACACTTACCTCAAACAGACAAGAGTTCTTTCTCTCTCCCTGGACATTCCACAGATCTATTAACGCCTTTTTCCTAGTTTCCAACAGACCTCACAACCTCTGAGATTGCCTGCCATAGATGTGGGTGAAACGTCAGGAGAATATGTTTCTGGAACATGGACATACAGCCCAGAAAAATCACAACAAAGCAGTGATACTGGCCAAGAAAGCCTTTGACAATACAGATGGGGAATAATATATGTCAAATAAACCTTGTTAGATATAGGTAGGTACCAGAAGACACCTTGTTCCTTCTGTTGTAGTCTGTGGCCAACAACCCTCCCTCCTTCCTTTTCTTTTGGGAAAGATGGGAATAGTTGTTTACCTGATAAGACCTGATTGGTTTATCATCAAACAGCAATCACCTAATTAAAATGATTTCCAATTTCAATGGCTTTAAACTGTGGTGTTGAAGGAAAATTCTGGGTGTGCCTTGGACCCAGGGCTGGCTGAACAGTTAGGCAAAGTAAGCATTTGTGTAGAGCGCCGCTCGCACGGGGGTGCTGCTTTGCCAGCTGGGCACCGGAGTTGCTATGGCCCCTAAGGAAAGAGGCAGGGAAAGACAGGCGGGTTTCCCTTCTTCCTCTCTCTCTCTCTCTGACTTCACCTGGCTGAGGGAGAGTGGGAAGGAATAGAGCAGGCGTCAGCGTATGCGCAGATGAGCAGGAGCCGCGAAGCCGCAGCAGCACATGTGCAAGAGGCTTCCCACTTTGCTCGGCCCTGCTCAGAACATCTCAGAACAGGGCCGAGCAAAGTGGCAAGCCCCTTACGCATGCGCTGTTGTGGCGTTGCTTCCCGCTTTGCTCAGAACAGGGCCGAGCAAAGCAGCAAGCGCCTTACGCACAAGCAGTTGCAGCCTCACAGCTCATCTGCAAATGCACCGCCACCCGCTCTCTTCCTTCCTACTCTCCCTCCGCTTCTTGAGAGCCGTAATATTTTGCCTGCACATGACCGGAAGGGATGCAGGTGTGTCTGACCCCATATTGACATCCTCTCCTCTGCCTTAATTATCTATTATCATTATTATTATGTTTGGGTTGCTGTGAGTTTTCCGGGCTATACGGCCATATTCCCGAAGCAATCTCGCCTGACGTTTCACCCACATCTATGGCAGGCATCCTCAAGAGGTTGTGAGGTCTGTTTGAAACTAGGCAAGTGGGGTTTGTATATCTGTGGAATGTCCAGGGTGGTAAAAAGAACTTTTGTCTGCTTGAGGTAAGTGTGAATGTTGCAATTGGTCACCTTGATGAGCATTGAATGGCCTTGCAGCTTCAAAGCCGAGCTAGTTGCTGCCCAGGAATCCTTTGTTGGGAGCTGTTAACTGGTCCTGATTGCTTCATGTCAGGAATTCCCCTGTTTTTTTTAGTGTTGCTCTTTATTTACTGTTCTGATTTTAAAGAGTTATTTTTAGTACTGGTAGCCAGATTTTGCTCCTCTGAGGTTGCCTGCCATAGATGTGGGGAAAATGTTAGGAGAGAATGCTTCTGGAACATGGCCATACAGCCCAGAAAACTCACAGCAACTCAGTGATTCTGGCCATGAAAGCCTTCGACAATGCATTATTATGTTTATTTATACCCCACTTTTTCTCTCCACAAGAAGATTCAAGTTGGCTTACATTAAAAACATTTCAGTGTAGTTTAAAATGCACAAATATACAAACATTAAAATGGAATTAAATATCATTGGTATTTTAAAAATTCAGTTAAAATCCATAAAAAATATCTAAAACTAAAAACCGCAGCAGACCCTGACTTGATCTTTAAAGCCTTTTAAAGCCTGCATTAGATTACCAAATGTTATGTCCCTTTTATATACACTGCTTTATATTAATTTCCCCAGTATTCCTTTATCTGATTTGTCATCACCACACTTTTTGGACTTCCATTTGTCAAAATATATGATCCTGTGTGATTCTTTTCCATTGCTGGCTGAATAGTTTAAATTTGGATAATATTTTGACTTTGGTATTTTAGCAATTACATTTTGCAGCAGTGTCTTTTGGGTTGCTAACCCTTGTCCTTCCACTTATCCTTTCATCAAATCCAGGGCTCAATCCCAACTGCTGGTGGACGAAACACTATGGAGCTCTATATTTATCTTTCCACAGTATAAAGTGGCAAAATAAAAGACTGCTTTAGGATTTTTTAAAAAATGTTTTCAAACCACGGATGGTTGTAGCAGTGATTGCAGAACACCAACTGTGTAACACTGTCACTGTACGAGTAAAGCAACAACAAAATGCTCCCCTGCCCTTAGATGTACAATTTAATTAAGATATGACACAAAGGCAAAGGGATGCCAGTGTGGGAAGGGATGAAGGGCCTGTCCAGACAGGCCCTATATCCCAGGGTGTGATTGCAGGTTTTCTGTTTATCTTAGATTATCTGTCAGTGTGGACTCATATAATCCAGTTTAAAGCAGAAAACCTGGGATCAGATCCACGGATATAGGGCCTGTCTGGAAGGGCTCCATATCGTCACATGCTGCCTGTTTCTCCAAGGCCAAAGCAGTGGCAGTTGGATGGAGGGAGGGCTCTTCATCTGCTTCTGGGTCAAGCACATGCAAGAGCAAACTTCAGCCCTCCAGGTGTTTCGGATTTCAACTCCCACAATACCTAACAGCCGGTCTAGCAGTTTGTACAGGTTGAGTATCCCTGATCCAAGTGTTTTGAACTAGAAGTGTGTAAATGTTGAATTTGTTTAGATTATATGAGATATTCATTGAAAAACTATAGCAAAGTATGCTGTAGGATGTCCTACAAAAACAAAGTTTTTGCAGTTTAATAAACTTTTCTCATGCTTTTATGATAGAACCAATTAAAAATGATATTTATAACCCAGGAACAAAAAATGTGTTACATAGTGTTATCATAATCCCCTCATAATGCACTAGGAAGACTCAGGGGACACACAATGGGTTTTCACAAGTGCTTCTGTGTCTTTTTCCTGTCTCTGCTGATTTCTTCTTGGGAATGCTTCCTCATTCATGTCACCAGACCAGATCCATCCCTGGGGCTTTCATTGAAATGGCCGACCCCACTGTACACTCAATGCAGTTTGACACCACTTGGACTGCCAGGGCTGAATGCTGTGGGATTGGACAGTTTGGTGTAATGGCACCAGTTCTCTTGGGCAGAGAAGGGGAAAGACCTTCCACTATTCTATACCTCCCAGGGCCCTTATTTATTTATTTATTTATTTATTTATTTATTTATTACTTTTGTATCCCAATCTTCTCTACCTCCGTAGAGGGACTCAGACTGGCTAACAGCAAGAATTCAACACTAACAATCATAACCTTTTAAGACATCATACATAAACAATAAGTTAAAAATACATATAAGATAAAATGCATATAAACCATACCACACAGCCCTATATCCCAGATTATCAAGGCAGAAAATCCCACATTAGCTGAGTGTGGTCTCAGGTAACCCAGTTCAAAGCAGATATTGTGGAATTTACTGCCTTGATATTTTGGGATATAGGGCTGTCTGGAAGGGCCCTCAGGCATGACAGTTCAAGTGCTCTACATTTTCTTTTTTGAAATGGATTATATGGCAGTGTGGGCTCAGATAACCCAGGATCCTTCCACACAGCCCTCTATCCCAGAATATCAGGGCAGAAAGTCCCTCGTTATCTGCTTTGAACTGGGTTATCTGAGTCCACACTCAGATAATGTAGGATTGTCTGCCTTGATATTCTGGGATATAGGGCTGTGGAAGAGCCCTCAGATAGCCCAGTTCAAAGCAGATAATATTGTGGGATTTTCTGTCTTGATATTCTGGATTACATGGCTGTGTGGAAGGGCCCTAAGGCCCTTTCTATACTGTCAGATAATCCAAATTTATCAAAGCAGAAAATCCACATAATCTGATTTGAACTGGATTATCTTTGTTCTATTCTACCCAGCTGAATAAAATCCCACATTTTCTGCTTTGAACTGGATTATGTGGCAGTGTAGACTCAGATATCCCAGTTCAAAGCAGATATTGTGGGATCAGATTCTGGGATATAAGACAGTGTAGATCTAGCTAAAGGCAAACCCTCTCTGAACGGATTTTGCCAAGAGAACCCTGTAATAGGTTTTCTAATATGTGGAGCCAGTACAGTGTAGTGCGTTGAGCATGAATCACTGTTATGCTATGTAAATCTACTGGGGCCCCATCCACAGTGCCTTCTATTCCAGGATCTGATCCCAGATAATCTCATCTAAACTGGATTATATGACTCCACACTGCCAGGTAATCTGGGATAAGAAGATAATTGGGGATCAGATCCTAGGATATAGGGCAGTGTGGAAGAGGCCTGTGTGACCATGGGCAAGTCACACTCTCCCAGTCTCAGAGAACGGACATGGAAAACTCCCTCTGAACAAATCTTGCCAAGAAATCCCAGTCATAGATTAGCAATAGGGTTGCCAAACGTACAGAGGCGGCTTAAGCCGGTATGCTAATTATGCTTTTGTGTAGAGCGCACGTCTCGGGGGGGGGGGGTGCTCCTGAGGAGCTCTTGAGGTGCCCCTGCCCTGAACAACACCCAGAGGCAGCTCGATCTCCCTCCTTCCCTAACAAGTGCGCATGTGCGCATGTGTTGTCTTCCTCTCCTCCTCCTCCTCGCAGGCCAAGGGAGACAACAATGCCACTGTGCGTCCCTCTCCCAGCATTAGGAAGTGTGTGGGGAAGGAGGGGCATTGCAAGGCACGCATTTCCTAATGCCGGGAGAGGGACGTGCAGCGGCATTGCCGGGCACGTGGGAAAAGAGGCATGCACGAGGCCTCTTTTCCCGTGTGCCCAGCAACGCCGCTGTGCATCCCTCTCCTGGTGTTAGGAAGTGTGCACCCTGCATTGCCCCTCCTTCTCCACGCACTTCCTAATGCCGGGAGAAGGACGTACGCTGGCGTTGTTGGCCTGTGAGGAGGAGGAGGAGGAGAGGAAGACAACGTGTGCATGTGTGCACTTGTGAGGGAAGGATGGCTCTTTCCCCGTGTGCCTGGCAATGCTGGTGCATGTCCCTCTCCCGGAGTTGCAAAGCACGCGGGGAAGAGAGCGCAAAGCGCATACCCAGGGGCCGATGGAGCACAGGGCCTCTTCTCCTGTCTGAAGAGAGGCAGCATTGCAAGCACCTCTCCAGGCAGGTGTGCCACCACCCCTCTCAGGGTGGCAAGGAGGCCTCTTCATGAACAGAAGCAACTGAAGGTACGGCAAATCTAAATTATTGTACATGCTTCCCCCAAACTCCTCCAGTATTTTGTGTTGGAAGTCCTATATGGTAAGTTTGGTTTAATTCTATTATTGCTGGAGCTGAGAATGCTCTTTGGTGCCTCGTGAACTATAAATCCACACAATAGCAATTCCCAAATGTCAGGGTCTATTTTTCCCCAGACCCCTCCAGAATTTTCTGGTGGTTATGGAAGTCCTATATGCCAAGTTTGGTTCAATTCTGTTACTGGTGGAGCTGAGAATGCTCTTTGGTGCCTGATGAACTATAAATCCACACAACAGCAATTCCCAAATGTCAGGGTCTATTTTTCCCCAAGCCCCTCCAGTATTTTCTGGTGGTTATAAAAGTCCTATATGCCAAGTTTGGTTCAATTCTGTTATTGGTGGAGCTGAGAATGCTCTTTGGTGCCTGGTGAACTATAAATCCACACAATAGGAATTCCCAAGTGTCGGGGTCTATTTTTTCCCAAATCCCTCCAGTATTTTGTGTTGGAACTACATTAACACTGACAAAGAAACAACAAGAAATACTGTTTACCCACAAGCATCAAGAAATTACATATATTAGCAACCAACTTTCTCATTACTTTTTTTACAAGATCACCAGCCTCTGGATCACAGCAACGCGTGGCAGGGGACGGCTAGTGTGTGTCTATATATATATATATATATATATATATATATATATGGCATGGGCCAACTTCGGCAACATAATGAGAAAACAGGAAAGCTTGGAGAAGATAATGATGCTGGAGAAAGGGAAAGGGCAAAAGGAAGAAGGACTGACCAAGGGCAAGATGGAGGGATGTTATCTTTGAAGTGACTGGCTTGACCTTGAAGGAGCTATGGGTGGCAATAGCTGACAGGGAGCTCTGGTGTGGGCTGGTCTATGAGGTCACGATGAGTCAGAACTGACTGAATGAATAAACAACACAAAACCATAATTTATTATTGTAAGTGTAGCAACCATCATGTTGATTAAGTGTACAGCATTTTTTGCCATTACATATGTTAGTCTTTCATTCTGCTTGGCCAAAGAAATTATTTTTTTTACCTCCAATACAATATCTCAACATCAGTTCCTGCCTGCAACATGGCTTCAGGGTAGCAAGAATTACCTACAATCTTTATCTTCATCTGTTTCAGATAGAAAACCTGAGAAATATAGAAATACGATATTCCTGTCTTTGTGAATTGTTTATGAGAATTCTGTTCCAGTTCTAAGCAGTTTCAAAGTTTTTTTTATTGATGCAAAAATATTGTGCCTGTTTCTGCTATTTTAATATATATATTATATGCATTTTTCATGCCAGTGTAAACATTCTTGTCCATATTTTAAAAATTTAATACTTTTTAGTTATCTTAATTTTCTAGCACTTGCCTGGTTTTATGACAATGATCCAAATAGTTTATTTCTCAATCATTTGAGGCTCTTTCACACCTCATAATTGAGCATTAGGATTCTACTTTTACTGCCATGGAAACATCCTGTGGAATACTGGGGTTTTCAGTTTAGTCAGAGGCACTAGAGAAACTCTTCTTGTTGGTAATTCCGAATACTCTACTTTGAACTATAATTCAAAATGTGATTTTCCTGCTTTCTGGCAGGGGGTTGAACTGGATGGCCCACGAGGTCTCTTCTAACTCAATGATTCTATGAGTCTATAGAATGCTGTCATGGCAATTAAAGTGGAATCATAGCACTATAATTGGACAGCGTGAAAGAGCACAAGGAAATATAGAAGTCCTCTGAGTTATAGTAGGGTGTAACATATCCAATGTTTAAAGTGTTAGAAGGCAATTGACAATGAACAGCCCAGGATAAATTGTTTTGGTTCATTTATGAAGACAAGGGGAATTACTCTTGATTGCTGTTTTTGCTCTTTGTCTCTAAATGAAAGTAGGAAGAAGGTGACCTAAGACTGTGCTTTTCTGGCATGAGATTTTTTTTGAAAGGAAATGTTTGTGCTTTTTGCCAAGGAAATATTGATATTTGCATTGAGGTGTTCCCTTAAGGAAGCAAGTAAAAGCTGGCCAACTGCTGCCCTTTCTATCCAACCATTCTTACTTCCATAAGCTGTAGGTGATTTGTTTTGAGCCCCTGCTCTTCTGCAGCTAAATATTCTGTTTAATGATCCAGAAGAGGAAAATTATAATTAAATTTACACTTAATACCTTCAGCTATCTGCATCTGCCCTTCTGAAATCAGTAGTAATATTCATTTTAATACAGCTTCATTGCCCTTTTGCATTTTTGACACATGGAATGTTCATTTGATTAAAAAAGAATAACAAATCTGTGTCACTCGAGTTTCCTGGAGGTTTGTTTTCAGGCTTTTCTCTTAATTATAATTTTTATCTCTAAATCTGGGTGTAACTGGGGAAGAGAAGGGAGCCTGAATCAGAAATGAAAGCGTGAGAAGTCTGAAGTTTAAAAATGCCCTCATTGGCTGCTCTTCTCCCAGCTCCATCCTTCCGTGACTACTGCAGAGAAGCCGGGCTGATGCTAATCTGGGAGGACAGTCACACCTCATGAAAGAATCATCACTGCTAATCAAATCAGAGTGAAAACCCACCACTCTGCATCACTGGAGACATTTCATGTGCTGAATATTTCATGGGATGGGGGCTGTGGCTATAGACGAAACACTCTGAACAGCTCCTGGTTGCGTGCAAATATTTACTTAAACACTTCAGTGTGGTCAAATTGGTGTGTGGCAACACCAGAATGTCTTGAATGATCCTTATATATAATAGTAATCACATGTGACACCAAGCTTGCTAGGTCACAGTGGCTTGCTGTTGAGCCCTCCCTGTTTCGAACTCTTGATTTTGTCAGGATTCCCCTTGTCTGCACAATTAAGTGGGCACTATGCCGTGGGAAATCTGATGCATACGAGATGACAAATGTCTGTTTTGGCTGCAGAGAACTGAACTCAATTGTAGATCTGCAGAAACATCAAAACACAATCAAGAATTGACATCAAACCCATGAGCCAGGAGATTTCCTCAGGCAAAAAAAAAGGGCTGAACTTGAAAGCACAAGAAAAAGAAAGAAGGCTTTAGTTCTTCTTAAGCTGCTCCAGCAATTAATTTCTGCTGAGTTGTTACAGAAATTATCTTCTGTCTTTGCCCTATTTGGTGGTTCTTTAGATATGGATTGTAGCATATTATTAGCAATAGAATAAAGTAAAATGAACCAAGGAGTTTGCCTTCCAATGATTTTGTATTTCTCACACATTCTTTTTCTCTCTTTACTCTCTTGTTGGGAGTTGTAAAAATGAAATTTAAAAGGGAAACAGATTTAGAGAAAGAAGAAATAAAACATATTAAGTCATTGTTCTGAACAGTTCGGAACAGGTGGAACACGGGATATAAGTTGGTTGTATAGGTTTGTGTTTGAGGTTTTTAACATTTTCAAATAAATCCTGAATACATAATAAATCCAAATCTGCCATCCCTGAAACAATTTAAAAATTTAGATGTGAAAGGAATCAGAAAGTATACAAACAAATATTGATATGTTTCTGTGAGCTTTCCAAACAAAGTTAGGATGGAGACTTCTCATTTCACTCTAGCTTCTAATATTAGTGAATGGTGTTAGGAGGACTCTGCTCCCAGTGTTTTGAAGGAAGGATGCTGGATACAGGGCTGATCCAATGGTAAGTGGTTTTTTGTTAGTTCTCCCTCAGAAGAGCAGGAAGGTGAAAGCCATCTTTTAGATAATGTAGAGCCTGCTGCTATGAACTAGCATTCAGTGCATTCTTGGAAAATATTTCTGTATTTTGGAAAGTTCTATATACCACTGTGGGCTGCATGAGTATCCTATTGATTTTCTGTTATTTTTTAAATAGTAGCATACAACTGGATTTTTTAAAAAACACATATGCATTTTTTAATCAAATTTTTCTGAGTTTCTCTTTTCAATAACTGAACATTCTAACCAACAGTTGAATATTCCCTTTTTACTCCAAACTCCCCATCTGGAGTTGTGTAAGTTTCTTATAGTGATTTGTTTTTATTATGCATGGCTTTTTCATGGCAACTGCCCTCTAAAAAATCCTGGAGAGAAGTGTGCTGATTTTTTTAAAACTGTCAACAATAAAGACTATTCTTCCATGAAATCTCCGGTACTGGTTATTCTTAAACTTGACTGTCTTGCTACCTAAATAAGAAGCATCTCTTCCAAGTTTCATCCAATTCCATCAATAACTTAAAAGTGGTTTGTAATACCATTTCAAAAAAAATATAAAGGCACATAAATCAAGTTCTTCATACCTGTTTATTTAGAATCTGACATGTTCAGTCCACCAGCCCCTACTTTTGTAGAAAGTTTAATTCCTTAATGATTTGTGCATTATGTTTTGAGATATCAATATCTAAAAATGTAATGGAAATTACTCTTGACAATAAATAAGTTTGGTTGCAGAGCTGACCTGATTATGCAGAATTTCAAGCAAGCTGTTTCAGGCTCTAATAGTTCAGGGAATAGGCAAATACAGGATTGTTGTTGAATTTTGCAGCAAGAATATTTTAAAGTATTTTACCAGAATCGGGAGGAGGGCCCCCCACTTTTAACTTTCCACTTCAGGCATGTCTTATGTCAACAACACATTGTAGAAATGTGTAAGTAAGCGGCTCCTATATTTGCTCCTTTACAAATCTTTGCATATTCATTGGAATGTTTTTATGCTTCTTCTTTTTTTCCTTAAAAAGAAGCTAAAGAGCCATTAGCTCTGTAAAGAACTTCAGTTGCTTCAGATATCTCCTCTCACCCTGCTCCTTTTGTTCCCACTCTGTCAGGATGACAGCAGCTAATTTCACTGCCATCTCAAGATTTTGTGACAAGACTTGCTGCGGTTCATCACCACTTCCAACAGAAATGAGCTTGGCTTGTTCTGATGAAAGCAGAAGCTCACGGTGCTGATTACAAGCACTTCCAAGCTTCTTAGGGCAATTAAAAAATTAACATGTCATTGCCATGAATGCTGAGCAGCTGTATAAAGTCAATGGATAGGAATAGCTTTAAAGCCTTTTTTTGCCATTTGTTCAAGGATTCTAAAAGCATTACAATTATGTTGGAAAAAAGACATTTTGCTATAAATATAAAATTTAAAAATAAGCAATACTTGATTTGGTTTAATGGCTTCAGTATGGACCAGGTTATGTTTCCTTTCTCCATGCCCTCATTCAAGATTTATTTCAGAGTCTTCAATCCTTATACAGAAAACTTGATAGAATGAAAACCTAGATGAATATTACACCTGTTTTTTAGTAAGACTTTTATTGCAGCAATGTAACATAAACACCAAGTTAGATGTGGCATAATTAAAATAAATATCTCTTTTAAATGTAAATGTAATCAGGGTAAGTTTTTTTGTGCAAGCACAAGAAAGTGGCATTTTCTGCAAGCTAATTTGTCTCTGTGTATATTGAACTTTCCACCACATTCTTTCTTTCAGGTTAAAAAGGAAGGGAGAGGGAACAAAAGAAATAATGTGGCAGATGAACTGTTCCCCCCCCCCCCATGTGCTTTTGTGGATATAACCCTCTTGTTTGGATGCAGTACAGAATAATAATAAATGCTTGGGCATAAAACAAACCTACACAGTTATGGGAGTGAGATAAAATATAATAAGATCCAGAAAATTGCAAATTATGAGGCTTGCTCTAAATTTTCAAAGGGCTGTGTAAAGTGATACAGTGAAGATGCAATCTGACTCCACGCAGACTGAATAAGAACAAGAGTTAGAGTTAACTTTGGGGAAATGTGGGTAAGATGATGGAGTTTCTCATATATTTTGGTTGATAAGATTATTGAAAAGATTTTTTTAAAAAAGTTAGGTTTTGTCAATTGCCCTGTTAGTAATGTTATTTTGCTATGTAAGAGGGTTAGGGAAACAAGCAAATGTAGAATTATAATTAAGTTCTTTTATAGCAGCACAGGCGTACATGTTTAGTAACTGAGGAATAATTGCACAAAAGGAGAATAGTTAATACATGGAATACAGGATGTGGCTTGTTATGGTAAAGCTGACAAATTTAGTATCTGAGAAGAAAAAGAAAGGGTTTTGTTTTATAGAGGAGTGATATTCACTTCTACATTATTGGAAGGACAAAGATCAAGATGACATCAACCCTATTGTTATTTGAGCTTTTCTCCATAATGGGAACAGAAATACAGGTTCAAACACTCATTGTCTCTCACACAAAGGTATACTTATAAAGACAAAAGCATATAAATTGTTTTTAAAACTTAACAATTGATTATAATGCGGAAGTAAAAATCCTAGTTAGACTGTCATAACATGGATCCATCAAATGTTAACCTCTTTCTGAGCTGCTACAGTCAATTTTGCTGTCTTAAAAATATTTAATCTTGTGAAGGGATGAATGTAGTGATCTAATTTCAGTTTAATGTTGGCAAAGTAAAAATGGCCACTAATGCAATTGTTATTGTAATGTTGAACAAAAACTTCGTGTGCAAGTAGGTTTGTGGAAACATGGGCTAAATAAAATACAATGCCTACAAAAAAATCTTTTTCCATCCAACTACGATTCAGGAATGTTATTCTCACTTGCACCTGATTCTATTAAGAACCAGTCCAACAAGCCATGAAACATCTAACTAAAAATACCAAATAATATAAAGGAGGCCAACATGTTAAGGAAATATAAAAGCAAATTACCATCTTAACTAGGAAACTAAATCCTCATATATGAGTTTGGAACAATTTCTGTATGTTTCTCCCTATTCTGGGAGAAAATGAATATTCCCCTTCACTATGTTCTTCATTCTTGAAGATCCTGAATTATTGTGGAGGAATTATTCTGCAGATAAATATATATGGTTCTTTATTTTTGCTCCTGCAAGAAAAAATATGTTTTATGTGAAGAAATTATTTTTGTGCACCTCTTCCCCCCACTATGATTAAATTAGAAACTGTTCAAAAGTCCCACTGCTCTCTGGGAAGCTCTCTCATATGATAAGCTTCATTTGGAGATAACCATAGTTATCTCCAAATGTGATAAGTGGGGTCTTATGATATATTCTTTCTTTGTATCTGATCCAAGTTTGTAGGAGCTTCCCAGAGAGAATTGGCTAACATATAGCCAATTATTAAAAATTGATACACAAGGAGTAACACTCAAATCTCAAGAAGAATTGACCCATCTATTTCCTGGTTCCAATACCAACAGAAAAAAGAAAATTTCAAAATAGATAGTAAAACAGGATTTGAGACAAGAGATACATTCTGGGACAGGATAATGAGAACTGATACAAAATTAATTAAAAAAATATACCAGCAACAATTAATTTGGTCTACAGAAACCGAGCAAGTGAAAGAAAACATGATAAAATGGTCCAAGGATATAGGCAGACCCATAACTATATCAGAATGGGGAAAAAATTGGCTTAGAAAACTAAAATATTCATACGCAGCAGAGATGAAAGAAAATTGGTACAAAATATTCTATAGGTGGTACTTAACACCAGATACACTATCAAAGATTAGTAAAGGAAATATAAAAAGTGATTGTTGGAAATGCGGTAAGCATAAAGGCAATTTTATCCACATGTGGTGGAAATGCAGAAGAGTAAAGAATTTCTGGCACGAAATATACAAGAAGATTAAATTAATCCTGAATATCAAATTCGAACTAAAACCAGAATCAATGTTACTAGGGATTATAAACTTCAAAATAAACAAAAACACAGAAAAAAATTCTTTTATTTCACAATAGCTGCAAGAATCATTTTAGCCAGAGTATGGAGGTCTAATGAAATGCCCACAGTGGAACAATGGATACTAAAAATGATGGACATCATGAATATGGATATACCTACACATAAAATCTCACAAAATAGCCCAAAGCCCCAGAGAACTGAATGGAAAAGCTTTTTGGAATTCATAAAAAAGAATATAAAGAAATTTATATCAGGAATGTATGAACGAAACTTGAAGGAGCATCAACAAGAAACCGACAATTTAAACAAACCAAGATAAGAGAAAGAGGATACTATCCAAACCTGGGGGGACCTGGAAGTATTTGAACTCCTTTGTTACCCTATTATTCCCCTTTCCCCCCCTTTTTTATCCCTTCTTCCCCTTTTCACACTTTTTTCCTACTTTACTATAACCCAATGTTCCCACTCTTTTTTATGTAACCAATTCTAAATAAAAACAACTTTTTAAAAAAAGTCCCACTGCTGTTTTAATTTTGCTGATAGGTTTTCCTAGCTTTTGGGAAATACGTCTTTCAATCTGAAACCAAATACAGGTTTAGTATCCCTCATCTGAAATGCTTCATTTTTAATTTTTAATTTTTAATTTTTGTGGTATGAAATTTTATCTTGACATTTTAATGAAGATATTTTTAGTTATCTTTTAACCTAATCAGGTTTGAATGTGTGTTGGTTCACTGTTGTGGGGGTCTTGGGATGGTGATTGTTGTCTGTGCACATTTCTGTTTTTGTTTTTAATGTTGATGCGGTCAATATACTATTCAATAAGCTTTGCTTGCTTCAAGCAGAAATAGTCTTTGCCCACCCACAATGAAATAATGAAGAATAGAAGTATTCTGTGTTTTGAATTTTGTGGGGATTTTGGAAAACTTGCATAATAACAAGGCTTGGAGATGGGTTCAAAGTCTAAACACAAAGTTCATTTATGTTTTATATATACTGCAAGTAATTTTATACACAATATTTTTGTGCATGAGGCTAAGTTTGGTTACAGCAAACCTGAGACTACCTCAGTTACCCATATGAACAATTTTGGATTTTAGAATATTTGGGATTTTGAAGTTGTGGGTATGAGACACTCAACCTGTAATTGGAATTATTTTTTCCATACCTAGCATCCTTGATTTCTTACTGGAACATATATTTAGTAGGGCTGGGCAACCACAGAAAAATTTGTTTCTAAACTCGATTCGTTTTTTGGGGTTTTTTGCGTTTTGATATTTAAAAGAATTCCAAATTTTTTCTTTAAAAAAGTTCGATATTTACAAAATTTCGTAAAATTACGAAACAATACGAGACGAATACGAAACGAATACGAAATGAATACGAATCGATTCATTAATGGTGGACGCGACCGCGCAATACGCTAAAAAACCTCCATATGGGACAGGGGGAACTTCTGAAGCTTCCCTCTCCCTCTGTTGTTGACTGTTGGTGTGATATTTATAATTTTTTTTCACTGATTAAACAAACAACAGCTATAAAACTTGCCCCAGACATGCGGAAAGAATAACGAAACGATTTCGAAACGAATACGAAACGAATACGAAGCAATTACGAAACGAATTGAAAAATTTGTTTCGTTTTTTAGATGCTCCTGAATGGTTCGTTATCGCTTCGTAACCAAAAAAAAATAACTAATTTTTAACGAATTATGAAATTACGAAACGAAACCGCCCAGCCCTAATATTTAGCTTACTTTGATATATGAAAAAAGGCATTTACATGTCGATTTTCTATTCAGTTAATGATTCAATGGCTCTACTCTAGATATGGCCCCTTCTACACTTAGCTAAAACCCGGTATGAAGAGGGTTAAAGCAACCTGCTTATTCTAGGGTTTCAGCCCTCCCCCACCTCCCTCAATCCTGGGCTTTTCCTTGGGGGAGGGAGGGTGGCTATCACAGGTCAACCAAAGGTTATCTGTGATAGCCACCACCCCCCACATACAATTTACCCAAGGGGCCTGCTTGCAGCATAGGTCCTGCCATAAAGTACTCTTGATGCTTGAAAATGACGCATCAGGAGATGGCAGGAGGCATTCTAAAGAACAGGGATGGCTGTGGGAATTGACCCCCAGAACTGTGGAAGCAATACCAGGAGTCAATCTTTCCAGGGCCCACACCTGGAAAGATCTGCCCCTTTGCTTAAGGTCTGATTTTATCCTTATGTTTAATTAATGAAGGCTGAGCGAAGGAAGATAGATGCTTTTGAACTGTGGTGTTGGAGGAAAGTGCTCAGAGTGCCTTGGACTGTGAGAAGATCCAACCAGTCCATCCTCCAGGAAATAAAACCCAACTGCTCATTGGAGGGAAGGATACTAGAGGCAAAGTTGAAGTACTTTGGCCACATCATAAGGAGACAGGAAAGCCTAGAGAAGACAATTATGCTGGGGAAAGTGGAAGGTAAAAGGAAGAGGGGCCGACCAAGGGCAAGATGGATGGATGGCATCCTTGAAGTGACTGGACTGACCTTGAAGGAGCTGGGGGTGGTGACGGCTGACAGGGAGCTCTGGCGTGGGCTGGTTCATGAGGTCATGAAGAGTCAGAGACGACTGATTGAATGAACAACAACAACAACAAACTGGGAAAAGTCTGTTTTCCCAACATTAATTTGCTTTTATCTTAGGCCATTTTTGGACACCCAAGATAAAAGCAAGTCAGGTCCCACATTTTGGTCCTGTCTGGAAGGGCCGCTACTTTAACCACTATGAAATAAAGGCTGACAAAATGAGAGCTACAGATCTTTTAAATCTCCTGCATTCCTACTTCCTCAAGAAAAATAGGCCTGCAGCATGAGAAAGCTGGACTGAAATTGATATGTTCATGTCCATTGTTTACTATTTTCTGTTACTGGTGAAAAACAGGGTTTCTTTAGCAAGTGGCAATCAAGTTGAATAGAGTAATGAAGCCAGCTGCTTCTCTCATTGACTCCTGAAGGTCAAGCATTTCTAAATGTTTTCCCTGCTTATAAAAAAAGAGAAGGGCTGATGATGTGATGTATTTGGGCGCTGGGATTACAACCCCAAAGAGCTGTTCAACCTCTGCATTGTTAGAAATGGTGGCTGCATTTATTATGATATTCCAGATGGAGCTTTAGAGTGCATACAGATGGCAGCATATGTCAAAGAGGCAACACATTTTGAAACAACAGTGACACCTCCCCAATTTCTGTGAAAAACAAAAGTCATAATGCCATATTCAGAACTGACAGAACATTAGAGCAGGGAAGCTGAGGGTCAAAGCACTCAACCCATTTAGGGTAGTACAACTGAAATGATGTGGTTCAATTGCTGCCTCCCCTTAGAAAAGAAAACAATCATGATCAGTAGTAGGTTTATAAGCCCTTGACACCCCTGTCAAGGTGAAGCCTTTGCAAACAAGGTGCTTGCTGTACATTTGCAAGAAAAAAAGAAAATTGTGTGAGGAACACAAATGCAAAATGAATTCCCCTGTGACAGGCATAGTCCATAAGCTAAGACATAACAATAAATAAATAGAAGATCTTCTGCACCCATCACAATTACAAGACAGGTAGAAATTTAATCAGTGCTGTTTTCTTTGTCAGGATACCTGTTTTCCACACAGGAAAAAGGCTGTGTTAGCTGAATTTCCTTCTGCTGCAGAATGATGAAAAGAAACAGAGTTTCTAACAAGAAAAAATTGCAATGTTATTGAAGAAAGTGTGTGAACTAGCTAAGAAATCACATGTACAAGAATATATGTAGTTTTGTCATCAAATAATGGTGTCACCCTGCATACAATCTAGGGGGAGGATGTGGTGGAGGGTTATATGTTTATCTGACTATGGGCCCATCCAGACAGGTCTAAAAACCGGGTTCTATCTTGCATCCAAACTCAAACCTAAAAACCAAGAGGACATCCATCCCTCCCCCAAAACCCAAATTTCCTCTTAAAATTAAATAAAACTTACCTGGATGCCATAATGTTTTTCCTCATGCCTTCCTGGCATGAGGAAATGACATGCCAGGAGGGTGCAAGCAGTAATGTTGTGGCAGCCAGAGGGAATCTTGGGGAGCTTCATGGTGGCTGCATGCCATCCTGATTGTAATCCGTATGGCATGTAGCCACCCCTCCCTCTGGAAAGCCTGGGTTTTTTGGTGGGAGTGGGGACAAAAATCTGCGCCAAAGCAGGTTTTCAAAACCTGTTTTGATATGGATTTCTGGGCTATCTGGAAGCACCCCATGGCAAATATCACTCATCTGGTGTGATTCATCATATTAGATATCTAAAATTTTTAGAGAATGGATATCATAAATGCTGAGTTCTCGGCCAAAATTCCAAATGGGACCACACCAGAAGCAAAATGGGATGCCAGCTATAAATCATTAATAAATCACAGTAGACACATAAAAATTGGCACATTATCTTTGGTTTCCATTCAAGCTTTACTGCCCAATTTGGAATCAAAATGACAAAAGGTGAAATTCCAAACAGAAAGTTCACTAGAAGTTTTAAGAATTTAGATATGCCATAACTCGGTATAACTGACACCTTTCACATGGTGTCTTTAATCATCCCCTAAACTGCTGTGATTTGATAGTCCCCTAAACTGCTGTGACCAGTTTAAAATTCAAATTTGCCCCTGGCCTAGAGACACCAGAGAAAGAAGGCCCTCCTTCACCCCAGCCCCACTGAAGGAGAGTAGTCACCCTGTGGGAGCAGAGGTGAGCAGCCCCAGGAAGGAGCCAGAGGAAGTGGTGATGGGACAGAAAGAACCATGAGGAAGCTTGCAAAGAAACCAGGAAACTGCTAGGGACATTTGCATACATGAGAAAAGGAAGAAGACAAATCACCTTGTGACTGTGTAAGCAATACAAGCACAATGAAAACAGTCAAGTATGAACAAAGTTTGGAATCAAAAGAATCTCTGGGAACTCAGAAAAGTAAGGAACCTACTGTTACAATTGGTGGCGCTGAAGAAGATTACGATGAACCACATTCATTAGCTTATAAGATTAAGAAAAATATTTCTCCCTTTGTGATGTCTTTTGGATTTAGGCTTTTTGGCATAGTGCTTATTTTTACGGACCTTGGACTTCTGGTTTTGCCTCTGTTTGTTGGTGATAGTTACCTCTCTTGAACATATGACAGGAAGCATTTCTCTGTGTATATCACGCTCCTCCTGGATGTCAGTCTATAAATATTTGTTGAAGGTTTCAGAAAATATTTCAAATCCAACCTAAACATTCTCTTTTGGGCATACTGTCAGTTAATATTGTATATTCCTTCTCTGACTTTAGTGGATTAAGCCAAATTCCAATAATGGTTATTCTATTTCGAATCCTGAGGACTCTAATCCTGATAAGAGTAGTTTGACTGGCTTCTGAGAAGGAACGGCTTGAAAAAGTGACACAGAGGATTGTCTCAGAAAACAAAAGGCGTTATACGAAAGATGTCTTTGATCTGGACCTAACCTATGTCACTGCTTGTGTTATAGCAATGTCATTTCCATCTTCTGGACAGAAAACTTTCTACAGGAATCCTATCAAGGATGTTGCAAAGTTCTTGGATACAAAACATGAAGGTCTACAATATTTGTAGTGAATAGGACTATAACCCCAAGTATTTTCCATTACAGGATGGAAATAATGTTTATTGATGATCACAATGTCCCTACTCTAGAGGACGTGCTTAAGTTTACTGCTAGTGTACAAAAATTGATGCAACAGGATAAGAACAATGTCATAGCAATATATTGCAAAGGAAGGGAGGATTGGACTTATTGCACGTGGCATATTGACAGCACAGTTTAATAGTGCCAAGGACACTTTGGACTATGTTGGTGAGAGGAGAACTGATACAAACACAAGTTCCAAGTTCCAGGGCATTGAAACGCCATCCCAGAGTAGATTTGGTAGATATTATGCCACTTTTCAATTTGTGTACAACTTGAACCTCCCACCAGTAAGACCACTCAACATCAAAAGCATAAAACTCTTACACTGTCCATGAAGTTGGAAAAAGTAATGGGATTTATTTGAAAGTGAAGGTAATCATAAGAAAATGAGTGATATTTCATTGCATTGTTGCTACCCAGGAGAACTGCAAGCTGTTCTTTGATGGTGAAAGAGACTGAGTGGTTACTGGCTTAGAAAACTGTCCTGCTGTTAACAATGATGTCAAAATCAGGCTTGAATCTTCTTCTGATATTCCAAAGATTATGATGACTATATTTTCTTCTTCTGATTCAAAACCTCCTTCATAGAAGACAACAGACTTTAGTTACCTGGAAAGGAACTCGATAACCTACACAAACCAAGATTATGAAAGGTTTTCAGTGAGAAGTTTGCCGCAGAGGTGAATTTCACTGAACCATAACCAGGAATGAGTAGTGATAATTTTAGATGCAGTTACTTGCTATCCATTTTTCTCCCAAAACCATGTCGCTTTACCTCTATGTGTTCCAATACTTTTCCTCCACATATGTAAGTGGAGGAAGGTTGCCTGATTCTCTCGGTATGTATGCTGCTTCTGTACGGTGATTAAAATAATTAATTCAAAGAGGGGACTCCCTAGAAGCAAAATTGCCAATGAAAAATTATCTAGAAGCAAATATTCCAAGAAAAAATTCCTGGTATAATAAAACAGTGGCCAATATCATAATGGGCTGGGTGAGGGTGAGCAACTTTATACTTAAATCAGACAAGACAGATGGGCTCTTGGATAGTCACAATGTAGATCGGGGATAAGGATTCACTTTGTGCTGGATAGGATTACCACCCCAGCCCTGAGATCTCTGGTCCATAGCACAGGTGTAATCCTGGACTCAGATCTAAGCCTGGATGTTCAGGTTTCAGATGTGGCCTATTGAGTTTGCATAGTTAAAAATAATGTGCAATCTGTGCTCATTTTTTTTTAGATGTCACATCTGGCTATGGTGACACCTTCCTTGATTATATCCCATTTGGAGTATTATACTATGCGCTATGAGATGCTGCCTTTGAAAACTATTTGAAAAGATTAGTAGGTTGAAAATGCTGTGGCCAGGCTGTTCACCAGTGGTGTTTATAGGGTTCATGTGACCTCCTGTTTAAACAACATTGTGTGCAGATCCTTTTCTGAACAGAGTTCAAAGTGCTATTTTTGACCTTTAAAGCCATACATGGTTTTCTGGAAGACTATCTTCCAGAAAGCTAGCTTGACCTTTATGATCTACAGGGGATAGCTTTTCTCCAGTTCCAACACTTCCACAGGCGCATTTATTGAGGATGTGCTCACCTATTCCTGATCATAAAGATCAGGCTGGCTCCCAGACCATGTATCTTCCATCCACAGAAAGTCCAATTGGCTCCTTCCCTTTAGCAGGTGAATTTCTTCCCATTAGCAGGTGAAGACAATTTTATTAAAATAGTCCAATTTAAATTATGTAGCAGAAGTGCATTGGTATGTGAGCAATGCCTGTCATAGCTCCTTTATTAACTAGAGACATATGCATGTGTCAGGCAACTATTTTCCTACAGCATTAAGTTATTCAAAATAGTCTCCATCAGTGGCAATGCATTTGCACCACTTTTGGGCCCATTCATCAAATCCAGTTTGACAAAACTCTTTTGGGCATTCCCTTGCTCAGTGTCCGATAGCATTTTTCACTACCTCTACATCAGCAAAGCAATGCCCTTGAAGCATTTCCTTCATCTGATTAAAGAAGTAAAAGTCTGAGGGCTGTAAGATGGATGTGTTACCATCCAAGGCTGTAAGATTGATATGGGCTGTAAGATGACTGTGGCAGCACAGACCACCCCATTTGTACAACAACCAACTGTAAATTATTATTATTATTATTATTATTATTATTATTATTATTATTATTCTGATACAAAAACACAATATGTCACAGTAAATGAGATATATATGCTAGATTTCGTATAACAAAATCACAAGTCGAACACTTCCCAAGCGTCTAGGACTGTGTGATGTATGAGGGGTATTTTTTAAGTAATGTCCGTTTTGTTGTAGATACTAGTTTGCGCGCATGCCTCGGGAACAACTGTGCTCAGTTTCCGCTCTGTAGCTAACCTGTACGGTTCTGTTCTGTGCTTTAAAAATGTTTAAGACTATCAACTCACCCGCCGCATGTGATACGGTTTTTGTCAGCAAGGAACCTGAGCGGTCCTCATCATGGACATTGTCACGGCCATCTTTGAATTGTTGTACCCACTTACGCACTTTGCTTTCACTCATAACAGTATCACTGTACACTTCACAGATCTGTTGATGGATTTCTGCAGCAGGCAGGTTCCTTGCTGACAAAAACTGTATCACTGAGCGAACCTCACCTGCGGCGGGTGAGTTGATAGTCTTAAACGTAATGCATTCAGATCCAAGTAAGGTGACTTTTTGCAGTTGACAGATCATGATTTTGTCAATGTTTATTGTTTCTAAATGCCAGCTGAGATCTTTTGGCATGGCACCCAGTGTGCGGATGATGATGATGATGATGATGATGATGATGATTATTATTATTATTTGATACATAGCAAAAGTAGTACACAGTAAACAAGATCACTATGCTAGCTTTTGTATTCAATCACACATCAAACGCTTCGGACACTTCTTAATAATAATAATAATAATAATAATAATAATAATAATAATAATAATTTATATCCAACCTTTTATCTCCAAAAAAGAACCTCAAAGACACGTGGGACCATTAATTATTGCAGTATGATTGGATTCATTCAGCTGGCTGTTCCTTTTGTCATTCTAGAAGACTTTCACCATAATCTTCTGTGCTGGCTTTTAAATGCCTGTAGTCTGGGCTGGGGGGTGGGTGGGGGATGAACTAGCAGCACTATATGAATTGATTCTTGGTCTTTTGGTAATAGAGATATATTCAGGTGTTATCATCAGTGCAAACACTGTATCACTTTGGAAATTCTGAGAAGCCATTTCAAGGGAGGGAACCCATAGAATGAACTGAATCTGGTTATACCACAACAATCAATGTAATATACCCTGCTGTATGCTCCCATGTTTCAGATGAAAAATCTCCAGATTGCTCCAAGTGCTTTATTTAAGTCTCTTTTCCAATTCCTAATACCCTGAAAGTTAAAAGTTGCCACCAAATGTGCTGTTATTTGATTTTCCCAAATGAGGCATAAGGTCTGCAAAAACGCATCCTTATGCTCACTGCATTTTGCTCTCCCCTTTACTATATGGGTAAGAAGCCATTTCACAATCCAGTATATAGAGGGAATACTTAAAGTACTGTTACAAACATGAAAGATTGCATTTTCCAGGTAAAAAATAGAGCGGTATGGGGTTAAAGGTGCAAAGATTACTGCAGATGCAGACTGTGGCCAGGAAATCAGAAGATGCTTACTTCTTGGGAGGAGAGCAATGTCCAGTCTCAATAAAATAATAAAGAGTAGAGACATCAGACTGGCAACAAAGATCCGCATAGTCAAAGCCATGGTATTCCTTGTAGTAACCTACGGATGTGAGAGCTGGACCTTAGGGAAGGCTGAGCGAAGGAAGATTGATGCTTTTGAGCTGTGGTGTTGGAGGAAAGTTCTGAGAGTGCCTTGGACTGCGAGAAGATCCAACCAGTCCATCCTCCAGGAAATAAAGCCCGACTACTCATTGGAGGGAAGGATACTAGAGACAAAGTTGAAGTACTTTGGCCACATCATAAGGAGACAGCAAAGCCACGAAGAGTCGGAGACGACTGAACGAATGAACAACAGCATGGGGTTAAATATTTGATACACACATTTTCACTTTCTTTTCTTTTCCATTTTTCAAAAAACAAAGCTTCATGGAATTGTCTATAAAGTATTCTATCCAATAGTGCTAGGTAGTACATGAAGAGGTTTATACACAAAGGTGTGCCCACACAGTGTGCATATTATACCTATATCTTTTTCTGGAACATATAAATATGTATGCATGTGTATGTGTAAGTGGGGCAGGGTGATATTTGTGTGGACCTGCCTATCTCTTCTCCAAAAACTTGTGAAATGTTATTTCTCTGTTTTCCTTATTATTGGCTTCAATGAACAATGGGGAAGTACTACTGATTTTACATTACTTAAGAGGATAGTTTGTGTGTGTCTCTTGCACTCCACAACCATTCTTATATCCTTAACTTTAAGTCCTGGTTAACTCCAGCTGTATGTCCAATGTCAAATCTTCCTTTGTTAAATGCCTCTTACTAAAACATTTGCTTTAGCAAATTGACACGTAACATTTAAATTACATGGTGAAAAAATGGAAACTTTGATAAGTCTTCGAAATCTTAGTGATAACATATAAAAAAGAGCTGCATCTAGTATTTCATCCATGAATTTTCCTGACAGTTATGCGCATCAAATAACATAACTCATTTATCTTTTCTATGCTCACTGAGCAACTTTGTGCTATGAAATAGTTTGAGTAGAGTGCTCTTATGGCCTCTCATTGGTTGCACACTTTACCTTTCAAACAAGTGTTAAGAGTTTTTCTTATTGATTCTCAGACTAAGCATTTTGATTTTTTGTTTCCATACTTTGACCTGTAACCCTACCATCCATTAGGATACTGAAGCAGCAAGGTGTAGACACGTCGACTACAAAGGAATAGAATGAAAATGACACTGTCTCCAGCTAGAGATGCATTAATAGACCTGAATTCAAACATAGAAAAGGCAATTTTTTTCCTGCTGGGAAGTGAAATCCTCAAGAGAGTCATCTCAGACTGAAAAACATGATATGAAAATCAATAAAGGCCCCATTGTGCTAGTGATGTGTCCGGGAAGTGTCATTTTATATTTTGCTAGTGGATATCTGAAGGAAGTTAAAGCTACTTTGCTGATAATAATTGGATAAATCCTCTTTCATCAGTGGTCTATCTTTCTGTTCAACGTAACAGGGCAAGGGGAAAAAACATTTTTGTATAATCCATGTTGAAACCAGATCCAAATCAAGTGAATTAATATGATTGCTATTGGATTTTAGCATTAGTACATTAGTACTTATTTTTCCAGAACTTATCTGCAATTGTACTCTTTTAACAAAGGGTTATAGAAGACAAGAAATGAGACTTTTGGAGTTTAGTGTACAGGCTGATATCCTTTATCTGAAATGCTTGAGATCAGAAGTGTTTTGGATTTTAGACTTTTGGGGAAAATGGAATACCATTATTTGCATACATAAATAATGAGATATTTTGGAGAAAGGATCCAAGTTTCAACATGAAATTCATGTGTGTTTCATATATTCCTTATACACCTTATAAACCCCCAAGGGGACTCAGGGTGGCTCACAACAAAGGCACAATTCAATGCCATGAATACATGTATAGAATAAAACAACATATACTTTAAAATCACATAATTAAAATATATCATACTTAAAACAATTATTTAAAATCACACAATCCAAAAGCATATTTCAGGAGCGATTTTGATTGTCACTTGCATTAGAGTAGAGTCTTGCTTATAAACGGGCCATCAGAACATTGGATAAGCAAACATGTTGGATAATAAGAAGGGATTAAAAGCCTATTAAATGTCAAATTATGTTATGATTTTACAAACTAAGCACCAAAACATCATGTTTTACAACAAATGGATAAAAAAAGCTGTTCACTACATGGTAACGTTATATAGTAATTACTCTATTTATGAATTTAGCACCAAAATATTGCAATGCATTGAAACAGCTATGAATCTGTGTTGGGTAATATAGAACGTTGGATGAGCGAAGGTTGGATCAGCAAGAGTCTACTATATTCATTACAGTATTTAAAATGTAAAATAACCTTTTTTTTTTTTGCAGAATACAAGTTATTTTACATTTTAAATACTGTAATGAATACATTGAACCATCAGCAAATGTCCACTTCATGCCCATCTAGACAACTAAAGTTGTTGGGGATAATAATGAACCTAAATGTAGTCATAAAGGTGACTGTCACAACATGGAAAAGTCTACTGAAATTGATTTTGCCTCTTGTACAGTCACTTCATTCATAAAAGATATTACTATTACTATGATTAGCTCAAATAAAAAAACATTAGAGGGACAAGATTAGGAAATAGGCCCATTTACAGTTTGCCATAAAATATTTACTTACAAATAAGATCTTATGACCAATTCACAAATAATAAATCATATAATATTTTCAATGTTTTGCAGCAGTTGTGACAATAACTATCATAGAATCATGAAGTTGGAAGAGGCCTCATGGGTCATGCAGTCCAAACCCCTGCTAAGAAGCAGGAAAATCACATTTAAAGCACTATTACCCTTAAAAAGCATAAAGAAAAGTTTACATGAGAATTAAGAATAAAGGAATTAAGAAATGAAGACAAGTATTTAAAAAATGTTAACCTGCTAATTTTGAGTGAGAACTATGTTATAATCTATCGCACATTATTCTAGGAGGGGCAGATCCAGTAAATTCATTTAGAATGTGGGCATAATCAATTCCTTGATCGATTCCTCTTTTCTTTTTCATTTTTGATAAGTCACAATTGTATGAATGAGAACAATTTTTTTAAAAAAAATCTGCTAAGCCAAACATACTTTTGATTTTGTTTTCTAATAAAGCAGCTTCATCTCTGTACAAGGCCAAAAAGATATTTCCTAAAAACAATATATTTTGAAGTGTTTTTTTTTTAAATTAAAACAGTGTTCAGACAGACAATGGCTGAGACAAAAAAGAGAAATGGGCATAGAATGCCATGCTTTATAATTAATTCCACTCACCTTTGTTGTAGTGACTAGTAATATTTCTTTAGGAGAGGTTTCATCACATGATATTTATGTATTCACTACCCCTTTCATTGGATTTTACCACTAAGATCTCTGTTTAATCTGATAGAATGGAAAGGCTACTTTTGTGTCACAGGATACGTACTTTTCTGATTAACTCTTCTGCACATCTCATCTCTATTTAACATAAATCCTTTGGCAAAATGTGCACTCAGTTAACATTTCCTATGCACATTCAAGAGCAGTAATTTAATGAATGTTTTCGACATCCTCATTAATCTGAATAATGCATTTTATTAAAATTAGATTCTAAATTCAGAGCTAACCTTGTAATAGTAGTTCCTTCTTTGTCATTTCACCTTGTTCTTCAGAGAAAAGTATTTAAAAGAATGGTAGATTCAGCACTATAGCAAAAGATTACTTATGAAAAAAATTCTACATGAAAACTATGGCATTTTGATTTTCTGCACTTTGTTCATTGCACAGCAAATCAGACAGATCACATTTGCTGAAATCAGAATATTTGCCAACATATGTTTATATACTTTTAAATAGAAACTTCACCTTTAAAATTCTGATTTAATGGGTCTATTTTAGTAGGATTTAAAATAGTTTTAGATCTTTGAGTTTTCTTACCAGTTCCTATTTATGTCTGGATCATTTGACTTCCTTAAATTGCTATATTGAAGAAGAGGCATTAGTTTAATGGCAGGGATGAACAGACTATCCTTGCAAAATAATTGTTGTTACTGTTGTTGCTGCTGTTTTACAAAATTGGTGAGATCTAGAAACCAGTATGTGGTACAAAGACATACTCTTAGAATTAAATGATTACATATAATAATTTGTTCTGAGTACCAAAACTGAACAGAGTTCAGATTGCCTCCATTAAAAAAGGTCACTAAGCATTTCAGTAGTCGATTTGGGTAGGGAGGCTAAGTAAATCCAGATTTGTGATTTGTCCACCCAACATAATAAGTTTTCTTGCCATGTTGTCTCATAAATTTCCACTGCCATCATTTGTACACACAAAAAACCACTAGTTTGGGTCAGGTAAAATGGTTTTCACAAACACAAAAGGCATTTCTAATAAAACTAGTGGCTGTTGTGCAAAAAGTCTGAATTTTGTGCAGCCATTATTGTTTTCGTAAAAAAGACTTTATCATATTATGCCACTCTTCTGCTACAGTCACATTATCATAGATAATGGGTACTAGGTTTAACACTTTTGATATAGTAGGATTATAAATTATTGACAAGGGTTGAAAACTGGTATAAAGGGGAGACAAACTGGTAGAAAGGGGGAGGGAAAACTGGCAGTAAGATGCATATAGCATTATGTGAATGGGTCTGTCACCAAAGATGATGCTAGCTTGTCTGCCTTGTGTTGGTAAAGTTCAAATTGTAATTTTGGAAAACCAATTTTGTCACAAATACGATTTTTGTGCAAACCTCGATTTCTCAAAATACTTTGGTGATGTGAATACTACACAAAACTGCACAAAAACCCTACCTGCAGTACAGAGAAAATTCTAAAAAAATATTCATCACAGCATGAAAGGACAAAAGAATGAAATATATGCCTCCCCATGAAACAGACATGGGTCTACATTCTTATATTTTTAAACTGAGGGACAGAGGGTTGCATGTCATTTGTCATCTAATGTATAGCTGGAGAAAAGTCAAAATAGTGTGCCTTTGTGATTTCCTGGGCTTCTGGCTCATTGATTTACAACACATGAATTATGATATACTCTTTTAAAAAAAGAGTTAGTATCAAAAGTAAAGAGCCATTGTGTTAAAGTGGTTTAGTACCAAAAAAAGAAGAAAGAATTTCATTCATCACTTTAGGTGTGAATCCAATATTTTCCTTGTACCAAAATAAAAGTTGGGTTTATATTTTAAAATGTTTTTTTCTTTATTTGCAAACACAACATTATACAAAATATTCAGGCAAAAGGAGTAGATGAAAAAAGAAAGTTTAGATTAGGTTGTTAACTGTTTTATATTGGTGTTTGAATTCTGCTGTGCTCTGTGTCTTGTGAACTGCTGTGAGTCGCCTTCAGGCTGAGAATATCGGTATAGAAGCAAAGTAAATAAATAAATAAATAGTTAAATACGTGCTCAGAGAAAGAGTTGGGCTCCATAGAAAAAAATAGTCTTCTGAAGGATTCCGTGACCAACAAAGTTGGGAATTGTTGCTCTAGAGATGTCCTTGCCCCCTTCAATCCATTCCATCTTGTTCTAGAGTCCTGTGGCAGATGTTTTTGAGAAGAGGAGAAATAACCTTACATTACCTGATCCACATTCTGCTGATGCTTTCAAATACCAAATAACATTTTCCCATTGATGCACCACTGAATAGTATATACTAAAGTTGAATAAGACTCTGTTTATAAACAAAACAAAACAAAAAACAGGGGGGACAACCCTAGGACAGTGTTTAAAGAGTTTTTAGCTGTTTTACATGAAAGCTACCTAAAATTTTAATCAACATGCTTAGTTTCTCTTGGTTTGCCTCAACTACTTTAACACTCTCAACTGTACCTTATTTAGGAGTAAACAAACATTATATTAATTTTAACATCTGCCTCAGTTAAATTACTGTACACAGAAGGTTTGCACTTGATTATAACTCCTTGATGTATTTATAGCCAACTGCTTTGATTTTATTCATTCTAGAACAACTGTGCATACACAGATGACATATGGATAACTCAGTCTTTGTTGAGTAAACAGAAAGTGAAAATAGCAAAGGGCTGGTTTATATTTGATGGAACTAGGGGAAGGATCTAGGATGTACTGCACACTTTTACCGGTTGTGGGGCAGTGGTGGTATTTCCATTCAAAAGCTCATCCAAATGTTCTGGATAGGGTTATCAATCTCATATTATATTCTCCTACATGAATAAAAATGTAGAAGAGTGTTCTGCTAATTAGATGAGTATTTGTGTGTGTATATTACTTTTTGTGCTTTAGGAACATTTTCTGCAAAAAATATGGTTTTTGGAGGAGAATGTAGCACTGAAACTTGCATTTTACATTTTTTTATTTTGGTAAACTGTCAGTAGTTATAAAAGGGGGGGGGGTTATTTTGTTTGTAATCCTGGGTGCCATGCAGTAGAAGATGTGTTTATTGTCTGTCTGTAGGTAGAAATTTGCAAAATGATGGCAGATTTTTTCCCCACTATAACAATGGGCATCACCAAAGAACTATGAAGCAGGAAAGGATTTCTGACTGAGAAGTGATAGCCAAGTGTAGCAGGACTCACCATAGGCACTACTTTGCCTATTCCCAGTTCCTCTCTCAGTAAGGAAGAGAACCAGCTGTTGGTCTCAGTTAAACCTCTGCCATGGGGCTGGTCAATAAAGACAATAAAAGCCACTGATCTGTTCTAAAGCACATGCTGTAACACAGAAATGTTTCAGACCTGAATGGCAGGGGAAAGGCAGGGTCTGGACAAGGACTTGTATAATAGCTGGACTACCTGAGTTGGGATGGTACCAACATAGCTGTAAACCAATACTTACATGAAGCTAGGAGATAAATCCCTCTATGAAAGAAGAAAGCCAAATTGGTAAGGTGAAAAGAGTGGTTGATGTGAAGCACCCTTTTGTACCTTCTTTTGCAGCTGCCTTCTCTATGATAATTTTTTTGTTTGATCCTTGGGAATATAGCACTTCCATCTTAACTCTTTTTTTGCCTTATAATGCAGATAGCTACTTTGATCCTATCAGAGGTTGCATTCTGAAGATATTTACCTATGTGTTACTGAAGCTCAGTCTTCAGCCACTTTTACTAGTTATTGCCCATTTTCTGTGAACTCTTTAAATTTAGAATAAAGATGTGAGAAGTTCTGAATATAACTGGGAGAGACTATAAAACTTCTGCAATAACAAATCAGAAGAGTGGGATGTTCATATATGTTCTGCATAATAAAGTAAAAGATTTTCAAATCTTACTATTCATTAAAAGTCACTTCTAGAATTCAGTTGAAGAGTAAACTTATTTCCTCAACCGTCACTAATAATGTGCTTAAAAAATCTCTCATCTTAATGACTTATTTTGTGTCTTCTCTCCATTGTTAAAACAGCATAAAGTCTTCATCATGATGACTATAAATGAAATTCCTCGTAACTGCCCAACAATGCATTTTATAACTGTGAAGTAATGCAAAGACTCCATTTGTAAATGGACAGTTGAAAAATACTTTAACAATTGCTATAACTGTCAAAAATCAATGTATGAGAAAATAAATGCAATGGCTTTATTGTATACCTCACTTACATGTTCCTTTTCAAGGGCAATACAGAAGAAATGCCAAGACAAAATCAAACACAAGCCTCAGCTTACTTCCAGCTGTGAGCTACTGTGACTAAATAGTTGGCAATATTTTATACTGTAGAGTTATTCAGGTGGTAAAACTCTAAAATACTTCTACTAGCCACAATATAATAAAGGCAAATTGTTGGATTTGCCCACTCTCTCCTTTCTTTACTTGCAGAAAAATAAAGAATTTTCTGTTTCAACAATTATTTGGTGATTGATTGCATAATAAGGGCCTTGCCATCTAAACAATGTGTTGGCCTTTTCTAAATGTTGTGCTGGTATGTGTGTCTGATTGTTAATGTTTTATCAAGATTTATTTTTAATCTAATTTTTTATGTTTGTATTTTGTGAATTTTAATTATGTGTTGTTTAATCTGTCGCAAGCTGCTTTGAGTTCTAAATGATGGAAAAGACAGAATCATCAGAACCATGTGGGAAATTTACTAAATCCATTAGATCCTTTTCATGCAATAAACATGGAGGAAAAGACATTTGGTCATACCTTGCCAGAAATGCTGTGTGTAGTTTTGAACACCATAGTTCAAGAAGGACATTGATAAATTAGTTAAGAGAAAGGTGATCAAGGTGGTAAAAGGTTTGTAAGCAAACTTATGGAAAAGTGTTTTAGGAAACTAGGGATATTTTTTCTAGGAGAAGAGAAGACTGAAGCATTAATATTTTGACATTCATATTTTAGTTCATGAAAACTTATCGCGCAGATAATGAAGCAACATTTTTGTTTGTTTTGGGTTTTCTTGCTCCAGAGACTAGAACATGAACTATTGGATCCAAATTACAAAAAAAGAGAGATTTTATCTAAACATTAGTAAGATTTTTATTGTAGGAACCGTTCAACTGCAGAATAAACTATCTAGAAACAGTGGTGGATTCTCTTTCTTTGGAGGTCCTTCAGCAGAGACTGGATGGGCATTTCAGGGTTGTTTTAGTGGTGTATTCCTAAAGAGGAGGGAATTTGAAATGGATAGCCCTTCTGATTCATTTCAAATTCCATTCTGCACATAATTCAAATGTTGCAAGACAGATCCCTTAAAGCATCAGACCATCATTTAGTAAAAGTAAAGTTTATTAATTCACAACCAAGAGAGTCCAAAAACAAACCAAAAAGGCTCAAAACACTTATTCTTCAGTGTGAAACACAGTATTACCCACAGTTAACTCAAAAAACAGGACCTGGAAAATAACCCAGATTAAACAGGAATATAATCCAGTTTAAACTTAAAGCTATGCAATCAGCAGGAAAAAAGACACTCCAATTCGCAGCAGGACGTCAGCAAATACGAAGGGTCAAACAGCAAGACCGAAGTCGTCTACCAAGTCAATCCAAATGTGATGTAGTCGTCGCCGCGAATCCAACCCGGGTCGAGGAAGGAGAAGGCAGCAAACACGAGTAGTATTTTTATATAATACAGAGGAAGGACAGATTGCTACTTAAATGAAACATTTCATCTTGTATGAACATGTACTGTATTTTTTAGCTTTGGATGTTTGAGTACAATGGAATAGCCCTGATTTTGTGTACAAAAATGCTTCTCTTCACATGGAGCATTTTTATAATGAAGAATAAACTGGAACTCAGACTGAATCAGAAAATACCCAAGAAATCATTCAGTGAAAGTTGTTTTTAACAATGTGGCTGCTGGTTAAACTAACCTGTTGACGCCCAATTAGGTTGAGAATGTCACTAGTGTTAAAGTAAGATTAAACTTCCAGCCTAATTTAATTCTGTACCCTCAACTATATAATTATATGTCTGCAAATTTACACACATCCTTGTCTTGGGACCAGAATCTTCCCACCAGCAACAACAAGGATGACTATAACAACTAGCATCCTGCTGGTAATATTTATTGAATAATAATTGTAGTAACAAAAATGGAAGCTCAAAACCTGATGATAAAAAGTTCAAACACAAACAAACTATAATATGAAAATACATTAAGTTTAAAAATCATTTACAAAGATAAAAAATAAAAAATATAGCACATGCTCCAACTTATTCCCATATGTCCTTATATTGTCATTCAGGAGGTCATTCAGGTTTTCAGGATCTCCCTTGCACCACAGCCCACCAATTGAACTCCTAGTTAGATTCCCCTTAACATGGATTTGTAATTGCTGGAACAGGGTCAAGAGGACAGTTGAAAAGCATCTGGTTATGTTCCTGAATCCAGAAAAATAGCAGTAATGTTCTGGAGGATACCTGTGAAGTCTTGGCCTGTTCATTTCCCAGTTGGACTGTTCCATTTTGCCAAGTTTAGGGGAGAAGCTTAGGTTCCCCCTAGAGTCCAAGCTCAGTTGGTGCAGCCCATTCTGACTCAGAGCCAGAATGGGCTGGTGATAGAACTTATGGCATTCTTTGTTGGTCATAGCTTATAGATAGTTGCCAGATAGTGTCTGGTCTGGCCTAGCAATTTGAACAGGCCATCCTTATCACGTATTTGCCATATTTGCCCTAAAGTTTATAATATACGTTCCATAGATAGTTGTATTTGCCACGTTTCATAGATAATATGTATTTGCCTTATAGATAGTTCATAGATAATATATGTAATAAAGGATAGATAATATTTGTCATAGATAAATAGTTACATCATCCCCCATAGTGTATAGTTATATTTACCTCATAGAAATAGTAATTTGTTACCTCAGAGTTATATTATCATAACCAATTCTCACCTTTGTTCATTGTTGTTATTCACCTTAATTATTTAGTAAACAATTGTTAAACTTAATCTTGTTTATAGAGTTTTATTTTGGGGAAATTATAGTAATTAGGGCATACCGATGGTCACTGGGAAAATAGCCAGACACATTTAGGTTTCTCATTAGATCTTCCTGGTGTGCCATCACAATACCCTTACCATTTGTTTTCATAATGTATTGTCGAAGGCTTTCATGGCCGGAATCACTGGGTTGTTGTACGGTTTTTTGGGCTACATGGCCATGTTCTAGAGGCATTCATAATGTTTTCATAATGTTTATTGACTGCTAGTCTTCTTGGATTATTGTTTTGTTATCACTTGTTGCTCAACCTTTTTGGATTATATATCTTCCTTTCTTATTTCTGATTTTATATGCTTTTTATATGTTTTAAAAATAAAGGAATATATGCAAACACATATGTTTGCTTATATTCCTGGAGTCCTTTGTGTTGCAGTGGTCATAGGTGTTTTCAGGTCTGGAATGCAACATCAGGTAACGTTGGCCTGGGGTTCAGATTGCTTGGTCTACTCTTCTTGTGATCCTTAAAAAATAGATTTGGCTCAGTGCAAAGTAAGTAGAAAAATGTGACATGCCATGTTCCAGGTGGGGGAATGGGTTAATTCAGCATGAGGGCATTGCATTCAGATGGCAGGAGCTGTACAGGGCTGATGGGGTGCATCTGTCAATGGAAGCAAATATGTTGTTCTTGGATGATTTCAAGGAAGAAAACAAAGACATAGTAGTCAGTCTGGTGGGAAAAGGGGACTAGGCAGATATTGTCACTTTTGGTGGCATGTAAAAGGTCACATAGTCCTGGTAGGAACCATGCCCATCTTTGTGGGTGAATAGTGGACTTTCATAGCATTCCCTCCAGGCTTTGTGGCTCAGGGGCTGTAAATAGGTTTCCCCTTGGGGTTGGAATGAGGGCTTCTCACTCATAAAAAAACCTTTTAAGCTTTGGAAAGGAGTATCCTCAAGATGGCCTTCCAAAGAATTTGGGGCAGCCCTCGGGATCTAATACGAGGGTGTTCCTTGGAGGTGACACCTGGTTGAAGGCCATTTTCTCCAAATAGCTAACAACAAATGGTTATCTTTTACAAGTTCTTTTCCCTGACATGTTAACTCAATTTACAGGTTCTCATAGACATTCTAAAAAATAAATAAATAGGTCAAGAAATTGTTGTTTGGCTCCATATTTTGTGTCTGGTGTCTTTATTTCATGATGGGAATTCAAAATGGAGTTGACATTGTATCCTACTTTCATCTGATTTCATTGATTGAAAATAGTTTATTTCAATTTTTTAAAATAAACTTTTATATTTTCTATAGAATCAAAGTACAAAAGCAATGTGTAAGTAGCAATCATATGGAGACGCAGTAAGTGCAAATTGAAGGAAGTCATGGTGTCAAAGCACTTCAATCCAGCTTCATTTAGAAGGTTGTCTTTACTTTTTGTCATAGCACTGACAGTCCAAGAAAAGTTATATGCTTTTCTTGTGTTGACAGCAAAGAAAGTACAGTAAACAAGGTCAATTGTATTGTCATGTTAAAAACAGAATATGATAACTTGAAGAAGTCTGGGCTGATGCACCCTAAAGAAATAACGTATTTAACAAATATTAACCAAAGGTCAGGGCTTTCCATTTATTAAATTTGCACACATATAGGTGATGCAAGCTAGACTAGCATTCCATTATAGCAAGCATAAAGGAGAGTCTAGAAAATGGGAGTAACATGGACAAAGGAACTCTTTTAAAATCAAGATGAAGAAGCATTTACTTTTACTCAGGGAGTAACTTCCAGGTGCTTGTTGAAAGAGAAAGCAATGGAATCATTTTGAAAACAAGATTAGAAATAAAGGTTAACAGAGATAAATGTGTGGTGTACAAACCAGATTTTGCCCAGTCTCTTGGGAACTGTGACATAAAGTACATGGGTCCTATTTCTTGTCAGAATGGTTAATTAAAATAAGGTTATATCAACCAGCTATGTCTTGTGTCTATGGACTTCATCCTGCACAGCCTTATCTCCTTTTTCTGTACTGCTAAATGAAGTCCCATGAAGGCCATCAAATGACTTGAGGCCACTTCTGGTGGTTGCCCGTGGGACTCCATTATGGCAGCACAGGGAAATGGAGGGAAGAGTCCATTTTCAGGAAGCTGGAAAGAAGACTGATGGAAGCAATGAAAGGTGAGGAAAGCATGTTGGAAGGTTGCCATCCCTGAAAACAGGAAGGCACACTGGAACAAAAGAGGACTGTTCCCTCTGCTTTTCCCCATGTTCATGTGATGAGGTCCAAATCTTTTGGAAACAGTTTGGCACTATCGCATTTTGCTAGTACCATTAAATTGTTGTTGTTTCACAATCATAGTACTGAAGTCATTATTTGAGCTACAGGCATCTTTTCCAAAGCTTCTTGTCTATCAGTCAATAGAGTTGGGATCTGGATTGTCAAAGATAAGGAGCTATTATAATGTGCAGCTGTACATATTCTGTAGTATGTCTAATTGGGGCTAAAGGAATTAAAATATGTAGCTGGAAAATGGTATTTGTTCAGTTCTTATTGCTGGCTTGAATAAAAAATAAAGCTATCTCTTGAAACATATCAGTGGAGAAAAACCGAGAAATACAAAAAAGTGTTCCAGTCTTTATGATCTTATATTAAGAGAATTTTACCAGAGCCAACTACCCACTTCTTCATTTGTGATCCAGGAGGATACATGCCTGAAGATATCTCCACCTGCTTCCATGATACCGAAGGCATTCATTAACAGATTTCACTACTCCATTTGAATCATTATTTTAGGATTCACTGGCATCTGGAAAGATGGCTTTTTATCACTATGGGCCTGTCTACAAGGACTAAAAAATCTGATCCTGACACATACACAAGTTGTGAAAGCATCCTTAGTTTTTTTGGGAATTACAAGATTCACCCCATCTTGAGTTTCTTTCCTGCTAAGTTAACTAAGTGCTAATTGCTTTTGCACTTTGAACTCAATTTGAAACAACTAGGGTAAATTGAGGATGAAGTAGGAGGCAAAGAGAAAAACTGACACATTTTAAAAGCAGCTGAAAAATGGAATGATGGAAGATTAATTGGGACTATCTCTGCCAAACTGGGACACTGAGAAAATATGTAACTGAGACCCCTACTACACTGCCATATAATTTAGATTTTCAAAGCAGATAGTCCACATTATCTTCTTTGAACTGGATTATATGAGTCTACACTGCCATATAATCTAGTTCAAAGCAGATAATGTGGATTTTACTCAGCATTGTAGAAGGGGCCAACAAGTCCTTGAAGGAATGCCTGCTGCTGTTGCTTGCTGGTGAGATGAAAAAGGCAATTCCTAAAGAAGCTGTTGATTTCAATTTATTTGTGGGGGGGGGGGAGTGACAATATGGTAACGATTGGAGCACACCTGCCATCTCCTTTCCCAAGGAGCTCAGACAAACCATATCTTTATTGCCTGAAAAAGCAATAAAAGGGAATATTCCCTCCCAAAACTTAGTACCTCCCAATCATGAGAGATTTTTTATAGAGAATACAAGGACATGCTCATAAGTCACCAATAGGATACATGCCATAACATGAGAATGTTAATATGTGTATACCAAAGGTATAGGAGCATGATATTCAATAAAAATAAGAGCTATTGGAAGCAATCCCTTTAGAAAATAACTTACATCTGTACATATCCTTCAATCCTATGCAAGTTTATCATTGACCACAAAGGAAATGTCAATGGGTCCACAATATATGTGTAATTCATCTAAACACACACACACACACATATGACTTGTATAGAAAGATAGCTGTGAAAAAAAGAGGTAGACTGTCCAAGTAAATGAAAAACACACAAAACAACTTGGCCTGAAAACCAGATAAGTATAAGAAAATGATGAACAATAATTTTTTAAAGGTTAGCTCTTAGGGTCTATTTATACTATAATTAATTCAGCTTGATACTACTTAAATTGCCATGACTCAAACTATAGGATCATGGCAGTTGTAATTTTACAAGGGCTTTAACCTTTTCTGTCAAAGTCTGCTGGTACTTCAGCAAACAACAAATTCCTGGGTTTCTTATCATTGAAGCCATAATAGTTAAAATTATGTCAAACTGCATTAATTCTACAGTGCAGATGCCCCCCCCCCCCAAATGCCATTGAAAACAGAAAAGATTCAGAAGGCTTTCAGTCCCATTCTAGTATGCTTCTGAGATGCAGCCAGGATGATCCTTGCTGGAGCCCATCACATCATGCAAGGCTACTTCTGGTGGGGCTCCGTGCTGGCACCGTGTATACTGAGTCTTGGTAGCATGCTAAGTGCCAGTCCTGAGTGATTAGCCATTTTTTCATAGGACAAGCTGGGACCAGCATGGGAGTAAGCCGGAACTAGGCAGATTTCAGCAATGGGATGGCAAGAGGGTGATTATACATTTACCCCGCTGCCCAGTGGATCTTTCATGCTGCCTCATGGATGCCCCTACTGTTCTCTGGCATAAGGACCTTCATGTGAAAAGATCCCTAGAAAACACACAGGGAGATCTAAATGTATACAGCATAAAAGAAAGAATAATTCCTTCTTCCTGGGATTATTTCTCAACATTCAACCACCACGTCATGCAAAATTCCCCCACAATCTCTTATACACGTTGTTATGAATGTATTCAGTTAATGACTAGTTTGCATTGGTTAGGGATGTAAAATTTAGAATTCCCCATTGTGAAACGGGTTTGAGTTGAATTATTTTATTATTCTTCCTGTGTCTACTGAGAACTTTGGTAATTCTTTTTTTTTTGTTCATCCTGCTAAAAACTTCATCATTCTCCCTTAGGAAACTATGCAAATTCTCAGCTGGAGAAATTGCACAAAAATCAGTAATGACAGCTATTAATGCAGCTTTTGCAGAGAGCTTACAGAGAGTTTATTAGTGACTGAAGTCACAGAGTTTTCCTTTCATTATATATCAGGAAAATTATAGGAAAAGAATTTCATCAAGATATATTTTACTTTGCACATAAAGTTCCTCCTGAATGTGTGTGCCCATGAGGAAGAGAAGAATGCGAGAAATGGGGAGATTAATTAACTTTATTTGTACCCCGCTAGCATCTCCCGAAGGACTCGATGCGGCTTACACAGGCCGAAGCCTCAAAACACAATACAGTAAAACATAACACGAAAGTAGAAAACACAGCAAATCAATAGTTAAGCAAGCAATAACGACAATAACAATACATCATGACACTTTAAAACTGGGCTGGCCAGCGCAATGGGGTACAGGGTTAAAAGTGCTAGAGTGGCAGGAGGAGCATAGGAATAAAAATAGTGCGGTGTGCAGTAATGTTAATTGTATTAAAGTGCTTCTAGGACTTGGGTGGGGGATTCCTAATCTGAGAAGGCACATCGGAACAGCCAAGTTTTTAGGTTCTTTCTGAAAGCTGCTAAAGTAGGGGCCTGGCGAAGATCTTTTGGAAGGGCATTCCAAAGTCGGGGGGCCACCACAGAAAAGGCCCTGTCTCGCGTCCCCACCAAGCACACTTGCGACGTGGGTGGGATCACGAGCAGGGCCTCCCCAGATGACCAGAGCGAGCGTGTGGGTTCGTAGATGGAGATGCGGTCACGCAGGTAGGGTGGTCCCAAACCGTTTAGGGCTTTGTAGGTGAGCACCTGCACCTTGAATTGGGCTCGGAAAATAAATGGCAGCCAGTGGAGCTCCTTAAACAGAGGGGTAGACCTCTCTTGATAATGAGCCCCAGTTAGCATCCTGGCTGCTGCCCGCTGGACCAGTTGGAGTTTCCGAGCCGTCTTCAAGGGCAGCCCCACGTAGAGCGCATTGCAGTAATCCATTCTAGAGGTGACCAAGGCATGGACCACCCCGGCCAGATCAGCCTTCGCGAGGTACGGTTGCAGCTGGCGCACGTCTCAATTGTGCAAAGGCCCTCCCGGATACCGCCAACACCTGAGCCTCAAGTGTAAGCGACGAGTCCAGGAGGACACCCAAACTGCGGACCTGTGGCTTCAGGGGGAGTGTAACCCCGTCCAGCACAGGTAGCCACCCTATACCCCGATCCGGTTTACGATCGACCAGGAGGACCTCTGTCTTGTCAGGATTGATTTTCAGCCTGTTCTTCCTCATCCAGATCGACACAGCGGCCAGGCACTCGTCCAGCACCTGAGAGGCCTCCTTGGCATTAGGTGGAAAGGAGTAGTAGAGTTGTGCGTCATCCGCATAGAGATGGCACCCAACTCCAAAACTCCGGATGACCTCTCCCAGCGGTTTCATGTAGATGTTAAAAAGCATGGGCGACAAAATAGAGCCTTGCGGGACCCCACAGGTCAAAGGCCAGGGGTCCGAGCAGGCGTCCCCCAGCTTCACCATCTGGGTTCGACCCTCCAGGAAGGACCGGAGCCACGATAGAACCGCGCTTCCGAGGCCCATCCCAGAGAGACGACCCAGAAGGATACCATGGTCGATGGTATCGAAAGCCGCTGAGATGTCCAAGAGAACCAACAGAGTCACACTCCCCCTGTCCAGCTCTCTGCGGAGGTCATCCACCAAGGCGACCAAGGCTGTCTCGGTGCCATGACCAGGCCTGAAACCAGACTGTGACTGATCTAGGTAGTTGGTATCATCTAAGAAGCTCTGGAGCTGGGATGCGACCACCCGCTCCAGCACCTTACCCAAAAAAGGGAGGTTGGAAATTGGCCTGTAATTGCTCAGCACCGTGGAGTCAAGGGAAGCCTTTCTGAGGAGTGGACGAACCACAGCCTGTTTCAAGTTAGATGGAAAAATCCCTTGCTCCAACGATGCGTTGATAATCAATACAAACCAATCAACCAGCCCCTCCCTGGCTGATTTAATGAGCCAAGATGGGCACTGGTCTAGAGATGAGGTGGTCGCTCTCACAGCCCCAAGAATCTCCTCCACGGTTTCAGGAAGAACACACCTAAAAGAAACCCACAAGGTTGGACAAGCAGATGTCTCCGTCACCTCTTCTGGCACTGCGATGAAATTGGAGTCGAGCTCAAGGTGTATCTGGGCGACTTTGCCTGCAAAGTGGTGTGCGAAATCGCGACACCGAGCTGCTGGGTCATCAGTGACCTCCTCCACCGCAGGTGGGTGGAGGAGTTCCCCCACGACCCGAAACAGCTCCGATGATCTATTTGCTGCAGACGCTATCCGGGTGGTCGTGAATGATTTCCTGGCCACCCGTATAGCCACGGAGTATGCCTTAAGAGAGGCTTTAGCCCGTGCTCGATCAGACACGACCGGAGATTTCCTCCATTTGCGCTCTAGCCCCCTTCTCGCATGCTTCATCACAGTCAGCTCCCCGGTGAACCAGGGAGATGGCCTGTCACGACGCAACGAGATGGGGCATTCGGGTGCGATCACATCTAACGCCCTGGACATCTCCCCATTATAGAGAGTCACCAAGGCGTCGATGGAATCGCCAGGCTCCAAGGCAGGAAGAGCCCCAAGATTCCTCAGAAATCCGTCCGGATCCATCAGTCTCCTAGGGCGGACCATTTTAATCTGTCCTCCACCCCTGCGGAGGTTAAGAGTCGCAGCAAGCCTAAAACTGATCAGATAATGATCAGACCATGACACCGGAAGGATGTTTTGATCTTCCACTCTAATCATTTCGTTATCCGTCACAAAAACAAGGTCAAGAGTATGTCCAGCTTGATGAGTGGGACCAGATATTATTTGTGACAGTCCTATGGTCGTCATGGTGGCCATAAAGTCCTGAGCTGCACCAGATAGGGTGGTCTCGGCGTGGATGTTAAAGTCTCCCAGCACCACCAGGCGCTGGGAGACCAAGGCCGAATTAGATACCACCTCCGCTAGCTCAGACAGGGAAACTACTGGGTCGCGGGGTGGGCGGTACACCAGCAGGAACCCCACACTGTCATGGCTCCCCACTTTCAAGTGGACACACTCAAACCCAGAAGCCTGCGGAACAGCGCATCTGATCACGGCGATGGATTGCTGAAAGACTACTGCGACCCCTCCTCCCCGCCCCCCTTGTCTGGCCTGCTGATGCACTCCGAAACCTGGTTGACACAACTGAGTGAGATTTACTCCCCCCAGCTCGTCCAACCAGGTCTCGGTGATGCATGCCAGATCCGCCCTCTCATCCAGGATCAAGTCCTGGATGGCTGCGGTCTTCCCATTAACGGATCTGGCATTAATCAGCAGGACCTTAAGACCAAGGGGGCTGCCATGGAGCCTACCACTACCTACCTTCTCCAGGGTCGCAAGAACTCTGTTGCGCTTCTCCCTGGGATGTTGGTGACCCGCTATTCTCCTCCCCCACATGACTTGGATGGCACCCCCTTCCTCCGGAACCCTCCCCCCCCCCACATGGCCAGGATCTGTAACTAGTCAGCTCTCAGAGGAAGAAGTCGGGCTGGGGAATAATCTCCCCTTAGAGATGTACTCTAAGAGGTGCTGATCCCCATTCCATGCAAAACAAAACAAAATTGTTAATTGGGATTGTTGTTAAAAGTTTCTTACCAAAACTAAGTAGCAGAGGTTTCTGTACCAAACTATACTTTTGTTTGCAAATGGAAACATCCCAAATCTAACACATATCAGTCTTTTCATTTTTAAACGGGACAGGGACCATTAAAAAGGTTTGAATGGAGGAGTTCTGAAATATGCTATGATGATCTTCCTTTTCAAAAACCACAGGATTGCAGTCAAAAATGTACTGAAAACTTTAATTGAAAGTTGGGATACAGTGTAACAAAGAAAGGAAGAAAGATGGAAGAAAAGAAGACATTTAAACACTAAAGTAAAATACTTTTTGAAGCTGACCCCTGAAAGGTTATTTTATAGAATTGTGATTTTTCCCCTAAGGCAGCAAGATTCCAAAGAATATCTGGGACAGGTTATTCTTATGAGTTAATTTTAGATAAAGCCAGAATTAGGTTCTCCGTTACTTTTTTTCTAAAGTGCACTCATTTGAATTTTTATTGTGTTAGCCATTAATAACTGGATAATAATTCATCCATTAGTAATTACTGTTTAAATCATTATTTTTAATAAAATTAAATACTGTAATTAAAAATACAAGTTAAATTGAGTTCAAAAACACATTTAAATCACAATAAAATAGAAGCATGACGCCTTCATCAATTAAAATCCCAGGCCCCTTCTACATTACCATATAAAATCCACATTTTTATAATATTTTGGAACCCATCTTCCAATGTGGGGGCATGCCAACCTAGGAGCCCCACATAGATAGCTCTGAGAATTGAATTGAATTACCAGCTGAGGCTAGCCTGTGTAGAGTTTATTTAGGTCCCAATTGTACCAATGATGATGAGGGGATGCTTGACCTCATTCATACAATATCTAAAATGCTCTTCTGCTGTTTATAATTTGTTGCATAATTTAGCATTAATAAAGCTTATATTGTATTATTTATTTATTTATTTATTTATTTATAACTTTTGTATCCCCTTCTACTCTACCTCTGTGGAGGGACTCAGAACGACTAACAGCAAAATTCAATGCTATACAACACATAACAACATAAATAACATAAACAATAAATAAGTTCTAAAATGCATGTAAGAAAACAATTCATCAGGTTAAAAACTTCATCCAACTCAATCCAATTGTTGTTGTCCATTAAATCTTCATCTATGAGAGATCAAACTGTGAATGCCTGATTCCAGATCCAAGTTTTAGCTTCTTCCTGAAGGATAGGAGAGAGGGGGCAGTCCTAATCTCGCCAGGGAGAGACTTCCTTAGCTTGGGGGCAATATAAATAGAACTCTTGAGAAGTATTTGAACTACACCCCATTCAATGTGCTATCACAGCATTATTGCTGCATGTGCAAATTTTAGGTATCAAAAATTGTCTTTCTTATTATCCATATGATTATATTCTTGTAAGGATTGTTTATCTATGTATATAATAAAAGTCAGTGTTTGTATGCAGCGGGAGGGAGGGTGGTGAATGTATGTGGCAGCATTCTGATTGGCTGCCACTTTCACAGGCCACTGTGACATGGACAGAATTTGGCACACATAGCCCCCATGTCCCCCTTTATGTCCTAGTGCGGTTTCCTCCTTTCCCAGCCTCCTCAGACACTTCTGCTAAATCCTTGAAGGCTGGCTCTGTCCTGCTAGGCCCCAAAGAGGATGCCATCTTCCCTTTTCAACATTGGCCCAAAGAAGACAGTTTTTGCAAGGGTTTTTTCAAAAGATCCTTGCAAACCTGCCTTCTTGGGGCCAATGGGAGCATTCATAAAAAAAGAGCAAAGACTGAATTTATTTCTAAGACATAGCATAACAAATGACAAAACATATATTGCCTAACCCTTCGGTTCCCACAGACCACTGTGGCCCCCAACAAAGACCGATAAAGACCACACTTGGCTCACAGAGCCCCCATGACCCACTCTACATCCTGGTACAGTTTGGAGGAGGATGGACCATGGATGATGGGACTTGAAATACCCTCACTCACTTCCCAAAACCACTTAGACCCTCATCAATGACTGATCAAAACCAAACTTGGCACACAGAGCTCCCATGACCCACTCTACATCCTGGTGCTATTTGGAGGAGGATGGACCATGGACGATGGGACTCACAGTACCTTCACTAACTTCCTGAGACAACTGCGAGCCACATAAATAACTGATAAAGATCAACCCTTGCACACAATACCTTTCTCAAATAACCCGGGCACCGCCAGATCCCCAAGCTAGTATTTTATAAATGGCAAGACTGGTCAATATTGGGATTATATAATCTTTAAATAAACATCTCTATAGATTTTGGCAAAAAATTCAATCACCAAAATCAGTTCTATTCCATAGGTTTCACCCAGTAACTGGAGTGGTAGGTACCTCTGAATAGTAGCCAAGAGTGCTCTTACAATGTGATTTTTTTAAGGTGGCTAAAGGGGACACAGTGTTCAGGGTAGCAGTGCTTACCCTTGGCATAGACCTGTGTCAAGGCAGCCATATTTCTGAATTAATCAGGAGAACAGTCACTTCAAGTCTGAGTACTCAATAGCAGTACACCAACTGAATACCTACTTAGCTATTGATAAGTGATTTCAGCTCCTCAAGTTTTGTGGCTTCAAGTTTCCAGTGTGCCTAGGCTCCAAAGGATCAAATAAGAAACAAACAGGCTGAAGGTAAGGAACAGAAGTTTTATTCATTTGGTCAAAGTGGAGGTCAGAAGAGTCTGCTCTCCTACATTGGACATAAAGTCAATGGATACATACAGAAACATTTATAGGAATTTGACAGCTATTCAAAACAATGGACTCCTGCCTCCTCAAGTGCTGATTGGTGGAGATTGGTGCTAGCAAGGATCTGCTTGCTGATTGATTCAAGCATACCATTGTTTCAATGGAAACAATTTAATTTTGGGGAAACCCAATCATTTTGCTACTTCTGGTACAAATTTAATTATCCACTTCTTCATCCTCTTAGTGGCCAGAGAGATAACAAATGTTCATGTAGCTTCAGCTGGATGGAAAGGTATGTATAGGACTGGGCCTACTATTAGGCAAAATAAGACAACTAATATAGACACAAGATGCTGTAAAGCAAAGGTTTTGGTCAGGCCTGTAGCGAGGGGGTGGTTTTAGGGGTTTTAACCCCCCCGAAATGTTTCAGATTTTTTAAAAAAACCTGGTTTACTCATGAATTTTAACTGGTTAACCAAATCCCATGCTAAGTCTATGAGATGCAAAAAACTAAGAGCCCCTCCAGAACTGCAAGCACTATCTCAAGCAAATATTGACAATTTATTCACACTGTCATTACTTGCAGCAATAGCCAATGTAGTGAAGCAACCAAGTTGGGGGGGGGGGGATTGAATGCCAGGAGGCCAGACTTGGTGGAGGTGGTTCACAGGGGCAGAGCTGCAGGCTATTGAAGGTTGCTCTGCCCCCTGCTGTGCTCTTTGCTTCAGCGTGAGCTAGGAGGCAGGTTTCAACCCCCCCCCCCCCACAAAATTTTCAACCCCCCCAAAAAATTTCAACCCCTCCCGAATTTTTTTTCTAGCTACGGCCCTGGTTTTGGTTGCTTCAGTCCCATAGTCACCTTCCTCTCTAGTAACTTCATATAACATGTGGCCTGATTGAGTCTAAGTTTGTGCCTCATGTGTCATTCTAAAAATAAAAGCTATCAGCTCACTAGAAGTGAGAGGTAAAGGTCAAGGTTCTCCCTTAACATTAAGTTCAGTCATGTCTGACGCTGAGGGGTGGTGCTCATCTCCATTTCTAAGCCAAAGAGCCAGCGTTGTCCATAGACACCTCCAAAGGTCATGTGGCCAGTCAACAAGCTCAGCAGCTCAGCGTTTTAATCCACTGTGCCACCGGGGGCTCCACTAGAAGTGGTAGTTGGAGTCAAATGGAATTGCTGAGGTAAATGGGAAGGCACGCCAGCAGAGAACAAAACCACTGTGGGGACATACGTCCCTCTATATTTTTATATGTCATGTATTCTTTTCTACATTTTCTCCTATATACACACCAACCATTCCTGTTTTCAGGAAAAGGGTGAGTGTTTAAGGACATTGTGTGCTGAAAAGTCCAGGCAGTAAACTTTCCAGTCCAGTCTTCCTCTCTCCACTCTTAGTGGTGAGGGAAAGTACTTACTGATTAGAAGTCACTTGTTCTATGTTGTGTGTGTATGTATGTAGCGTATGCTTCATTCATCTTCCTCTGCTATTATTCCCCTTTTTGTCATCTTTATGTCCTACATTGCTTTCTCAAGTGCAGAACATAATCTGTTTTACTGCACAAATGTCTTTTTACCTGTCATGTCCTGTCTAGTTGGGTTATTTGTGTTCCTCATTTTGTTCATTATATTCTCCTCCCACCTTCCTCCTTATTTATCCAACTTTTGCTTGAAAATCCTTTTATTGTAATTCCATGAATTGCAATCCAAGATTTCTTGCATCTTGCACTGTGGTTTTTGTGACTGGATGTATTCTTTCTCAGCCTGTGCTTCTTTTGTGTATTTTGCTATCTCTAGAATAGATCAATTTGATATCTGTCAGGCAATTCAAACTGACACATCTTTTAGGCAAGCTCATTTTTAGAATCCATCTTAACTTCCAGTTGCTAGTTTTTTTTTCTTGTCAGGAGTGACTTGAGAAACTGCAAGTTGCTTCTGGTGTTAGAGAATTGGCCGTCTGCAAGAATATTTCTCAGGGGATGCCCAAATGTTTAACCATCCTGTGGGAGGCTTCTCTCATGTCCCCACATGGGAAGCCGAAGCTGACAGATGAGAGTTTACCTTGCTCCCTGGTTTCAAACCACCAACCTTTCAGTCAGCAGTCCTGCCAGCACAAAGGTTTAACCCAGTGGTTCCCAAACTTATTTGGCCTACCTCCTGGAAATCATTTTTTTCTAAATCTTCTCTTCTTTCTTTTATTATTTCACTGCCCCTTACAGTTATTCATCACCGCCAAATGCACCTGTGACCATTACCGCCCCCCCCCGATCGCTGAAGCACCCACCGGGGGCAGTAACGCCCACTTTGGGAATAATTGGTTTAACCTATTGTGCCACCAGTGACTCCAGTTGCCCATGATCTATAAGTAATATAGCATTATATATTGAACATTTCCTTCTATACCTGGGACGTCGTCCTCTTCCACCAAGCGCACAGCTTCGGGAGGGGCGCACATGGACCGGTGAGGGAGAAGGGGACACCCGCCTAGCCAGCCAGATCAGCTGAATCAACCCTGGTGATCAATGGAGTGACAGATGTCGCAGCCAGATTGCCCTCACATCCAACATTTTTATTGTTTTTCAAAAACATTACTGAAACTCAGTGTGCTACCAAATTGTAAAAACAAAATTTCAGTTATTTTAGTAAAACACATGTGATACTAGAAAATTAAAAGGAACATTATTAACATAGTGGGAAAATCCGAGCTATAAATGAGAGAAGTTATTGTGAAGAAACAAATCTATATGACAATAGTATCTATATTTCTTTTTACTTAATGTAGACATCTTAATACTTTACTTAAAGAAACCCAGGGAATCTTTACAAATATATATCCCTCTCAAATGGCTTAATTATACTGAGTACATGTAAAACATGGTAAATGAATTATATTATTGAGTGAATGAATTATACCAAGAAAATGGATTTTAATGAATAAATTATAAGTGGGTAAATGAATTACAAGCAAACATACAAAGAGTGTAAATTAAATAATTCCATTCCAACCAGTTAAAGTTTAAATGGTGACAAGGTTTGAAAATAAATCTTGACAGTTGCAAATATTCTAAAGTAGTGTCAAAGAACTGTTATAATTTAGTGTAAATTGGAAAAAAACACAATCCCTACATCTGCAAGAGGTACCATTTAACTTGAGATCAGTTTATTTAATTTAATATTTAGCAGATTTACAACAAAGTTTTTTAATCAGGTAAGTATTTCCAATGGTATAGTCTCCAATCAGATTCTAACCAGCCTTTCAGTTTGGTTTCGAGCTCCATATGAGGTCATGAGACTTGTTAGTTCCTCTTGCTTCGAAATATGTGCATATTTTGAAATACACTTTCCAAAAGATATGTATTGTTCCTACTCATCTTCATTTGTATACATTTTCCAAATATGCATTCTCCATGTATGCGTATGCTGTATACAAACTGAACAGGAAAGTGGGGTGAGGGAATCTGACACTTATGTTGATAGAAAACCAAAAAATACACACACAGTTTCCTTTATAGTCTTGCAGACTATGACAGTCATATAACATTTGGTGCAATGTAACTTCTCAATGGGACATGTTAAGATGAAGGAACTTCCTTTTTTGCTTCTGCAACCAAATTGTTACATCACTTTACAGATTTTTGTTTGTTAGGAGCAACTTGTGAAACTACAAGTCGCTTGTGGTGCGAGAGAACTGGCCATCTGCAAGGATGTTGCCCAGGGGATGTCCGGATGTTTTACCATCCGGGGGGAGGCTTCTCTCATGTCCCCACATGGGAAGCTGGAGCTGACAGACGGGAGCTAACCCTGCTCCCCAGATTTGAACTGCCAACATTTCGGTCAGCAGCCCTGCCGGTACAACCCATTGTGCCACTGGAGCTCCTACTTTACGGATGTCTGCTCACTATCCTCATATTAAACCTTTGGCCTCTCAATTTTCAGCTACTGCTTTGTGGTATTCATATCAGCCAGTGGATCTACTCTGTTCAAAGATGTTTCAACCAGATAATTTTCCATTTTGACAGTTTAACATGCTAAACTATATGCTTAGATGAGAGTCAGTATGATGTAGTGTTCTGAGTATTGGACTATTTATTTATTTATTTATTTTACTGTATTTATACCCCACTCTTCTCAACCCCGAAGGGGACTCAGAGTGGCTTACAGATTATGACAACATACAATGCCACATTATAGAACAAATAATGATTCTGGAGAACAGGTTTCAAATTCCTGCTCAGCCATGGAAACTCAATGTCTCAGCCTCTGAAAAGTGCAATGATGAACACCCCTCTGAACACACCAAGAAACCCCTGAGATACAGTCATCTTAGGGCTGCCCTAAATTGCAAATGACTGGAAGGCACACAATATAATATTAAAGTATATCCCCAATATAAATTGCTGCTAGCTTGCTATGCAAGCAATTCTACTTTCTGAACAAGGTTGGCATGCTAATCAAGTTGTACACCTATTTTGCAACAGGAGACCATGATACATTACTTATAAATATTAAATGGCATAACTCCATTATAGGCACACTGGCATAGATTTATGTCACCCTGTACAGAAGTCATTGATACTGTGTATATGTTTAACTGTTAGAATATATTCGTGTTGGTAACAGTAGCTGAAAGCTAGAGCTAACTGGTTGTATCCACAGTGGCGTTGCCAAGGAGACCAGGCAAGAGAGTGAGAAGTGGGCAGAGCCTAGCAAGAGAATGTTATCTGCGTTTTGAAAAGAAGCAGTTCAGTTTAGCAGTTGGGAGTTAGGAGTTCGGAGTTAGCAGTTGAGAGAGGAGAGTGGAGAAGCAGTGTGTGTGAATAGCCAGAGGTTTCTTCAGTCTAGGAAGGCTGAAGGGGGAAACCTAATTAGTTTCATTAGTCAGAGAGGACTAAGGGAAGCTTGTTTAGATCACTAGTTAGGAAAAAACTAGAGATCTAGGATTTGATCAAGAAAGGATCAAATAAGAAGGCTATTCACCTCAGGAAACATTGTTTAAGAAAGTGCTTCACCACAGTAAAAGTCAATCACAAGTTGTGTCATCGAGAAGAATGAACTGTATTGCAAACCAAGTTACATTCAAAGTTCTCTAAGTTATTCCAAGTTATTTAACAGCCTGCAACCATACGCTTTGGACAAAATAAACTTATTAACTTTTGTTGAAGACCGTGTCATCTCCATTTATCTGCATCTGGGGAGCCAGTTCTCATCGGCAATACCTCATGTTGGTGGCAGTTACCTTAATTATATCCATAATCATCCACACCTGTATAATTGGTGGCAGAATCTAAGAACAAACAGTACCATTGGTGACAGAGGATGGGTTCTTTAAAGTTAAAAACCCTATACCCAGTCTGTTGTTGGAATTGCAGCACCTTATCAGTTAGCACAATTGTACAACTGGTGCGTGCAGACTTCACAAATTGATGGCGGCCCTGTACAATTGGCGTACAACCTTTACAATTGGCTAGCGTCATCGCACACCCCTAATATGGTTAATGTCCCTAAAATTTCTACATGTACAGTTTGTCTTGTTTGCTTATGCAGCAGCATGTTAGAATTTAGGTATCTGCTTAATATTATTTTTATCACTATCACAATTTTCTCCCTGCTCTGTAAGATGCTGATGTTTTATATGGCAAAGTAAAACCTGATCATTTAAAAGATATATTTTTATTTTAGGTAAATAGAAGCCCTAGCCTCAGTTCTAGTATCAGCAGTTTATCATCCCCCACAGCCAATTTAAACCATTAGAGCCATAGTGCATTTTAAAATGCTGTTCCATTTTAAAACACCCAAATATAAATAAAAGAATCACTGTAGATTATTATAGACCATAAACATTAGTTTGAACAATTTGATTCTATAGCTGTAGGAGTAAAAGCTTGACTAGGAGCTACCTGGAACTAAAATGCTTCAAAAATAGCATTGAAAGGGATATAAAAATAAACATGTGGAAAAACAAATATGATTACTTGTGGTTTGCTTTCACATTCATTCTATCTTTTAGTGGTGATGAGTCGTGACAATTTATTATCACGGCAGAAGTCATGCAGTACAAATTACACAAATCATTAATGGAGGTGGGAAACAAAATGAGGATATTTTACTATACGGCTGCTTTCATGAGAAACCTGTTATGCTTTCTTTTTTAAAAAAATGTGCAAAGACAACCTTTAGACAGTTATTGTTTGATTTCATAATGCAATTTTTTTTTCAGAAATGAAAACATTTCAGCAATACTTAATAAGGAAGGAAAATATGGACTGGTCACTAGTATGTAAATACATGAGACAATAAAACTTGGAATTGACTATAAAACCAAAATAAGAACCAGGAGATCATATACACAGAAAAGGGGACGGGGGAAAGGGGACAGAAGAGAAAGGAATACCAAATGGAAGAACAAAATCACAATGGAGAAGACTGGAAGTCTGAACTTTCTACTTATACCCTACCCCAAACCTCCAATCTTCCTTAGCTAGTTCAGGCCATGCATAAATGTATAGCTGTTAATGGGTTTGTGTGGGTTCTCTTTTTTTATTCTTTGTTTTCCCTTTGTTTTGTGCTTTTTCCCATCTCTTTTATTATATTTTCCCCTTACCTTTCTTGTTTCTAATTTGTAGTTAGGCCCTCCCCTACCCCATCCCCGAATCCCCATTCTTTTTATCTTATCCTCATGTACATACAAAATTCAAATAAAAATACTTAATAACAATAACTGATACCAGAAGTGTTTACAAAATCATTTTACACCTGAAATCTCTCTAACTGCCTTAAGCAGTTTCGAGGAAGAAAATCACAAGGTTTCTTAAGAATAGATATCTAGGAATTTTCCATTCAGCTAAGATTTAAAAGGGATATGTACAAGGAATGGAAAAAGGGAGAAATCACTAAAGAGGAATTCAAAAGAATAGCCAGCATGTGTAGGGATAAAGGTTGAGAGATGAAAGGCAATAAAAATGACTTTTTTGCTTATTTCATAGCAAAATGATCCAAGCCCTATGAAGAATGGCTGAGGGAGCTGTGTATATTTAGCTTGGAGAAAATATGACTGAGGGCCCTTCCAAACAGCCCTATATTGCAGAATATCAAGGCACAAAATCCCACATTATCTGAGTGTGGACTCAGATGACCCAGTTCAAAGCAGATATTGTGGGATTTTCTGCCTTGATATTCTGCAATATAGGGCTGTGTGGAAGAGTCCTGAGAGGGTGCATGATAGCCACATTTAAATATTTGAAAGGATGTCACGTTGAGGAAAGGGAGACAAGCTTGTTTTCTGCTGCAAGGACACAGAACAACAGATTCAACTGCAGGAAAAGATTTTTCACCTAAACATTAGGAAGAACTTCCTGATGGTGAGAGCTGTTCAACAGTGGAATATGCTGCCTTGGAGTGTGGTGGTCTCATTCTCTGGAGCTTTTAAAGTAGAGGTTGCATGGCCCTTTGTCAAGAGTGCTTTGATTGTGTGTTCCTGCATAGCAGGGGGTTAGACCGGGTGGTCTTTTTTTGTCTCATTCAACTCTGTAATTCTATGATTCAAGTAAAGGGATCTTTTAAAAAATCCAGTGACTTTAATATTTTAATTGAATAAATATTAATTTGGAAAGAATCTGTTTCCAAATAGTAGATTTACCTCTTGTGTATTTGATTGCATAATATGCAAATAGAATCTTTACAAATATTTGTAATACACACTGTCAAATATATTAGCTTTGCAGATTATTTCCCTTTGAATAGATGAAAAAGCTGAAAGCTTATTGTTTTCCTTCCAGTTTCTGAATGAAGCTTTTGTTCCATGGAGGATACAATAATTGCTTGAGATGAGAATGAAAAACTTGATGCACCATTTGCATTCTCAGATAAATATGAACAATATAATGTTTAATTATACTTGCTGCCAACTTTTCACTGTAGCTGATGTTTGAAATAGATTCCAGCTCTCAAGCAACATACAAATTGATTTCAGATCTATGCAGAAACTTACTCAAGTCTGAATAATGTCCTTTTAGACTTATACCAGAAAGGTAAATGCATTAAAATGTGTGCTGATGTCTGTTAAATATTATGTTTAGTGCTGCAGCAGGTTAAACCACTGAGCTGCAGAACTTTCTGACCGAAAGGTCGGTGGTTCGAATTCAGGGAGCGGCTCCTGCTGTTAGCCCCAGCTTCTGCCAAACTAACAGCTCTAAAACAAGAAAATGTGACTAGATAAATAGGTAACACTTTGATGGTAATGCTGGCCACATGACCTTGGACACATATATAGACAATGGCAGCTTTTCAGTTTAGATATGGAGATGAGCACCACCTCCCAGATTTGGACATGACTAGACTGAATGTCAAGGGAAAACTTTACCTTTATCTTTTAGGCTGAAATTCTGTTCGGAAGCTAAATCATTATCAACTGATTTATGAATGTGTAAAGTTGAATTGCCCTATTGCACAGGTTTGAGTTTTCAGGAAGGGAGCAAAGACATCAGTATGTCATTGGGACCATTTAGTAGCCAACAATATGGCCAAGATTTAAATCCCATTAAACAACATGTCCTAAAAAGCGATGTGTTTTAATGCACAATGTGTCCCATTATGCAGTGGAATATCTCACACAGTGCCTTGCTGTTCATTGTCACAATTCATTATTACCATGATTACTTTTCAAGTCAGCAATGTAGTGACATCATCCTAAAATTCATTATCATGGCCTCTGATGCAGAATCATGGCTACAGTCTTTTGTATCAGAATATTACGTAAAATCACACGTGCTTCTAAAATCTATGATCATAAATTAATAAAAGATAATCTCAAATCCCATTTATTTCATTAGTTCTATTCTATATATTGCTAGATATTTCTGAGGCTGGATCCAATGCTATGCCATTTCATGGTGGAGGTCATGGGATTTTTAATTTCCTTTCTGTTCAAAAACAGAACATTATTACCTACATGGGATTTATATATCTATTTTTAAAAGGGGAAAGCCAGTCTTCTTTTCATTATGTGATTATTGACCATGACTGGGATTTTATTTACAGTGGTGCAAAGCTCTCCTGAATTTGACTATTCCCTGCTTGCCACAGACATTTAACCTTTTGAAGGATATATTGTGTGCATTTGTTCTTCTGATTGGTGAAGGATGGTGGGGAAGCTAGTGAGTACAGTTGCTTTGAATCCCTTTCGGAAGAGATAAAGTGGGGTATAAATAAATATAATAATAATAATAATTTCAGACTACACACAACTGTAGGATTCTGATACCTGATACTTTAGATGCCATAGTTTTATCTTATAAAATCCTGGGGGTTGTAATTTGGTAAGGCAGTAAGATCTGTTGTAGACTTTTAAATACTACACAGAATCATGTATTCCAGAATCCCATAGGACAGAATCATGGCAGTTAATGTGGAATTGGGTATTGAAAAGAGTATAGCTCACTGATTTGAAGGAGGCTGTGTCCAACTCACAATGGAATCAAACTGTTCCAAATGGCTAGAGTTCAAATTTGGGAAATGCAGATGGAAACTATAATCATGCTGATTTGGATTACCCTTGCTGTAACGATTCTGGGGAAGAGCTCCCATATTAGGAGTAGGATACCTCAGTTCTTGGGTCTGAATTCTGTCTTCATGATGTCTCAGCTTTGGAACTTTAGACTTCCTCAGATAGTCATTAGGAGCCCCAGGTATTTTTCCTCCATTCTAAAAGGTTGCTATTTCATTTCTGGGTTTCAGTTACTAGCAGTAGCCACAAGCTATTAAATGTTACCATTTTTGTTCCTGCTTATTTGTGTGAAAGAGGCGACAATCACAGCCAAAATTACTAAACTGTGGCTATTGTACTTCATACATATGCCATAACATATCATGGACTCATTTTAAAAGTTGATAATGTGAAAAAAGGATTTTTTTCAAAGAAGCCATGGCTCCAAATTTGCAATATCTTAGCTAGACTATCAATAACATTGTTTTAGGGGTGTCTCCTTCACAATCAGTTAAAGCCAACTGGTTTGCAAACATAAACTTTCACATTTGACCATGCTTGCCATTAGAATTGATAACCCCTCTAAAACTGAAATCGACTCTCAAGCTAAAAGAGGTTCCTGTTGTAGAGATTTCAACTAGGACTGCTGATAAGTAGGTCTCTGCCTGGCGAGCTTCCACTAAACCAGCCAGGATTAAGATCAAGCACTCTGAGTTGAAGGCAAGGCTACAGAGGTTTATTATGATTTGGTAATGCATGTACAAACAGCACACTTCAAAAAAATTCAAGCACAAATTCACTGAAAAACACAAGACATTTTATGCAGTTCTAACAGCTATGCAGACTTCTCACTCTCTCCCCTGATTGGCTGGAAAGCAAGGCCAGCTAGGCTCCACACAGGGATTGGCCAAAGGTTTTCCTGATGTCACAGACAAGAGAAGATCCCTGTGGTGGGAAGAACAGCAGGTGATGGTTGGTTGGTTTAAAGACCAAGTCGGTTACAGAGATGCCCATGTGGACTAATGAGCCTCTAGCCATGACCAAACAGGAAAACATCTTAAGCTCATCTTGTTCACAAAAACGATCATCTGGTTCATGTCTGTACACAAAGGGTTTGACTTCATCTGGCTTGGGGGGGTTGCTAGAAAGGTCTTTTGTTAATTGTCTAAGAATCTCTTTTCCCAGGAGCTAATGCATGAGGACAGTAGATGCCTTCTGGATATATTTGATACCAGTTTATACACTTAGAAATTGATACAGTGTACAAGCAATACAAGTACACAAAAGTATCAGTTTTTATACATTTATTAAAGGGTTTAAATCTAATAGAGTTTGGGATATATCTGTTACTAGGTCCTTCCGAAGCCTCTAGTGCAGTTGTTCTCAACCCGTGGGTTCCCAGGTGTTTTGACCTACAATTCCCAGAAATCACAGTCAGTTTACCATCTGTTAGGATTTCTGAAATTTGAAGGCTAAAACATCTGGGAACCCACAGGCTGAGAACCACTGCTCTATCGGCTTTGACATTTCAAAACTTGAAACTGCAGAAAATATTTCTAAGGTAAAGGAAAAAATCATATTGAAGTCCTCTTATTGTTTTTAAACATCATGTGACACAGTTTCTTATCTATATAGAAAAGACTGAGCTAGCTGCAAGAACAGAAACTTATGGCAGTTTGTTAAAGGCAATATGTGTGGGTTGTAACATTAGATCAGTTGAACCTACAGTTGAGGAGGTTTAATTTGGGGAGGGGAAGATAAAAAAACCTATGGACTTTATTTTTATTATTTTACTTTCATTTTATTTGGTGTCCTTTGTACACCACTTTGGGATCCTTGTATGAACCAAAAATGTAGGTAATAAAAACTGTATATATGACAAATTGCTAAGCATCTGCCAGATGCTTCAAAAAGAGAACAAATGACCCCAGGCTCCTGGGACAGAAGATGAATTTCTCATGAAACAGTTATTGCATTGCTTTTTCTTTATATGTTACTGCTATATTGGGTTTACTGAAATCTTTGTACATAATATCTATGCATGGTTTTGAATAATATTGTGAAATGTGTATAAGAATATATTGCTTTTAAGATATTCAGCTTTGGATTTGACGTGTGGCTCAAATTTGTTATATATATCCTGGTGTTTCCATATCACTTTCAATTTGTACATATTGTTTGTTGACCATTTTGTAGCTAGGCCATGAAGGGAAGATTCTTTGAGAGGATGCAGCTTTTTCCATTATTTTGGGAAGTGATCTCATTTTTGAAGTAATTTTTTTTGTTAATAATAGTAAAACTACTTTTTGTATATAGGTAATAACAATAGGTCTGTATCTGGTATGTGCCAGTTTTATGAATCATGAAAATCATAACTCTCTTTTCTGCATCAGTACAAATAATTTCCGCTGAAAAATTGGAATGTATATTTTTATACATTAGTTGAATAAAATGCATATTTTATATACCATTATCTAATTGAAAAAATAATGCTGTTCAATAGAGCTGTGAAAAAATTTGGACATGGGTGGTAAGTCGTAAATATTTTGGCAAATGCATACTTATGATGTGACTTACGAGCCCAGAGCCACCCAACCCCCAAGCTGAATTCAGACAAATCAAAACACTCATCTCCAAAAATTTCAGAAGACGTTTGTTTGTTTTTGTTTGTTTCCACAAGTCAGCTTGTTTTTGAGTGCAAGCAAGCTCTCCTGCTAGGTGCATCCATACTTGCTCTGTCACATGTTCTCCTCAGCCTATCAGAACTGAAGAAGAGGGGAAGAGTTGAGGTGGAGCCCCAGCTGCCAGAATTTCTCCTAAATCTCAGCAGCAACCAGCCAGCCAATAGTCATGCTGCCTCCTCTCCTGTCATTCTGAGAGGGCACCTTCACTCCTATAGGGTGGCAATACATGCAGTGAAGAAAGCTTTCTTCTCTGCATGCATTGCATCTGCAGATTCATGTCCAGCTAAGATGTTCAGAGTGGTGAGAGGATTAACTCAAGTGCCCTGCCCTCTGAGCCCATTGCTAGAACCTTCAGTAGCTCACTATGATGCCTTTAAGAACCATTTTACAGATAAAATCTCTCTCATAAGAACCAACTTAGATGCTGTCATTGGAGCAGAGGCCAACAACGAGGTGTCCAGCAACTCTGTAAATGGCATTACTTGGAATAATTTCAGTTGGTGAGTACTGTTGATGTGGACAAGCTGCTGGGACTAGTTTGGAGAGCAACCTGCTATCTCGATCCCTGTCCCTCTTGGCTGGTTGTCCAGGGAGGAGATGCAATTTAATCTCAGACACAACAAATTATGAATGCATCTCTCAGGGAGGGGAACTTTCCATCCTGTTTTAAAAGAAGCAGTATGTAGACTGCTGCTGAGAAAGCTCTCTCTGGATCCCCTGGACCTTCATAATTACAGATCAGTCTCTAACCTTCTTTTTCCAGGCTAGGTGATTGAGAAGGCAGTTGCACTCCAACCCCAGGCAATTTTGGATGACACACACTTCCTTGACCTATTTAAAACTGGCCTCAGAGCAGGATACAGAGAGTGCTATTGTCATCTAAGTGAGTGATCTCCATCTTAATACTGACAAGCTCACCAGTCTGTCCTGGAATCACACATCTCATATTGGTCCCAGGATGAAGTATTCAAGTAGAAATGCCCTAAGTTTTTTATTTAGTGACAAACAGAGCAATATTAGAGACTCTGGCTCAAGAGCCTTGGGGTTGTAGTAAGTAGATCAAATCCTTCTATGAGTTCTCAAGATCTTGGAATTTATTTCTTCCTCTCTCAATTATTTACTAGGGTACCCAGATAAAGGGGAAAGAAGAAGAGTTCTTTGAGGGATTGATAGTGGATGAAAAACCAATTTGCTGGATTTACTGCCTTCCTAATATACTACTTTACCCCAACATGAGGAAGCATCTAATGAACTACAATTGAATAACAAAGGAAGATAGGTTAAATAAGGACAAGTGTATTTGATTTCTAACCCATTTAATTTGTATTGAATATGGAAAGGAACAAGAAGGAGAAGTAAGCTGATGTGTGTCCTGCTGAGGCTAAATGTCAACCATTAACATCCCCTTCAGACATCCTTCAGACAAAACACCCAAGTCCTGAGTGCAATTCAACAATTCGATTGCTCCCCAGCCAGTCATTAACTAGAAGGTAAATCTAGGGGACTCTCATCCAAGTTGTAAGATTCAATGGGCAAAGAGGGAGATTTTCCAGAAAATTTTCTGACCGTATGTGGTATTCTGTGCTAGGGGAGTGGAAGAGCACTCAGCAGACCAAATAGAAACAATATTCCTCCTTACACAAAAGGAAGATGTTAAGAGAATTCTGGTCCCTTCATGAGATCAGCCTATCCTTCAGGTTTGTTCCCCTTCAACTCATTTTGAAATTATACAGCGATGCTAAAAAGAGATCCAGTGTCATATTCCATCCTTAATATGTAAATCCAAACTGTTTCTTGTTATGTGCCTTCAAGTAAACTTATGACAATTCTATCATAAGGTTTTCTTTGCAAAATTAATTTGGAAGAGGTTTGCCATTATTTTTATAAGGCTGAGAAAGTATGATGTGCTCAAGGTCATTCAGTGGGTTTCCATGACTGAATAGAGATTTGAATTATCCCCCAGGGCCCTAGTACAATACTCTGACATGGATGCTCTTGAGAAGTGTTTGCAATGCATTTAAATCAAAATCACTGCAAAAAGTGGATTTCAAACAGGGGTTGTTTCCAGAAAAAGTGGGTATAGGACTGAAGAATAAGGGCAATTTCAGTCAACCAGCAAATTTGTAGTCAAATCTTCAGCTTTTTAAAAACACATAAGCTAGAACGCAGATACTTTCATCTTTAAAAAAAATCATTTTAGAAAACTCATTCATCATTGAGGCCTGTAAAGTATTTTTGAAATGATGCATTCTGCTTGTCAAAGTTATCGAAGGGCATCTGCCACTGTGATGGCTAAATGCCTTTTCCTGCAATAGATGAGAACCATCTCAAGATAATCTATTTGAAGGGGTGGGGGAAGAAATGTATCCTCTTGGGGGTATGAGATTTCCTCTAATAGCATGAAATTCAGAATAAGTTATTTGAGATAATAACAAAGAAAGATTCCAGATGTTGAAATGTGATGGTTGACTCATGTGAAAAAGATTGATAGATTTATCTCAAGGCCATTAATTGGGTTGCAGTCAAAATTGGCAATATTTAAATATTGATTCTCCTTTTTCCAGGCTTTAAGGAATGAATGAAAATCTTGCACAAATTATGTGTGGTTTAAATTTTAAAGTACCTGACTATGAGATTTATGAAAAAGAAAAATGGCAGAGCTGAAATGCTGACATTTGGGGCATATGGGGTTACTAGATGTGCATACTGAAAGACCCTTTTGGAAATCTATCAAGTTGTTCTAACCAATCATTCACTACACAACCATTCAGGAAGGAAAAAGAATGCTGAGTTAGTACCACCACACTCCCTCACATCCTATAAGCAACTCATAAGTGTATCTGATGGTTCTTGGAAAGGCTTTAATATGCCATCCCAGCTCTTAGGAACAGTGTTAGATTAAAATCATGGGTTTTAACCTTGCTGGAAGAAGATTTTAGGACATTGTTCCATCTAACTCAGCCCTATCAGTATTGACTGGAAGCAGCAGCAGCTCTTCAGATGAATCTACTGAAAAATGATAGCGAGTTGATCTGGAATCTTTTGCATTCAGTTTATCACTGCTACAACTGTAGCTATAATGCTACAACTGATCAGAGGGCTGCAACTGAACAATGTAAACAAAATATTTTACATGTACAGGCAGTCCCCAAGTTAAGAACAAGATAGGTTTTAGGTTTGATCTTAACTTGAATTTGTATATAAATCAGAACAGGTACATTTTAAAAGTGATATTCCATATATATATATATATATATATATATATATATATATATATATATGGTGTTTTGGAAAGCATAGGGAAGGGTTACTTTCCCTGTGGAGTTTATTTTGCTGTCTGTGCCCCTGTTCCATATATTTTACCTCATTTTCTGTCCCTATGATAATTGGATTTTTAAAAAATTGGGTTGTTGGGGAAACAAGGATTAGTGAGAAAGCTTCAGTGGTGACACCTCTTCCCCAGGATAATTGCTTCACTTCCTGCTGTCTCACCCCCTTTCTTAACTATTAACTGTTTGTAAGTCAGATGTTTGTAATTCAAGGACTGTTGAAGGCTCTCACGGCTGGAATCACTGGCAAACATCCTCAGAGGTTGTGAGGTATGTTAGAAACTAGGAAATTTGGGTTTATATATTGGATATATCCAATATGCTGGAAACTAGGAAAACTGGGTTTATATATTGGATATATCCAATATATAAACCCACTTTTCCTAGTTTCCAACAAACCTCACAACCTCTGAGGATGCTTGCCACAGATGCAGGTGAAACGTCAGGAGCGAATGCCTCTAGAACATTGCCATACAGCTCGAAAAACCTACAACAACCCAACTCAAGGACTGTCTGTATTTAGAAGAGGTGCTTTCTGAAGTGGTGAAGACATCTGTTTGTTGATAGTCCTCATCTACTTATGTTATGTTTAGCATGAAGTTTTTTTGTGATAGGTCATTGAAATATAAAGACCAGTTAGCAAGGTTGATTGCTGAGGAGCATATCTCAGAGAAATCCTGTTGTTGATAGGATAACTTGTTAATTACAGAAAATATGTAACAATATCAGGTTTATCCTATACATGCTCTATGATTTGCAGTGAGCCGGTGTTCATGGGTTTACTTTAATTGTTGCAATCTGATTTAATACTTTCTATTGAAATCTCCATTAAGTCACTTGTATTGTAAGAAACTATTTATTTATTTTATTTGCATTCAACCTTTCTTCCAGGGTGAGACCTAAGGTTGCACACAAAGAGGATAAATTAACTTTAATGATACAGTTTTAAACAGTATGAAATCATTTTAAAGACATACAAAAGTTTTAAAAAATAAAACACACAATCCAATGAAAAGTTTCCCTGTTTGCACAATGAAAGCTTTCTTAAACAAAAAGGCCTGTCAACAAAATTAAAGCAGGTAGGGGGCCAACCAAGTCTCTTATGGAAGAGAATTTCAGAGAGAGAGAGCAGCCACTGGGAAGGCTGTGTCTCGTATCCTCACCAACGACCTCATCACATTCACCAAATTCAGCATCTTAGGACACTTCCAGCCTGTTTTGAGGATGGAGCCCTATGCTCGCCATCACACAACTTCGTGTGACTTCTGGCTGATACCCTGCCCCCAACCAGGGTGAAACTGTAGCCGGACGCTTCCCTCACAACAAGGGAACTTGCCCGTGTTGTCCTGGCTCACATGGTGACAGATTCACCCCACTGCCCCTCTCTTTTCCCCCTGAAGCCAGGTGAAGCAGGATGCTTCACCTGGCCTTTGCGATTAGGTCCAGGAAAATTTTACAGGCTCCTTAACAGTATATATGAACTGCAAGACACTCTTTGAAATCGAAATGCACATAGGGCTCTTATTAAAGTGAATATGTATAAATAAGAGGTTGGTGATAGTCCACTCCTCAATTCTGATCACATGGAATTATTATGTGAACATTGTATTGTCATTGCACATTGTACAACAAAATTAAATGTTTTCCCAGCCACACAACACAAAAATGACACAACCATTCCTCCACACTCCACCCACTACAGCCCCCCAATACCACATCAACGCGAAACCATGGAGTTCAATATAGTTATAACTCTAGGATACAACCGATCTCTCAGTCTTTTTGTCTTTATCTTTGTCATCCTGTACCATCTGCTAGATGGTAATAACTCAAAAAAGAAAATGCTGGGTGAGATGGATCCTTCAGAATGTTCTGAGCTTTCTTATGGCTTCAGGAATTATAAAGTTCTTCCAAAGGGGGGGAAAGGCAACCAATGATTCTTTGTGCAGAAGCGGTGACCTTTTGGAGCACCTTCCAATTTGCCACCGTGCAGTTACCAAACCACGCACAGATGCAGTAGGTTAGGACGCTCTCTATAGCACAGCAATAGAAAGTCACCAGCAGTTTTTCATTCAGTTGTTGGTTCCTTAGAAGTCTCAGGTAGTACAGTCTCTGATGGGCCTTCTTCACCAATGCTGCCTTATGAACACCGCAGGTCAGATCCTCTTTCACAGTGACACCCAGGAACTTAAAACTTGCCACCTGCTCCACTTGGTCTCCATTTATTTCTGGTCTGTTCTTTCTGTAGTCCACTGGTCTTACTGGCCAGAGGGCATGAACTATCCTGCTATTCTATTATGTTTTGGTTAGTTCTCCTCTATGGTACTGTTCTCACTAATAGGCAATATGATTTATGAACGCAGCCTAATAAATAGGAATGCATCCAGTAGAGGTGCTAAAGAGGATTGGGTTACTGTGGGTTATGCTCTTCTGGGTGTATTACCATTTAGTAATAGAGACCCATACCTGGAGATCTTTTAGGAAATGTTAATGTATTGAGTACATTTAGCCTGGATGAGAAATTATTAAGCAGCTTCATGAAATCTATTTGTAAATATTTAAAAGGCAATCTCCAAGCTATAAATGATACTTGTTATCCACTATTCCAGAGGGAAGGTTCTGAATGCCAGATTCAAATTCATTTATTTATAAACCATTCTATATGAGTGAGAAGCTCAAGTTGTCCTGCCATTTGAGAAGTAAAGCACCATCCATTCCAATCATCTGACCGCTCCTCCCGTCTTCAAATAACACCAGAAGACAATTCATGGCTCGGAGAGCTAATGGCAAAGCGCTCTGGCTTAAAGAAATGGGGCATTACCATCAGGAGGGTAGTTGTGGACCCTCAGATACGCCCCTTATTTGCTTCCGGGGTTCCTTTTCGCCATGCTCCATCAGGTTCCCGTGTGAACTCCACAATTAGCTCCCCGGTTAGGGCCTCCCCCTCCCCCCCTCCCGGTTCATACCATTTTGAGACCCCATCTGCCCCGGTCGCCCCCACTCAACCAGCCACACTCCTTCGCTCGAGAACACTTCCCTTATTCGGCCCACTCAGCTCCCTTGATGTTTCATTATCTACCTCATCATCAGAAACATCCCTACCTAACGCCCAAGGGAGATTATTCCCCAGCCCGACTTCTTCCTCTGAGAGCTGACTAGTTACAGATCCTGGCCATGTAGGGGGTGGGAGGGTTCCAGAGGAAGGGGGTGCCATCCAAGTCGTGTGGGGGAGGAGAATAGCAGGTCACCAACATCCCAGGGAGAAGCGCAACAGAGTTCTTGCGACCCTGGAGAAGGTAGGTAGTGGTAGGCTCCATGGCAGCCCCCTTGGTCTTAAGGTCCTGCTGATTAATGCCAGATCCGTTAATGGGAAGACCGCGGCCATCCAGGACTTGATCCTGGATGAGAGGGCGGATCTGGCATGCATCACCGAGACCTGGTTGGATGAGCTGGGGGGAGTAAATCTCACTCAGTTGTGTCCACCAGGTTTCGGAGTGCATCAGCAGGCCAGACAAGGGGGGCGGGGAGGAGGGGTCGCAGTAGTCTTTCGGCAATCCATCGCAGTGATCAGATGCGCTGTTCCGCAGGCTTCTGGGTTTGAGTGTGTCCACTTGAAAGTGGGAAGCCGTGACAGTGTGGGGTTCCTGCTGGTGTACCGCCCACCCCGCGACCCAGTAGTTTCCCTGTCTGAGCTAGCGGAGGTGGTCTCTAATTCGGCCTTGGTCTCCCAGCGCCTGGTGGTGCTGGGAGACTTTAACATCCACGCTGAGACCACCCTATCTGGTGCAGCTCAGGACTTTATGGCCACCATGAAGACCATAGGACTGTCACAAATAATATCTGGTCCCACTCATCAAGCTGGACATACTCTTGACCTTGTTTTTGTGGCGGACAACGAAATGATTAGAGTGGAAGATCAAAACATCCTTCTGGTGTCATGGTCTGATCATTATCTGATCAGTTTTAGACTTGCTGCGACTCTAAACCTCCGCAGGGGTGGAGGACAGATTAAAATGGTCCGCCCCAGGAGACTGATGGATCCGGACGGATTCCTGAGGAATCTTGGGGCTCTTCCTGCCTTGGAGCCTGGCGATTCCATCGACGCCTTGGTGACTCTCTATAATGGGGAGATGTCCAGGGCATTAGATGTGATTGCACCCGAACGCCCCATCTCGTTGCGTCGTGACAGGCCATCTCCCTGGTTCACCGGGGAGCTGACTGTGACGAAGCATGTGAGAAGGGGGCTAGAGCGCAAATGGAGGAAATCTCGGGTCGTGTCTGATCGAGCACGGGCTAAAGCCTCTCTTAAGGCATACTCCGTGGCTATACGGGTGGCCAGGAAATCATTCACGACCACCCGGATAGCGTCTGCAGCAAATAGATCATCGGAGCTGTTTCGGGTCGTGGGGGAACCCCTCCACCCACCTGTGGTGGAGGAGGTCACTGACGACCCAGCAGCTCGGTGTCGCGATTTCGCACACCACTTTGCAGGCAAAGTCGCCCAGATACGCCTTGAGCTCGACTCCAATTTCATCGCAGTGCCAGAAGAGGTGACGGAGGCATCTGCTTGTACAACCTTGTGGGATTCTTTTAGGCTTGTTCTTCCTGAAACCGTGGAGGAGATTATTTTATTTATTTATTTATTTGCTATATTTATATACCGCCGTTTCTCAGCCTAGCCGGCGACTCAACGCGGTTTACAACATAATATAACAATCAACAGTATACAGTTAAAAGCATAAAAAACATAAAAAACATAAAAACACAATTCATGCATCAATACCAATCCAGTTCGACTCTTAACTAAAAACGTGATCCAGTTCGTCATCCATGTTGCCAGTCCTTTAGTCAGTTACCATTCGTTGCATTGGGTTAACCAAATGCCTGCTTAAACATCCAGGTCTTCAATCTTCTTCGGAATATCATCAATGAAGGGGCTGATCTTACCTCCAAGGGCAGGGCGTTCCATAGCCGCGGGGCCACCACAGAAAAGGCCCTGTCTCTCGTACCCGCCAGCCGCACCTGTGAAGCAGGCGGGATAGAGAGCAGGGCCTCCCCAGAAGATCTTAGGGTCCTGGCGGGCTGATAGGCCGAGATACGTTCGGATAGGTAAGTTGGGCCAGAACCGTTTAGGGCTTTAAAGGGCAACGCCAGCACTTTGAATTGAGCCCGGTAGCAGATCGGCAGCCAGTGGAGCTGGTGCAGCAGAGGAGTTGTATGCTCCCTGCGCTCCGCTCCCGTTAGTATCATGGCTGCCGAACGTTGGACTAGTTGGAGCTTCCGGGCCGTCTTCAAAGGCAACCCCACGTAGAGAGCGTTGCAGTAGTCCAAACGGGATGTAACCAGAGCGTGGACTACCGTGGCCAAGTCAGACTTCCCAAGGTACGGGCGCAGTTGGCGCACGAGTTTTAACTGTGCGAATGCTCCCCTGGTCACCGCCGAAATCTGGGGCTCCAGGCTCAGTGATGAGTCCAGGATCACACCCAAACTGCGAACCTGCGTCTTCAGGGGGAGTGCGACCCCATCCAACACAGGCTGTAACCCTATACCCTGTTCGGTCTTGCGACTGACCTGGAGTACCTCTGTCTTGTCTGGATTCAATTTCAATTTGTTCGCCCCCATCCAGACCGTCACAGCGGCCAAGCACCGGTTCAGGACCTCGACAGCCTCCTTAGTAGCAGGTGGAAAGGAGTGACAGAGTTGGACATCATCCGCGTACAGATGACATCGCACTCCGAAACTCCGGATGATCTCACCCAGCGGCTTCATGTAGATGTTAAACAACATGGGAGACAATATTGAGCCCTGAGGAACCCCACAAGACAAAGGTTGTGGGTTTGAACAGGAGTCTCCCAGTAACACCTTCTGAGACCGACCCTCGAGGAATGAGCGGAGCCACTGTAAAACAGTTCCTCCGAGACCCATTCCCGCGAGGCGTCTCAGAAGGATACCGTGGTCGACGGTATCGAAGGCCGCTGAGAGGTCCAGAAGCACCAACAGAGACACACTCCCCCTGTCGAGCTCCCGGCGCAGATCATCCACTAAGGCGACCAAGGCTGTCTCAGTACCATGCCCCGGCCTGAAGCCAGACTGTGCCGGATCCAGATAATCCGTGTCTACCAAGAATGCCTGGAATTGTGAGGCCACCACACGTTCCAGTACTTTGCCCAAAAAGGGGAGATTGGAAACAGGCCGGAAGTTGACGAATTGAGTGGGGTCCAGTGATGGTTTTTTCAACAGCGGTTTTATTACAGCTTGCTTTAAGCTGGCTGGAAAGATGCCTTCCCGGAGGGAGGCATTAACCACCACCTTCACCCACTCGGCCAATCCCCCTCTGGCCTCCTTCAGAAGCCAGGATGGGCAGGGGTCTAGGATGCATGTGGTAGCTCTCATTCCTCCAAGCACCTTGTCCACATTCTCGGATTGAACCAATTGAAATGAATCCATCAAAACCGGACAAGCAGATGCTCGTGTTACATCCTCAGAGACTGCCGTTAATATGGTGTCCAGACCAGAGCGGATCAAAGCGACTTTGTCTGCAAAGAACTGAGCAAAGGCTTCACAGCGAGCTGCCGAGTCATCAGGGCACCCATCCTGAATGGTGGGTTTTAACAGGCCTCTGACAACTCGGAACAGTTCAGCCGGACGGTTCTTTGCAGACGCAATAGTGGCCGCAAAGAAGGTCTTCTTTGCGGCTTTTATTGCCGCGGCATATGCCCTTAAGAAGGACATAAACCGTGTTCGATTTGGCTCGCTCGGATTCGAACGCCACACGCTCTCTAGTTCCCTCTTCTTTCGCTTCAACGCTGCCAGCTCCTCAGTGAACCAAGGAGCTGGTTTAGCTCGGCTACTTGAGAGGGGACGTTCTGGAGCGATCGTGTTTATTGCCCTAGTCATCTCCCCATTCCAGAGAGCGACCAGGGCATCAACAGGATCACCAACCGAGGCGGCGGGAAATTCCCCAAGAGCCATCAGGAATCCATCCGGATCCATAAGCCTCCTGGGGCGGACCAACTTAATGGGTCCTCCACCTCTGCAGAGGTTAGGGGGTGCAGTTAATCTAAAGCTGACCAGGTGGTGGTCGGTCCATGGCAACGGAGAGATGGATAACTCCTCAACACCGCCACCTTCCTCCCATCCCTGGCAGAAAACCAAGTCCAATGTATGTCCAGCACTGTGGGTGGGGCCAGATACCTGTTGGGACAGCCCCATGGTTGCCATGGTAGACATGAAGTCCTGAGCCGCTCCCGATAGGGTGGTCTCGGCATGGACATTGAAGTCCCCCAGCACAAGCAGCCGCTGGGACTCCAATGCCAGGTCCGAGATCACCCCCGCTAGCTCAGTCAGGGAGTCTGTAGTGCAGCGAGGTGGACGGTACACTAAGAGAATCCCTAATCTGTCCCAGTCACCCACCCTCAGGTGGACGCATTCAAAATTTGTTGACTGCGGGATGGGGGCCCTGGTCAGAAGAATGGAATCTCTATAGATCACTGCAACCCCGCCTCCCCGCCCCCCAGGTCTTGGTTGGTGCTGCACGGAGAAACCTGGCAGGCAAAGCTGGGTCAAATTCACACCTCCAGCTTCGTCCAGCCAGGTCTCCGTGATGCACGCCAGATCTGCCCGTTCATCCAGGATTAAATCCTGGATGAAAGCCGTTTTGCCATTGACAGATCTGGCGTTCAACAGCACCACCTTCAATCCGGGGGGACCGCCGACCTGGTTACACCAATTCACCATATCAGGAGACCGAGTTGGAATTACTAATGTTGTTGTACAATCCCTAGGCCGAATTCGAGGTCTCCTTTTCCCGTATCTCCCCATCCCCACCACGACTTCTATGGGGGCTCCCCGACCAATGGAACACCCTCCCTCCTCCATGGCGCAGTCTACCTTCCTATTTTCACTCCATGCTTCACTGCTGGTTATATGATTTATCACCGGTTTAACTCGCACTGGGATCTCTAATTCACTCCCCTCCTTACCTCTCCCGCAGGCAGCTAACAGCAGTGTTACAAGATACCAGGAGATCGGAACTAGCATGGGTGGTAGATATTAGCAGTCTCAATAAAGCTACCAAAGTTCGTAAAGTGCAGCTTGTGGTTGTATAAATCTTACAGTTTTTAAAGTGCAAAGGAGGATAGTAACGCTCACACTAAAGCTAGCAAAGTTCTTAAAGTGCAGCCAGTGGTTGTAGCAACCTCCCAGGTCTTAAAGTGCAAAAGGTTATTGAGATTGTTCTAAAGTGCTAAAATAAGGTGTGTCATGGAGGAACCCCAATTTCAGAAGCTAGGGACTAGCACCTGGATAGTAACCAATACAGTACAGGATAACAATTTAAAGTGCTAAAGGATTAAGGTGCTGATAATATAAAGTGCTAGAATTGTACAAAATAACAGCACCACCTAATCTGTTGGTAGAGATGTTAAGACACACAAAATCAAGGCAATGAACGACTGAAAATGGATCAAAAGGTGGATTGGTATTGGTCCTTCCGGAGATAAAGCTAGTGTCCGCAAGGATGATCAACGGCCAAAGTCGGCCCGATGGTAAAGGATGGACACGCAGGTGGACAGCACAGTAAACTGAACAGCACAGCGGTCGGCACAATAGATTGAACAGCACAGGTGGTCGGCACAATAGATAGTTAGTCAGCACACGTCGGACAACCAAGGTCGGTCAGCACAGCGTTGGCCTAAAGTTGGTAGCGTCGATGGCATACACAGTTTGGCCCCAGTGATTCTTGGGGCCCAGAGATTCTTGGGGCTGTGAGGGCGACCACCTCATCTCTAGACCCATGCCCATCTTGGCTCATTAAATCAGCCAGGGAGGGGCTGGTTGATTGGTTTGTATTGATTATCAACGCATCGTTGGAGCAAGGGATTTTTCCATCTAACTTGAAACAGGCTGTGGTTCGTCCACTCCTCAAAAAGGCTTCCCTTGACTCCACGGTGCTGAGCAATTACAAGCCAATTTCCAACCTCCCTTTTTTGGGTAAGGTGCTGGAGCGGGTGGTCGCATCCCAGCTCCAGAGCTTCTTAGATGATACCAACTACCTAGATCAGTCACAGTCTGGTTTCAGGCCTGGTCATGGCACCGAGACGGCCTTGGTCGCCTTGGTGGATGACCTCCGCAGAGAGCTGGACAGGGGGAGTGTGACTCTGTTGGTTCTCTTGGACATCTCAGCGGCTTTCGATACCATCGACCATGGTATCCTTCTGGGTCGTCTCTCTGGGTTGGGCCTCGGAGGCGCGGTTCTATCGTGGCTCCGGTCCTTCCTGGAGGGTCGAACCCAGATGGTGAAGCTGGGAGACGCCTGCTCGGATCCCTGGCCTTTGACCTGTGGGGTCCTGCAAGGCTCTATTTTGTCGCCCATGCTTTTTAACATCTACATGAAACCGCTGGGAGAGGTCATCCGGAGTTTTGGAGTTGGGTGCCATCTCTATGCGGATGACGCACAACTCTACTACTCCTTTCCACCTAATGGCAAGGAGGCCTCCCGGGTGCTGGACGAGTGCCTGGCCGCTGTGTCGATCTGGATGAGGAAGAACAGGCTGAAAATCAATCCTGACAAGACAGAGGTCCTCCTGGTCGATTGTAAACCGGATCGGGGTATAGGGTGGCTACCTGTGCTGGACGGGGTTACACTCCCCCTGAAGCCACAGGTCCACAGTTTGGGTATCCTCCTGGACTCATCGCTTACACTTGAGGCTCAGGTGTCGGCGGTATCCGGGAGGGCCTTTGCACAATTGAGACTTGTGCGCCAGCTGCGACCGTACCTCGCGAAGGCTGATCTGGCCGGGGTGGTCCATGCCTTGGTCACCTCTAGAATGGATTACTGCAATGCGCTCTACGTGGGGCTGCCCTTGAAGACGGCTCGGAAACTCCAACTGTTCCAGCAGGCAGCAGCCAGGATGCTAACTGGGGCTCATTATCAAGAGAGGTCTACCCCTCTGTTTAAGGAGCTCCACTGGCTGCCATTTATTTTCCGAGCCCAATTCAAGGTGCAGGTGCTCACCTACAAAGCCCTGAACGGTTTGGGACCACCCTACCTGCGTGACCGCATCTCCATTTACGAACCCACACGCTCGCTCCGGTCATCTGGGGAGGCCCTGCTCGTGATCCCACCCACGTCGCAAGCGCGCTTGGTGGGGACACGAGACAGGGCCTTTTCTGTGGCGGCCCCCCGACTTTGGAATGCCCTTCCAAAAGATCTTCGCCAGGCCCCTACTTTAGCAGCTTTCAGAAAGAACCTAAAAACTTGGCTGTTCCGATGTGCCTTCTCAGATTAGGAATCCCCCACCCAAGTCCTAGAAGCACTTTAGTACAATTAACATTACTGCACACCGTATTATTTTTATTCCTATGTTCCTCCTGCCACTATAGCACTTTTAACCCTGTACCCCCATTGCGCTGGCCGGCCCAGTTTTAAAGTGTCATGATGTATTGTTATTGTCGTTGTTGCTTGCTTAACTATTGATTTGCTGTGTTTTCTATTGTCATGTTATGTTTTACTGTATTGTGTTTTGAGGCTTCGGCCTGTGTAAGCCGCATCGAGTCCTCCGGGAGATGCTAGCGGGGTACAAATAAAGTTAATAAATAAATAAATAAACTTCAGTTACTGGTGTTTGACGGCATGACCATGCAACCAAGCAACTAGATCTGCACTTCACCAAAGTAGGAAAAGAAGAGAATGGGAATTTTTTATCATTGAAGGAGGAGAAATTATTATTGGTGGCTCTTTTGTCACCCCCTGTATGTGGCCAAAAGAGTTCTTGGGTGGCACTCAGTGCCTGGTGCCTGGGAAGAAACCTGTATGGAAGGATAGACTAAGAAAATTGCCTGGAAGCAAAGCAGTCAGATTGGGTTCAGTACTCAATTCTCTTTGAGGATCTATTGGGTAATATTTGGATATATTTCACTATATATTTCATTATATTATTGTTATTATTAATAATAATTATTATTATCATTTTTTTTATTTATATTCTGTCTTTCTCCCCATGGGGACTCAAGGTGGCTAACAATTCCACACTAGACATGTTTAAAAACTGCAGTACAATTTTTTTAAAAAAACAATTAAATAGTAACAGTGTGGTACAAACAGAATTAAAATACAATAAATACACTTAAAATGGCATTTAAAACTCATAGCTCCTTCCAATCTCACCCAACCTCCCCAAAGTCTGCCACTTATCCTTCCTCAAATGCCTGTTCACAGGAGAAGGTCTTGACCTCTAAAACCCAGTGATTTGGGAGGGAGTGCCCCTAGGGTGGCCTTTTTGTTAAGGATGGATGGAATGAAAAACCAAAATAGTTTGTTGACCCTCAGGGTTGAGGTGCTGGCCCAAGGTGGTCTGCGGAGGTAGTCTGTGAAGTGACACCTGTCCCTCGACTATACTCATCAAGTGGATTTAACCACCCCTTTCCTGTAGGTTGTAGAAGTTAAATAACTAAATAGGTCAAATAATGGCCCCTTTATACCATATGTTTATTGTCTGACCTCTTTATTTTATGGTGAGGGTTCATTAGTCACGTTAGCATGTCTATGAAAGTTTGTGTCAACACCTTCTTTCTTTCAGTTAGTCTATGCTAACTGACACCTTTGTAAAGGTGACACCTTTGCAAAGATAAGATTGGAGTGTTGTGTGCTTTTTGGGCTGTATGGCCATGTTCTAGCAGCATTTTCTCCAGACATTTTGCCTGCATCTGTAGCTGGCATCTTCAGAAGATCTGATTATAGTAAAGCAAGTGGAATATATACAGCTGTGGAATGTCCAGGGTGGGAGAAAGAACCAATGTCTATTAACCAAGTGTGAAGGGTGCCCCTGGTGGCGCAGTGGGTTAAACCCCTGTGCTGGCAGGACTGAAGATCGACAGGTTGCAGGTTCAAATCCAGGGAGAGCGTGGATGAGCTCACTCTATCAGCTGCAGCTTCTCATGCGGGGACATGAGAGAAACCTCCCACAAGGATAGAAACACATCAAAAAAAATAAGGGCATCCCCTGGGCAACGTCCTTGCAGGCGGACAATTCTCTCACACCAGAAGCAATTTACAGTTTCTCAAGTCACTCCTGACATGGCCAATAAAAAAAAACAAGTTTGGTTTGCCAGTGTTTGAGTGGGAACCATCCATTAGCATGTGAGTAGCTGAAAAGATTGCATAGTCAAACAGTGAAGGCATCTGCCTGGAAATAGCCAGGCCTTTGTTCCTTTGGAGTGTTTATTGCCATGAGGCATCTTTTGTCTAGTTGGCATTCATGGGGCCTTGACTGCTAGCTTCCTGGGGGCTTCCTGTATCTGGTTGATGTTGATTAGTTATTGCCTTGCTTCTGTGTTTCTCAATATTGGTAGTCGGATTTTGTCCCTTTTTGTGGGTTTTTTCCCTTTTTGATGAACTTGTCCATGTGCTTCTCTGTGTAGTCTGACAAAGTGATTGCCAGAGTGGTCTACAATTTCTGTGTTTTCAAAGAATATTCTCTGTCCAGCTTGGTTTATCATGTGTTCTAGTATTGCTGATTTTTCTGGCTGAAGTAGTCTGAAGAGCCTTTCATGTTCTTTGATTCATATATGAATGTTGCATTTGGTGGTTCCTATGTAGAATTATCCACAGCTGCTTGGTATGCAATAGACTCCTGCAGTGGTTAGAGGATCTCTCTTATCCTTTGCCAACTGTACCATTTGTTGAATTTTCTAAGTTGATTTGTAGATAGTTTATAGGTTATGTTTCTTCATCAGCTTCCCTATGTAGTCAGTGATTCCCTTGATGTATGGTAGGAACATCAAGTCACTACCATACTAGGTGGCTCTTTAGCTTTATTCCTGTGGCTTCTTCTAGGTTTTGCAGCTCTTCTAATGCCAGCAGAAGAGTAACCATTAGGCTTTAGAGCACAGTTTAACCAGAATTGCCCAAAAACATCACATTTCTGTTTCATCATTTCCTTACTACAAGCTACTTCTAGTGGGACAATGAATTCCATGAATAGAAAGATGGAGTAGCTATTAGCCCAGTAATAGCAATTTTAATATTGAACACTTTGAGAAACAAGCTCTGGAAACAGCAGCAACAACAAAAAACACACTACATGGTTCCATTACATGAATGATGCATTCACCATTTGGAGCCACAGAGAAGAAGAATTAAACAAGTTCTTGAACTATATCAACAATATCCACCCAAACAACCATTTTACTATGGAAAAAGAAAATGAAGGAAAAATACAATTTCTAGATGCCCTAGTCACCCACAGACAACAAGACCACACACACCAGTAGATTTCTATTAAAACTCCAATCATCATCCAGGATGAAAAAGAGCTCAATCAAAACTCTGGTGGACCATGAAAACAGAATCTGCGAACCCCACCTCCTTTGAGATGAACTTTGACAATAGAAGGATAAGATTGTTTAGAAAGAAGAAAGTGTGGTCATGAGGGCATAATAACGACATACATATTTAGCCATACGTAATTTAAGGCATGGAAAGTGGAAATCAATCTTTTGTTCATCTTCATGAGTTATTCAGAAACATGGCTGCATTACTATTAATAAAGGCTTGAATGAGAACACTGAAAAACTGTAGAGCCTTTTTGTCAAAGGTGTTGTAATTTCAGCCTAACTATGAATTCTCCAGAGGATTTTCTTCTTTACTGACAGAAAAGAGAACTTTTATTTTTTTTTGCATTGTCTTACACTGAAGAACAAAAGACAAAGAAGGGAGGGAAGGAGGAAAATAGATATATAAAAATACATTGTTTCATTGAAATTTGTAATTTTTAGTCCTTTTAAAAAGTTAGTGGGGAATATTTTAGAAAACACCATATCTAACTAGCACAAAAGAGTTATACTATTAAAACATTTAGGGTATACCATTCAGGTTTTTAATGTTTGTAGTCTGACAGCATGATTTGTCATTGGGTACCTGTTAATGAGCCATTGCAAAAAAAACTGCAGAAGTGCTCTAAGAAAGTGTAGATGCAGATCGCCTTAACGTGGGAAGCAAAATAGGTTCCAGCTTATGTGCAATTTCTATCATCGTTCCACGGTGCTCTTTCAATCATTTTAAATGCCCCATTAAGTAATACTGAAAAGGTTGGAAGATGTGTCCCTGATTGTAAAAATGGCTCTAATATTTCAGGAACTGCTAGGAAGAGTATTAGATGTACTTCTTGTCAAACGGGTCACTTATTTTTTCATAAACAGAGACCTTTGCTGCTTAAAATCAAAAATTATCCTTTCAAAGTGTTAAAAATGCCATTTCAACATAACTTTATAAACAAGGTATAATTGTTCAGGGGGGGTGAGGGGTGGGGTGGGTTCCCAAAAATGAAATGAGTGGCTTGAAGCAAAGCTTTAATAGTCTTCATCTAACTACACATTGCATTAATTTTCAGAACAACTTATCTCCCAACTTTTCAGTGCCCATGAGTCATAAAGGAAAAGACAAACTACTAAAAAAAAATCCTAAAAGAGAAAGAGGCAAGTTATAAGCTTTTTGTTAAAGCTGCATATTGGGGAATTAGTGATAGCTGTAATTTCACTTTCTTTGTTAAACATTGGTAATAACTGTCTTTTAAAGCCATTTCCAATAAAATGTTCATGTTGTGTGAGGGAAAACAATAGTGACCTAACAAATTGATTACACCATGAACATTTATGTACTACAGCCAGTTCACTATAGTTCCTGAAAGTTCATGCTCTTATCAATAAGAGAGAGTAATAAACTGAAAGTAACAGAGCCCTGTGTCTAATCATAACCCCCTACAAACAACACATCTTTGAATTAGGATTGCACTGTTTCTCATTAACATCTAGAAAACAGTAACTAGTTACATATATTGTTAAGAACGGCTTAACAGTAATACCATTTTTTTCAAAGCATCACTTTTTTATATAGGTTCCTGTTAATGAGAAACCTATATAGTAATTATGATAGATTATTGGGCATCGTTATGAGTTCAAATTGTTGATTTATATACGTACTCCTGGTTTATCTTGTATTGTATTGTGTGTTTATTTTATGTGTTGTTTTAGGCACTTTGTGCCATGTGTAAGCCGCCCCAAGTTCCTTCGGGGAGATGGAAGTGGGGTACAAAAATTAAGTTGTTGCTGTTGTTGTTCCCGCTTTCTTGAAACGCTCACATTAATTACTTTTAAGTTTATCAAAATCTGATCACAATAACAATGTGGCATGTTGTTGTTCATTCGTTCAGTCGTTTCTGACTCTTTGTGACCCCATGGACAAGCCCAATGTGGCACGGCAGTGTAAAAAACCAATGCAGATCTTGCCTGCACCAAAAGAATAATGGCATTCATTTCAAGAGAAAGAAGAGTCCCACTGTAGTCATCTTTGCCAGATCTCAACTGGCATAGTGTTTTAAGAATTAGAGTATGACTGTCAGGATCAGGGTTTGCATCTCTGCTTGGCCATAAAAACGCATCCACTGGTTGAACTCGAACAAGTCACATGCTCTTAATCAAAAACAATTTGGAGGCAAACAACACTTGTAGAACTGTGTATAGGTTTGGAGATCACATTTAACAAGTGATATTAGTAGCCTTCTTGAAGTGTATAGAAGCAGTTCACTGAGATGAAAAAAAAGCCAAGTCTTCTGAGTTGTTTTACTAGAAAGATAATATAGTGGTGATATTATATATATAAGATAATATATTTTGGTGTTTGATTCCAGGATCATCCCCCATCATGGATACCAACATATGTAAATGCTCAACTCCCATTATATAACATGGATCAGTGGGGAAAAAATGGGCATCCCTTATATAAAATGTTAACATCAAGGTTTGGTTTTTAGATTTAAAATATATATATTTTCAAGCCGGGGGTGGTTGAAGTCATAGATGCATAATCTCAATGTGTGAATATGGAAGGCTGACAGTATTGATGATTCACAACCACAAAAAACTGGAAGAAATTAAAATAAGAACTCCACAAGAATTGGCTTACTTCATTCATACTGTTATTTGAATATGACCTTGATATATAAATTTCATATAGACAGAAAAGCTTCTGAATCATCAATGTAATAAAAAGATGTGACAAGTTCTTTAAACTCTACATTCATAATCAGCAGCACAACATTTCCTGAAATTGTGGTACATTTAAAGTGCATAACTAAACTAAATTATTAACTGAGTAATTATATTGAACTCCAAGTGGGGAGTAATCTAGGGTTCACCTACACCAGACCTGCACAACTTGACAGTACTAAGGGGCCAAAGTTAAATATACTAAACTGCTTTGGGCTGCAGATAGATTTTTAGCACCTCACTTTCCAAGTAAAGATACAATTAATGATTAACTAGGATAGCTGTTGTTCTGTGCCTTCAAGTCATTTTTGATTTAGGACAACCCCAAAGTGACCTTATCACTAGACTCTAGATCTGGGATCTGGCTTCTCTCTGTGTGTGTGCTTGGATCCAGAGTTCAGGCCCTCCAATTGACTTCCCTCTTTCTTTGTCTTTCTAGAGGCCTAGCAGCAAGGGCAAGTGAGATAGAAGGAAGAAGCTCTTTGTGTCAATATCAATGGACAGCCACTGCCAACTCCTGTCCCTAGTACACAGGCCTTCCAGATACAAATCCAGAGTCCAGACCCTCCAGCTGGGTTCCCTCTCTCTCTTTTTCTTTCTGGAGATGGAGTGACAAGGGGATGGGGAGATAGAAGCCCTGTGTTGTGACTCAGCTGGAATCAGAGAGTGATGGTGTCAATGATTCTGATGGGGATGATGAAATTCAGATTCAGAGTCAGATGCAAAGCAAGGATGTGCCTGTGTTAGATGAGGAAGACCAGGATCAGGGGGCAGGAGTTCAGTTGTTTCCCACAGCAAGAGTTGACGATGGGGAAAGTGAAACTACTGAGACTGAATGCCCAGGGCCTGATGAAGGAATTAGGGAGGATAGTTCTTAGCCAGCTAATGAGGGATTTGGCCTCGATGGGGTCGGTGAGTTAGATAGGGCTGATCGCTTGGAACTGAAAGTGCAAAGGAGTGTCAGGATCGCTGGGAGGCGAGAGAGAGAGAGAGGCCCATGAGGCCCGAGGCCATAGGAACGCCTTCATGCTGGCCCAAGGATATTAAACGGTCTGGTTGGATATGCCTCAGTGTCAGAGCAACTTCACGCTTTAACCAAGAGCCTTTGGGATTTATCTTATAGCTTTCCATGTTCATGTTTTAGGACTTTGCATTGTACTTATGGGACTTTACCTTGCCTGTGCCTTCATGGATCTTGTTTGCCTATGTTACCTTGGATTGATCTTTTGAAATATACTTTTGCTTTTTGAACTTTTTATCTTTTATTTTAATAAAACTACAAAGACAACTGCTGATTTGTTCTTTGGTATCTTAAGCAAGGTGGTTCTACTCTGAGGTGCGACACCCTGTGTGCCAGGAGCAAGGAACTGAGAATGGTAGGAGAACTGCGCTTTGCTGCATTGATCCTCTGCAGGGCTCTCATACCCCTATTGCGAGTTGCATCCTGCCCCCAGCCCAAATGTTGTGCAGGCCTGAACTACACTGTAGAATGAATGCAGTTTGACACAACTTTAACTGCTATGGTTCAATGCTATGGAATCATGGGAACTGTAGATTGAAGAGGCACCATCACTCTTTGGCAGTGAAAACTAAACGCTTTGTAAAGCTGCAACTCCAAGGATACCATAGTTTTAAGCCATGGCAGCAAAGTGGTGTCAAACTGCACCCTTCGTGTGGATTTAGATGAAATATGGCATTAATACCCAGCCTCCTCTTTGGCACCAAAGTGAGTGAGGCACTGGAAACAATCCATCTGTAGTCAACCAGAAGTCCTCCTGGGGAAGTGCCTCTTTTCAGAATCCTGCAACTTAAAATGAGAGCATTCGACCATGAAAGAATTCCAAGGGAAGTCACCTTCTTCCCTGGGTCCCACATTGAGGTCTAAAGAGGATGATCTTTAAAGAGCCTTCTGTTTCCTTCCTCGCATTTCAATGCCATGATGCTTAATAGGCTTGTGCAATTTGGCTGAACCTCAATCCGTTTCTGCTAGCCGTTCCTGCTAGCCATATCTGTTTTTACGCTCCTCCCAAAAATGGTCAGGTAGCCAGATAGCCATTTTTGCTCCACAGCTGAAAAAGCTCCTCTTTCCATTCTTGGGATCCTTTCCTTTCTTCATTTCAAGGGGACCTGGGTTTAAGGAAAGGAGTTTGGGATGCACCCTTCCTGGGACCCTTTCTTTTTTTCCCTTCAAGGGAGTCTGGGTTTGAGGAATGGGGTAAAGGAAGCAGCTTTCATAGGACCCTTTCCTTTTTTCTACTCAAGGGGCCTGGGTTTTCTTAAAAGACAGTCACATTTACCAAAATTTAGTTGTGAGTATGATCGGAAGAAAATCCATGTGTAAACTCATAACTAGGGAGTTAAACATTTTGTATTGGCTATTGAGCCTTCTTTTTTTCTTGCTATGAAACTATTTCTTGTGAGACACTTTAATGTATGTACAGAAAAAGAATAAATTCCCTATTGAATAAGGAGAACACATGGAGCTTTCAACTCCTTTCAGAGTTGGTTGAAGAACTTTTCACATTTTGAATTTCTTCAAAAGAAATATCTAGGGGTCTCTATGGATATTTATTAGGCCTGGGTAACAACGGAAAAATTTGTTTCTAAAATTGATTTGTATTTGGGTTTTTTTTTTGTTTCGATATTTAAAATAATTTAAAAAAATTCCTTTTAAAAAGTTCGATATTTACGAAATTTCGTAAATGTGAAAAAAATTACAAAACATTAACGAATCGATTTCCGAAACAATAACGAATTGATTCGTTAATGGCGGACGCGACCGCGAAATATGCTTAAAAACCTCCAAAAACTTCTGAAGCTTCCCTCTCCCTCTGTTGTTGACTGTTGGTGTGATATTATAATTTTTTTTCACTAATTAAACAAAAAACTTGCCCTAGACATGCGGAAATAATAACGAAACGACCTCAGAACAATAACAAAACGAATACAATAACGAAATACGAAGCATTTACAGAACGTGTTTAAGAATTCGTTTTTTAAAAAAATTGCTCCAGAATGGTTCATTATCGTTTTGTAATTGGAAAAATTAACGAATTATTAACGAATTATGAATTAATGAAACGAAACCGCCCAGCCCTAATATTTATAATTTACCTGCTTCTTCCCGGTGTTGTTATGCCTCTAGGGATATTTAGCAATGGATTATTCCTGCGCCTTGATCACTTTAATTTTCCCCCATCCCTAATATTAATCAATTTCTTAATGTTTCAGTGTATTTCTTTTTATTTCTAGGGGAGTGGAGAAGGGAGTCTAAAGCCAAATAGTCTAAGCAAAGCTACAAAACATGACTTTATGATCTTCCCAACTTTGGCTCAAAGAGAAAATGTACTGAATTTATCCTCTCTGTGGTCCTGATCTGTTCACAAAGGTGTAAGTACATGAATATGTAGAGCTGTAATTTTGTGATCGTCAATTGGTTGAACATCTGTACATCACAATGATGTGTCTGTAGAATGATCAACTCTCCTATATTTCTTGGGAAGCCACATATTTCAGCTAATTTTGACTTCTGCATCTTTTATTGCTATTGCATTTTCCCCTTATATTTCGAAATGCAGCTTTATTCTTTCTATGTGTATGGTAAGGGAGGGCTGAGGAGGTGCTTTACAAAGATTTATGGAAAGACAGGAGATAGAGAGAAAGAGGAAGAAGGAAAGTGAAGCCACCTAGAAGGAGGTGGGAAATCCACATGTGAGGGTGGCAGTTTCTTCCTCTCCTTCTCAGAAGGATCTCCCCTTACTTGGCTTTGCCCAAGCATGATCCTTTCAGTGATGAAAGGGGATGGGGGTGATGGGGTTCCCTCCTTCCCCCATGCTCCCAGGCAAGTGAAGGAAGGGGAGGTGCACAAAGAAGAAAAGGAGGTAGAAGAGAAGGGAGGAGAAGAAGAGAGGAGGAAGAAGGAAGAGAGGAAGGAGAAGAGAAGGAAGAAGGCAGAGAGGAAAAGGAGGAGGAGGAAGAGAAAGAGGTGAAGGAGAATTTCACCATGTTCCTCAAAAAATTCATTCGTAACTAACAATGTGCATATATGAAATGAAACAATAAAGTCAAGTAAGCATTTTTCCCACCTCAAGTTTTATTGCAATGTTTATAGCTGACAATGCTGCAGTAATCCAACACTGAATGTCTATGATTCTCCAGCCATACTTCACAATTCCCACAATATGGATGCTGCTAAAAATCCATCCTAGACAGAGAATAAGGAGCAAAAGTGATTGGGGATTATCGGTAGACTTTGTAAAGAAGGAGGGGGAGGAGAAAGAGAGAGAGGGTTACAGACAGATGTATCAGATATTAATTAGTATCAGATATTAATTAGTATCAGATGTTATTTCAGAAGTACGAATTTAACAAATTAGAAATGACTTATGAGAACAAACAGAAATTATGCGCAAGACTACAGTTTGATATTCAAGAGACAAAAAGGACAAACATATCCTAGTCCGCAAAGATATCCTGAAATCCAGTTCATACAGTTTAATCTACAGAGGTATAATTTATCCAATACAACCATTCCAGGGATAGTCATTTAAAGTGTGATTTTTCTGAAATCTTATAGGTATTCTTTCCTTAGGTTTGCAAGAAGGGGTAAAGTGAAAAAGCAAACATCACTCCATGTATGGCATTTCTAAATAAAAGTAGATTTTCATTGTCTTGATTAATAATATGAATAAATTCTTCAGAACTCATTACATTTTGAAAACATTGGTTTGTGGAGTTTTTGCTTACAAACTAACAATATATGTCTGCTATCACAAGCAAACAAACCATTTGCCTAGGGACCAGTATGGGCATGCTTCCTCTCTGGTGTAAAAGGGTATATTTTTCTTTTGTGCATTGTCAGTCAGTTTGTTTGGTTCTCATCCTAACAGATCATAAAACAATTCCCTAAATTCTCTATCAATGTGTTTTTTCATGCTGTCAAGTGGGAGTTTTTGAGCCATCACTAAGAGAGAGATGACACATTTATAACTCAATTTCTAGATGCAACATGATCCTTTTAACATGCATCCTCATAAGTCAACATGGCTAGATGGTATTATCTGTACAAAAACTATGCATGACTAAAGTTAGCCTTTGCAGCACCCATTTGCCCAGTAGTGTGCTATCCCAAACTTTCCTCTTATCTTACAGATATCTAGAATCAAGGTCTCTATGTTAGATATTGTGGAGTAAGCACTGGAAGGAAATGGCAAAGAGGATTTGCCATTGCCTTCCGATAATACTAAGAAAGTGTAACTAACTAAAAGAACCACCCAGCAGATTTTCATGACTGAGTCAATTAGATTTTTATCTTAAACAGACCATGTCTCGGGCTTCATCGTAAACATGAGTGTGTTTAGGACAACGAACTGCAAGAAAATATGGTTGTCATATTGGACTGAAGTAATGTTGGACATCAAGCATGACAGCGACAGATGCAAAGATAATGTACAAAGAAAAGAGTTGGGTGGAAAAAGCTAAGGCATAAATAATGGATTGCTGTAAATGTTTCAGTGCATAAAACTGAGGGGTGGACTATCACTAAACTCTTATTTATACATATTCACTTTAATATCAATAAGAGCCCTATGTGCATTTAGATTTCAAACAGTGTCCTGCACTTCATATATACTATTAAGGAGCCTGAAAAATGTCCCTGGGCCTTATCACAAAGGCCAGGCAAAGTAACCCGCCAGGTGAAGCATCCTGGCTTTGGGGAGAGGGGTAGCAGGGTGAATCTGTCCCTCTCAGCAATGCTTTCCCCATCACACAGGGGAAGTGTCGCCCCTCTGTGGAGGACCTGTGCTGGCTCCATTGGAGCCTGCACAACACAGGAAGCCTCCTCTGTTGTGGGGAAAACCTTCAGCAATGCTTTCACTCCAGTGGAGGCAGGGCCTTCTTCGAAAGTCACATGACATTGTATGATGGCCAGCATGAGGCTCCATCCAGAAGACAGGGTGAAAGCATCCTAGGACACTTTTTAAGATGAGTGTGATGAGGTCACCTGTCTCTATGTATGGAAGTTTCGAGTATATAATGTGTTTAAATGTTCTAGACAGTCAAGTATCCTAAACATATGCCCCTGTGTGATAGACACTATGTACTATTTGTAAACACAAAGCTATATGCATTATATAAATATTACAAAGACTGTACAGCTGAGGTTAGGATTTGTTGTCTAACACCTCATGGGCAAATCTATCCATTTTACTTTCTCATGCATTTGAGTTTTGTTAAATTTTATACATTCTAATCAAAAGACAGACTGAAATGAATGTTTCACCCATCTATCATCCTGAACTCTCATTTGCTTTCACTGTATACACAATGGTTTCCTAAAGCATGCTTGTCTATCTCATACAAAGAAGGTTTGTATTCTTGACAGAAGGACAATTACCACAAATGGCCTGTTGTATTCTTTTGTAGTGTGGGTTTGTTCTGTTAATGACTGTCAAGATGTTGCTGGACCATTTCCTGTAAGTTCATGTACTAGACTTGATTAGAAAAGCAAAGACAAAGGAGTGTATAATGAGGTACTTGGGCTTTCTTCCTGCTGGCTTATCAAAATTGTCTCCTTCCCCAAATATTGATCATTATTCTCTCCTAATCAGACATGGTGTATTATTTGGCTCTCATACCTTATAGCAAAGTATGCTTATATAGGATGTGCTTTAAAGAATGTAAATTTTAAAAAAGTGATAATGTAGTATGCCCCTATCACAATTTCATGATGCACATTCAGTACAACTGTTTTTGTATGTGATCCCTTTTTGTCAAAATAAGTGGAGTTAAATGAGTTCTCTAATGCAGAGTTTCTCAAACTGTGCTCCTCTAGATGTTTTGGACTTCATCTCCCACAATTCCTAACAACTGGTAAACTGAGAAACACTGCTCTAATGAAATAGTGGCTGGAATTCTGTTCAATATTTACAATGTTGTAAGGCGAACCGATAGTATCATAAATACTGCAGTGCATAATTATGGCCATACACCATTGTTGAAAATAGATTCCCAACACTCAAAAAATCTTTCTTAGAAACCAGACGGCTATGCAAACTGAAGGAATTCTCAGGTGCCCAGTCATCTACTACCAATAGTGCAGTTACAACAGGGCCTCATTGGTGTAAAGGGGCTGGAAATATCATTGTTCAGCATCTTGAAATTCTTTTAGTTTGTATGGTTCTAAGGTTGGCTTTTGGGTGGATCAAAATGTCTGCTATAGCTATAATGATATAGTTACACCTGATGATGCAGGATCTCAGTTATAGCATACAACAGATCCTTTGTATGGCTATTCAGAAGCAAGTTTCACCAAGTTCTGTGGATAACAGAAAGCTGACTCAGTCCACTGGCACACCTATTTCTGTATTTTCTAAATTGATTAGCAGTGGTCCTCAATATCAACATAACCAATACATACAGCTTTAAATGAGCCCTTTGAATACAAGCCCTGTGTACTCTGCAGCTGTTTCAGCCTTTTTCTTATGGAGCAAGCATGCATACATTTATTGTCTCAATTTATTCTTAATATATTTTAGATGTCTGTCACTGTGAGAACAATTAAAATATAGATTCATCACTTTGTCAATGACACAATAGTGACTGTCATTTACTTCCATGTTGTACCATCTTATATGTTCTGTGGTAATTTAAACCTCTAGGGTATGATATTGAGATTAGATCTGGTAGTGTTTCAGAATTATCCCCACCCTACACTTCTTATCCTACACTAATAACTACAGAATTATTCTATGCAGAATTAAAAAGTTTGTAAATTTTTTAAACATTTTTCTTTTAAAAAAGAAGTGATATAGAGATGTCTTTGAAAGTATGTTAATAAATACACACATTCTAGGTTTTGCTGTTATTTATTATAGTTTATATTTAAATTCTAAATCAAAAGTATTACATCCAAAGTGCCTAGGATTGTATTCAAATATATGTGGCTGGGATATTGAACTGGTACACTGTTACAAAAAAAAAAAAAGGTTTTCGGTTTCAGAGCATTATTGACATTTCCAGGGTGGATACAGAACAAATGAAACATCATGAAAGAGAAGGTAGGGTAAGTGAGAAATGTCAGAATTCCTCAAAGATGGTTTATATCATTCTGCAAAATATTTTTCAAGTCATTATTCTTTGTTAAGACATTGATGTTACTCACAGATAAAGCGGCAACTGCCAACGAAGGATACTGTAAAGAGAAATGGCTTTTCCATTGAAGACACTTTCCTATTCTCCACTCATATCAAACCAGCCATTTCCTTGTTGTATTGTCAGCCATTTGATCCCTTTTCCTGCCCCCATTCTGTGTCCTCCAGCAGTTTAAGCTATCCTTGTCTTTGATGAACAAGCACAGTGATCTGGGCTTGACCCTGTCACCTCGAGTTCATAGCATTGCCAAATGACAGTCTTGTGAGTGATATGACAAACCGATCAACTTGAACTGGGAAGTTGCCTGACAACAGACAAAAGCTCATCCCTTTCTCAAGTGGCACTGCAGACAGGTATGTGGGCAAAATTAATGCCAAACAACTGAAAAGGCAGTTCATGGTGAAAAGCATTTTATTTAGTAAATGGCACTTTGCCTCACAGCAGGGTATTGTGTATGATTAAAACCTTTTAGGAGACTGGCAATATTGGAGAGATTGATTGGTATTTTAATTAGACAAAAAGAAATGAACTAGTGCAGATGTCATCTGACATGTGATAAGTTTAGGGACTAATCTTGCTCTCCTTGGGAGCTTGCAATTGTTTTGAATTTTTGGAACTAACCTCTGGCCCCCTAAGAGCAGAAAAAAGAAAAGTGTGTCCTCCTTTCTACTCCTCGTGTGTCCTCATTGCAAAGAAGAAGCTCTCAGGGGTAAGAAAGAATAATGAGTTTATGAAAAATGTCTGGAGTTCAACTGTGTAAATATATGCATATATAGATCATTTCAGTTTCTCTGTAGTACTTTTACTTCTTTAGATAAATAATGTGATCAAGGAGGATGGCAATCTATGCCTTGTTTTGCTTTTTCTAATTCTTAACAATCTCTCCCACTGAAACATTATTAATGTATTTACAGCATCACATCTGTTCCTTCTTAGCACTTGGCATGTGCATGCTAAAACAGGACTGAGTTGTCTCCCTCCCCCCTTCTCTCCCCCCCCTCCCCCCTTGTCTTTCTCTTTCTCTTTTCCCCTTGTGTGCGATACAGTGATGTGGTATTTTTAACATAAAACAGATAAAGAATAGATACTAGAGAATTAGGCTGGTTCCGATGGGCTGCTTGAGTGAACTGAAGATTTCCATCATAGTTCTTTCTTACTGTGTCCACCATTGGTAGTTCTATGATCCTTCAGAAATTGCTTGGGGAAACAGAGAGCTTCACCAAAGTAAGAGAGAGAAAGAACAAAAGAGAGGGGAAGGAAGCAGAATCCTCTATAAATCTGAGGTTATAAGATGCAGAAGCATACACACTGAATAGGTGTAGCATTTGGATAGTCCCTCTAAAATTCATTTAAAGCTGAAGCAATTACACTGGATCCACTAATTTTCACACATTTCCACTGCAAAGTACTAGAATAAACGCATAGCTCTGTTAATGTTACACTTGGAAAGTGCAATTCTGGATGACACACTGGAACTCAGAGAATTCAAAGTTCTTTATCAAAGTATGAATCACATTATTTCCTTGGGTGAAACTGTGACAGATATCGAGTTGATGTAAATATTTATTTATTTACCCTATTTATACTCCACCTTTCTCAATCCTGAAGGGGACTCAGGGTGGCTTTACATATAGGCAACTATTCAATGCCTCAAAACAACATACAATTAAATAACATTAAAATTTTAATTAATGCATATTACAACATTTAAAAACATTACATTCAATATTAAAATCATGTAAATACAGGTACAAAATATTGTAATCCAGGTGGTCTGCCATTTCCTCTGAAGGTTAACTTAGCAACTGTACTCCATGAGTGGATGATTTCCCAATTAGACTACTTGCACTATATGGGGTTGCCATTGAAGATGACTTAGAAACTGCACTAATTGAAAGGGTTGTTGCAGTTGCGGGGCTGTTAATTCAAACACTTTAAGGTGATCACATAACCTTATGTCTAAAGGAGCTAAAATGGCTAACAAGTGCTTCCACTGTGAATTCAAGGTTCTGGTGATACCATTCAAAATCACTAAATGATTTGGGACTTACATATTTGAAGGACTGCCTCTCCCTATATATGTCTGCTGTTTGGAGGGTTCTCCTTGCTATCTTTTCAATGGTGGGGAATACATTGTGTGAAGATAGATTTCATTTCAAGTCTTGTTAAAACACTGCTACCTGTTAAACTGCTATCTGTTATACAGATACCTGGCATTATAGTGTATACAACTATTACATTGATTTTATATGCTTTAATATAATTAACTGATTTAATTTATCCCCTTATTTTCTGGTGATATGCAACTCAAATCCTTGAAAATATGGTGGGATATAAATGTTTTATTAGCTTGATATATCAATATAATTACTATGGCCTTGCAAAATTTTGTTTGTGCCTCATTTGTTGTATCTATTTCATAAGATTCATACATACAACTTAATACTGAGAAATGCAAAGGGTGCCTATGCAAAAAATGTAAGATTCAAAACACTGACCTATGACTTTTGGAAGAGTTATGTAAGACTCATGAATGGCTCCAGGTCTCAGTGGCAGATGCCACTTCTCCCCCAAAAGGGCTAGGTTTGGTTCCCACAAAGGGCCCCGAGGAGGATGGCGAGATGGCTGCTCTTTCCCCAAAGTTGGCAGTGAGGGGGGCCCAGGGTGGGAGGGATGCCTAGCTGGATGGCCAGGAAAGGAAGAAGCCCTTCTGGTACATAGTCAGCCCAGGAAAAGACAAGAGACCATCACATTGATGTGGGAAGCGAGCAGAATTCTGGGAAATGTAGTTTAGGGTAGAACCTTTTGAATTATCTGGCACAGGGGTACTGGCCTTACCAAACTACATTTCCCAAAATTCCTCCTTGAAAAAATGTGTTGTTCATTCTCTATTTATTTATTTGTATTATTTCTACCCCGCTCATATCAGCCCGGAGGTGACTGAGAGCTCTAAAGGGATTTTAAGATAAAAGGGGATTGTTGGGAATTGAATCAATCCTGTGAAGTAGATAAAGTTGAGAGGCAGTAACTCCAAAGTTTAAGAAGTAGGTTTCCCATTATTGTTAATATTATTTGATTTAGGATTTGATTACTATGTCAGGTTATTGGTTGTTTGTTGATTATTGTTTTATTTTGTTTTATGATGATGTTCTATAACTTTAACTATGTTATATTTTAAACTATATTTGACCAGACTTGTCCCCATGTAAGCCACCCTGAATCCCTTCGGGGAGATGATGGCAGGATACAAAAATAAAGTTGTTGTTGTTGTTGTTGTTGTTGTTGTTGTTGTTGTTGATGATGATGATGATGATGATATTTCAAAGGCTGGATGGGCATCTATTGGGGTGCTTTGACTGTGCTTTTCCTGGCTAGCAGAAGGGGGTTGGACCAGATGGTCTCTGGGGTATTCCAGTGCAAAAGTACTGTTAAGTTTATGTTGGTTAAAATTCCCTAAACATCAGTGAATGTGCAAATCTTTCTTAAACTTGGTGGGATGATGCCCTGGTTATGTTGTATCACTAAAAATAGAAATTCAAGGAGTTAGCTCTAACAGTTTTTTTAAAAAATGTGGTTCATAAAACTTTTTAAAATTCTCAAAAAATCAGTGAATGTGTGAAATAGTCTGAAATTTGGGGAGGGGGTTTACAGCGGTAAATGTGTTCTACCATTGCAACAAGTTTCATCTTGTTAGCTCTAAAAATGAGGGAGCAAAGAGCCGTGGAAACTTCCCCAATTGATACAGACCCCTTACAATATTTTAGAAACATTTTAGAAATGATTTGCTGTCTCCCCAATTTAATAATGAGCATTGAAACATTTTTCATTGATCACACAGGACTTATAATTACATAAGAAAAAATATTTGGGGAATTGTGTATAATGCAATACGTTAAAATGCAACCATTCTCATTTAAGTTGGAAAAATAGTGTGTGTGCATTTTTGTGCGTAGATTATGTAATTGTAAAAAAAGGAAATTAGGATTTAAAATATATGTTCACCTTTGCTATAATACCTTCCTGCCCTCTATTGTAAGTACCATCTAGAACAGTTCTTTCTTACCAAATTTCAATGGATCCAATGAGCCCACGGTAGTTGGGAATAACAATTTTGGTTCTGTAGTCAATACTGTGATACGTGTGCGATGCATGCAACAGTTTCTTCTCCTGTTCATCAGGTAATGTCATAGTTAAAAGATTATTATTGACTGTTCTTTTTCAAGGTTGGACACACCATATTTGTGCACAAAACATTTAACACTTTTCGTACAGTGTTGTGATTAGCATAGCATTTTTCCAACGCAAGTGGATATTTACAGGATTAAAGTAATACTTTTTAGTTTTTGAAAGATCCTACTGTTGGGATTAATATGTTATTAATCAGTCATTGGTTTCATTTATCTTTTCTTATTTCATATTAACCTCTTTTCTGTGAATAAGCACTGACCATTTTATAACCGCAGAGCAACTTGAGTGAGGTCCTTGACCTAGTAAATTGCTAATCATTGCTAAATTGGTCTCAATCAACTGAAGTATAATTGAAGTAGCATGCATCTCTGCATTGGCAAGCAATTTAGTTAGTGTATCTTTTTTTATATTTCAGTTTAAAAGTCTGCAGTCCAAGACTTCATGAATCAATAACTAGAATTATTTTAGCTGTCATATATTTTGTCTTACAAGGAAGATTTCATGAAATTTTGATCTGAAACCAGTTCTACTGCCCTGTCCCATAACAATAAAAATTTGCTTTATATTCTATTTTTCTTGCTGTCTCTCTCTGTTAATGGGATGTTGGTCCTCTGGTATAAAGAAGTCTTTCCCGGGTCCTCTCTAGATGTTTTGGAATAAGAAATGTAATTCTTCAATAATTCTGTTCTCAAAACAGAAAATATTTTTTTAATCATTTTGCTTCCCACTTAGAGGGAAATCTGTAAAAACTGGTTTTCAAGACTATTTGAAGTGTGAAACATATTTCATGAAAAATTCACATGTGATGGTTTTGTACAGAAAACAGGATTTTAATCACAGAAAATATTACTTCATTCTTCTGTACAGAAAAGATTATTTTTACATGAAATTTGGGCAGACTTATTTTTCCACATATAACAGCATTTACTCTTTAGAAATATTGTACTTTCTGCTGAAAATACTGTTTTCAAAACAACTAAAATCATATGGCAATTTACAGAGAAATGATTCTGAACTGTATTTATTCCTTGTCAGAGCGAGGTTGTTTTCAAGATTGATTTCCCAAACATTTGAGAAACATATTTTTAATTTACAATTTTCAAAAATTGAATCCTAGTTTGAAATTCACCCCTTAGTCCAAACTCAGATGCCAAATGGTCAGAAGCTAAGAGGCCCTTCTGGAGATTCCCTCTGATTTTTGACAGCTGTCTTAAGACCCTTTCCAGTCAACATTGCAACTAAATGTACTATATCATTTTGGACAAACTAGGAAAGATCTAACTTTGTTAATTCAAGTATGTCTGTATCTGTGGTACTTGATGATATTGTCTGTTCTGAAATGGAGAGGTCTTTATTCAGCATAGAGTTTTCAGATATTTTACAAGTCCATTCCAAAGCCCACTGACTTGCATTCTAAAGCACACAGTGAGAGTAGGAGTTCAATCTTTGAGGTGAACAGAATTACTAAGAAAATAGCTTCTTAAACTGAATACATTACTTGCAACATTGGGATTTTTAAAGAAAGAAAGTAGAAAACATTGGAGAACTTCTAACAATTGAGAAATCTCATAAGTACTTAATTTGTCCTTTGCCTTTCATGTAGTACAGCAACACCATTAGGAGAGTGTATAAATTTCTCATTATGGGCTGAATGAATAGAATTAATAGTTGTTAAAGCAACATGTTAAGGCAGCATATTTTAGTATAATTTATAGTCAACGTATCTTAAAAATAATTGACTGGGGGGAAGAATAATAGGATGCTGTTAGGTTGTAAATATACTGTGCATTATCATCTTAAAGAAAATACCTTATGAATTATTACAGCACTAAAATATTATAAAGGGATGTGAGAAAAATCTTTGGTCAGTGCCACAATTCGTTATATCAGTTAACTGCATGCCATATTTTTAACAGTATTGATTGTTGAATAGAAACAACATAATATAGCAAATGCCAGAAAGCATTTAAATTCCATTTGAAAAAGCCAAACTCTTAGCTCTTACAATTTATTTGATTATATATGTGGTTCTGTGCTGTAGACAGAAAACCTACATGGTATTTTCTATTTCTGCTGAGAAAATCCTACAACAAAGCACTTTGGGCTGAGCATTTTAGTTAGGAAACAGTGCCACTGGGAGTCCCAACTCTATTTAAGGTTGATTGCCAACTGTTCCATTAAATATGCCACACCAATAAAATTTGACTCTACACCTGCTCTATAAGAGCTATTTTTTTGCATTTATTTCTATGAGTATATATTCTATAAAAGTATAAGCAGCAATTAATTTTTTCAAATCAGAAGAGTCTTAATTTTTCAAATTAGAACATGCTTAAGTATATACTTTATGGACTAGAAACAGTTACCATGCTATTGTTACACAAACAATTACACACACACACACACACAGTGTAATATAGTACATGTTCTCAATAATATAAACTTTTAAAAATATATACATTTTGTTGTTGTTTATCTGTTCAGTCTTTTCGACTCTTAGTGACCTTAACAATATATATACATACTTTTAAATTGTTCTGTGCCGAAGAAATCATAGAAGTATTTCCCCCCAGCATTTTGGAATTCCAGATACCTATACTCTGAGAGGCAGATGAGCTCCCTCTATCAACTCCAGCTCCTCATGTGGGGACATGAGAGAAGCCTCCCACAAGGATGATAAAAACATCAAATCATCTGGGCGTCCCCTGGGCAATGTCCTTGCAGACTGCCAATTCTCTCACACCAGAAGCGACTTGCAGGTTCTCAAGTCGCTCCTGACACAAAAAAAAAGTCAGAAATAAGCGGAAATATTTTTCAACACAGTTCTAGTTAACAGTAATTGGTTATGGATGAATTTTAACATGCACTTTCAAACTAGTTAGTCTTTTTATTTGCACAAATTTTATGAGTTTTAATGCAAGATAGTGGTCTTTTATATGTTTTAAATTTCAGCTTCCTGAAATCCCAGCCCATCAGGAAGCCTGGAAACTGAAATTTAAAAGACTTGGAGATCAGAGTTTGAGAATAAGAGTTCTAAGAGTTTTAAAAACAACATGTGATCAACAGTGGCTTCTTTGGAAATGTATCCCACTGAAAGTTGAAAGTGCATGTACAAGATCTCATCATAGAGCTGTTTTAATAAAGATAACAACAATTATGGGTTAGAAAATTCCTATTCCAAACCAAGTTATTGCAGATTTCAGAGTTTGTGGGATCTTTTTCTTCTTTTTCTTAAAAAAATAATAATATCAGCTTTCACCACACAGGTGGCACATACTCAGACATCCACAGTGAGTGGAAATAATGGTTTTTTTGTGATTGTTTTGCACAGGAAATTGTGTGGGCAAATACCTTGATTAAATTCACATTTTTGACATTAACGCCAGGAAATCTGTTTGGGGGAGCAGAAGTGAATTTACATTTAAATGTACTTCAGCTAGAAACTAAATCCCAATTTAACTCCTGTCAACAAAAATTAAGCCTATATATACAAAGAGCTAGCATGATAGATTGACAATCATGTATGATGCATACAACTTTGACTCTGATGCTGGTTAGAGCTGTCTGAACTGGCAGATAATTATAAGTTACATAGCAAAGGAACTTCAGGTCTGGATTTTGGTGGGTTTTTTAAAATTACTAAATTGAATTTGAGATGAAGAAGCTGCATTTGATTAGTCAATGAATGAGGTGATAGGATGAAGCAAATAACTGCCCCAGTCACACACTACCGCTATTAGAGCACCAGGCTTGTGTATTTAGTACTATAGTACTGAAAAAGAAATTCACTAATGAAATGATTTATATTTTTATATGCATTCTCACTTTAGAATCTATTTAAATTTCAAATGTCATGTATCATTTAATCAGAATACTCTGTATTCAGGAATTTTACAAATGTGTGTACAACTCAACATATGAGAAGATGAGTACATTTATCTTACCTTCATCTATCAATACTTTATTTATGTGGTTCCGGCTCAAATGGAAAGCTTCCATGAACAGGCTGTCTTCTTCAGAAACATTGGTTTCACTGATGAAAGTATGTCTCATGTGCTTCCTTCTACATGTATGAAATACAAAACTTTACCAAGTATTTGGACAGGTCTATATCTGACCACTGTCCTAAACATACCCGCCTTGCTGATTCTAAGATATTGTACTATGCTAGGGAACTTGCAACTTTTCAGATATTGTTGGATGTTAATTGCTCTCATACCTCATCCCTCACTATTCTCTATCCTGATAAGAACTGATGTGAATTGCAGTCCAGTATGATCCAAAAGATAGCTCTGATATAATGGAATCTCCCATACAATTGCCATGCATGAGAGGTATATAGCTTTGGTCTTTCTATTCCCAAGCAGGCTTTAGTGGAATAATCCCAGGACAAAGCAGCAAATGTGGATGATGGAGGCACAAATCCCAGGACCAACGGGTATAATCTGGACATCTTCTCAGGCTCCAAATTTTTTTGCCCCTGACTAAAGTGTGCAAATTAGTCTAATCATGTATAATCATTCAGAAAGAGAAGGAGACATAGGAAACAGGAAAACTTATATGAGAAAATGGAAAGACAACCTAGGAAGAGAGATAAAGAAAGAAGAATGGGAAGAAGTATGGAACAAGAAACTAAAATACTCGAAAGCAATGGAACTCAAAGAAAATTGGTTTAAGATAGCCCATAGGTGGTATATAACCCCACATAGGTTAGGGAAATTCAACAAGAACACGAACTCAAAATGTTGGAAGTGTAGAGAACAGGAAGGGACATATTATCACCTATGGTGGACATGTCCAAAAGCAACAGAATATTGGAAAAATATACAAAAATCGTTACAAAGAATACTGAAGATAGATATACCTTGGAAACTAGAAACATTCTTATTAGGGATTCACAACATAAAAATGGAAAAAATAAGGACAAAATCTTATTCCACTTAATGACAGCAGCTAGAATAGTTTATGCAAAACATTGGAAAGAAAAAGACCCTCCGGAGGAAGAGGAATGGCTAACAAAGATTCTTGATATAAGAAACATGGACAAATTAACTTATATACTTTCAAAAAAGGGGGTACTCCAACAGCTGAAATAGATTGGAAACAAGTAACAACATATCTGATAGAGGAAAAAAAATATGAAAATAATCATATGAAAGAGCCGAAAGAAAAACAAATTAGGGGAGAGCAGAAGAGAGACGAAAGAGGAAAAACACAATAGAGAGAAGGAATGAAGGAATAGGAAGAACCTCTGGAAGATACTGGGAAGTCAACGCCAGACTCACACCCATCACATACCCCCCCCCCCCTCACAGTTACTTATTCAATTTTCCGTTTCTACACCTGGCACTTTATTATTATTATTATTATTATTATTATTATTATTTAGCAGTCATAAATCTGACTACTTTCTATTCTTTCTATACTACTACCCCTCCATTTCTATCCAGTCCCCTTCTCACCCCTACTTACTCAGTTACTGTATGTTTTTAATGAAAATTAATAAAGATCATTTAAAACATGAATAATCATGCAGAAATTCAAGGAGATACCATTTTTGGATTTTTTTTAAAAAAAAGAAAAAACTTTTTAAAAAGTACTAAAATTTAGTTGATGGCTGAAACATTCTGAAACTTGGCAGGCTTACTGTTGTAAATGTGGCCTAAATATGTGACAAGTTTCATCCTGATAGCCATACAATTCACGGAGAAACAAAACTCATGAGTTTCCCAATTGCCACCAATGGAGCAAATCTTACTGAAACAACAACAAAATGTCAGAATTTGAATTACAAATCAACCCCCCCTCCCCCCCCCCCCAATCTCTCCAAATATCTCCTGAACTAAATGGGGAGACATCTAAATTTCAAAACAAAATCAGAAACAGATTTCTTCTGTTTTGCACACCTCTAATACCTGATTGTCCTGTGTGCCCAGTCCTGTCTGCCACTGCGGTTCACTGACACTGTTCAACCTTACTACTTGGTAAATGCATAGAGATACACCAGGAGTTGCCTTGTGAACTCAAACCTGGGACTAGACATGTGAATCATCTTCTGTTAAAATATTTTTGAATTCTAAAAATGAAGCACAGCTTATTCGTTGTATTAAGTAACTGGAGTTTATGGAGTATGTAGATAAAAATAAGCAGTTTCTAAGTCACTGATAAATCATTATAGAAGCAAAATGAAAATAACTAAACTAATTTTATAAGTATCACTTTTTGAACTTAAATTATATCTCTTGGCCTCAATTCATAAAAAAAAAATTCCACAAAGAATAAATGCATATGGTATTTTTCTATTCTGTCTCTCTGTGTGTATAATATGTGCATGTTTAAGTGTGTGTATTCATTCCATATACATATTTATATTCATTTCAATATATAGAGAAATATACAAAGAACATTAGAGTTGGAACATGGTGCTCCTTCCTTGAATATTTTGCACTTTAGAAAAAAATCCATATTTATTTTCTAACTCTTTTAATCATGTTCGACATAATTAAAATTAAAATGAAATTTTGAGCTGCAAAGGATGTGATAGTACTTGCTTTTGTACTGCTGAATCTTTAATCTACTAATGTTAGTGTTCTTTTTAAAAAAGAAAATCAATAGAAGCCTTTTATATATCTTCCATCCTAAAGTTTCCCTTCTCTCCCCTTTTTGGTACCATTCTGGAATTAATCCCACAAATGTTCTATTTCAGAACAAATATTTTCTCTATGATAAGATTTTTAAAACCTGCAACAAAATTTTAGAAGTTCAATTTTTATAGGCAGAAGAGATAAGGGTTTTCCACCATGAGAAAAGTCAGCTTTAAAAATCAAGCTGCACTCGTGGCAAGAGTTTATAAAACAGCTATTACAGTGTAGCTTAGCTTTGGTTCTTACAGTAACATTTTTGTATTTCTGACATTGGTGTGGAGTCCTGTAGTTAGAAAAGTTCCAGTATGAATGTAACAGTAATACATATTTGGAAACTAGGTCATATAATGTTTTGGCTTATATTATTCAAAGTTAGAAGTATTGAACATGCTCAGGGTTTTTTGAAATGGTGACCTGTGTTCAGGTGGCCAATAGAAATATGCAAAACTATTTGTAATCAGAACAAATATGGAGATTGTTATGTCTCTTAAATATTTTTCTGCAAATCGCACTCACTTTGGGCAAAAATCATTAGTAGCATGTCTTCTTTTTTCTCCCTAAGGGTCTTCCTACTCTTCTCATAGCCATAATATGTGATAGTGTGAATAACTATCTTGGAAGCCTGTGTTTCTCAAGGAAAACAGTAGCTATCACCAAATGTGAGGAAATATTTTTCCCCTGCCATTTCTAGGGGCAAGCAGGATAAAACTACAAAGAATTGCACTTTGTAGAACTGTTGAAATTATTCTGTTTATAGGAAAAAGGCATTTAGAAATATGGCCTGAGGAGTCAGATATGTTATGAATATATTACAGTAGCAGGGTTGTATTTGTGGAAAGGTCTACCCAATGTTTTTAGCTTTCTCTACCAATGTCCAAAGACATTGGGGCAAACTTTTCCATAAACACAACCCTGCTACTGTAATATATTCATATTGTATATGAGTCTTTAGCTTCCTCTACCAATGCCCAGGAGCATTGGGTGGTGCAATGGGTTAAACCGAATCCAGGGAGATGGGTGAACTACCATTGTTAGCCCTAGCTTCTGTCAACCTAGCAGTTTGACAATGTGCAAATGTGAGTAGATCAATAGGTACCGCTTCCACAGGAAGATAACGGCACTCCATGCAGTCATGCGGGCCATATGCCCTTGGAGGCATCTACAGACAATGCCAGCTCTTCGACTTAGAAATGGAGATGAGCCCCAGTGTCGGTCATGACTAGACTTAACGTCAGGGGGAAACCTTTACTTTTATCTATGTCTAGCAAATTGGGTTACCAGTCATTGTATCACTGGCTGCAAAAAGCATTCATTTATAAGATAGTAACTTTTCCATTCAGAAGTATTAGAGTGAGCATGGGTGGGTTATGTGGTTGATGACTTGGAGGTACAACTGGATCCATGTAAGAACAGATGATACAGATGTGAGATAGATGAAAGCATACTTTTGGTGCTTTGTGTAGAAGGTAACTAATTGGAGAAGAAAGAAAAGCTCCATCCAGATATGAGAGGAGCAACTGTCCTCAAGGAATGATCCAATTGAGAATAGCCACTTAAGCTTTAACCATGTTGTACCCCTGCCTTGAGCCACAAGGAGAAGCAGATAAAAAACAAACAAGCAAATAAATAAATATTATTAATAATATTTATCATTGGGTGAGTCCTATTATTTATAATACAGATCAACAAAGGAACTGAAACAAATATGAGAACCGTCATGGAGACCATGCAGGATGGTGGGTTTGACATATGGCTCCCTGTGGGCACATTACACCCACGCCTGAGTGTATCCAGGTACCAAGAGAAGAGACAACTGTCTGGAGGGGGAGGAGAAAGACGTAGATAATTTCTTCTTCCTTCTCATTGGGTGTCATAACTGAGTGTGAAATGACTTCTGGCACATGTGTTCATTTTGCTTTTTCTTGTGACAAGGATGGTAAAATGCTGCCTAAGACAATACTTATCTGGAGAATGAACAAAGGAAAGGTGTTACTCCCCTTATTAGCTCCAGTTTTCCAATAAATAGTGAGCTTCCATAGGGAGACATTAGTCATATTATTGGGCCTTCTAAACTAACCTGACAGGAACTCCTAAGTTAGTGTTCTGTCCTCATTTGTACTCTTTAAGCAAGCACACGCCTTGAAAATGTGGTGAAAAACATTGTTCCAATATCACTGTTCAATATTCAACAACCACATATTCAGCCACATTTTGGGCACAAAACTGTGTGTGCGCATATCTTGTCGCCCCCACCCCCTTTCTGGGAGCAGATAGCAGTCCCGTAAAAGTTTTTAAAAACACGTAATGAATTGCTTACATTACCTTTCTCAATGGTATTTGAGAAACAATATGTCTGAACACTGTAACACGTAATTCATATTGTAAGTCATTTCCTCCTATATTAATTATATTCATGCAAATAGTTCCTAGTTGTTTAGACATTTCTGCTTGCCTAATTCCAAAGGGAGCTGATGCATGGATGACAAACAGGCAGTCCTATGAATTTATGAACTCGCGATATACATTATTCATGGAAGGAAAGTCCTGAAAAAATAACATGTATGATTTACTGCTGTGAGAACAGTGGCAACTTGCAAGCTAACAATTTATACAAGTTTTATACAGTTATTTACTATGTAGACAGAACTGTTATTTTAAAAAATAAGGGTTTTTAAGCTGAAACTTAACAACTGTCACATTACATGGTTGTTATGATATCTTTAGCTGTGTGATTTGTTTACATAATTTGAAAATATAGCCAATACTTTTTTGTCCAACTGAAAAATTCTGATAGTGTTAATCCTTCTGACAGTCTACTAAGTATATACAACAACTTATTTACAGAGACTTTGTTATACATAGATAAATTTGATCGATGTGTAAACTTTTTGTCTTTACTCAACATTTCAGGTGGTACAGGGTCAATACTTTGTTATTAAATTGGCAGTTTATTTTATTGAATGAAAATTGTAGATGTACATGATGTGCATAGCTAAAAAGACTTTTGTCTTTGTTTAAGACCAAGTGAGATAATCGAGAGAGAGGAGAAACACATTTAATCACATCCTTACCAATAATGAACTGATATGGAGTACCTGCAAAGAATACTGAGCATTGCAGTCTAACAATATATGGATAGCCACAAGGTCTCCAATTCTGTGACGGAGTAATGATATTTTCCATGCCATGCATTAATTTTGCAACTCTGACTTTGACCTTTCACTACTTGATTTTTTAAAAAATCTGAAAAATCTGAAATCCCTGGGCCTTGTGTTGACATGTTGGAGTAACGTCTTACTCACTGCAAGATATACAGCCAGTGTAAACAAGCTACTGGTCTCTTACAACTTCAAAACATGAGGTGAATTTAGCATCCTAGCATCCTGATAGGATGCTTCCTCCTCTGGGCCCTCTGGTTGTGTAACTTACAGCAATTTTGAGTGGGGCTCCATGGAGGAAGCATCCTGGCAGCGTGGTAGGACATTTCCCTCACAATGTACAGCAATTTACCTTGTGAAATTGCTCCTTCATTGGCTACATATTCCCAAAAACAAAATAATATGATTTTATGATACATACAAACACAGGTCAGTTTTCATGAGTTTACCAGCATTTGGAGAGGGTCAGAGGATAATAACCGAAAACACTACTCTTCAAGCAATTCTAAGTTTATTTGGGCAATTTAAGAACTTTTCCCTGTATTGTTTCCTATTTTTATGCAGTCTGGAAGCTTGGGGGATGGTCTGGAGAGTCTAGGAGGCACAAAAAAGAGTTTGGGAATAGTTTTACCTGATATATATGCATGGAATCATCCAGGATTCAATAAATGGATAATGTCATTGCTGTCTGTGGGATTTTTAGAGGCATTGTGAAAGATTTGATTGATTCTAGACAATTTGTGGTGTGACAAATAACTCTATGGCACAGGCAAATAAATATTGTTGATGTATTCCAGTGATGTCCTCTGACTATGTCAGTACTTAGGGATCTCTTGAAAATTGTAGATGGAATGACCCAGAGATCTAGGGCTTCTACAAATTTATTTATTTATTTATTTACCCTATTTCTATCCCATCACTTCTCAACCCCCAAAGGGGGACTCAGGACAGCTTACAATGAGCACCGTTATGATACAATTACATAACAATTACAATAATAAAACCACAATTAAACATAAGTCATAGGTAAAAACAATCATTAAAACCATAAAACAATCTCATCAGCCGTATCGCCATTCTAGTCAGTGTCCTTCTAAAGTGCTGCTTACATCTATTGCCTAAAAGCCTGGTCCCAAAACCATAATTTCATTTTCTTTCGGAAAGCCAGGAGGGAGGAAGCCAATCTTACTTCAATTGGGAGTGTGTTCCATAGGTGGGGAGCCACCACCGAGAAGGCCCTGTCTCTTGTCCCCGTCAGATGCATCTGTGCTGTTGATGGGAGTGAGAGCGGGGCCTCCCCGAATGATCTTAGATTATGAGGTAAGACGTAGGGGTGGATGCGTTTGGACAAGTAAGCTGGGACAGAACCATATAGAGCTTTATAGGTCAAAACCAATACTTTGAATTGGGCTCGGAAATGGACCGGCAGCCAGTGGAGCTGACATAACGGGAGGAGGGGGAATGTTCCCTGTATGTCGCCCAAGTTAGCAAGCTGGCTGCTGACCGTTGGACTAGCTGAAGTTTCTGAACCATCTTCAAAGGCAGCGCCTCATAGTAATCTATTCGGAATGTAACCAGAGCATGGACGACCGTGGCCAGATCAGACTTCCCAAGGTATGGGCTCAGCTGGTGCACAAGTTTTAACTGCAAAAGCTCCCCTGGCCACCACCGAAACCTGGGGTTCCAGGCTCAGCAATGAATCCAGGATCACTCCAAAGCTGCAAACCTGCATCTTCAGGGGGAATGTAACCCCATCCAACACAGGCTGTAACCCTATGCCCTGTTTGGCCTTTTGACTGACCAGGAGGACCTCTGTCTTGTCTGGATTCAGTTTCAATTTCTTAGCCCTCATCCAGTCTGACACAGCAGCCAAGCACCTCCTTAGTGACAGGCGGGAAGGAGTGACAGATTTGGACGTCATCTGCATACAGATAATACCGTACTCCGAAACTCCGGATGATCTCCCCCGGCAGCTTCATGTAGATATTAAATAACATCGGGGACAGTACTGAACCCTGAGGGACTCCACAAAACAATGGTTGTGGAGTCAAACAGGTATTACCCAGTAACACCCTTTGAGACTGACTCTCCAGGAAGGACTGGAGCCACTGCAGAGCAGTACCTCCAAGGCCCATTTCTGCGAGGTGTCCGAGAAGGATACCATGGTCAATGGTATCGAAGGCCGCTGAGAGGTCCAGCAGAACCAACAGAGACATACTCCCCCTGTCTAGCTCCCAGTGTAGATCATCTACTAAGCTGACCAAGGCTGTTTCAGTGCCATGTCACAGTCTAAAGCCAGACTGGGCCAGATCTAGATAACCAGTGTCTACCAAGAACCCCTGGAATTGTGAGGCCACCATATGTTCCAGGACTTTGCCCAAGTAGGGAAGATTGGAAACTGCCCAAAGGTTGACTAATTGAGGTCCACTGATGTTTTTTTCAACAGTGGTTTTATAACAGCCTGTTTTAGGCTGGCTGGAATCTTGCCCTCCTGTAAGGAGGCATTAACCTTAACCCACTCTGCCAAACTCCCACTGGCTTCTTTTATCAGCAATGATGGGCAGGGGTCTAGGATGCATGTGGTACGCCTCGCCTCCCCAAGGATCCTGCCCACATTTTCGAACTGAACTAATTTAAACGAATCCATTAAAACCAGACAAGCAAATGCTCGTGTTACATCCTCAGAGACTGCTGTTAACATGGCATCGAAGTTGGAATGGATCAGAGTGACTTTGTCCGCAAAGAACCGAGCAAATGCTTCACAGTGATCTGCCAAGTTGTCAGAAATCTCACTCTGAAGAGGATTTAATAGTTCTCTAGCAACTCAGAACAGCTTAGCCAGACGGTTCTTAGCAGACACAATATTGGCTGCACTTCCACCATCACACGTGCTCTATCCACGTCTTCTTTCACTTCATTGCTGACAGCTCCTCAGTAAACCAAGGAGATGGTTTAGCTCGGTTACTCGGGGGGGGGGGGGCTTCTGGAGCAATCATGTCTATAGACTTGGTGACCAGGATCTCAACAAGGTCACTTACTGAGGAGGCAGGAAAATCCCCAAGAGCCTTCAGAAAACCATTTGGATCTGTAAGTCTCCTGGGGCAGACCATTTTAATGGGTCCACCACTCCTGCGAAGGTAGGAAGGCGCAATAAGTCTAAACCTGATCAAGTGGTAGTCAGTCCATGGCAACGGAGTGATGGTCAGCTCCTCCACCTCACCACCTTCTTCCCATCCCTGACAGAAAACCAGATCCAATATGTGTCCAGCAATAATAATTGGAACAGGTCCATGGTTGCCATGGAGGCCATGAAGTCCTGAGCCACTCCTGACAGGGTGGTCTCAGCATGAACATTGAAGTCCCCCAGCACAATGAGCTGTTGGGACTCCAACACCAGGCCAGAGACCACTCCGGCTAGCTCAGGTAGGGAGACTGTAGTGCAGCGGGGTGGTCGGTACACTAACCCTAACCTGTCCCGGGCACCGACCCTCAGGCCAACACATTTAAATGTGGTAGACTGCAGAATGGGGCACCTGATCAGGGAGATGGAATCCTTATAGACAATTTCAACACCCCTTCCCCACCCTCCAGATCTTGACTGGTGCTGTATGGCATAACCTGGTGGACAAAGCTGGGAGAGATTAAACCCCCCCCCCCCACCCCAGCCTCGTCTAGCCAGGTCTCTGTTATAAAACCAGGTCAGTGTGTACTTCAAGGATTAATTCCTGAATAATAGATGTTTTTCCATTCACTGACCTGGCATTGAACAGCACCACTCTCAACCTGGAGGGACCGCCATCCTGGGTTTTCAGCTTACCCTTGTCAGGAGCCTATTTAAATTTACAAGAGTTCTTCCTTCAATTCCTTGAATTGGTAATTTAGTTTTTCACCTGTAGTTCGAATTAATATTTTGGATCTATACCAATCTTTAGGCCAAATTGATGAACTGGGTCTCCCTTTCCCGCATCTCCCCCTCCCAGTCACCACCTCAGTAGAGGCCTCCTGCCCTGAATACACACCTCCCTCTAGCTCTCCCTCCAGGTCTCCCTCCCCCCTCTCTATAGGCTGAATTCTACATGATGTTCTATAATTAAAAGCAGGATTATTCGTTACTGATCTGCCTGCCCCACCCTGCAAACTCTATATCCCTCCAGACTGCCCTGATCTTTTGACAATGCACAAAGAACTAATACAAGTACAGATATAAAGTGCAAAGTGCTTAAAGGCAGCATAGATAATGATGGAGGGCCGATGTCCTATATAATATGCAAAGCAGGCTACTCTAGTGAAATGGAGTGTGATTGTAAAGTGCAGGGAGGTCAAATTGAGAGATTAAAACCTAGGGACCAGGCTTAGCAGCACATTCAGAATAGCAGCAGAGTGATTAGTAGCAGCAAAATCAATTGATGAGGTGTGTAGTTGATAAATTCCTATTATAACAATGTCAGATTAAAGTGGTCAATGTTCTTAGTAGCACAATGAAAAAGAGAGGGAAGAGACCCACTGGCCCAGGACTTGAACACTGCCCACCAAGAGACCTATGGAGGAACCAGCCGGCATAAATTTGGCACACAGTCTCCCAATCCCACCCCAGCAACACCATCCCCCTGCAGAACACCTACTAATGACCAGTGACAGATGGTTCCAGATCTTGCTGAGAAGGTTTAAACTTAAGGGACAAACTGGCAACTAAAAGGCCCCAAAATGGCAGCGGCGTTTTTCACTGGTGGTGACAATGAGCTGGAGTTAGGAGATTACTTCAGCCACTCCTCAATTCTGCCAGGAGGATTAACTCTGATGTTCTTATAAGGCTATGGGTCTTGCTGAAGCAACTGTCCGGTGATCTTTATGCTCTTTGATCCATTGTTGCTGACTCCAAGATGGCGGCATGATGTGGGGATGAGGCAGCAAGGGATGATAAGCAAGGGAGCAGCTGGGAGACAGAAGTTTTAAAGCCTCCTTCCCCGTCTTGCTTCTTCTTCACTGGTGTGGGGGTGAGGCAACCAGGACGCCCTCTTTCTCCTTACATTTAGAAGAAGAGATCTATTCCTTTGCTTCTATGGAGCTGGCCTCTAGGGATATATATATACAAATATTCACAATCATTTGCAGGGCAAACTGTGGATTTACCGACGGTCAGGAAACCACATTGAAAAGAACAATAAAACCAGTGAAGTAACCAAGATTTTTGTGAGGGGAAAGCCCAGTCATGTGCATAACATACTAATATGAGGAAAACAATGTGGAGAAATATTTGTAGAGATAAAACTATCATAATGATGAGTAGTCCTCACATCAAATGAAGTACGCAAGTATTTGCATTCCTATTCTAGGGTATATCATCCATACCAACACAGAATTGTTTCTTACAGGTGTTATGTGTGCATTACAAGTTAATGGTTGGAAAAAATATTTTGTCCCATTTGAGCTCTGGTTATAGCTATATAGTACACCTTCCAAGTTCTTTAATCTTAAACTCTTTTTTCTGTTCTCTATTCCTCTATTTTTATCTTTGGTGACTAATTATTTTGTTAAGATTTCATAATTTTTAGTGAAGTCTCAAAACATTTCACAGAAAGAAAGCACTGCAATGAACAAGTTTCCCCAGAGGCCATATTCAACACTCAGTGTGGGCAGCACCAAAGCTTTCAAAGTAAAACTGTACTTAGATCTATTTGACATCTCCTAAATCAATGCAAAAATAGTGGTGAATCAGTTTTTAAATGTTAACTGAGTTAACCGAGTTCCCATAATGATTAATGATAGAAATATGTTTTCCCCAAATCTTAAATACAAGAACTTTTTCAATCCCTTATTATGGTATAATCATTCCACTTACAATGAAGCTGAAATCCAGTGAAACAAAAATCAGCTGGCTACATATTTTTTATATCTAAACACTGAATTCACAACCCATTCTAGATAGGGTTGCATCTGTGTCCTCTGAAAAAGCTGGTGATCTGGATCTGGGTCTGGGTCTTGCAGCCTTAGTCCAAAGATGAGGAATATTTTTAACTCTCCTGATGTTTAGGACAACAATAGCAACTAGGATGAATTTCTGGCTCTAGTTTCACGCTGTTTCTGGATGAGGCAGTCTAGCCAGTCTAGTTGACTCAGCAAAAGAAAGTTCACACTGAACACACATAATAGCAGCCTATATTGATTTTGATAAAGAAATGTTTTTTTTAAGAACATAGGCTATAGATTTCACCTAGAACATATCAATTTGCAAATTGTGGATCATTTATAAAACATCCTGCATCCTGCTCTGTATATTTAGCTTCACTTTGATTCTTTTGTTGTGGTGCACTTTTGATTTGTTTCCAATTTATGTTTTTTTTTTCATGTGTGGAGCATGACCCTATTGCAGGGTTTTTTGTTGTTTTGTTTTTTTTAAAAATGTTCAGAGGACTTCACCTTTCTCCTACTTTGAGACTGAGCTAGACCTGCCCAAGGTAACCCAGAAGTTTCCAACGCCTCCAGAGACTTGGGGTGTATCTGCACTGTAGAACTGATGCAGTTTGACTCCACTTTAACTGTCACATCTCAATGCTATAGGATCTATAGCTTGTAATGCACCAAAACCCTTTGACAGAGAAGATTAAACAGCTTGTTGAAGATTAAACAGCTCTCATGATAACATAGCAGTTAAAGTGATGCAATACTGCATTAATTCTCCAGTGTAATCACACCCATATAACTTATTTATTTTATTTATTTCCCACATTTATACCCCACTGTTCTCATCTCAAGGGGGACTCATCTTGATTATATGTGATTAATCTAAGAAGGCAGTAAGGTGCTGTTTTAAATAAAAAATAAGTTCATTGTAAAATAGAATTACAGAATCATAGTTGGAGACCACTTGGGCCATCTAGTTCAACCATCTGCCATGCAGGAAAATCACATTCAAAGCACCTCTGATAGATGGCCATCCAGCCCCTGCTTAAAAGCCTCCAAAGAAGGAGCTTCCACCACACTCTGAGACAGAGAGTTCTGCTGCTGAACAGCTATTACAGTCAGGAAGTTCTCCCTAATGTTCATGTGGAATCTCCTTTCCTGTAATTTCAACCCATTAGTCCTAATTGTTGTATTTCAGCCCATTGTTGTGGCTGATATCGCTTGTAAATGAGGAAGTGGATCATGGGTACTCTGGGCCTGCGAGCCAAGATGAGATTTTAAGTGCTGAAAATGATTGGTTTGTGTCTTCAACAGTTAGTCAAGGTCACATTCTAGGGAAATGCGTTCAGAGGCTGAAATCCCAGATGGAGAGAATCATGAGTTGCAAAATAATGAGCTGGTAGATAGGGGTCTCAGTTTTCGTAAACTTCGTCCTACTCAAGAGAATCTCAGATGGTCTCAGTGCTTGTTAGAGAAGAGACCTGTATCAGGAAATCATGGGAGCAGGCATGATTTTATTTGTATATTAGAGAGTCCAGGGGAATTTACCAGCCGATCTGGTTAAGGTTGGTAATTGAGGCAACAGCTCTTGCCAAGTCCTAGTCAAACTTTCTGAGGGAATTCTAGTTCCATGTTTTTGCTCGTTTCATGCTTCCAAATTTGAATTATTGATCCTGGATTCTTGTATTGGATTACATGCTGCCTTGTACTTCCTATATTGGATGTCCTGTTGCTTTAGAATTTTTGGATTACTCTTGTACCTTGAATCTTGTGGACTATTTTATACATATAGATGTTGAAGTTTTCACTATTTTTGCTACAGTGCTTTTTATATAATATTTAATGAGCTGCTTCTGCTGAGTTAACTTGTGGTGAAGTACAGAAGTATTTCCTGGCCTGGAGTGCAACACAAATCCTAACTGCCAGGTCATCAGAAAACAAGCTTGCTCCCTCCTCCTTATGACATCCTTTATACATATTTATACATGGAAATCATATCTTCTTTCAACTGTATCTTCTGCAAGCTAACATATCCAGCTCTCTAAGACACTCCTCATAGGGCATGGTCTCCAGAACTTGGATCATTTTAGTTACCTTCCTCTGGACATGTTCCAGTTTATCAATATCTCTTCTAAATTGTGGTGCCCAGAACTGAAAACAGTATTCCAGGTGAAGTCTAATCAAAGCTGAATGGAGAGGCACCATGACTTCCCTAGATCTAAGCACTATACTCCTTCTGATGCATCACATTGTTAGCTTATGTTCAACTTGTTGTCCATGAAGACGCCAAGATCTTTTTCACAAGGACTGTTGTTGAGCCAGGCATCACCCATTCTGTATCTATACATTTCATTTTTTTCTGCCTAAGTGTAGTATCTTACATTTATCCTTGTTGAAATTAATTTTGTTAGTTTTGACCCAGCTCGCTAATCTGTTAAGGTCATTTTGAATTCTGATCCTGTCCTCAGAAGTATTAGCTAAGCTATCCCTCCTAATTTGGTGTCATCTGCAAACTTGATAACTATGTCTTTTAAACCTTCATGTAAGTCATTAATAAACAGTACTAGGCTCAGGACCGAACCGTGTGGTACTCTACTAAGTCACTTCTTTTCAGGATGATAAGGAACCATTGTTGAACAGTCTTTAGGTTCAATTGGTTCACCAATTACAGATCCACCTAATAGCAGCATTTCCCAGCACACATTTGATTATTTTGTTTGCATTTCCTGCATCTATCAAACTTGTAAGTCTATCAAAAAAGAGATAAAATTAATTTTGCATGACTTGTTTTGATAAATACATGTTCACTTTTAGTGATCACAGCGTTCCTTTCTAAGTGATTGCAAACTGCTTCCTTAATGATCTGCTCCAGAATCTTCCCTGGTATTGATGTCAGGCTGACTGGATGATAATTGTTTGGGTCTTCCTTTTTTCCTTCTTGAAAATAGATACAGCATTTGCTCTCCTCCAGACTGCTGGGACTTCTTCTGTTCTCCAAGCATTCTCAAAGGTTATTGTCAGTGGTTCTGAAATGACTCCCACAGAAGTTGAGGAAGCAAGAAGCCATTTTGTTCCCTTCTGCTTCAGGTAAGCCTTGTCTTAGGGGGCACTAGGAATCTGAGTGAGTGTTTAAAATTAGCTGCTTTGAGTGTTGCTTTGTTTGAGAAGCGGGGTGAGGCTACATTCTTTTAGCCAACAGTGGAGGCCAGCAATTAGTGGCTCATTGTTCTACTTCCTGTTTACCCTATATAAGTCAGGATTGCGCGTGCCACCAGGCGCGGGCAAACTCACACACTCACTAACCTACACTTTCCCCCCTGCATACAGACAACAACATAAAACACACCAAGAGGAGATAATTAGCAACCTGCAGATGGAACAAACACAAAATCTTCCTGTCTCATGCACAAGCTGTGGCATGTTCAGGTTTTTCACGCAACAATTACTCAATGACATCTGCCCCAAGAGTAAACAGATCACTCACATGGAACAGAGGATCCAACAACTCGAGGACCATATTAAGACCCTTAAGGACATTCAGGAACTTGAGCTGTTCTTAGACACCACACAGCACACTGTCCTAGACACACAGCCCATATCACACCAACAATATGGGGAGGCTCAAGAGGAGATCACCTCAGATGTGGACAACCCTCAGGCTTGGAAGAATGTTACCCTTAGAAAGAGACATAGGACCCAGAAGCCTCCTCAGAATACTTCTGCTCAGCTGCAGTTACACAATAGATTCAAAATTCTCACACAACTATCACTTGATCAAGAAATACAACATATTGGGGAAGACCAGAATGGCTTGGATACTGATCAGTGGCTCATCCTTGATCAGTGTGCGGGGGATAGCCCTGACTGGGACAACACTTCACAACATTCACACTTACACAATCACGCGGGTGTACCATCCCCAACTGTAGACCAGGTGCAACAGGAACACATACAGGAGAATGATAGGCTCTTGGACGAATCTCAATGGATTGTCCTTGACGAATGCACCGGGGATGTTGAGGAGGAGGACAACACTTTACACCTACACATCAAGAGGATCACTTTTCTGGGGACCTACACACTACATTGCACAAAAGGGACCCTGTCAATCATGAAAGTAAACAGGTCTTGGTAGTAGGCGACTCCCTCCTTAGAGGAATGTAAGCCGTCATTTCCAGACCAGATGGGATGGCTCAAGAAATATGCTGCCTACCAGGGGCAAAAATACACCATATCACTCACCAGGCTCCTCAAACCCCATCACCATCATCCCCTCATGTTGATTCATGTAGGAACCAATGATACTGCTAGGCATACTTTTCAAAAGATCATAAATGATTTTCGAGCTCTCAGAACAAAGCTAAAACAATGTAATGTACAGGTGGTTTCATCCCTCCTCCCAGTTGTAAGACACAGTCCTACAAGGGCCAGAAAAATAGTACAGGTCAATAACTGGCTTACAAAATGGTGTCAGGAGGAACGCTTTGGCTTCCTCGACCATGGCCTGCTTTTCCAGGAGGATGGCCTACTGGCAAGGGATGGGACGCATCTCACACAAGTAGGAAAACACCTTTTTGCTCACAGATTCGCAAACCTCATTAGACGCACTTTAAACTAGGTCCACCGGGGGAGGGGGACAACAGCATTGCGAACACTACTTTACCCACAATGTCAGGGAACTGCCAGAAGGCTAAATTGAGGGCTGCACAAACACAACAAGGACCAAGTACCAAAAGCACAATAATCCCAATTAAACAGCTCGGGGGAAGATCTCAGGGGCTCACATGTCTTTACACTAATGCACAGAGCATGGGAAAGAAACAAGACAAACTCCAACTTTTAGCCCAACACCACAAATATGATCTCATAGGCATCACTGAAACCTGGTGAGATGACTCCTATCTCTGGAATGTAGACTTCGAGGGCTATAACCACTTTCACAGAAACCGAACAAAGGGGAGAGGAGGCGGAGTAGTCTTATATGTCAAAAACTGTTACGCTGCAGAAGAGATGCAAGACAGCAATCTGGGAAACCAGCTTGAAAGCATCTGGATAAGAATCAAGGGAACTGGGACTCAACAAGATGTTGTTGTAGGCATCTACTACAGACCTCCAAGCCTGGAGGAAGAACTTGATGAAGTCTTCTGCCAACAGTTGACCAAACAGGCACAGGGAAGAGATGTAGTAGTCATGGGCAATTTCAACTATCCCGATATTTGCTGGAAAACAAACTCAGCCAAGAGTACAAGGTCCAACAAATTCCTCGCTTGTCTTGCAGACAATTTCATGGTCCAGAAGGTAGAAGAGGCAACAAGGGGGTCGGCTACTCTTGATCTCATCCTAACAAATGCAGAGGACCTGATCGATGCGGTTGAAGTGGTCGGATCCTTAGGGGCAAGGGAGGTACAAAGGAAGGCCGAAACTAAGACAAGTCAAACCCGCATTTTGGACTTTAGGAGAGCTGATTTCTGAAAAATGAAGGAAACACTGAGCAGCATTCCATGGACACAGATACTAAAAGACAAGGGAGTTACAGATGGATGGGAATTTCTCAAGAGTGAAATACTCAAGGCGCAATTGCAAACCGTGCAAACAAAGAGAAAAAAATAGGACAAGTGCAATGAAGCCAGAATGGAGACATGCACAAGAAGTGGAAAAAGGGAGAAACCCCAAAGAAGATTTCAAACAAATAGCCAACACCTGTAGAGAAAAGGTCCGCAAGGCTAAAGCACAAAACGGGCTCAGGCTTGTCAGGGACATTAAAAATAATAAAAAGGGCTTCTTTTCTTATGTCAGTAAAAAAGGAAGAACAGGGAGGCAATAAGGTCTCTTCGAGGAGAAAATGGGGCAATGCTGACAGGGGGCAGGGAAAAGGCAGAACTACTTAATGCCTTCTTTGCCTCAGTCTTCTCACAAAAAGAAAGTCATCTTCAACTTCAGCAAGATCGAGTGGGTGAGGGATTTGAGGACATCCAACCCCAAATTGGGAAACAAGTAGTCCAGGAATACCTGACCGCTCTAAGTGAGTTCAAGTCCCCAGGGCCAGATCAACTACACCCAAGAGTATTGAACTAGCGGAAGTCATTTCGGAACCATTGGTAATCATCTTTGAGAGTTCTTGGAGAACAGGAGAAGTTCCAGCAGATTGGAGGTGGGCCAATGTGGTCCCAATGTTCAAGAAGGGAAAAAAGGATGACCCAAACAATTACCGTCCGGTCAGCCTCATGTCGATACCAGGCAAGATTCTGGAAAAGATTGTCAAGGAAGTGGTCTGCAAGCACTTAGAAACAAATGCGGTCATCGCTAATAGTCAACATGGATTTATCAAAAACAAGTCATGCCAGACTAATCTGATCTCTTTTTTCAATAGAGTTACAAGCTGGATAGATGCGGGGAATGCCGTGGATGTAGTGTACCTGGATTTCAGTAAGGCCTTCGACAAAATCCCCCATGACCTTCTGGCAAGAAAACTAGTCCAATGTGGGCTAGGCAAAACTATGGTGAAGTGCATCTGTAAATGGTTAAATGGACGAACCCAGAGGGTGCTCACCAATGCTTCCTCTTCATCTTGGAAAGAAGTGACGAGCGGAGTGCCGCAGGGTTCTGTCCTGGGCACGGTCCTGTTCAACATCTTTATTAATGACTTCAATGAAGGGTTAGAAGGCATGATCATCAAATCTACAGATGACACCAAATTGGGAGGAATAGCCAATACTCCAGAGGACAGGAGTAGGATTCAAAACAATCTTGACAGATTAGAGAGATGGGCCAAAACTAACAAAATGAAGTTCAACAGTGACAAATGCAAGATACTCCACTTAGGCAGAAAAAATGAAATGCAAAGATACAGAATGGGGGACAATGCCTGGCTCGAGAGCAGTACGTGTGAAAAAGATTGTTCTGCATGGAACAATCTTTGTTCCTCGTAGACAACAAGTTAAACATGAGCCAACAATGTGATGTGGCGGTTAAAAAAGCCAATGGGATTTTGGCCTGTATCAATAGGAGCATAGTGTCTAGATCTAGGGAAGTAATACTACCCCTCTATTCCGCTTTGGTTAGACCACACCTGGAATATTGTGTCCAATTCTGGGCACCACAATTCAAGAGAGATATTGACAAACTGGAATGTGTCCAGAGGAGGGTGACTAAAATGATCAAAGGTCTGGAGAACAAGCCCTATGAGGAGCGGCTTAAGGAGCTGGGCATGTTTAGCCTGAAGAAGAGAAGGCTGAGAGGAGATATGGTAGCCATGTATAAATATGTAAGAGGAAGCCACAGGGAGGAGGGAGCAAGCTTGTTTTCTGCTTCCCTGGAGACTAGGACGCGGAACAATGGCTTCAAATTACAAGAAAGGAGATTCCAGCTGAACATGAGGAAGAACTTCCTGACTGTGAGAGCTGTTCAGCAGTGGAACTCTCTGCCCCGGGGTGTGGTGGAGGCTCCTTCTTTGGAAGCTTTTAAACAGAGGCTGGATGGCCATCTGTCAGGGGTACTTTGAATGCAATATTCCTGCTTCTTGGCAGGGGGTTGGACTAGATGGCCCATGAGGTCTCTTCCAACTCTTTGATTCTATGATTCTATGACTTCTGCCAGTTCCTTCATTACTATTGGGTCTAGTTCATCTGGCCCTGTAGACTTGAATTCATTTAGAGTGGTCAGTTATTCCTTGACTGCCTATTTTGGGTTGCATTTCCCCTATTAATTCATCTTCTCTATATTGCTCAGGTTGAACACCAATCTCTTTTTGGAAGGAGACTAAGGCAAAGAAGTTATTGAGCAGCTCTGCCTTTTACCTATCACCTGTTAACATTTCACCTCTTTCTCCATACAGAGGCCCAAGCATTCTTCCTGCCAGGTTTGCAAATCATTGATTCTGTTCCCCTCAAGAGGGAATCAACTACTACCATCATCCATCTCCTTTGAAGATTGACAAAGTCACTTTCCTGTAATGTGCTCTGAAGGTCTCCTGAAAACTTGCCCTGCTGTTCTTCTTCCTCTTCAGTTTTTACTGGATTGTGTAGCGCTAAGCTGGCCTCCTCCCCAGAGACATCTCCCATGCATTCATCAAGGACAATCCAGTCAGATATAGAATCATAGAATCATAGAGTTGGAAGAGACCAAATGGGCCATCCAGTCCAACCACCTGTCAAGAAGCAGGAAAATCGCATTCATAGTAGCACCCCTTCATTTGTCCAAGACCCCTTCATTTTCCCCAGTATGTTATTGTTCTGCCTCATATATGATTGGGGAAAGAGCCCTTGCTTCATTCTATAACTGCAGATTCATGTTTGTGAACTGTCCTCCCCAGAGACATCCCCCATGCATTGATCAAGGATGGTCCACTCAGTTGTATCTAAGAGCCTCTCATCCTCCTCAAGGTCTTGTATTTCCTCATCATCTGTTAATGGTGACAGAACTTGGAATCAATTATGTAACTCCAGATTAACAGAAGGATTCACAGAATGATGCCTGGTCCTCTTCTTCTTTCTAAATGTCACATTTTTCCAAGCATCAGCATTCTCCACATTTAAAGTAACCTCCCCATAGCCTTCCCTGGCATGTTCATCTGATGTGGGTTGTGCATCTAGGGGTCCTTCCACACAGCCCTATATCCCAGAATATCAAGGCAGAAAATCCCACAATATCTGCTTTGAACAGGGTTATCAGAGTCCACATTCAGATGACGTGGGATTTCCTGCCTTGGTAGTCTAGGACAGGGGTCCTCAAACTTTTTAAACAGAGGGCCAGGTCACAGTCCCTCAAACTGTTGGAGGGCCGGATTATAATTTGAAAATATATATGAATGAATTCCTATGCACACTGCACATATCTTATTTGCAGTGCAAAAAACACTTAAAACAATACAATAATTAAAATGAAGAACAATTTTAACAAATATAAATTTATTAGTATTTTAATGGGAAGTGTGGGCCTGCTTTTGGCTGATGAGAAAGGATTGTTGTTGTGTGCTTTCAGATTGTTTCAGACTTAGGTTGACCCTGAGCAAGGGCTGGGTAAATGACCTTGGAGGGCCGCACCCGGCCCCCGGGCCTTAGTTTGAGGACCCCTGGTCTGGGATATAGGGCTGTGTGGAAAGGCCCTAGAATGGTCTGCTGGGCTGTGTCCAAGAAAATGTTGAGTTTCTTAATATCCTTAAGTGTCTCAATTTGGCCCTCGAGTTGCTGGATCTTTTCTTCCATTGAAGTAAGCTGTTTGTACTTGCTGCAGATGTAGCTCATTAGATATATTGTATCAACATCCACGATCCCTGCATGTGACTGGAGAAGCTTGCCTCTTCTCCATATTCTAGTGATTCAGTTACCAAGCAGGAACTTTACTGAACTCTGGTCCCCCTTCTTCTCAAAATACATCAGTTCTCCTATATTATTCTTAATATGAGTGTTGGTTAAGTTGTGTGCATTGCTGGAGCTCAACTGCTAGCTCTGCTCCAGAATGATCTGGTGAAGTAGATGCATCTCTGCCCCTTGAGCTCATGGCAGAAATTCTCAAGCACAGACTCAAAGCTTCACCCCCCTCAAGCACACAGTCTCGAGAACACGGCTTCAAACACTAGGCCTCAAGCAGAGACATCAGTTCCATAGATAACCACAAAGCCTTAACAACACACTCACAACCCTATAAAGTATCCAGTCTTTAAACAACAAACAAACAAACAAACACTCAGCTTTCTAGTACACTCTAACCTTAAGCAAAGATTGCTTTTTGCTTCCTCTTCAGTTACAGGAGCTCAGTTTATATTAAAATATGCATTTTAATCTTTTACATATAGAAACTGAGCTGGAAGGAAACATGGTTGACCCTGACTTTGACTGTTGTAAAGTCTCCCTAGGATCTTGCTAAAAAATAAGTTTCTTACAGAAGAGGAACTCTCTGTTAGCCAAAAGCTCATTGTTCTCAAATGTCTATCTCTACTGAATAAACAGTTACAATATATAAAACGTTGGAATTAAATGAAATGGGAGCATATCTTATTGAGGAGTTAAACAAAGAGACAATTCCAGCTTAAAATAAGAAAAGAAAGACAAGAAAGTTGATAATCGCATTCTTATGCCTTCAGGAGGTCCTAAATAGAGAAAGCTCAAATTGCGAGTACTTGTTATCTTTGTTATATTATCCCTTTCTTTATGTATGCTTTTGATACAGTTCACCACAGGTAGAGCTGAATAACAAACGCTCCCAAAATCTATTTGAAAATATGACTAAGGCTGCAATCTGTCAAGGCATGCATACCTTGAAATAATTCCTTTAAACCAAACGGGGCTTCAATGTGAGTTAAGATTTATAAGGCTGTATGTTAGAAGCATGTAACAAGAACTTTGTCAGCTTGGAACCAGAATTCAGCTAGGCTTCCATTGCTGTCATTAAGATTCCTCATGGTTCAGTGCAGGTTGCAAGTCAGTATAGGCTAGAATAGTGTGCTATATAATTTGTTATTTCTCCATCAAATTTTCTGGAAGAAATTACCAATAAAGACAAAGCCTCTACTAATTCAACTTTATTAGTTTTCTGCATGGCATGTCATGTTTTACTGTCACAAGAGATTGAACAAATTTCTGTTTCCAATGGTAAACGGCTCTGGCCCAGTTTACTTGTCCGAACGGATTCTCCCCTATGAACTACCGAGGCTATTAAGATCTTCCGGGGGGGGGGGGGGCTCCTCTCGGTCCCACCACCCTCTCAGTCACGGTTGGTGGGGACGAGAAACAGGGCCTTCTCAGTGGTGGCTCCCCAGCTTTGGAATTCCCTCCCACTAGAGGTTAGATCTGTCCCCTCCCTCCTGACGTTCAGGAAATCACTAAAAACCTGGCTCTGGAATGTGGCATTCGAGGACTGAACCTAGAACCTTCCCTATGATGAATTATGATGAACTGTGACTACGAACATGACTATGACTGACTGGATTGACGATTTGGCGTAGGAAACTGTAATGATGTAATGATAATGATGATGTTTTTATTGTACTGTGTTGTACTATTTTAATACCTGTGGTTCTTTTATATGATTGTACTTTATATATGCTGTAAACCGACCTGAGTCCCTCGTCGAGGTTGAGAAGGCCGGTATAGAAAACCTCTAAATAAATAATAAATAAATAATAAATATAGTGGCAAGTTGATTTCTGGTATTATGACATAAGGATTTCTGTAAAGAGGATTTCTGATTTGGAGCTCTTCAGTTTCTGGTCAATTGGCTACTTTGTTAACTTTAAAGATCCATTTTGCAATTTTAATTTGCATTTTACAAAGACAAGTATTCTTTCCTTGTCATGTTCTGGTAAAGGGAGTGGGAATAATTATGGTTGGCAATTGGCGGTCAGTCATTAGAATTAACTTTGAGGCAGCATAAAGTTCAAGGAAGAGAGCAGAACTCCCCAATAAAACCCAGGACATTTTTCTCAAGCCTGTAACAGCTTCCAAATATTAGACTCAGCAATAACACTTTTGCACTGACTTGCTTTTGCCTGTCTCTGCATATGCTAGGCTTTTTGTGAATTATATTCTGATGAACTGACGGTAATGAGAAATCAAGTGTTCTTTTTGAAATAATGGAAGAGCTAAACATCTATAGGTGAAATCAAGATGTGGTTTTCAAAAGCTACCAATCATCTGCTTAGAAATTAATAGGAATGCTTCTCAAAATGCCAGTGTGCTTCACACCCCAAGATGCCTGCATTTGCTCTATTTTCATCAACTGAACTTCTTATGCATTTAAAATCACTTTATTCCTCCAGTGGAGAAAAATACATACTATTCAGAATTTACCAGCACCTGCTATTGAGGAAGGGCTATTCTGGCAATACGGGGATCTCCTTGTTTCTAATATTGAAACTGTAGCATTTAGCCTAGCTTGACTGTAATCGCAGTCAAGTGTGTAAGTGGCTGTCATTTTAGTATTTATTCAGCACACATCACTGAAGATGCTGACAATTCTTCCTGACTCCGAATCCTGTCTAGATACTGTGAACAGAGAACAACTGACATTTCAAAGGTGAATACTTGAGATGTTTCATCCAGATTCTGTTCTGGCCACTGTGTTCTACTGGCTACAGATTCAGTTGTCACTTCTGACAGTGACTGGCACATTCCTTGACACTTGGGATGATGGATAAAAACAGAAAACACAAAATCTGCAGGATTTAGCTTTACCTCCTGTGACAACTTATTATTTAACTGAAAAGAATCAACAGAGTGGAACAAACCACCATCTCACATGCTGCTAGAGGACCAAAGCTTGTTTGTAGATATCTTTTGGGTATTTATTATCTTGTTTATGAGCTAGATTCTGGGTGGGTTCAGTTCAATTTGCATTTTAACATAGTGAAGAACACTCAGGTTTATATTCAAGTGGAGAGCTAAGAAAATGATTTCTCCTTTTATTCTTTGAGAAGCACAATCTGAAATATATCTCTTCTCTATATAAAATGAACCAAAATAAATATTAATGCTAGAGCAACTGTATAGACTCTAAGCTATAATCCAAGGTTCATACTATAGAGATATCTTTAGTAGGCCAAACCAAAAGGCACAAAATGGTAGTTCCAAAGCTTCATGGCTTTCCTATCAGACAAAGATGATAACATAATATGCAGGGAAAAGAAGGTGATGGTGTTACAACAACTAGACACCAATTCAACCAATATAGATCTATGCTATGAAATCATGGTAGCTGTAGTTTTACAAAGACTTTAACCTTCTCTGCCAAAGAGTGTTTTTGCCTTGCAACACCACAATTCCCATGATTCTATTGCACTGAGCCATGACATTTAAGGTTGTGTCAAACTGCATTAATTCTACAGGATTGATGTACTCTAAGTCTATACAGGTAGTTCTCAAGTTACAAACAAGATAGGTTCTGTAGGTTTGTTCTTAAGATGAATTGGATGAGGGCTAACAAGCTGAAGCTTAATCCAGACAAGACAGAGACCCTCCTGGTCAGTCATGAGGTTGCTTGGGGTATTGGGTGGCAACTTGTGGTTGATGGGATTACATCCCCCCCCCCCCCGGAGGACATGGGATTAAAGTTTGGGGGTCCTCCTGGACATCACTGATGCAGTGGCCAGGAGGGCCTTTGCACAGTTAAAGCTTGTGCATCAGCTGTGACTGTACCTCAAGAAGCCAGACATGGCCATGTTGGTCCATACCTTAGTTACATCCAGATTGGATTATTGCAATGCATTCTACATGGGGCTGCCTTTGAAGATGGCACAAAGGTCAGTGGCCAGGCTTTTAACTGGAGCTAATTATAGGGAGCACACAACACCCCTATTAAAGCAGCTTCACTGGCTGCCAATAAGTTTCTGACTCCAAATCAAGGTGCTGATTATGACTTACAAAGCCCCCCCATGAACCAGCACAGGCTCTAAGGTCTGCCAGGGAGGTCCTCCTCTCACTTCTGCCACCATCACTAGCATGGTTGGTGGGGACGAGGGAGAGGGTCTTCTCAGTGGTGGCCCCCTGACTTTGGAACACCCTTTCGAGGGAAATCAGGCAATCACCTACACTGTCCACCTTTAGTAGGGACCTGAAAACCTGGATATATAGTCACTCCTCCATGTTTGAAGAATTTACTTTTGTGAATTTGATTATTTGCTGATTTGATTAAAATGTTCTCTCTGGGAATCTCTAGGACCTTCACTGAGATTCTTCCACCAGACCATAGATATTCCTCAGGGGTCCTTTGGTTTTAGCCCTAAATAATTTTTAATCAAGTTTAAGGATTTTTACTGTTATTTTAAATTATTGCCACTGTTATTTCATTTGATTTTAATATTTGTATATTTTTGGATTTTAAATTGTATTGAAATGCTTTTAATGCAAGCCACTTTGAGTCTCTTTTATGGAGAGAAAAAGCAGGGTCTAAATACTCATAACAACAATCACCAGTGGCCTTTTTTATTCATGAGTTTTCTACTTTCATGGGGATCCTGCATCCCAAGCCCCAGTTAATGTGGATGTTTGACTAATTACATAGAGATCATTTCAGATAATTTGCACATTTTTTTACATAAACAGTGTGAACCGCAGCTTTTTATTGTGCTGCTGATACTTTGTTTGCCATTTATTTATTTTTTTGTAACCCCTTCTGACTTTTAAAGTCTATAGTGAATAAGAATATTTTCTTCTGGACTTCTTCTATTTCCACTTTATTCATGCCCCCTTCTCTTGGTTGAACATCGTTCATTTAGCAATCATACTCTTTAAGCAAGGCAGAAATATAAAATGGCACACTCTTGCAAGTTTTAACAGAAAAACAGTAGGGACAGAAGATGAAAAGTTGATGCCCTGAAAGGAAAGCAAACGAAGCTTCAGAAAATGAGGGTGAACTCTTTTACTATGCAGAAAATTAAACAAAAAAGCCAAAGGGCTCATATGATATTGCAAAAGAGTGAGCAATCTGAAACTCCACAGTGCTGTCATAATTAATCAACAGGCAGGCTAAACAGTCAGAAAGCAATTGTGTGAAAGTCTCTAACAAAAAGAGTAAGCTTTAAATCAAAGGACCGGCAGTATTAGAACTTCTGAACTGCTTGGCTTTGAATCTCCAACGTGCTTATGTGAACCATGAAGTTCATGAACTAATAAATCCATTTTAATCACATCTTTTCCGGATTTTCTGAAAGGTCCTGTTAAGTCTCTTCCTTTAAGAAAAGGGGGGGAAAGCAGAATCAGGGAAAGTTGCTATTTCCCCTTCATGTCTTCACTATGCATTGTGTGTTTGAAGTGTGACAAATGGGGTTAAAGATGGAACTTTCTCTGAGCAAGACATCTCACTCCACCCACACCCTCAGTCTCTTTTCTTTCTGGAGGCTTATAAGGTCCTTGGTTCAAGTTTATGCTCTCTTTTTTCTATAGCAGTGAGTGTTTATGTCTCTACTGCCATCTTATTCTCATTTTTTCATGAATCTTTAAAGATTTTACATGGAAGATTTCTGGAGGTTCCACATCAGCTAAGCAATACATTTTAGGATAAGGGAAATGTGTAGTATGTAATGTTCTTGTTTATCGTATTTAAGTATTTTCTCTCTCTCTAGGAGATAACTACCAGTATGATGATAAAGACCCCCTCTCACCTATTTCAGCTGAAGGAAGAGTGCTAATATAATGTGTATTTTTATGTCTATGGATATGTGACAAAATTGCAGTTCAAAGGTTTAGAACAGGGACTGAAGAAGAAAGAGAAAAGAAACAGCGCTAACTGAAAGGTGGAAGCATCATGGGGGCAAAAGTTCTTGCTCTGAGGATCTGAGCAGATATGGCTCATATGCACTTAAATTCTGCTCATGTATCTATAAATAAGCCAACATTACAAATACAGTATGGATGTAATTCTATCTTATTCAACTCTGAATAGGATTGCCATTGGATCATTATTTCTAAAAAAAAAAAGTTGAAATATAATATACCTTTAAAATGTTTATAGAGGTGTTTATAGGAAAGAGTGCAATACAAACCCATATATATGCCAATGGCATTTTGACCTGCATAAATAGGAGTATAGTCTCTAGATCCAGGGAAATCATGTTAGCCCTCCATTCTGCCTTGGTCAGACCACACCTGGAATACTGTGTCCAATTCTGGGCACAACAACTGAAAGGAGATGTTGACAAGCTGGAATTTGTCCAGAGGAGGGTGACTAAAATGATCAGGGGTCTGGAGAACAAGCCCTATGAGGAGTGGCTTAAAGAGCTGGGCATATTTAGCCTTCAGAAGATAAGACTGAGAGGAGACATGATGGCTGTGTATAAATATGTGAGGGGAAGTCATAGGGAGGAAGGAGCATGCTTGTTTTCTGCTGCCCTGGAGACTAGGCTTCAAACTACAGGAAAGGAGAATCTACCGGAACAATAGGAAAAACTTCCTGACTGTGAGAGCTGTTCAGCAGTAGAACTCTCTGTCCAAGAGTGTGGTGGAGGCTCCTTCTTTGGAGGGTTTTAAGCAGGGGCTGGATGGCCATCTGTCAGAGGTGCTTTGAATGCGCTTTTCCTGCTTCTTGGCAGGGGGTTGGACCGGATGGCCCACAAAGTCTCTTCCAACTCAATGATTCTATATATGTGTGTGCCTCTACCATTTCAAGCCTCTGCTTCACACTCCCAGATGTCTAATTAGGTTATAGAAACAGCTGTTGAAGAAAGTCTTTAGAATAACTATAATTCAGAATAATTTGAATTTTGCAGTGGATTTTGAGCAGATACAACGTGGATGTTCTCTGCTATGTGTATGCACATAAACTGTGCTACTATTATGGCAATTGTGTAGTTGGATGATTGTATTTGTTTGCTGAATTTATACTCTGCCTGTTACAGTAATTAAAACAAAGATTAAACTCAAAATCTTACTTTACAAATGTTAAAAATGAATTAAATCAAATATTATTAAAACATGGTTAAAATAGTTTAAAAAGTTTAAAACGAAATTAGATTTTATTAATTACATCTAAATGTGTTTTTAAATCTTTTTTTTAATGCAGCCTTAAGTTTAAATTCAAATTCAGCTTTGAGTTTGGTAATTTCCAGATCTGTTAGCACTTTTAAAAAGTCTATGTGAAAACATGTGTGCATTTTTTTGCACATTTCTTCTATTTAGACATATTGTCAAATTAAATTCATCCATAATAAGTGAGACTTGCATTAAGTCTCCTTCTTTGAGAAATCTGCTGTAACTGCTTTACCTTTCTTATGATTATGGTTTCCTTTATTTGACATTAAGCATTGGTTCAAATTAGTTCATTTATTCCAGTTGATAACACCTAGTCACACATCAGAGTAGGTTTTAGACCTGTGTGTTTGTATGAGTTGAAGTTTAACAATTTTTCATTTTTCTATGATTCTGCGTTCCACTCAGTTGTGATTTTTTTGAATACTATAATCTTCAAACAGCTTGAAGAAAGTATTGATTTTCCAATTTCCTCCAGTTTGAATGTGTATGTCTTTTAAATCTCTTTGACCTGTCAGTGTGCAATGCTGTGAAGTATAATTTGCTTTCATATCTACGGTCTCAAGCTTATGGACATGCTTTAATTGTTCTAGTTTTGTGTGTATTAGTTATCCATTAAATTGCAAATGAGTACGGAGTACAGAGTAAAGGAATATTGCTAATATATGACAACGGAAACAAACCAGGGATCAAACTTACGTGAACAACCTCTTTTCCAGTTGGAAATTCCATGGTTTTCTCAAAAGACAATATGCAACAATTTCAAAACATTTATTTAATATTTTTAGCATACATACATACATTTCAACATATAAACAATTATTCAAACTAGTGTGATGACTTAGTAGAAAGCTGATTTTCAAAACAATTTTGTATATAGATATTACTCTGCCATCTTTTTCTTCCAAACCAAGAATGGGGAAATGCTTCTGACTTTAACAGACCAGACTTTCTTGAAATCTGAACTCATTTCAGATACAGTTTAGAAATACTTCACAGCCCAATGGCTATGGATTTATTTACAAATGGAGGATCTGTATACTGATCAGGCTTATGAACATTTATGCCCAGAATTAATATTTTTTTGTATTCAAAGTCAATTTGATCCCAATTCATTCACAAAATAAAAGTATAAAATGAAGAACTGCTTAATAAACCCAAAACATTTTGCTAAGATAAACTTGTTCTTAAATTTATCCTTATGTTTAGTACAGAATTGGGCTATACTGTAGGCACTGAGAAGTGGAAGATAAATGGCAATGGTGTAAGGGTTTCTCTGTTAAACATACACTTCTTGCCCCCATTCTGGTAGCATATGCTTATTATAGTGCCAGCAGCTGCAAGATAAACAGAAAATGTTTTTTGATGCCCCTTCTACACAGTGTATAAAATACAGATTATCTGCTTTAAACTGGATTATATGGCAGTGTGGACTCAGATAATCCAGTTCAAAGCAGATAATGTGGATTATCTACCTTAATATTCTGGATTATGTGGCAGTGTAGAAGGGGGTGGATTGTACAGGATCTTCATGTAGCTTTCTCATGCATTTAACAGATGCATATAAGAAATAATTTTGACAATGTTGATAATTCACCCAGTGTGTGTACCTAATGTTTTTACTGTGTTTGGCATTGAAATTGGAAGCCATTATGAGTCCCTTCTTGGAGGTTGAGAAAGTCGGGGTATAAATGTTTAAAATAAATGTTGTTGTTCATTCGTTCAGAGTCTCCGACTCTTCGTGACCTCATGGACCAGTCCACGCCAGAGCTCCCTGTTGGCCGTCACCATCCCCAGCTCCTTCAAGGTCAGTCCAGTCACTTCAAGGATGCCATCCATCCATCTTGCCCTTGGTCGGCCCCTCTTCCTTTTGCCTTCCACTTTCCCCAGCATAATTGTCTTCTCCAGGCTTTGCTGTCTCCTCATGATGTGGCCAAAGTACTTCAACTTTGTCTCTAGTATCCTTCCCTCCAGTGAGCAGCCGGGCTTTATTTCCTGGAGGATGGACTGGTTGGATCTTCTCGCACTCTCAGAACTTTCCTCCAACACCACAACTCAAAAGCATCGATCTTCCTTCGCTCAGCCTTCCCTAAGGTCCAGCTCTCACATCCGTAGGTTCCTACAGGGAATACCATGGCTTTGACTAGGCGGATCTTTGTTGCCAGTGTGATGTCTCTACTCTTTACTATTTTATCGAGACTGGACATTGCTCTCCTCCCAAGAAGTAAGCGTCTTCTGATTTCCTGGCCACAGTCTGCATCTGCAGTAATCTTTGCGCCTAGAAATACAAAGTCTGTCACGGCCTCCACGTTTTCTCCCTCTATTTCCCAGTTGTCAATCATTCTTGTTGCCATTATCTTGGTTTTTTTATGTTTAGCTGCAACCCAGCTTTTGCGCTTTCTCTTTCACCTTGACCAGAAGGCTCCTCAGCTCCTCCTCGCTTTCGGCCATCAGAGTGGTGTCATCTGCATATCTGAGCTTGTTAATGTTTCTTCCAGCAATTTTTACTCCAGCTTTGCATTCATCAAGCCCCACACATCGCATGATGTGTTCTGCATACAAGTTTAAAAGGTTGGGTGAGAGTATGCAACCTTGCCGTATGCCTTTCCCAATCTTGAACCAGTCTGTTGTTCCGTGGTCAGTTCTTACTGTTCCTACTTGGTCCTTGTACAGATTCCTCAGGAGAGAGACAAGGTGGCTTGGGATGCCCATCCCACCAAGAACTTGCCACAATTTATTATGATCCACACAGTCAAAGGCTTTAGAACAGTCAATGAAGCAGAAATAGATGTTTTTCTGAAACTCCCTGCCTTTCTCCATTATCCAGCGGATATTGGCAATCTGGTCTCTCGTTCCTCTGCCTTTTCTAAACCCAGCTTGAACATCTGGCAACTCTCGCTCCATGTATTGCTGGAGTCTTCCTTGCAGGATCTTGAGCATTACCTTACTGGCATGAGAAATAAGGGCCACTGTACGGAAGTTTGAGCAGTCTTTCGCATTTCCCTTTTTTGGTATGGGGATATAAGTTAAAATAAATAAATACCTGCTAAATTTTATTTTATCATAGTATAGTTCTCCAAGCAGCTAAATGCTCCTTTCTTTCAGTCACATAGCAACAATCTTCCTTTCTTTCAGTCACATAGCAACAATCTTCAGGAACAAAATAAAGTCCTTTGAAGAAGCATCCTTGTGATTGTAATGAAATGAACCCTCCCTAAACAAGTCCTTTATCCAACTTCAGCTTGTATCCTCTTCCCACAGACCCTACAAAGTTTCCTGCAAGTGTTTATGCCCACTATAAATTCCTCATTTTTGAAAAGTTGCCCCTATTTCCAGGACTTGATAGCTCCATTAAATATTACATACTGCCCCTTATTTCAGATGCCATGAAATAATGAAAGTATGGAATTGCTGTGTTATTGCAAGCACCAGATCTCTGCACTGCCCCTTCCTTTTAAATCTTTGATCTGCTCTGACCCTTAATTTTTAAATTTTAATCAGTTCAATTTAAATCCCCTTCTTTATATGAGTTAGAAGAGTACAGTATTTGCAGGAATGAAGCTTCCTCCATTAAGTGCTAGCAGAATTAATTATTGCAATGGCTGCATTAAAATCACAATGACTCATTAGTTAACTATTCATTCAGAAAATCTATAATAAAAATAATGAAATAAACACTTTCTCCCTCATTATCAAAGGCAGGAGGTTATCATACCCAGTTGCTTTGGTTTTTCAAGTTTTCAAAATTAAAAGTTTCCATTACATCGGCTGCACATAAATGTTTAACTCCAATTTCACCTCAAACATCAATCTTTTGCGCACATTGGTAAGGAACACTACAACAGCATTTGAGAGTGGAGCTGCATTCCACTTCTGAAAAATAAAAATAATAGGGAGGTTCTTGCTCCCATTTCTAAGAATACAACCATCCCCACCATCTTTCTTACTATCACAGTCATTGACCAAACATTATACAGAGGGGGGTAGTGGTGGTGAAACCATGATGAAAAATGTATTGCTGTTATTGTTCCAACAGACTAGCCTTCATAATTTGTGAAGGGTAAATTGTTTATTTAATTCCCAAGACCTTTCAAATGCCAACCATTCCAAATTCTGGAAGTTAAGCAGGGTCAGATTTGGTTAGTACTTGGATAGAAGAATACTAAAGGAATAGCAGGTGCTGTTGGCTACATATTAGGAGAGGGCTATTGCAGCCATTTCTGAATATTCCCAGCAGAAGAAAACCCTATCAAATTCATGAGTCACCATAAGTTGCCAGGCAACTTGAAGGCACACATTCACTTTTACAAGTAGGAAGTCAGTTGGCTCACTCATTTTTATTGTATCTGACATGTTTGAAGGTGCTCTTCCGATAACAAGGGTAGAGTTTAACTAACAAACCCAAGATATGCCAAAACCTATTTTACTTAGTTGAAGTACTAAAGCATAAAGTCATTCCATAATAAAGGCTAACTGAAGTTCATAGTCCAAAGGCACAAACCAATATTCAAGTCCAATAAGCTAAGCCAGGAAATTAGTCCAGAGTTCAGCTTCAACATATCCAGATATCACAAGGTATAAAGCAGGGTTTCAAAATTCAACAGAGTTCATGACAGGATTACAAGAGCAAGGCCTGGGTATAGAGAGCCAACCCAGGGGTAACAGCAAAGATATATGTCCTATAGTTCAACAGTTACTGTTCCTAAAGAAAAATCACTTGAAGAGTTATTTTTATGCAGAGAATCTCAGTTGCACCTCATACCAACAGGCCTTCACCCATCATCTCTGCAGCCTGTGAAACATTACTTGGAATGGAAGATCAACTTGACCACTTCCAAACAGGAGGGAGATTAACCCCTTCTAAGCACTCAGCAGCAGCTGAAACAAATCCACCAAACTGCTGGTTATTACAACAGCCAGTATTCCTTTTCTGTATATTGTTCTCATATTTTCACAAAGTAACACAATCTTGTTGCTCAGGTTAGATAAAATTACCAAAAGAAATGAAATAACTGAGAAAAATATGTCACATTCCTTGTTGTTGTTGTTGTTGTTGCTGTTATCCTGCATGCTGGTCCTGCTACACCTCATGGACTAATGTGTGGACAATGAATCAGGCTCAATCATGGCCACAAACCCTGAAGACAAACTGAGCTTCCAGAAAATTTTGGAGTATCCTCTGACTTTGCTTACCAAGGAACAAGTTTTCTCAAGGGATAAAAACTAGATTCTTGCTTAAAGTTGTCATGCATTTTGAAGTGAGCACAGGTTCTCTTACTCACGTAGACTTACCATCAATAGGTTGTGCAATGATTTAGTCATACTTCAGAAACCTATTGAAAACAATGACTAAAAACAAGTATTACTATTTAGTGGATCTACTCTTAAGTGTGACTAAACATAGATTTAAATCAATGGCTCAAATATTGTGGATTAATCTTAGCAACAGTAGAATCAATTGTTTAATTAGTCAACATGTGTATGAATTCCATTTATCTAACTCTTGTTTAACTAAGACCAATGTAATCAGACTTGATGATCTCATGAGACATGCATAGCCAAATATGATAACATTGTGAAAATGTGTCATGCCCCATAGATTGTTGTTGTTCTCCAGAAGGACTTCTCCAAATTATATGGATAGCAAATTAAATGTGTGTGAGTGAATAAGGTTTGAATTCAAGAGATAATAGTACATGGGTTGTAATCTAACACCTGTTGAACTCAGCAGGGAAAATGAAATCACAACAGTCTCTGGATTAACATTCCTTTTTTTGCCAATTCATTTTTCATTTGTACCCAACAACAAAAAATATTTTAAATGTACCAAGGGATAGAAAGCCTTCTAAATCCATCCCATGAGTACAATTTTCCTTTAGAAATGTGAAGGTTACACATAGATACTAAAAAAATTGTTTATCTGTCAAGCTCAAGCTGTCATTGGTGTTGCTATTTTTTTATCACCTGAAAGCCATAAGAGCATGGCCAGTCTCTCAAATTAATTGTCTCTAGGTTAGTAAAGAACAATTTACAGGCTCTACTGAGGAAGGATACTATCAGCATCACATAATATACCAATTATATCTATATACAAGAGTTAAAGATTCATAGCACCTAAATTCAAAAACCTCACAGCTGCTGATTCCTACTAAGGCAGTATGTCTTGAAGAGTTGAGATACCATTTCTTATCAAAACAAAAGGGAACATTTGGCTGTATTGTAGAGACAGTAGTGAGAGTGGTTAGTTTTGACTGCTTTTTTACTTACCAGAAGGAATGAATTCACCCCAGTCTTTTGTGTTCCAGATCAGAATTTTGTCAGAGCAGAATTAAATCCTTCTGCTCTCTGCCAAAATTCAGTGAAGCGAACTGCATAGGTTCTGTCTATCCATTGAAAACATAGTTTGATAATTACTTTGTGATAAAATAATGGCTTTCCATACTTTGTTTTGTTGTTAAGAATTTTAACTTGAAAAAATATTAATTTGTGTAAAAGATAGATTTTCTGTCACACATATAAACATGGATATTTTCAATATTAAAATCTTTCCTAAATCTTTTTTGTAACAATGACCTTTTATGAATGACTATTTTGTCATGGTGTTCTTTGTCATGGCTGTGTATATTCACAGATGATGAAGGATGGAACTGCCCTCTACAAATATATGGAAATACCAGAGCTATTTTGCTATTGTTTTAGAATCATAGAATCATAGCATTGGAAGAGACCTCGTGGGCCATCAAGTCCAACCCCCTGCCAAGAAGCAAGAAAATAGTGTGCCTTTAAGTTGTTTTTGACTTATGGAGACCCTAAGTGAATCTATCACTGGATTTTCTCAGCAAGTATGTTCAGAAGACAGTTGCCTTTGCCTTCCTCTAAGGTCATAGTTTCACTCTCAAACTACTGCACAATGTTAGCTCTCATGCTGATATTAACTTTCTAAGAGAGAGAGAGAGATCTGATGGCATGGACACAGGTCCTCGGAGGGACTTGGCAAAGTTCACAAAAGCACTTAAAGTGCAAACACATAAAATACAATCAATGTATGACCAATATAACAATAACAACCACAAAAAATTATGAAATCTCACTAGTTAAAAATCAATAAATTGCAACTGTAGTTGCAGATATAAACCAATTGCAATCAATATTAGTCTATAAAGTGTGGGGTGAAATAACACTAGTCCTCAAATATAGTCAGTAAGGATTCCTAAACAAGATCAAAGGCCTGTTTGTATAGCCAAGTCTTCAAATAAGTTTGAAACTCCTGGGAAGGGCATTCCAAAGCATTCCAAAGCCGGGGGATCACCAGTGAGAACACCCTCTCTCTTGTCTCCAGCAACCATAATTTGACATGAGTCACAAGTGAAGTAAAACTGTCTATTATTGAATAGCATTGTATAATGTTTGTTCCCTTGAGGGACGGACCCAGAAGGTGTTATTGGGTGACACCTGTTCGGCTCCGCAACCGTTGCTGTGTGGAGTCCCACAGGGTTCAATCCTGTCCCCGATGTTATTTAACATCTACATGAAGCCGCTGGGAGAGATCATTCGGAGTTTCGGACTAAGATGTTACCTCTATGCAGATGACGTCCAAATCTGTCACTCCTTCTCACCTGTCACCAAGGAGGCTGTCCAGACCTTGAACCGGTGTTTAGCTGCTGTATCGGACTGGATGAGAGCTAACAAATTGAAATTGAATCCAGACAACACAGAGGTCCTACTGGTCAGTCGTAAGGCCGAACAGGGTATAGGGTTACAGCCTGTGTTAGACGGGGTTACACTCCCCCTGAAGACGCAGGTTCGCAGCTTGGGAGTGATCCTGGACTCATCGCTGAGCCTGGAACCCCAGGTCTCAGCGGTGGCCGGGAGAGCTTTCGCACAATTAAAACTTGTGCGCCAGCTGCGCCCGTACCTTGGGAAGTCAGATCTGGCCACGGTGGTCCACGCTCTTGTCACATCCCGGTTGGATTACTGCAACGCACTCTACGTGGGGTTGCCTTTGAAGACTGCTCGGAAACTTCAACTAGTCCAGCGAGAAGCAGCCAGATTGCTCACCGGAGCGGCGTACAGGGAGCATACCACCCCCCTGTTGCGTCAGCTCCACTGGCTGCCGATCCAATTCTGAGCACAATTCAAAGTGCTGGTTTTGACCTACAAAACCCTATACGGTTCCGGCCCAGTGTATTTGTCCGAACGGATCTCCCTCTACATCCCATCTCGAAGTTTAAGATCCTCTGGGGAGGCCCTGCTCTCGACCCCACCACTGTCACAAGTGAGGCTGGCGGGGATGAGGAGCAGGGCCTTCTCAGTGGTGGCCCCCCACCTGTGGAACTCACTCCCCGGGGAGATTAGATCGGCAACTTCCCTTCTGGCGTTTAGGAAAAAACTGAAGACCTGGGTGTGGGACCAAGCCTTTGGTCATTCTGATGACTAAACTAAGGATCTGACGATAGACAAGGACAAATGGAATGGAATGAAATATGGACTCTGAACCCTGAGCATGAGATTGTTTTAGTGTGAGATTGTTTATTATTTTATTATGTATTGATGTTTTAATTAATTGTTGAATTGTTTTGTATTTTGTATTACTTGTCAATTGATTTGGGCATCTAATTGTGCCCCCACTGTAAGCCGCCCTGAGTCCCCCCCGGGGTGAGAAGGGTGGGGTATAAGTAAGTGAAATAAATAAATAAATAAATAAATAATTTTCATCCACTTTCCCAAATACATTTTTTCAAAAAATGAATTACAGTGACTATAGACAAGGCATACCCGACAGATGGACTTGTACAGATATTCACTCAAAATATCAGGCAAACACATGTACACACAGAACAGCTGTTCATTTGGCTGTAATTGAACTTGTATTTATCTGGAAACGATGAATTGTGCATCTATTGTACTACAATGCTTGCAATCTCCAACATATTGTCAATGTCCAGTAGTTTTAGAAAATCTATTAAGGTCGAGAATTGATGAATGCTACATTGGGAAAGAGGTTCAACCATCAACTTCAAATCAGGTTGATAGGACTTTTTAAAGGGGGAAACTGCATATGTGTTCAGCTTTGACTTTTCATATGCATGTGATATGGTTATTCTAAAATGTTAAATGCTATTCAATAAAGATTATGATTTTAAAAAGTTCATGTCAATTAAAAGGCTACTGAAAGTCATTTTGGAAAAACATTAAATATTTGTTGTTTACCAGGGATGGATGAACCCATTAGCTTTGTTTTATTCTGCTTTTGATCATTTAAAATCTCAAGTTCTTGAATTTATGAAGACATTTGCAAATCTTGGTGTGTATTTATTGAAAAAGACCTGAACAAACTTCTCAACTTCTCACTGAACAAATTTAACAAATTTGCCACCAAGAAGAACACAGTGTTGTGACTGTCTAACACACAGCTAACAAAAAAAACAACAACAACCAGGTAGTAATCTTAATTCAGCAGCGTAAACATGCTTGAATACAGGGAGATTCAAAACCAAACTTTACATCGCTGAGAAAAATATTGTATCTGGATGGGATGAAGGAAAGTTGATGGTTTTTCATGTCTAAATTTTCTTGCTCTCAGGATTTTACATTCCTGTTTCTTTAAAAAAAAAAGGAATGTGAGCATTTGGGGGGGGGGGGGGGGGACGACACCTTTTTTTAATCCAACCCTGAACCAACCTAAATTTTTATTCATTGCCAGTTAGACAGTTAATTGGTATAGAAAATAATGCATCAATAGAAGACTGGAATTTGACTTATTCCTAATTTTACTAGCACTCAAATGTACTTGGAACTTTCATGGCAGTTCTTTGTGCATTGTCTGTGTATGTCAGGAGTGGAAATCATATGAACCTATACTTGTTTTTGGACTGCAACTTCTAGTAATGCTTTCTAGCATAGTGAAAGATAAATGCTGGGATTTGTAGCCCACAAAATTCCCATCTCTTGTGCATGTGCCTAGGCCATCAGGAGATGGAACCTTGGAGTCTGGGAACAGATGTTATGGAAAAATTCTGTTCCTTCATCATGATTCATTTGTACATCTGACTGCACATGGGCTGGCTGATTTTAAAATACTATGTTATTGTGAAAAGCTTTGAAAATGTATGGAGTATATAACTAATATCTTCCTTTTAAGAGACCAATAAAAGAAGGTACCATTATTCAAAAATATATTATGTTAGGGAAAACACATTTTACTATGACTAACATATTCTCTTTTAAAAATCCTGCTGCAAAGGCATAAAAGTTGACAAGAATGTTTATTTTTCTCAAGTGTCCAAATGAACTATGAAGAAAATCTATTTGACAAAACAAAGAACAGATGGTAAATAACGGGAAAGCATTAAAATGAGTATGTTACTAGTTACTGCATGAAAATGAGCCAGGTTGCATTTTCCTCCATCTTAATGATGTTATAGTGTGAGGGAAAGAAATGATCACTTGAGGATAAGAATAAGTCCCAAACAATTTCTTTTCATTACCTGCATGGTTTTATGCTAAACAGATGAGTAAAAGACTGCCAGGTTTAAGACATAAGGGAGGAAATACCATTCTTTAATTTCATCTCCACAAACAACTCTTGCTAGCTGTTGAACTCCAAAAAGGTCAATTCAATATTATAAATTGAAATGTGCACCTCAAGGACACATCAAATATTTCAATATATTGTCGAAGGCTTTTTTTTTCAATATACTAACTATAAGCAAGCTACAATAAGTATTATGCAAGCCAAGCAAATAGATTTCAGGGGATAACCTGCTTAGAGGTGGTCCTCTAGAATGGTTGTATCATAAACTCTGATTGGCCCAACAGGCAGGGCTCACAGAGAAACCCCATATGGGCATGTGGCAGCCTCTCAGTGCACCTCATACCCCTGAATAGAAGAGAAGAAGCTATGCCCGGCAGCCACATGGAACGTTTAGGGCAGAAAAAAACATGGTGGGCAAGCCTTGCCATTACGGCCATCAAGAGAAGCCAAGAAAGCAAAATAAAATAAAATAAAATAAAATTGGCTAAAACCAGATCCCTGCACAAGTGTAATTATCTGGTTGCTCTGACACGACAAATAAATAAATAAATAGTAAATATTTGATTTTTATACTTATTTTATATACCTTATATATACCTGGGGTCAAATAACAATTGCTTGGATGGAAACGGGTCATAAGTATAAAAGTTTCAGAAGCCCTGTTCTAGAAGAGCAGGTGATTCTATACCATTTTTATGCCAGTGTGCCAATGGTTTTGTTTCCCTTTTTTCCCTTTTGTTTTTTTCTTCCTTTTTGCAGTAGATCGAAATGTGAAAGATCAGACTGAGTAAAGGACAAAACATTCACTTTGATAAATCACAGGCCATTTCTATTGGTTGGAGTGTCAGAACAACACACTGTGTGGTCTTATGGTACTGACAAACTATCGGTAAAATGGCAGCTCAGGATTCCTACCATAACTGAGCATGACATTTCAATCTGTGGAGCAATCATGAAGACAGCTTTCAGGTAGCATTTGATAGGACATTTTTCTTTTCAGTTTCCATCCCTCCACTTAACGGTGCTGTTGCAAGATAATTATATACATTGTCCCCTTCCTGTGTTTTCCTCTTTGCCAAGATTGATACCTTTTTTACCTTTTCTATCTGTCATTTATCCTTTTGTTCCTCATTTAACCTACACTCTGTTTAAATGTCTTTACTACAATTTCTATTCTTTGGGTAAACTGTGAAATTCTTATAAATTATTGGTTAAGTCCATGTGAAGTAGAATAGATCAATTGAAAGGAATAAGGCTTGAATAAGTGAAAACTAATATAACATGTATTGAATTCCATTAGTTAACTGTCAGTACAGATAACAGGAGAATTAAAATTTTGGTGGGAAACTGAGATCAAAATAACCATGCACAATCTATTGTGTACATTGTAATCATCAATATCCTCTTTTAGCAATTCTCCTTCAATCCTTCTGAATGATAAGACCAGTATAATTTTCTTCATGTGCTTCTAAATGCAGGTTTATACAGGGTGAGGCAGCATAACTTCCTTTTTTAAAATGTGCACCATTCAGTCGGTTGAAGACGTGGCGGAGCGCTAGTGCTCTCATTCGAGAGGCGGAAGTATAAAGTTTTGTCCTGACACAATTCAGTTGCCATCATGCATTGGAACAGTGAGGAGCGTGCTTTTGCCATTGATGCCTACTTTTTGAGCGGATTTGGAGTGGCTGGCCCGCTCTCCAGATTTGGCCCCTTGTGATTTTTTTCTATGGGTTTTTTTTTTGAAATCCCATGTTTATGTGACCCGTCCAAGGACCCTACAAGATTTGAAGACCAACATCCAGGAAGAAATTGCCAGCATAATACCTGCTATGCTGGCAAAAGTCATGGCAAATGCCAGAAATGAGTTTACTTAGTGTATGAAGAATGGGGGACGTCACCTACCTAATTTGATCTTCAAAACTACGTAAAACAAAACTTTAGGTATGCATCTACATTATAAAAAATAAAAATTTCTGATTCATACAATGGGTTTTATTAAGTTTTGAAAAAAGGAAGTTATGCTGCCTCACCCTGTACTTACAGCTCCTGCTAAATGAACCTTCCAATATACCAGAAATGTGGAGGTCTCTGAAGAAAGATAACTAGGGCAAGCTATCATATGAGAAGCAACAGATTCCTGGCAAATTCAGTGCTCAAATATCAGATAGGGTATATTTCTTGTGATATCACATGGACAGGCCCTTGTGATGATGAATGAAGAGTATCTATAATGCCATGATTGTGGGGCGATAAACAAAGAGCTTCTGCTAGCCTTTACATTGCTACTGGGGTCTCCAGAAGTCTTGATGCACATTTTCCCCCAGGGTCTAGCAATGCTGCTGGCATGCTTTGTGTAAGAAAGCCCCTGAGTTCCAACAGTAGTGCTCCTTGCCTTGATCTGAATGACATGCCGCGCTAAAGAACATGTCTTCTCTGCCTCTCTCCCCAGTTCTTTATGCTCTCTTCTGGCTTTTGGGAACACTGATATTGCATGTGTATACAGTATGTTTGTCCAAAGTGGAAATAGAGGGTGCTCAGACTTTAAAACCACTTCACCTACAAGAATCAAACTTCCTCCTTTTTTAAAGTTGCCTAAATATCCTAAAGACAATGGGGCCTGTCCGATCTTAGAAGTTAACCAGGGTCAACCTGTTTAGTACTTGGATGGAGATTGTCAACAATACTAGATGCTGAAAGCTATGAAATTCAAGGGGCACCATAAATCAATGCACTTGCATCCTGGGGATCTCACCCACTCACTCATAAAAACCTGGAGAAGCACAGCAATTTTCAAAGACTTTGACTTTGAGCCTTCATAATACTTCTTGTACCTCTGTCTGTATAAGATTCATTCATTGGTGCCAGCTAAGATTTCAGAATTGTCTGGGTTAATCAAAAACTAGTTTGGCTCTGGAACATCTACAGTTTGGAAAAGTAGCCATGATAGGTGGGGGATTTTGTGACTTGTAATGCAGATTGCAATTTTTAAAGTTTCAGACATCTTCAAGATTGAAAAGGCATGAGTCTGCTTATGGCAATATACCAATATAAGGAAAGAACTATAAAATAAAACACTATATCAATTACTATTTGCATGAGTCCACATATTTATAGAAAATAGTTCTAGTTCTAGGCTTCTGAACAAAGGCATAAAAATTTATTGTCGAAGGCTTTCATGGCCGGAATCACTGGGTTGTTGTACTTTTTTTCGGGCTATATGGCCATTGTCTAGAGGCATTCTCTCCTAGACCATGGCCATATAGCCCGAAAAAACCTACAACAACCCAAAGGCATAAAACTTCAATGACAGTATATCAAGATAATTATAAATGTGGAAATTATGTCTTCATTCTTGTTATCCCCATTCAGAAATATTTTGCCCAATTGATAGCAGACCTTTGTACTTTGTGAGATGATTTATGTTCATTGCTATCTTACAATGCACATATGTGCCACTTTGAGAGATAGTGTACAATGAGGAAAAAAACAGGTTACATCAGTCATTATCATTAGATTTGGTCCATTGCGTATATTTATTTTTATATGTTGCCTATGGTCAAAACAATACTAGTCTTTTTCAAAGTAAATTTTAAATCACTTGGGTAAAGTGTATGAAATCAGCTCTACACAAGCAGAACATTTGTCTGAGTAAACCTTCTGTAGCTGGTAAAAGGAGCTAGATGTATATGTGATTGTAAAAGAAAAATATTAGCTCTACCTTCTTCAATAAACAATAGTTACTTATCTTAATTTTTGTGAGCATGCCACAACCTAAGACTAGGTTGCAGCTGATATGGCATTCTTGATCCATATCAGTTGCAACAAAACATAAGAAACATTGAAAGCTCTGCTCAGTGGGAAATCCAGGCTTGAATATAAATAAAGTTTTATTATTGTACTACAGCATAATTTGCTATCTGGTTTAATGTATCTTTGGTTCAGTGTAACCAAAGTCTGGACAAATTATGAGCCATGAAGCTAAATTTGGTCTGTTAGTCATATGTTGAGGTCTTCAGTCTGGGTAAGTTTAAGTGCTCCTTACAGATCTCCATAAATAGGTGGTGGTCTAAGGCCTCTCCAGTGAGTCTTTTTTAAGAGAAAAAAAATTGGGCTCAAATAAATAAATAAACAATAGTGGTTTACTGTTATAGCATTAGGAGGATATACAGTGATCACATGCTTTAGATACTTAACCAGGAAAATAATATAATGTCCACAGTGTTCTCTCCCCCCCCCTTCCCTCTATATATATTATTTTTTGTTAACTGCCTTAAACTGCATTATATAAAACTACACTGACATATAATGCAGTTCAATGCAGTTAAACTGCATTATGAAACTGCATCATATGGCAGTGTAGATGGGCCCTTTATCTCAGCTTGATCTATTTATTTCTTTCTTTATTTTTTTTCATTATTTCTATCCCGCCCATATCAGCCCGAAGGCGACTCTGGGCGGCATACACACTCGGCACAATTCGATGCCATAAAATACATACATTGATAAGCAAAAAAGAAACATATTTAAACATAAAGACAGTGCATAATAACAATTTAAAAAAACTATGTCCACTTGTTCAAATCCTCATCCATTCCATCGTCTTGGGCCGTTCCTGGGTCATTTTCCAATTCAAGTTTGTCTATTTATTCCGAGGTTCCAAATGCTTGCTTGAAGAGCCAAGTTTTTATTCTTTTCCAAAAGATCAGGAGGGAGGGGGCTGATCTAATATCCCTAGGCAAGGAGTTCCACAGCCTAGGGGCCACCACAGAGAAGGCCCTGTCTCTCGTCCATGCCAGACGTGCTTGCGAAGCAGGCAGGATCGAGAGCAGGGCCTCCTGGGATGATCTCAAGTTCCTGGAGGGTTCGTAGGAAGAGATGCATTTGGATAGATAAGCTGGACTGGAACCATTTAGGGCTTTGTAGGCTAAAGCCAGCACTTTGAATTGAACCCAGTAGCAAACTGGCAGCCAGTGGAGCTGATGCAGCAGAGGAGTTGTGTGCTCCCTGAGCATCGCTCCTGTTAACAACCTGGCTGCCGCACACTGGACCATTTGAAGCTTCCGGGCCATCTTCAAAGGCAACCCCACATACAGTGTGTTGCAGTAATCTATACGGGATGTAACCAGAGCGTGGACTAACGTGGCCAAGTCAGACTTCCCAAGGTACGGGCATAGCTGGCACACAAGTTTTAATTGTGCAAATGCTCCCCTGGTCACCGCCAAAACCTGGGGATCCAGGCTCAGCGATGAATCCAGGATCACACCTAAGCTGTGAACCTGCGGCTTCAGGGGGAGTGTAACCCTGTCCAACATAGGCTGTAACCCTATGCCCTGTTCGGCCTTTCGACTGACCAGGGGTAACTCTGTCTTGTCTGGATTCAATTTCAATTAGTTAGCCCTCATCCAGTCTGACACAGCAGCCAAGCACCGGTTCAGGACCTGAACAGCCTCCTTATTAACAGGCGGGAAGGAGTGACAGAGTTGGACATCACCTGCATATGGATAACACCACACCCCGAAGCTCCGGATGATCTCCCCCAACAGCTTCATGTAGATGTTGAACAACATGGGGGACAATAGAGACCCCTGCGAGACCCCACAAGACAATGGTTGTGAGGTCGAGCAGTTGTCCCCCAACAACACCTTCTGAGTGCGATCCTCTAGGAAAGACCTCAGCCACTGCAGAACAGTGCCACCATCCCCGTGAGGCATCCCAGAAGGATACTGTGGTCGATGGTATCAAAGGCTGCTGAGAAGTCCAGCAGAACCAACAGGGACACACTCCCCCTGTCTAGCTCCCGGCGAAGATAATCAACTAAGGTGACCAAGGCTGTCTCGATACCATGTCTAACTCACAATGGTTTTGTCAGGGTAGCAACTACAATAGATACTGGAAACTTTTTTGCAAAAGGGAAATTACACAGAATTTAATATAATTCCAAATTGCAATCCAAAACCCAATCATATAAAATAATTTCCAGAGTGAAAAGCTGAAGAGAGCTAATGCAGCTATGCAGTTTAGATGTCATGTGCTATTTTATTAAGACACATAACAGGAGAAAATTGAGACAATTCATGCTCAAAGTTGCTCTTGTTGGCTTTCAAAAGATAGGTTGGAACAGTAATTTGGATGTATAGATTTAGGAATGCTTAGGATTAATGGAAACTAAAGGCAAAGTTTAGTCACTGGAACAAGTCAAGTATGATTAAATTTTAAAGTTCAATGATTTTATTGTGTGTGTCCTAAGCATGACAAAGTGTGAATGCACCCTAAGACTTTCTCAAAGAAAAATAAAAAGAAAAATTGATTTTTAAACTAAATAGTTATAAAAAAACACAAAACAACTGGCATTACTTGGTACTTATCCTATGTGAAAATTTAATCACAGGGACTTTTTTTTGTCCAGAAAAATGTATTTTCTGTAATGTATGCAGCATTTTCTAAATAGAAAACAAATGTACTTCAGAAAAGGTTTCTTGCACAGAAAATCTTTTTTATGCACAAAAATACATATTTAAAATATAACATTTCTGTGCAGAAATTTACATTTTTATGAAGAAAGTACTATTTTCTGTGCAGTGAACCTGCTTCCTGAGCAAAACATTCCTGTTTTGGACAGAATAAGTCTTGAATTTAAAAAGTTGTTAAAACTGCAATTTTCAACAACTTTTACACAATGAGGACAAGAATGGTAAAATTGTTCCTTTTTGCCCTTGACAACAATGTTCATGAAGTTTTACATCCCTGATCTGAAGCCTTATGACATTTTCGGAGTCACACTGTGCACAGGGTGTGATCCTATATAAAATCATTCTAGAGAAATATAAATCAAGGAAAATAGATGTACCTAGATGCTCTTAAGGTTTGTTTTTGTTCTGGTGATTTACTTCCAGACTAGAACAAATATTTTCCTTAAAGTTCACATTTGATGAATGCTATTGATTTGTAGCTTTATACAGTGGAGTAGGAGCCTTGCTCACTGCTTGTGAAGTTTGACCTTGAAGTTCTCAGAAAGACTGTCAAGAAAAATTAAGAGAATGAATAGAAAACAATCCTTAGGAGCTCTTAAGAGAAGTATACATTAAGTAAAACATAATCATAGTTAAAATGAATATCTAAAATAGAAATAGTGTGTTTGTGTGTGTGTGTGTGTGCGCGCGCGGCCATGGGGAGATAGAAAGTAACAAACAGAAAATAAAGCAAGGAGTAATAAAGCAAGCAGAGTGAAAGTAAAGGAAAGCAGACATCAAGAAGTGATACGAAAATGATCCTTCTCCAGAAAAGACACATCAGCAGTGGACATAGGAATAATAACTTTAGCCAATCCTCCCCACTCCCCCGAAGCCCCTTCCTTGTATAATGCTTAATATCATATTTAATAACTGTAAGATATAAAATGAATAAATAAGATCAAGCATTGTGCTGAATTATGCAAAACACATCCCCGTAATTTATTGTACTATAATAATATAAGAAAACCTACCTCTTTAATTTATAAAAAAAATTATTCTGACTCATAAATGTTGAATCTGGTTAGAATTTGCATAACAAAACTATTTTCCTCAAGCATGGGTAAGCCAAACCACAGATATGGGTCTTACTGCATATCAATAAAATGAAAAAAGAGATTCTGTGAGAAAAATAACAATGTAGATGAAACTGAACACAATGAATAATATTATGGGTTGAATACAATAGTGTCATTTAGCCTGCAAAGAACCTTTACAATTTGTGGACTGAAAACTCAGCTTTCCCTCTTGGAGAAATTGACAATTCAATACTTATGCAAAAACCTCCACAGCCACTGTTACAAGTCATTATGACGTTATAACACTAGGGACTTTAATTCCGTGTTATGTGTGTGTGTGTGTGTGTGGGGGGGGGGGGTTAGTGTCATGTAATTGTGGCATTTAGTCCTGCAGCATTGCAAATAATTATATTTCACTATTAATTACTTATCACATGTCATCTGAATTTGTTGGTTTCTAACCATTTTCATCCTTATTCCATGAGCAAGCGGATTGTCTGCCCCCCTTTTTAAAATGGGTCTTACTTCGATATCGCACTCTTGCAGTATTGAGAATTGCATTATTAGAGGAAAAGAAAAACACTGAATCACTAAAATAGCAATATTTCTTAGCTTTAAATGTAAAAAAAATACCAAGAAAGATTGAGCAGCTACTTTATAGCAGCATACTGGGGATTCACTGCTGGTTAGAAGACTGCCCACAGGACAGTCCATTTGCCCACATCATAGATTCAATTCAATGTGGGCAATTCTGACAGCTCTATGTGTCTTTGTAATTTTTAAATGGAATCTCTCAGTTCCTGACTCCAGAAGATGATCTCAGACTGTCTTCCCTCCCTTTTGGGGGGCATTTTATGACATTTAAATACCGAATCATAACAAGCACGGACAGGATGTTCCCCTGTGTCATGGGATGGGTTCTGTCACTTTGTATTGCCACAATGACTTAGAACTGTTTTTAAATGGGGTGGCATGGGGGCATGGGATAATGTCCTAGTGTTCCTTGCACCACTTTCTCCAAAAGAACTTGCACATCTGCTAGAAAGATGTACAAACAGCAATTTCATAAACTTGTGCACTAGTATTACATTCAAACTATACCCCATGAGAATACACAATGGCTGTATATGTGAACATGAAACATACATGAATTTTAAGAATGAATGAATTATTCTTTCTTCACACTACCATACAGGCATAAGATTGGCAAGACTTTCAATAAGACAGAAGTTCTGCTTTCTATTCTCTACATTCTTGTGGTAAGATTGCTTTGTTGTTTTAAAACGAATCAAATTAAGATCCAGTGTGGAATTAAAATTAAAAGAACAGAATTTCTAAAAGTCAAATCAAACAGTTTCACAATAAATTTCAGAAGGCTGAAAACAAAATTAATAAACCACTAGATATTTAAAAAGAAGCAGATAAAGATTTGATTGCTATAGTGATGTGCAAAGGAGGATTTCTAATTTTTTACATATCTAATTTTTTAACTTGATGAAAGGCAAAGTGTTTTGATATTTGATCAGCATTTAACCAATTCCATGCCAGACTACATTATATATCTTTGTTTACCTGTTGATAGATTATGATTTGCAAGAGTTGAACCTCCTTATTTATCACATCAGTGTTTCCATTGGAGTGAGTATATTTCTTCTGCCCCGTGAGGAGAATTTTTTTTAAGCTAAGTCCCTCAGTTTGCTGCCATTTGTAGTACCTTTTGGACAAGGGGAGAATTTTGGCGGTGCTTCCCTGATTGACAATTAAGAGAACAATTATTGCAATTAAAACAGCATGGTTGCAAAGGAGTATTTATTGGTCATGATATGCAGACAGCAAAGTATGAACAACACTGAGACAAAATGGTTGAATCCCTAGAGCAGTGGTTCCCAATCTACTTTTAGCCATGCCAAAATTTTGGAAATTTTAAAAGTTTCTACAAATATATAGAGGGATCATCTTGAACGTGTCCACAGTGACACAACACAAGCAGGACAACATTCCTGCAAAGTTTCAGAAAGGTCAGGTCATCCACTGCTTGTTGGAATTCTTTTTCCAATTTAAGCACCTTGCACAATTTACACTCTTTCAGCCTCAGAGGCTTAATAATTAAAATATTTTATAGCTATCAGGATTAAACTTTGCACAGTTGTGGACCACATTTACCACTTTAAGGCTGTCAAGATTTAGAATGTTTCAGCCATATACTGATTTTAGGAAACTTTGAAAGTTTCTATAAATATTTTTTTTAATAAAAACCTACAAAGGGGATCTCCTTCATTTTTTCCATACTGACAAAACATAAACAGGGCATCATTCTTGCACAGCTTCAGGGAGATCTGGTCATCCACTGCTTGTTAAGACTTTTTTCAATTTAAGCACCTTGTGCATGTCACACTCTCTCAGAGCCTTGAAAATGTAAAATATTCTATGGCTATCAAGATTAAACTTAACACAGTTGTACGCCACATTAACCCTGCCAAGTTTCAGAACATTTTCAGAACATCCATTGAATTTTATGAAAAAATTTCAAATTAAGCACATTTGATTAATCTGAATCACTTTCATGTCAATGAGTCATAAAAGCAATAAGCATAATTGTAAAGTGAAATGCTGGTATTGCCAGAGGAAACAAGCAGCTAGGATTGGGATCTTGCAGGTCCGTCTTGCTGGCACATAGAAGAGAGCCACTGGCTGACTGGAGGCTAGAGGCTGACTGGCAGGAGGCCAGCATGAACACGACCATGCTACATATAAGCTGGCACCCTCGGCCAGCTGGCCCATCAGGAACTTGCTGCAGGAGACTGTCTGGCAGGCTGGAGAGGCTGGCTGGCTGATTCAGTATGTGATGGGAGCAGAGTTTTAATGGAAAGAGTTTCATTAATAAATCCACCTTTCTATCAAACCAGGCATGACTGGATGGCTGTTGAACCTCTCGGTGTTGGAGAGCAATGAACAGGGTTTGAAGCTGTTGATAATGAAACAAACCATTGTGCATCTGAAAAAGACAGTGATATATCGAATTCTGCAGATACTTTAAAATGCGGTTTACTGCGAATATAATAAAAGTGGATGTGTTAGCACAAGATCCCTTTGCTGACTTTCACTCTGCAGTGGTTGCACACTCTGTGTGTGGAATCATCATGCTGTACCTGGAAGTGTTCCCAGATGGCAGACTTAGAACTGCCAGGTACCAGGGGGAGGGGTTCATGCAGGCCCCTCACCCCTCCCACTGCCAGCTGTGGTACATGTAGAAGAGCAGGATGAATGCTAAGCTTGTAGAACTTCCTCATGCTGGTAGACTAGACTTGGTACCACATCATTAAAAGCTGCCTTGACACAGAATGCAATTTTGAGAATTTGTGGCAAATTGATAAGATAAAGATTTTACTCAAATTGGTAGACTGGGAGTTTTGCAGCAGCAGGGCAGCCACTAAGTGCTTGTCACTTAATCAAGTTTTCTTGACAGAGTGTTCATTGGGGGTACAGCTCTGGGAAGCTGTACCCCCTCCACCATAGCAGGACCAAATGTGTATAGTGAAGTCAATGGACATCCAGGCAGCACCATCCAGCAATTACCCCACTCATTCCCTGAAGCCTTGATATAGGGATGCCACCATTTTCCGGGAAAAGGTGGTATACAAGGGGATTTTGTAGTGGGGAACCACCAGTATCATCAAGGGATGAAACCCGTCCTGCTCCACCATCAGGAAAAGCTGATGGTTGAGAACCACTATCTCTCCTAGGCACAGAGTGATCTCCCTCACAGTGGGCAGCTTGCCACCCACTCTGCCCTGCCCCTGTGCATGCCCCACTGATCTAGGATGGCCTGCCCCTTCTCCCTTACGGCAGCAGGGGGACTGCCAATGCCCATGCTGTTGCTTCTGCCGCTACCAGTTCAGACCCAGGAGCCAGCTAACTTGTAGGGCATGCTGCCTTTTGAGATTCATCTGCAACCCAGTTGTAGAGATATGCTTCATGTCTTTTCTCCTGCTGAATTTGCCTCTGCAGTCCTGGCACACTGCCTGCATGGGATTGTCTGAATGCACCAGAAAGTGGTCCCAAACGATAAATCTAAACTTTCAAGGTGGCGGGCGGGAAGGAGGGGTTCAACCTCATCACCTGAATGCAGGACCACATGTATTAGAGCTTCGGGGGGTGCCATCTCAAAATCCCCCTCAGATTCTTCTACCACTTCATGCACAATCTCCTCAATTGTTTTCCAGGAGCAGATCTAGCTCTGTCTCCTTCATAGCAACTAACTGCCCGCAGGGACTAATGGGGGGGAGCACTGCCAGCCCAGATTGAGAGGCTCCCTTTACAGTAGCAGAGCCAAAAGAGGTCCATTTTATTTTTGTGGCAGTAGCAGGAGCAGAAGTAGTACCTCTACCTCAAAAACCTGGCCATGCTGCATATAATACTAATATTGTGCTGTGCTAATCATATAATATATTGTATATATACATATAATATCGATAATATCATAATGTAATACAATATAATGCTAATAATACAATATAATAATTGTATATTATATATTACATGCAGCATTACTAATAATATTGCAGTATGGTGGTATAATATAGTTATATATAATACTAATCCTGTGTTATGCCAACACTTATAATATATTGTATATATGTACATATATTGTATGACCTCACTACTTGTGAGGATGCTTGCCATAGATGCAGGTGAAACGTCAGGAGAAAATGCCTCTAGATCATGGCCATATAGCCCGTTAAAACCTACAACAACCCAATAGTGTTATTTGATTGTAGGTGAAATATAAATCCCAGCAACCACAATCCTCCCCCACTAGTATTCACATTTGGGAGTATCGAGTATTTGTGCCCACTGTGAGGGAGATCACCCGGTGTCTAAGAGAGATAGTGGTTCTCAAATTTGGTCCAGTGAATGAAAATACATCCTGCATATCAGATATTTACATTACGATTCATAATAGTAGCAAAATTACAGTTATGAGGTAGCAATGAAAATAGTTTTATGGTTGGGGGTCACCAAAACATGAGAAACTGTGTTAAGGGGTCGTGGCATTAAGAAGGCTGAGAACCACTGGTCTAAAGTAAAGGCAGTGGGGCTGTAAAGGACTTTGGGGAGTAAGTAGCACTGGGAATTTTTAGAAAATAAGTTTGGGGAACAGAAGTCCCAGAATTATCCAAATGGCGAAAGAAGTTAAAGTTAACACACAGATTTCTTCCTAAATTCATATGTAAACAAAAATACATTTTTATACATTTTGTATAATTTGTAATGTTAAAGGAACACTGAGAGGAGTGGGATTTTGGAATGAAAGTTCCCTCACTTTTCTTTGCACATGCCCTCTTTAGTTGACTATGTTTTTACCACTCATCTCTATTAGCAGACTTTCCCTCTCTCCATCATCACCAGCTGATAATGTGTGTATTCTGATTTTAATGTTTAAAATGTGTATGCCACAATAAATATTTATATATTGTGTGTGAGGCTCCTAGAACTATAAAAAATACCAAAAAAATCACTGTTAATAACTCATTCATGAATTGCCCCCCTTAAAAGTCAAATCCCTCCCTCCACCATGTGGCATATGCCCCAAGTTGTGAATGAGGACCATAGAGGCATCTTAATATTGTAAAACAGTCTTTTTCGTTCAGATCCTGGGGCTCAGAACTAAGGAGAGGAAACTGGCACTACTTGTGACCTCTGCTATCCTTTATAACACAAAGTTATAAAGCTAGGAGAGATGGGACATCATTCTTCAACAGGACAGGCTGATGAGAAGGCATAAGGATATGCATTATGAAAGACCTGGGGATGGCTAACTCAATTGGTCAACACTGACACTTTCTTTAAAAACAGCCTGTATTCCATTAAGCCTTCTGCAGATGTTAGTTTTTCAGTCCATATAGAGATACATAAAGTTGTATCTATATTCAACCCATCATTCATGTCTTTTGCCTTTGTTTCTGCTGGACCAACAAAATGAAAAAATGAGTTGACATATGTGTTGAAACTCTGGTCTCTAATGACCTAATTATTGTTAGGCTCTTTTTTCCCAGCAGATCTATGTACTGCAAAACGTGCTGAATGCTGAAGCTGCTCTAAGGTGTAGGATATTAAGTGTGACAAGGCCATATCTAGAAGTGGATCAAACAATCCTTGTTGAGCAGCACTGTGATGAATTATTCTCATTTTATCTCAGTAAGGAGAACTGTTTTTGAAGGGGGGGAAAGAATTGTACTTTATTGTGTACTAAATCATCCAAAACGATGAATGTGCTCCATAGACTGTGGCAAATAGACACAACTCACTCATCTTCAAAAAAAAAAATTCTCAGAATAGTAATGTTCTTGTCAAGGGGGCCCTGGATCTAAGAAATTCGAAGACTGGACATTAAACAACTCTCTTTTTCCAAAATGAAAAATAAAGTACAGGAATAGAATAAAGTCTTTATTATACACTTGAGGGCAGTTTTTATAGATTACCTTTCCTATGTATTGAGGCATACTCACTATATAGTTGCTCATGCCACATGAAAATCTAAATCAGCAAAAGGGTATTACTCCCTAACCAATATTTTCTTTCATACATTTTCCTTTCTTTTTCAACACTATGTTGTGCTTGTGGGAATATAAAGTAATACATGGATACTACAGAGAGAACCAAACAAGTTCTATTACTTGTCTGTGATGCGATAACTGATTTCATTTTCATATTCACTTTTGGGACTATCAAGTGGAGTCCATGGCATGCGAGTGTGGAGAAGACCATGCAACCTGAGTCCCTGCCACATGCACTATGGAGGACCTTCTCATAGTGAAACCAAAGGCACTCCAAGTGGCCAACTTCCAGTCAAAGGACATTTAGCATAATGCTAAGTTCTTTTTTAAACTTCCTTTGTGTTTTTAAATGCATTTTAACTGTACCCTCAACTCATTTGTGACACGATAAATAAATACATAAATATTCACTTTTTATACAAAAAAGCAAAACAAAACAAAAAACAAGCATGACGGCTTTCTCAGTAGACACTGCAAAGAGTCACTTTACCTTCATTGTTGCTTCTGCTATGCTCATTTAAAGAAATTCTAGTTAGTTGTTTATTCATTCAGTTGTTACCAACTCTGTAACTTCATGGACCAGCCCAAACTGAGCTCCCTGTCAGTCATGGCCATGCTCAGCTCCTTCAAGATCAAGCCAGTCACTTCAAGGATAACATCCATCTATATTGCCCTTGGCCAGCCCCTCTTCCTTTTTTCCTTTCATTTTCCCCATCATCATTATCTTCTCCAAGTTTTCCTGTCTTCTCATTATGTGGCCAAAGTCCTTCATCTTTGCCTTTAATATCCTTTCCTCCAGTGAGCAGTCAGGCCTTATTTCCTGGAGTATGGGTTGGTTGGATCTTCCTGCAGTCCAAGGCACGCTTAGAATTTTCCTCCAACAGCACAGTTCAAAAGCATCTATCTTCCTTCATTCAGCCTTCCTTATGCAGTTTCAAACCGCATTATATGGCAATGTGGATGGGAATTAGCAACAGAGTAGATCTTATATCCAATTACTCTAGCCTGTGGCCACCATTTGGTGCTAACCGGCAAATGGTGATTATTATTGTGCTATAGGAAGGTATTCTGAGATATTTTCCTATCCAATTATTTTGAAAACACATTTAAAAAGAACTGAAGGCTTCAGAATAGCTGTTACATAGGTCTTCTTACATTATGTAATTAGAGATAAATGGTGACAGGTCCCTTCATGACAAATTCTGGGTTCTGCAGGGAGCACCCACAGATACGCCCCTAAAGAAAACATCATAGCACAGGGGGCAGAATGCTTATTATTTTGCCAATCACACAGCAGCACATTTCGTGTGATTTCTATTTTAAAAAACACAATATGAATTTCATGTCCAAATACATTTTTGCCACCATTTGCACAAGGTTTCTAATGGGTTGACGATGACAGGGGACAAACATCATTTATTAGGACCCATTGAGTTCAGTATGCAAACAAGCTCAGAAACAGATTATTACTGAATGTGATCAGGTCCACAGTCTGAACTGCATTATATTGGTCTATACTGACCATACTATGCAGTTCAATCTTTCTTTTTACATCCAGGCTTTGATGGCATCTTTAAATTTGGATGAAATCCAGAGTAAATTTACAATGTCACTGATATGAATGTTCCCTCCATTCTATATGGGTGCTCCCCATTCTGCATCGCTTCATATGCATATTTAATATTTCAGCCTTCATTCTTTTTAATAGTTTCTGGGTGAAATTAAAAAATATTTTTATTGGATTCTTAGATATGTCTGAATGAAGACTTTAATTTGAGGTTTTCAAATCGTAATCTGGCATTTTAACCATGACACCAACTGTTTTACAAATATGTAAAAGTGCTGCAGAAAGCTAATTAGCTACCAGTGTCAAAATTGACATTACCTGAGTACTTTATTCTGCCAGTGTTGCTCTCCCTATTATTTCTTAACATTCTGAACATAAATGCAATAAGTGGAAAAAAGTCTGAAGGAAGTCATTTGAAGTATAATTAAGAAATAAATTGAGTCTCCTTTTCAATTAACACTGCTCTTGAAAAAAATCAATCTATGACAATGCACCATGGCTGACAACATTTTTAGAACTTCTCATACTTTGGGCATCATCAAAATTCAATTATATAAACTTCTCAATAACAACCTTATTATATATATGTTTCTGGGTTTTTTCCTCTCCTTTTTTGATAACTTAAATAATTAATTATCCTGACAGTTTGTAAGAGATAGTGTTGTAGTAGAGTCTGCTGGCAACGATACTACTACTAATGGGAGTAGTAGAGGAGGCAAATGAGGTGCTCAGGTGCTTGAGGAAGAGCAACAAAGGAAGCGTATCCAGGAGATACTTATGTCTCCCACAGATGAAGACTCTTTTGAAGGTTTTTCAGAAAGAGAAATGTGTGAGGAGGAGGAGGGAGATGGGAGTAGAAGTGTCAAATGGATTACTCGTGAGCAGGAGTCTGATGAAGAATGTCAGAGGAAAAGGATCTGGGACATACTTAGTGCTCCCACTGAAGATGAGGATTTCATGGACTTTACTGGAAGTAATGGATCTGGGAGTAGTGAGGATGAAGAAGAGCCATTGGATTGGACTCAAGTGCAAGAAGTCAGGAATGTGTGCATGCAACCCACATCCAGTGATACATTTGAGGGTTTTTTCTGGGGATTGGCAGTCTGGAGATACCAGGGATTCATGGGGAGACTTAAGTCTTGACAGGAGGTGGAAGAGTTGGAGAGATGGGTGTTGGCACTCAGCTGTAATGGGTAAAACAGCTGATAGCGATGAGGAAAGGGTGGAGGACAGCTCATCAACGGATGATGAGTTGTAGGATAAATGTAGGCACTGAAAGTTTGGAACTTTGCAGTAGGCAAGGTGTTGGTTAGGTGCCTTCGGTTTTGCTGCTATCGCTTCTCTTGTTGGGCTTGGGTCCTGAAACTGCAGGTTTCTGTATTCTTCGTGTGCTGACCGGCTTGGACTCTTGTACATGCGGAATTTCCCTCTCCTTGACCACAGACTGTTTACTGACGACGCTGCTGCTTTTGGACTCTATTATCTACAACTGAGACTTCTTCGACCTAGGACTGATTTTGGACAACGGCTTCTCTCCACAGTGTTTTGTTTTGGCCTTATCTTTGAACTGTGTTATTTTGGTGCATTTTGCTTGAACTCTTGTTTAACCCGGATTTTTTGGCAGTACACTACCAAATTTCAGTAATGCAAGAGGCCCAGTAGGATTCAGGGAGGCCAATGTTCACCTACACATCCCAAATTACCCAATCCTGCACTAAGAATGTTGTATGGTCATAAGTTAAGATTCCTCTTCCTAGGCCACTGGAGGGTTTAAATCATAATAACTGCTGTTAAGAATATAAAAATGAAGGTGACCATGTTTAACATAAGGATAATGGTGATAATAATAATAAATTGTTTTTGTTTACTCACCAATCCTGGTGGTTTGAGGTGGGGTACAACATGATTGAAATACACGGATAAAATATAATACTATTGAAATGCATATAGTAAAATAAACACAACATAAAACCTAAAACCCATAAGTGGTCAATATCTCGATTAATTATAATTTCAAAAAACCTCAAAAACATTCTCCATAACTCTTCTGAAGACTTAGATGGTTTTGTATGTGAGGAGGTGGTGGGAGAAAGAAGCATGGTGTTGCACCTCAGCAGGAGTTTACCTTGCTCACAGCACTCACCAATAAACAGCATCTTGCTCTAAAAAACCCTCTATTTCCTCTTCTACATAGGCAACAGGCCCTGAAACCCCAATCCCCTCATTGTCATCTGGGTGAACCACAACACAAGGATAGGCCTTTTAATCTGTTGAGGTCTGTTAAATGCAGTACCAAAATGGGGATTGCAAACTGGATACATATGTAGTGTACCAACCAAGGGCCACTAGAGTAAATATAACTTGGTGGGCCTTCTCTCTACCAATAAAGGATAATGGCTACTCAGATACCTCCCATTTGTATTAGGTAAAACATAATAATGTCTCTATAATTTTTGCTATTTATGCATGTCTATTTATTTATAGCAACTTCTTGTAACACTCAAAAACAACTAGTAGTTTAGTTCAAAGAATGCATTATTGTCATTATACTTTGAAAGAAATACTGTGTCCTGGTTGGGTGTGTTTGCTTCTGTGATAATTTTGCTATTTGTATTGATTTGCCAAGTAATTGGTTCATGTTGGGCAGTTGAGGTCTGACATACTGTTACTGGATGGATCTTTGGTTTCTCTCTCACAAACCTCCATTGTTCAAGATGTTCTATATTACTAACTGGAAATATATATTGTCTTTCATACAGCTGCCAAGCATAAGAAAACAATTCCTGAAACATACATTAATTCAAGTAATCAAATAGACCTCCTAAAATTCCTTTGGGGTAGCTCACCAAACTATGTAGACTACTCTGAAAATAATTAATATGATCATGAAGCTTAGCTGCCATTAAGTTGGAACACCATTTTGCCATTAAATAAATAATTATCTTATTCTGTAAAACAGAAGAACAACCTTTCCATCTGCCCAGTTCTTTTAAGTTGACTTTTTGGGGGAGGGATGATAGTTGGCATGTAACAGCACCTGTTGTTATTAACCTTATACAGGTTATAGAGGACATCTTATAGCCATATTCCTGCTGTGTATTGCAAAATGTTGAACAATCATGATTGATGCTGCAATTATAAAGTTAATGGTTCTGTAAGTCATTGCAAAGTCATCTTTCAGTTAAACATTAAGATTAAGGTTTTAAGAGGAAAGAAAGTGGTTTTGACCTTTAACATACCATGTAGTTCCCATTTGAAATATAAACTAGTATTAATAAGGCTACGGGGAAGTGAGACAACACTGTCTTTTGAATACAAATCTATTATATTCATCCACTGAACATTTACCTACATATGCCATATATGCTCTGGTTCACTGAACTCATCTTGAAGTATTTTAAAAGCCAATAATTTCTTTTAAAAGTTAAAAGCAAATGGGGTGTATGATACTAGTGAGTTGGAGATGGCAAAAGGTACAAGACTAATGCACATTTACAAAGGACATGAATGCAGTGGATCTTATTGCAGATGAAATGTGCATAGCATTGCAGCTAATCAGAGACAAATATACAAATGCATAGTATATCTATGTCTACAGATATGACATTCTAGTTGTTTTAATACAATGTTTCACTGCTATTTACCTAAAGACGGACACTTTTGTATATTCTAAATACAATACTCCTGGATTACAGTTACCATATTCTAATGCCCCAAATCTAGATAGCATATTATAGAAATTATTTGTTCATTATGTAAATCCAATTTCAGACTACTCTTTTCAAAGTGCTTTATAATTAGGGAACAGAACACAGGTTTTGATTACACTCTTCACATATTGTGTGAGTTGTGCAAAGTTGTGCAGATTACACTCTGCACAACTTTTAGGCTAGAAGTTAAACCCCATCACCAAGTTTTTTTTTGTTTTTACTGTCTTGCTTTGACATTTTTTCCTTCCAGGATTGGAGATGCAACAGAAATTAATATGTTACAGAATTTTCATTTCCTCTAAGGTTGGATTACTTCTGAAAACAAAGACATCAATATTTGTCAAATTTGCAAGGGAACCTAGACAAAAAGAGGTACAGAATGTGCAGACATTTCAACAAAGGAAGAGTCTAAAAACATTTTAACTGAAGAAAGTAAACATATTAACACTTATAGAGCCATCCTTCACATAATATTAGCTATAGATCTGAAAATTATCTAATTGCATCTCTGTTCATTTCTGCAAATTGAAAGCAATCATATTGCCTTGAATGAGGCTGTTGTAAGGACAACTGGCGAGATGTAATAAAAAGTGTTTTATACACCCAGAAACTCCTTTAAATTCTAAGTATTATTCAGAGCTGTTTTCCTCTTACTCATATGGTTTCTGATATATTACTGTTAGTTGTCTGAAAAGGGTATTGGCCTTTGCTTTCAAAAATGAACTTGGGAACTAATTATTTTGGAAAGGCTTGCTATCTTGCCATACATTTATTTTCTTTTTTAAAAAGTCATTGCTTCAATCCTATACTTTCTGTTCAAAATTAAGCATCATGTCCACTCATGATTACTTCAATATACACAACTACAGCATTGATTGCAATCTGAAAGACAAAGAGGACATGAAAGGGACTTCTTGATCTATTGAAATGAGCCAAACTACTTCAGAATTAGAACTGTATGTAGTTCAAGTCAAGGCCCATGAAGCCTTGAAAATATCAGTCAAACTCTCAATGGTTTCACATATTGGCTGAACATAGTAGAAGGTAGTGGAACATCCATAACTTATTTTTACCTTGTATCTTATCCTCTTGATAGACTAGTGTTGTCTTGTTGGAAACTTTGGCCAGCTGAAGGTCTAAACTAATACTTTATATAATTTTGAGAATCCAGGTCTCTGGTGAAATATTGCAATCCTATCTTGTGTAGTCTTATAGAAAGATACTTGTCAATTTCCCCAACACATATATTGGAATTAATCTTTCTTGACACCCCCCCCCCCCCATCGAATTCCAACTGCTAATTCTTTCATAATATAAGCCTGAATTTTGCCAGGAAAACTCACTGTGTATAACAAACACTCTCTTCCAACAATGCTCAGGATCCTCTAAGGAAGACTCCAGCAATACATGGAGAGGGAGTTGCCAGATGTACAAGCTGGGTTCAGAAAAGTTAGAGGAACGAGAGACCAAATTGCCAATATCCACTGGATAATGGAGAAAGGCAGGGAGTTTCAGAAAAACATCTATTTCTGTTTTATTGACTATTCTAAAGCCTTTGACTGTGTGGATCATAATAAATTGTGGCTAGTTCTTGGTGGTATGGGCATACCAAATCACCTTGTCTCTCTCCTGAGGAATATGTATAAGGACCAAGTAGCAACAGTAAGAACTGACCATGGAACAACAGACTGGTTCAAGATTGGGAAAGGCATACGGCAGGGTTGTATACTCTCACCCAACCTATTCAACTTGTATGCAGAACACATCATGCGATGTGAGGGGCGTGATGAATTCAAGGCTGGGGTTAAAATTGCCCGGCTGCTCATTGGAAGAATATTAGATGGAAAGATGAAGTACTTTGGCCACATCATGAGAAGAAAGGAAAGCTTAGAGAAGACAATTATGCTGGGGAAAATGGAAGGAAAAAGGAAGAGGGGCCAACCAAGGGCATGATGGCTTGACTCTGAAGGAGCTGTCGGAGGTGACAGCCGACAGAGTATGCTGGCATGGGTTGGTCCATGAGGTCACAAAGAGTTGGAAGCGACTGAACGAATGAACAACAACAACATAAGTCTGTAATCTTTAGACAGATGAAAATTATCTCTAAATTAAATGGCTGCTTGAATGTGACTGTTTATCAAAAATGAAACTCTTCACTCATGGACTTATCAACATGGGGTTGGTTCTGTAGTCGTCTGGATTCCCCAAGAATATATGAAACTTTGCCTTAGAGTTTAACCACACAGGAAAATATTACACCTTGGTATCTTCAAGATGTGTTTGACTACAAAATTGCCAGACAATATGACCAGAAAGATGCCATAGTATACAAGGCTAAACAGGTTACTTAACATAGATTTAGTTTGTGGTTGAAGTCTACTATATTCCCTTTATAAAATTAAAAATTTAATGTATTACAAAAATAGATAATAGTAAAAACATTTTCCCTTGCTCTAGAACAGAAATAGATATTTTTTTTCTGATATTACTCTACTACAAATGGGAACATCACTCCATATATAGACTGTTTCAAACATGTCACTCAGAATATGTATGAAAAACATATATGTAAAATAAAAGAGATCTCTTTGAATGCACTTTACAAATTATATCAGTTGCATAGTTGGTTAGGATCAGCCATAAGGAACTCATAATAGGAGGCTTTGTGAGATGGATTTAGTTGCCAATTATTTTATGCACCAAAGGTGGTCAGTGTAAAATTTTACCAAGGTTGCAATCAATATAGCCAAGAACAAAAGTACAGAACTCAGCTTTAGTATTTGCAAGAATAGCATATTAGCCTCCAAGTCTAAAGTGCAAGGGATTGACTCACAAGGTTAGCTAATAGCTATGCAATATAAAATATTCACCCACAAGACCACGACAGTAACAGCACGTGGTAAAATAAATATGATACATACCAGTATAATTTGTTACATTTAATAAAGATGGACGTCACTCCCATGTTCTGGTGAAAGCAAGACTTAAACTTAACAAAATGTTTTCCCTATGATGCAAAAGAGATATCCTGCATATGTTCAGAAGTCAGGTCTTAAGTCCTTTCCTTTCTGACTTTAAATGCATTTTTGGTTCAAAACAGCCAAACTTGTCGTCTTCAATAATGTATGATCAGAGATTAAGGGCAGCCAAGTCAGTTGCCAAGAGATTCAAAATGCTATAAGAAGAGGGTAAGATGATGCAGTGAAAACTATCAAAGAACACAGTAGTAAATCAACACCAGAAGATCCAAGGACATTCAGAAACAACTAGAGTCACAAATGTACCATGGGTTGTAACGTTCTCAAAGATTTCAAACATACGTATATACAGAGAGTTGAGTGTTTATATAGCTAAAGGCTCCTAGTGCCATGCAGATTTCCAGCTACTATTGGTTGAGGTGTCCTTAGATGACACCCTCTTCTCAAGTACACCTAGATATTACTGTTGATATATACCCCCGTGACTAGAATTCAACAACTTTCATATTCAAAAGATTACAATAAAAACATAGCAAAAATATATTAAAACAAAATTTAACTGTTAACTTTCTTTAAAACATACACTCCCAAAAGTGCTAGACAGATTTGTTTAAAGTTAAGCAATGCAATTTAATACTCTTCTTACATTATTAAAAGCCTCCAACTCTACCAGCCTGTGTAACAAAAAAAGCCTCTTCCCATGCATGCACAACCTGTGACTTTTCTGGTGTTTGAGACTCCAACCCCCAGAAGCCCTAGCCAGCTTGTTCAGTGGGTTTTGAAATCCAAAATATCTGGAGGGCCACAGGTTGTGCAGGCCTGTCCTAGAGTTTCACTATTTGCAATGTACAATTAAAAAAAACAGAAAAAGAAAAAAATATTGTCAGGGTTGGTCCAAACACTCCTGTTGCCTAAGGTGGGAAAAGAAATGCTCACCTTACACACTGTGTGTGGACTACCTCCTATGTATTTTATAGTTATGTGTTTACATCTATGTATTATATTTTATGTATTTTACATTTATGTGTTTTGACTGTATTGTATCCCTTGAACAATGACGATAGGAGGGTAAGAAATAAATTATTATTATTATTATTATTATTATTATTATTATTATTACTATACATGTTTTCAAGTGTTGACAGAAAGCTACATCACAAGAGTAACTATAAGATAAAGCTTCCAATGCAGTGATGACTTGTTTCATTTCCTCCATTTGAAAAATAAGTTAGATATAGTAATTGTAGCATCACTATATTCCTTTGCTATAGAAGAGGATGAGGAGTAGAGGTGGAGTATTCTTAGAAGGTGGAGTAGTCCTTTTCTCTGCCAGATCAGTCTCTCCCCCTTCCCTCCTCTTCCTCTCCCATGGGATCTTTGCAAATGAACCTTATCTTTATTCACTGTTCCTTTCTTTCACAGTGAAAGCCCAACCAATACCTTTTGGTGCATTATTATGGTGGTTTGTACCATTTTCTGGTGATTTCTCACCCTCAAATATTTCAGGATTTGCAAGGAAATGGAGGTGTATGGATGCCGTAAGGAGTTAGTTTCAATTACCATCCATTGGCAACACTTTACCTGCACATGCAGCATGTGTACATCTTTTGGATAAAGATTATTTGAAAATGAGAAAAATGCTACATTTTAAGGACCTTCTCTGGCATGCTTTCTAGGCATCAGATTCTATCTTAGGAGACTGGAGAATGGGAAGCCACTATTTTCACAGTTTATCGTGGCAGTACATGATGTCAGTACAGAGGCTCCACTGCTTCATGACAAAACTTGTCATCCACAGCTTTGATGCAATATTTTCGCATGTAGTCTGCTTTAGAAAAGAAATTAGACTGCTTAGTATGTTTTTACCAATGAGCAAAAGTTGGGGAAATGATTTGGAGTAAACAATTGACTTTTCTTGGTGTTGCAGTCATTGCATAAGATTTACATCTTTGACTTAGCATTTCTTTCATTCCCTACTCACTCATTTTTAGACTTTACACTTCCTTGTGTAGTGATTTTCCAATTTAAAGAAATGTTAGAAATGAATATTTTTCTCTACATTTTAATGAAAATAATTATATTTTTTTAGAATGAGGGAAAACCAAGGAAACAAATGGCATTTCTATTCAGTGAGTGACCTTGCTGTAGATTGAGTAATTTAAAAAAGACTTTAACAGTAGTCATTATAAATCAAATACTGGCAGAAATGTGCTCACTGTTGGTTTCTGTTTTGCTGATAAATGGCCACAGAGACAGAAATAGAAACACAGATGACATAATGGCCTTTGTTATAATGACATGAAAAGCTATATCATGCTGATGTTAAACTAACTGTTGTTTGATCTAAATAATTTTGATGGATCATTGCATTTCTCATTCTTTCAGGACAGAAAACTTGAAGCAGGTGAATGCATGATGCCTGACTGTTTATGTGCCTTTGAGTTTTTCATAGGTCTAGAATACTATTCCATTTTCTTAGTACAATATAACTCATGAATTCATATATCCATGCACAAATATTGCATTACCACATATACAGACTAATATTTATGTAAATAAAAGAGCAATGGCAATTTGGAAATACATAGTACAAAATAACAAACACTGTTTCTGTACAAGTACCAGTGAAAATGAATAGTCCATGCAGAGCATCAGTAGCTGGAAGCTCATGCCTCATTTGTATGACTGAGCAGAAGATGAGACAGTTTGTAATGAACTGGGATTCAGACTGCTGTTGTGATGATAGTCAAATATGTATTCTCCTGAGAACATCTCAAGTTCATGATGTGAATTAAGAAGCTGTTTGTTAACAGCTGTCTTCAGAATAGAAATGCCCCCAAATATCACCTATGGGATTTGGCTATAACAGACAAAATATTCATGCATATTAAAGATGCTTTGCACCCTAATTACAAGGATGATTTCTTGGAGAGAAAAAAACCATTCCCATTTCTAGTACGTTAACTCTGAAAAGATGTTCAGCAGGAGCCAAATCTCAAACCCGATAGGGAAAATGATAGTTTCTAATATTGTAATAGTTTATGTGACATATTTTCAATTGTCCGTGTGTAAAAAGAAGAATGTTTGAGTTTTAAACAGATGAAATGCTAATTTACTGTTCATTGGTGTTTTGTAGTTGATAAATCAGAATATGCCACCTTTCTCATTCCATAACCTTCACTTGTTCTGTTACTGATGATAAAGAGGGGAGTTGCTGTTGGTGCTTGATATGAGGACAAAGAGAATACCCCTTTGTGAAGAAAAATGATGGACACAAGCCCTAGGAGACGATTTGTAATATTATGGCTGGAATCCTATAGTTGCACTTTTTGCAGTGTCATAACGGGATGGGTAGGTAGACAAAATCCATCAGCCTATTTGTCCAGTTTCTTTCTTTCTTTCGTCTGTCTGTCTGTCTTACTTTTTTCTTTTTCTTTGCTTTTTAATTTTAAAATTAAATTTTAAAATTAAATTGTGATAAATTCACACAGTATACATAACACAGATGACATCCACACTACAACATGTAAGACATTCCTCTTGCCCACATCCTACACAAAATTAGCCCTTTTCCTACATACCCATGCACCACACACCTTGACTTTCATCCATAGTCACTAGGGCTGGGCAACCACGGAAAAATTTGTTTCTAAACTCGATTCATTTTTAGGGGGTTTTTGCGTTTCGATTTTTAAAAGAATTCCGAAATTTTCCTTAAAAAAAGTTTGAAATTTACAAAATTTCGTAAATTACGAATCAATTACGAATCGATTTCGAAACAATTACGAATCGATTCGTTAATGGCGGGCACGATCGCTCAATACGCTAAAAAAACCTCCAAATGGGACAGAAAGCTTCCCTCTCCCTCTGTTGTTGACTGTTGGTGTGATAATTTATTTATTTTTACTGAGAAAACAAACAGCAACCCTAAAACTTGCACCAGACATGCGGAAATAATAATGAAACAATTTCGAATCAATTACGAATCGATTACGAAACAATTACGAAACGAATTGAAAAAATTCGTTTCATTTTTTAGTTGCTCCTGAATGGTTCAATATCACTTCGTTATCAAAAAAAATAACGAATTAATAACGAATTACGAAATTAACGAACGAAATCGCCCAACCCTAATAGTCACTGTGGAGCCTACAACATTACTTATTCACCCTTCTATCATGTTTGCCCATAAATTCCTCCCGGGACTATTTATCATTCACGTATTTGACTCTCCTTCCAGATATGCCATTGCTAATTTCCATCTCTTTAGGAACTCTTCATTGTTTTTGCCCACTCCAATGCCTTACCTTCTACAGAGATGCTGCACCCAGGGTCCTTTTACATCAACTGCCATTGCTGATGCCAAAGCTGGCAAAGTGTGGTCTATATGCTTTTCGTAGTCCTGGATACCACTTTTAATTCCCACAAAGTCACCATAAAGCCTGCAGTGCTTCCCACTCCCACAATATTATTTCACTTTTGTAATTTTTGGCTTATAATCTACAGGAAAATCCCTCCAAATACACCAAATGCTCACAGCCTCATACAACCCTTCTAGAACATGCCAGCACTTCCAAAAATTTATATTTTTGTCATATTCTATCTTATAATAGTGATAGAAAGTGACCCAACATCACTAGTAGGCTTGGTTGATCTGGTTCAGAAGCTTCTAAAATTGGAATGAATTCGTATTTAAATGATTTTAGAAACAATTTCGAGCCATGCTGGAATAGTGTGAGGAGTAATTACAAATTGAAACAATTTACCCATTTTTTGCAATTATTTTCGGATGTCTGGTCAAGGTTTACAATCTCGCAGTTTCCCTGGCCTCCCTGGCGACAAGTGGCGATGCAGAAGGGCGAGGTGGTCGTGGCTACGCCCAGCTCTTCTTGACGGCCACTGGGGGAAACCGCATTGCTGCTTGTCACCAGGGAGGCCAGGGAAACTGCGAGATTTTAAACTAACAGGGGGGAGGGGCACCTTCCATTAACTAAGTAAACGAAGCTATTCAGATTTTTGCTATTTCCAATCTTTTTTTTCAAGAAAATTTGAGAAATAATTTTAAAATTGAAATGCCAGTGCCCCCTATATACGAAATGAGTTTAGAACCATTTTTTTTCTTGATCAACCAAGCCTAATCACACCAGTTACCATTTCGGGAGGACTCTGATGATGGCAAAGTATGGATTTCTGTTGAGAAGGTACTGGCAAAAGCTGTCATACTTGCTTTGACATGGCCTGAGTCAGTGAAGATGGACTAATCTTATAGAAAGTAATATCTGGGGATTCTGAACATGAAGAATAGACTGGAAGCAGGAAGTCATAAAGTGCTCAGACAAGGGTTGCAGAATCTGAATGTTTGTAGAGTGAAGCTAGTCTTGGCTATGACATCACTTTGAAACTGGTTATGTCTACTGAAAGTATTCAATTTTCTCCTGAGAATCCAGAGCAAACCACAATTTTGGGCCTGTGTAAATAGCTGGGATAGTTCTAAGGAGCAAGTTACAAGGGCAATCAGAAAAGGGAAGGGGAAAGCAGGGGACAATTCCTCCCTTCCATCCTCTTCCACTAGCCATGTTGCACCCACTGACTGCCACTGGAATGAGAATACAAAAAAAGACAGTAAGGATGACCATTTGATTGTGTCAAACTGGGTTTGCTGCAGGTCAAAACCATCCTAGAACTGATTTGGCATTTGACACTTCGTGTTGGTCCCAGGACAAGGGGTCAGTGTAGATGTGGCCTTAAACCTGTTTTTTGCTGTTACATACTAAGTTGTGTGACACAAATATTATACAGAGAGAGCAGTGGGATATCTCAAACACCCCATTTTTATTGTCTTATGAAGTTAGGGTTGAAACAAAAAACCTGGGAAGCTGAATAAAATGATACGATACACTGCTGAGAATTTAAGGAATCTGAAACATGTATTTAATTTGGTTTTATTTATTTACATTATTTCTATCTATTTTGCCTCTAAGTCTACAAGGGGAAATCTGTGTCAGACTCTCTGACCGTTAGGGCTGGCACTTCAAATGTACTCTAAATCTCATTATGGATGGTGACTGTTGACTTTGTCCCACTCTGCACTCATTCTAGCTCTGCAGAGTCCTTAATATCCTTTGGCCTTTTTATGACCTATAGGTGAGGAAACAGACTAAACAACAGACAGAATATAAGAGATATAGGTAATGAAGCAAATAATATTGAAAATTGGCAATGTATCACTGCATACCATGAGGCACTGAGGAGGGCAGAAAAGTCTACCTTTGTCTCCATTATTTCAAATCTGATCTGTCACCCATCATACTTCATGTACTGCAGACCTTCAGGGAGCAGGCTTAGAAAGTGAAACTCTTGGCGATCTGCTCTAACAAATTTGCTAAGCACTTCAAGGAGAAATGCATGCAGCAAAAGTTTGCTTGACAGTTTGACAGCAAAATAGTGGCAGTGTCTTTAGGTGATGTTTAGAGCAATATGTAGTCAGGCCTTTTAGCTGAAATTTAGTTTTTGCAGACCCATGATGCAGACAATACATTTGAATCAGCCCATATCTGCCTATAAATGCTGATCTAGCAGAGGTGGCTCCACTGGGTAGATTAGGACATAAAATAGGTCTCATTGTATTGATTCAATTCCATTTGGTTTCTGACTGTTGTTCCTTGTCAATGAAGTCAAGTGAGGCTTTGGAGATAACAATGCACCTTTATCGTTGACTGTAGTTGACTGTAGTTGAATCTTCACAAGATAGAGGATCCATGGATTGGTAATTCCCAATTTTGGAAACAGTGTAAGTAGTAGGCATGTGCAATCAATAAAAAGGGTTTAAAAGGCATTAGAAAATTAGGGGATACTGGCCTTTCATTTCTAAATTATTTCTAAAGTATGGTTAGTGAAAATGTTATTATAATGAGACCTATGTTACCTTTTCATTATAGTAATTGTGCATATATATATATATATATTGTCGTGTCAGGAGCATCCTGTTGTCAGAGAATTGGCCGTCTGCAAGGACGTTGCCCAGGGGACACTCAGATGATTTTTGATGTTTTATCATCCTTGTGGGAGGCTTCTCTCATGTCCCTGCATGAAGAGCTGGAGCTGATAAAGGGAGCTCATCTGCCTCTCCCTGGATTCGAACCTTCAGTCCTGCCGGCACAGGGCTTTAACCCACTACACCACCGGGGGCTTCCTAACACCACCAGCGTTAGGAAGTGCACGGGGAAGGAGGGGCATTGCAGGGCACACACTTCCTAATGCTGGAAGAAGGACACGCAGCGACTTTGACAGGCACGCGGGAAAAGAGGCATGCATGAGGCCTCTTTTCCTGTGTGCCCAGCAACACCGCTGCGCATCCCTCTCCCGGCGTTAGGAAGTGAGTGCCCTGCATCGCCCCTCCTTCTCCACGCACTTCCTAACGCTGGGAGAAGGAAGCACTCTGGTGTTGTTGTCTCCCTTGGCCTGCGAGGAGGAGGAGGAGGAGGAGAGGAAGACAACGTGCATGTGTGTGCACTTGTGAGGGAAGGATGGAGGGAGAGCATGCTCCCTGCATGAGGGCTCTTTCCCCGTGCACCTGGCATGCGTCCCTCTCCCAGAGTTGCAAAGCACATGGGGGAAGAGAGCGCAAAGCGATGGAGCACAGGGCCTCTTCTCCTGTCTGAAGAGGGGCAGAATTGCAAGTACTTCTCCAGGCAGCTGTGCCAGCACCCCTTTCAGAGTGGCAAGGAGGCCTCTTCATGAACGGAAGCAACTGAAGGTACTGCAAATCTATATTATTGTACATGCTTCCCCCAAACCCCTCCAGTATTTTGTGTTGGAAGTCCTATATGGCAAGTTTGGTTCAATTCTATTATTGGTGGAGCTGAGAATGCTCTTTGGTGCCTGTTGAACTATACACCCACACAAAAGCAATCCCCAAGTTTCAGGGTCTAGTTTTTCCCAAACCCCTCCAGTATTTTCTGGTGGTTATAAAAGTCCTATATGCCAAATTTGGTTCAATTCTGTTATTGGTGGAGCAGAGAATGCTCTTTGGAGCCTGGTAAACTATAAATCCACACAATAGCAATTCCCAAGTGTCACGGTCTATTTTCCCCAAATCCCTCTAGTATTTTGTGTTGGAACTACATCAACACTGACAAAGAAACAACAAGAAATACTGTTTAGTTTACCCACAAGCATCAAGAAAATACATATATTAGAAACCAACTTTCTCATTACTTTCTTTTCAAGATCACCAGACTGGATCACAGCAATGCATGGCAGAGGACAGCTAGTGTGTGTGTGTGTGTGTGTGTGGCATGGGCCAACTTCGGCCCTCCATGTGTTTTGGACTTCAACTCCCACAATTCCAAACAGCCAGTAGGAAGTCCCAAACACCAGGAGGGCCAAAATGTGTCCATGCCCATATATATATATATATATATATATATATATATATATATGTCGAAGGCTTTTATGGCTGGAATCACTAGGTTCTTGTAGGTTTTTTTGGGCTATAGGGCCATGTTCTAGAGGCATTTCTCCTGACGTTTTGCCTGCATCTATGGCAAGCATCCTCAGAGGTAGTGAGTTCTGTTGGAAATAGGAAAATGGGTTTATATATCTGTAGAATGACTGGGGTGGGGCTTCAGCAGAGAGCTCTTTGCCCCACCCCAGTCGTTCCACAGATATATAAACCCATTTTCCTATTTCCAACAGACCTCACTACCTCTGAGGATGCTTGCCATAGATGCAGGCGAAACGTCAGGAGAAATGCCTCTAGAACAGGGCCCTATAGCCCGAAAAAACCTACAAGAACCTATATATACATATATATATATATATATATATATATATATACACACACACACACACACACACACACACACACACTTACTTACTTATATATATATATATATATATATATATATATATATATATATATATTGATGGTGTGGGGGGGGGGCAAAATATTGTTTGCTTACCATTGAAAATTACTTAGGGCCTCCTCTGGTTGTAGCTGATCCCCAAGGGCCATCTTGTCCAACTTACTTCTTCCAGGCAGAAGGGCACCATCAAAACTTTACTGCAAGATAACAATCCAACCTCTAAACTAATTAATATACTTCCACTATTGGGCTGGAAGGGACCCCCACGGAGTTGTAGTTCAGCTTTTGATTGTGCCTGCACCTGATCTCTCTGGGGAGTCTGGGCTTGTTGGTCAACCTGTTATACAAGGGATTCTGGGTTTGCACATTAGCAGGAAAGCCAGAAGGAGCAGCTACCGATTTTAGGCCCTGAAAATGAGCAGTCTCTGTCTGAAGGCCACATTCCAACAGATCTGAGCTCAGAGGATGATAGTGGACATCCAAGTGGATAGACTAACTAGCAGTTATAATGTATGCAATTGTATGGTATAGATTACGGCAATGCACTCTACATGGGGTTGCCTTTGAAGACTGCTCGGAAACTCCAACTAGTCCAGCGGGAGGCAGCCAGACTGCTCACCGGGGCATCATACAGGGAGCATACCACCCCCCTGTTGTGTCAGCTCCACTGGCTGCCAATCCAGTTCCGAGCACAATTCAAAGTGCTGGTTTTGACCTACAAAACCCTATACGGTTCTGGCCCAGTGTATCTGTCTGAACGGATCTCCCCTACGTCCCACCCTGGAGTCTAAGATCTTCTGGAGAGGCCCTGCTTTCGACCCCGCCTCTATCACAAGTGAGGTTGATGGGGACGAGGAGCAGGGCCTTTTTGGTGGTGGCCCCTCACCTGTGGAATTCACTCCCCGGGGAAATTAGATCTGCAACATTGCTCCTTTCCTTTAGGAAAAAACTGAAAACATGGATTTGGGACCAGGCATTCGGACAATCGGGCAGATGAAGAAAGAACTTTGACGATGATTAGGAAATGATTAATGGATTAAAACTATGGAACTCTGAAAGACGGAACGCTGAGCACGACAATAGTTTTTTATATGATTTTTATATGATGTGTTATGTACTAGTTGCGGATTGTTTTAATTGTGATAACTGTTTTTAACTATGGTTTTGTATATTATGTGTAAAGTGTATAGGCATCGAATTGTGCCTTTTTTTTGTAAGCCGCCCTGAGTCCTCCCTCGGGGGTTGAGAAGGGCGGGGTAAAAGTACCTGTAATAAATAAATAAATAAATAAAATGGTGTAGTTACTTGGATGAGAAGGTTATATTCTCAATTTGAAAGCATCACCTTGGTTTGTAACGAAAGATTAAACAAAAGATACTAAAATACAAAAGAGTCAAATCATGGTTATTTGAAAGCAGGTTTTTTTTTTGTGTGTGTGAGAACCTACTAGGTTGCCGATAATTAGAACAGAATAGACAGATTTCATTGGTGAAGTTAAGATTTTATGGACTGTAATTTGGACTGATTTGGAAGATATTTTAAACCTGCTGAACTGTTTTAAATGTATATTTATAATTATTTTATGTAATTATGTGTTTTATTGCTGTTTTTATATTGTATTAGCATCGAATTGTTGCCTGCTGGTAGCTGCCCTGAGTCCCTCTTTGGAGGTCAAGAATAGGACGGGATATAAATGTTACAAATAAATAAATAAATAAATAATTCCAAACCTTTCTACAGGGCCTGGGACTAGTCTCTTTTGGTATTTCTTTTTCTAAGAACATCTCTAAATACTCTTGGAACTTAGAGCTCAGTTCATCCTTAAATCTGTTTTAACTAAGTCTTAATTTCCTCCATTTTAATTCCTTCATTTACGAAGCAATGTTCTGACTCATTTCCTCTTTTTGAGGCATTAAGTGGCCTGTTAAAGTCCTTAGTGTTTTGCATGCCTCATCGGTGTGAGTTCACCATGAACCAGAAATGCATACTTGGAATTAATTTAGTTTAATTCTTTGCAGTTCATTTCATGCTATCACTATTAGAAACATTTCATAAAAGAAACACTATGCTTCTGAGGGATTTTGAGCTCAAACAATCCAGTTTACTCTGGGATAAGAGTTTCAGTTTACACATGGGGCTTGCTTGCCATAAAGACTGCCACATCTATTTTTAAGAAACATCTGTGACCGGTGCTACATTTAATTGAAATAAGGAGAGTAGCCAATGCAAAACACAACTCCATGCTCCAGATTAGGATCCTCTAATTATCATGATTTTGTCTCAGGAATTAATCCATATAAATTGTGACATTTGAAGTTTTCCAGACATTTTATCCTGACAGATTGTATAGTGTACTAGATCCTCATCCCATTGGGGTGGGGTGAGGAAGTAGGGATAAGCAAAGGGAACCATCATGTTTTGTTCCTTACGGTTGAGGTCCTATGCCTTTCCATATTCAGGAATGGCAGCCATCCCATGCCCTTTCCCCACCGTTCTTGCTTTCGTTGGGAGTTGGGTAGCACCCAACTCCACATCAAGTGATCTTTTCTTTGTTTCTCTGTTTTACTACAATGGAGTCCCACAAGCAACTACCAAAAATGGGACTTTGTTTTGACAGCACAGAGAAATGGAGCAAAGACTGTGTGAGATGAAGTCCCTAGTTAAGACTTCAGGAAACCTACTTTCAATTCGCACATCAACTCATAATGTTGTTCAGGGGCAATCATTATCATTTGATATCCTAAATTATTGTGAGCATAAAAATATGTCAAGGTCCATGTATGCCTCCTCCTTGGTCTCCTTGGAGGAAAAACGGATTATATACTTAACCTCCACATTTGCAGGTTTAACTTTTGTTAATGTTATTATTCACATATTTGATTAAGATGGTCTCTCTTGAAAGCTTTCGTTCCATTGGAAGTCGATGATAGAGTCACACTTTTTTTTTTTGTCGTGTCAGGAGCGACTTGAGAAACTGCAAGTCACTTCTGGTCTGAGAGAATTGGCCGTCTGCAAGGACGTTGCCCAGGGGACGCCCTGATGATTTGATGTTTTTATCATCCTTGTGGGAGGCTTCTCTCCTGTCCCCGCATGAGGAGCTGGAGTTGATAGAGGGAGCTCATCCACCTCTCCCCGGATTCGAACCTGCAACCTGTCGGTCTTCTCATCCAAGTAACACTAAAGAAGTGTTACTTGGATGAGAAGGGTTTTTTTTGTTGTTTTTCCACTTTTACAGAGGTTTTGTGCCGCTTACCCCCACAAAAGTTGAGGTCCTACTGAGCTTACAACAAATAGTTTGTTGGGTAGAGATGATAACAATGAGTCACAGACACTTTTCTTACTCAACTAGAAGAAAATAACCATGCTGGGATAAGCATTGCATGGGGAAAGGCATTGAATCAAGATAACTCTGAAAAATGTGGTTATTGTGATATCCTAATTTGACCATATTGTTATAATGCAAAACTCTTCTGTAGGACGCAGCAGGGGAGGAGAAAATGAGACGGTGGTCCACATGTTTCCCCTAGCCCTCATTTTTATAGACCTCGAAGTCCTGCACACATTCGTTAAAAACTACAAACTTCCACATTTTGTTTTTAAAAAATAAATGTTATTTCAAGTGACAATTTACTGAAAAGTCATCCAATATACATATCTATGGTATAAAAAGGCTAAAATAAATGCAGACTTTGCAAATCATTATGTTAGCAAAGCTTGGTTTAAAATGTGGAGTAAACATAAATCCAGAGTATATCCCAAAACCCTATTATGGATTTCAATACAAGAAGCATTTTATAGAATTGAGAAAAATGATAATAAAGAATGATTAATATATCAAGATTGATTGTAATTGGAAAATATCCAATCTAAATTCAAAACAAGGGAAGATCTAATGGCAGTGTCAGAATATTAACTGGTACCAGTAGAGACAATTGTGGAAAAGGTATAACATGGATTCAAAATTATTTGGCTTTGACAAAACAGCAGTGACTTTGAGTTACAACTATGTGCTAATGATGACCATTTAATTGGTAAAATGAATACATTTTTGTTGAAAACAAAAATGGAAGAAGTAATTAAAGATTGTATGGTTAAATGGGCACGAAATGTTGGCTATAGTATAAAATTGGAAAAATGGGGAGAATGTGGCAGAAGAGTTTAAAATTTAAACTAACAAATAATCTTAAGGAGAAATTCTATAAAATGAAGTTTAGATGGCATTTAACCCCCCACCCATATTAAAAAATATAAAGGGGAAAATAATAAATGCTGGAAATGTGAAGTTCATGAAGGGTCTTATTACGATTTCTGGTAGTCCTAGTAATGCACATTCCTGCTGTTGCAAGAATTTCTTAGATTACCACATGAATTTACATCCAGAATCTTTTTAGCCTTATTATCATATGTAATAGCCCTATTCATGGGGTAATATAAGAAATTCTTAAAACAGCAGGAACGTATTTTACTAGGACTATTGGGCAATCAACTAAAAAAGGAATATGAGAGAATACTGCAGTACCTGTTAACAGTGGCACAAATATTTTATGTTCAAAAGTGGAAAATGACAAATATACCAACTGTGGAGGACTGGACAATCAAGATGTGGGTAGCAATAGAAATTGACAAATTAACACATTTTCAGAAGAATGGAAACCATTTTATCAATACATATAGATGGGAAAGGGAAAGATTTTGTGTACAGATTTGGAGACATAAAAAGTTGGGATATTCACTTGTAAATGTGCAGAATAATGCCAGAACATTATTGAACAGAACATTATATTTCACCAGTTTGACACATGATCTCATATATATGTTTAACTGGAAAAAAACACCACTCTTTCCAGTATTGTGCAAAGTGTTGCCCTGGAAATGCATTGACCCACCTTCCTTGGGCTGGGGCTATTTTGTTGCTCTTGATCTTCTTAGCAACATGGAGCACCATTTCTATGGTCTGGAGCACTCCTCTTTGAAATTTCCAAGATTGACAATTCACCCTTTAAATAAGCATATAAACACTCTCTCACACAGAGAGTTCAATATTAGGAATACACAATTTAGTGAATCAGAAATACAGTACACTTCTCTTCACATCAGATTCCTCCCCTACTTTTTAGTGATCCTTAAAGCTTCCCATGGTCATATAATGGGCACCAAGATCCACTATGGTTTTCCACCCCTGATTTAGAGATTCAGAGTTGGGGGTTTACCAATAATCCCACTGCATGCCCAATAGTTAGGATCATTGTTGAATTTTCAAATGTTGAATTGTTTAGAGAGAGAGGCTCTATAGAAAACTGGTTTTATGAACAAAGAAAGGGACCCTCTGGATCAGACAGTTATCTAGTTCAGTATTCTGTGCCCTCAGGCCAAACAGCTGTCTCAGAGAAATGGATAATACAGTTGTGTCGTCCCACTCATGTTCCCTAGCAGATTGCCTCTGACACAGAAAGTAATATACAGGCACCATGACTAGTAACCATTGGCAGCCTTCTCTAAGAATTATTTAGCAATATCCCTTGTTAAAGTCATCCATGTAGGTGGCCATCTTTCAGATTACTTTACTGAGGGTGCATCTTCACTGTAAAGTAATGCAACTTGACACCACTTTAACTCCCATGGATCCATACTATGGAATCATAAGGATTGTAATTTTAAATTAAAGGTGCTGACACTTCACCAAATCACAAATCCTAGGATTTATGGCATTGAGCTATGGCAATTGAAGTTGTGTCAAACTGCATTAATTTTACAGTGTGCATGCATTCTCAATTTGACAGTTCAAGTATGTACTGGGTGAGCAAGATTTCGAATCTGTTCTGAAAGAGAAAGACAACCCTCATGCTATACACTTTCTTCACACTATGTACAATTTTCCAGGTTCCTCTTACTTCTCTTTCTCCCAAGCTTCAAAGTTTCAAATGTTGTAATCTTTCATCACAGGGGAGCTGGTCCAATTCTTTGAACATTTTGGTTGTTCCTTTCTTCACCTTTTCCTGTTTTGCAATATCTTTTCAGAGATGCAGAGACATAAATTATAGCTATTATTCAAAGTATGTCTGCATAGATTTCTATAAAGACATTATGACGCTGGAAGTTTTATTTTCAGTTCTGTTCCTTTCCTAGTGAGTCGCAACATGGAAATTGCCTTTTTCACAATGGATGTTGGAGTGCTGAACTATTGAGGAAATGGATTGGGTACACATAAAAGATTCTGTGACATTTGTTTACAGGACACAGAAGAGATATTCAAACAATTTCCATTGCAAGAAGAATGCCCATCTTGCCTTACATTAAGATTCATTCAGTCAAAAGCACTCAAAGCTTAACCATGGATTTGTAGCACCTTCAGTTGTTTGAAGAATACAGTGAGAAAACTATGTGAAATGCAGAAGAAGTGACTGTCTTTATGAGTTGTGATGTTAGGTTGAAAAGAGGATAGGAAAAACCCAGCTTTCCCTGTAGTCCATTGTCACGCACTTCTGTTTGTATCCTTCATTTTATTCATTGTATCCAGATAATTAAGCAATAAGACATGACAGGACATGAATTGTTTTGTATTAATTTACACCTCCTGGGATAGTCACAGCATGTATCTAGTTTATTGACAACAGAGCTAAAAGTGAATAAATGTAACATGGCCTAGTATAATTCATTGGAATGAAATATTGTGCCTTATGATTTAGCTTGTTGTATATGGATACCTCTTTTAGTGAGCTAAAAATCTAGGAGTGTAATCACTACTGACAGACGCAAAGCTGAAACCAGTACTCATCATTCTAGTGTGAAATCTTTTTGGGTGAAGGTTTTACTTGCCATGACTTAATAATGTTCTTGTGGATAAGTAAATTTAAATCTAGGGAAGGCAATTGTTGTGGGTCCACAGATATATATATATATATATATATATATATATATATATATATAGCCCTTCCTTGGACTTTGTGAGTTTTAATCTCAAAGATGAACTAGTAGCAGCTATTAGCCATAGCCATGAGGCAGACTGAAATAATGAAGATAGAACTAAGTATGCACAGTATTGCCATGTGGGGTGGCATTAGGGACTTCTCAACAGGTTGGGGGGAACCTGGGGCATTGCACAGGGAAGAAGGAAATCTAAATCCAAACAGAACATCAGAAAGGACAACACCACAAGTCAAGGAAACTTATACATGTATATATTCATACCAAAATTCCAGCCACTGAAAGGTGGGATATAAGTTCAAACAAACAAACAAACAAATGTTGAAGTTTAGCTGAGCCTCCCAGTTCTTCTTTTCCTTTTCTCCCTTGATCATAATCATATTTACTTACTTAGGTGATCCCTCGTTGTCCAAGTGTAATGGCTTTCCAAGCATTGGGTCTTGACGTGGGTCCATAGTTGACTGTGGAGCCCTTTGCTTGATCTGCATGTCCTTCACAGTGAGGACATTGGTTTCCAGGTGGAAGCTGGTCCCGGTCAGGGTTGGCTTGATGCACCTTCTTCTTGGTTCATTTTTCCCTTTTCCCCTCAATTCACGCCTCTTCAAATTCCACAGCACTGCTGATCACAGCTGACCTTGAGTTCAAGTGCTCAAGGGCTTCCCAGTTCTCGGTGACTATGCCACAGTTTTTAAGGTTGGCTTTAAACCCTTCTTTAAATCTCTTTTCTTGTCCGCCAACATTCCATTTACCATTCTTGAGTTGAGAGTATAGTAACTCCTTTGGGAGATGGTGATCGGGCATTCAGACAATGTGGCCAGTCCAGCTGAGTTGATGGTGTAGGAGCATCACTTCAATGCTGGTGGTCTTTGCTTTTTCCAGAATGCTGATATTTGTCTGCCTGTCTTTCCAAGAGATTTGTAGAATTTTTCATAGGCAACACTGATAGAATCATTCCAGAAGTTCCAGGGTTGGGAGGACAATAGCTTTATAAACAGGCACCTTGAAATTCCTATGGATGTCCTGAACCTCAAACATTCTCCTTCATTTTGAAAAATGTTGCACTCACAGAGCTCATGCAGTGCTGTATTTCAGTGTCAATGTTGACTTTTGTGGAGAGGTGGCTGCTAAGGGAGCGGAAATGGTAAACATTTTATAAATGTTACATCATTAAGCTGTGTTTCTGGCAGAGGGATTGCTGGTGCCTGCTCAAGGAGCACTTTGGTTTTCTTGATGTTCAATGAGAAGACGAACTTCTTGTATGCTTCTGCAAAGGTGTTTAGAGTGGCTTGTAGGTCTTCTGAATACGCACAGACTATGTTATCATCAGCATATTGGAGTTCTCTAACAGATGTTGTGACCTTGGTTTTGGCTTTCAGTCTGCTGAGGTTAAATATTAAATAGGTCAAATAATAATAATAATAATAATAATAATTTTATTTCTTACCCATCTCTCCTGGAGGGGCACAACATAGCTAAAAACACACCATAAAATTATATAAAATACACACCTTAAAATTATTTCTATGAAATACATATATTAAAATACACAGATCAAAGAATAAACTACAGTAAATTGTTGACATGAGTTTAAAATCAATAGTTAAAATTGACTGGGTGACAATGAACTTGTGGCAATAGAGACTGCAGACTCAGGCTTGAAGCCAAAAATATCAGCAGGTAATCACTGAACTAAAATTCTAGTATCTCTTTTAGAGCAAGAAATATTTGGTTGGCCTCTATTCTGGCTGACGGTGTTGTGATTATTTTAACCATAATAAAATTAACCTTTCTAGCCCACCTAAATCAAGATTTGTGACCCAGATTAAACTCTGCCTGGAATATGACTCAACATATACTTAATCAAATTGCTAAATTTCTGGAGGGAATGACATCAAGGAGGCCATTGTTCTTTATCCTGTCCAATGGACTATAAACACCCGGTTTATGCTATTCATCAAAGATGCGGATGCCATTCCTGGCAAGGGAGTAATTTTCAATCATAATAACAGCTCTTCATGAGACTTTTATTAGTTTGTTGGTGGCTTCTGTGATAACACTTTAAATTCTGTGTATTTCATCTTTGGAAGTTCCTCTCTGACTTAAACTTCTGTGGGGTAGTATGGCTTAAATCCACATATTGGTCTCAGGGTAGACCAAGTGAATCAATGGAATTTACATATATGTTGATGTACAAATTCTCATGGCTAGGTCTCATGAATGGGTCTGCTCATTTCAGAAAAAGGGGCCCTTCCACACAGTCCTATATCCCAGAATATCAAAGCAGAAAATCCCACCATATTTGCTTTGAACTGGGTTATCTGAGTCCACACTCAGATAATGTGGGGTTTCCTGAATTACACCTGCCTTGATATTCTGGGATATAGGACTGTGTGGAAAGGCCCTGAGTAGATTAAGGCTTTGTTTTTACAGCAATCTAATTTGAGTAGACTTTGATTTATGGTGATCCTATGAATGACAAATCTCCATGTTCCTCCAAAATCAATAGCCTTGTCTATGTCTTGCAGATTCAGTACCATTACTTCCTTGACTATGGGCCCTTCCACACAGCCCTATAACCCAGAATATCAAGGCAGAATAAACCTTAATATATGCATTGAACTGGGTTATCTAAGTCCACGCTGCCATATATCCCAGTTCAAAGCAGATATTGTGGGAGTTTATTCAGCTGTATGGAAAGGACCCGAGTCTATCCACCTGTATATGATGCCCCTCTTCTCTTATTACTTTCCACATTATCAAACTTTTTTGTCTTTTCTAATGAGTTTTCATGAAATATCCAAAGTACATCAGTCATAATTTAATCATCTTGACTTCTAGGGAGAGTTCAGACTTCATTTACTAAAGGAAACATTTTGTTTGTTTATTGATATTGAATTTGTGGTCATTATTTTGGTTTTCTCGGTGTTCAGCTGTAAAACTACTTTTTGCACTTTTTTCAATAGTAAGGTCTGGTGTAATCAGCAAATCTCATTTCCTCCTGTTTTTATGTCTCTTTCCTCCAGAGTCTAATCCGGTTTTATGTGTGATATCTTCAATGTACAAATTAAAAAGATGGGGTGATAGCTGCAACAGGCACTTTGTGCTACAGGCAACCTTGCCTATTATTGTTGTCACTGTTGTTGGATACCTTCAAATCATTTACAATTTATGCCAAAGATATAATGAAATTTCCTTAGCAAGATTTGTACAAAAGGGGGTTGCCTTTGCCTTTTTTCAATGCTGAGAAAATCTGGCTTGCACAAGGTCACCCAGGGCTGTTCCACACAGCCATATAACCAGGCACGGCTCAACCCATTACGCAAAGTAAGCATTTGCAGTATAATTGATTTTGCCCAGGGGCGCTCTTGAGGCGCTCTTGGGGGAAAATAGACCTTGACATATGCGAGTTGTAGTTACTGGGATGTATAGTTCACCTAAAATCAAAGAGCATTCTGAACTCCACCAATGATGGAATTGAACCAGATATGGCACATAGAACTCCCACGACGAACAGAAAATATATATCAGTGATTGGTTGGGGGGGGGGGGTGGTGCCAAAATACTGTTTGCTTATTGTTGAAAATTACCTAGGGCCGCCTCTGCATATAGCCCAGAATATCAGGGTGGAAAATCCCACAATATCTCTTTGAACTGGGTTATCTGAGCCCACATTGCCATATATTCCAGTTCAAATCAGAAAATGTAAGATTTTACTCAGCTGTGTGGAAGGGGTCCCAGTGATTTCCATGGCTGAGTAAGAATTTGAATCTTGGTCTCCAAAGTAATAGGATGCAACTACACTGCATTTTGAAACCACTTTAATTGCCATGGATCAATGCTATGACATCATGGGAGTTTTAAAATTTCTGTTGCTTTCTCTGACAAAGACTGCTAGTGCCTCACTAAACTACAACTCCCATGCTACTCTATAGCATTGCGACATGGCAATTAAAGTGGTGCCAAACTACATTAATTTTACAGTGTACATGAATCCATAGTCCAGTGCTCAAACCACTACACCAAATTGGAATACATTGTGGCCCCTTCTACACTACCACATAATCCACATTATCCACTTTGCACTGGAGTATATGAGTTTCTATTGCCATATAACTTAGGGTCCTTTCACACAGTCATATATTCCAGAATATCAAGGCAGAACATCCCACAAGTGAAGAGCACACCACAGATCACCTGCTGCAATGCAACCTGAGCCCTGCCTCATGCACAATGGAGGACCTTCTTGCGGCAACACCAGAGGCACTCCAAGTGGCCAGATACTGGTCAAAGGACATTTAATCAACTACCAAGTTTGCAAAATTTGTGTTTTTCTATCTGTTTGTTTGTTTGTTTTGTTCTGTTAGAAATGTAATACAATGGTCTGGTTGCGGATAACACGATAAATAAATAAATCCCACAATATCTGCTTTGAACTGGGTTATCTGAGTCCACACTCAGATAATATGGAATTTTATAACTTGATATCCTGGATATAGGGCTGTGTGGAAGGGCCCCTAGTTCAAAGAAGATAATCTGAATTTTATATGACAATGTAGAAGGGGTCTGTATTTCTCCATATTCTCTCCTGACAGAAGCTTCTTGGTCATTATGCACCAAGGCAATAAAATGTTGTGACACACACATTTATTTAAGAGCACCTCAGAGTGAATTCTTTAATGCAATCCAGTAACCAACATAGATTTGAATCACATAATGGTCGCTATTGGTTTACTCATCTCCAGACTCTGCAGAGTTAGGAAGTTATACTTCGTGCTTTTTAGGAAAAGAATTATGTGTAAGGCTTCCATCCTAGGTGACAATTTTAACCACAATAAAATAAACTTTTGTTTTTGTTTATTCATTCGGTCACTTCTGACTCTTTGTGACCTCCTGGACCAGCCCATGCCAGAACTCCCTGTTGGCCGTCACCACCCCCAGCTCCTTCAGAGTCAAGCCAGTCATTTCAAGGATACCATCCATCCATCTTGCCCTTGGTCAGCCCCTCTTCCTTTTTCCTTCCATTTTCCCCAACATTATTGTCTTCTCTAAGCTTTCCTGTCTTCTCATTTTGTGGCCAAAGTACTTCCTTTTTCCCTCTAATATCTGTCCCTCCAATGAGCCGTTGGGCTTTATTTCCTGAAGTATGGACTGGTTGGATTTTCTTGCAGTCCAAGACACTCTCAGAATTTTCCTCCAACACCACAGTTCAAAAGCATCTAACTTCCTTCGCTCAGCCTTCTTATTGTCCGGCTCTCACATTCGTAGGTTACTACAGGGGATACCATTGCTTTAACTATGTGGATCTTCGTTGCCAGTGTAATGTCTCCACTCTTCACTATTTTATCGAGACTGATTATTGCTCTCCTCCCAAGAAGTAAATGTCTTCTAATTTCCTGGCTGCAATCTGTGTATGCAGTAATGTTTGCACCTAGAAATACAAAGTCTGCCACTGCTTCCACGTTTTCTCCATCTGCCAGTTATCAATCAGTCTGGTTGCCAGAATCTTGGGGGGTTTTTTTATGTTTAACTGCAACTCAGCTTTTGCACTTTCTTCTTTCACTTTGGTTAGAAGGCTCCTCAGCTCCTCCTCGCTTTTAGCCATCAAAGTGGTATCACCTGTGTATTTAAGGTTTTTAATGTTTCTTCCAGCAATTTTATCCCCAGCCTTGTATTTGCCAAGCCCTGCATTTTGCATGATGTGTTCTGCATAAAAGTTGAATAGGTTGGGTGAGAATATGCAGCCCTGCTGTACTCATTCCCAATCTTGAACCAGTCTTCTTGTTCCATGGTTAGTTTTTACTGTTATTACTTGGTCGTTATACAGGTTCTGCCTAAAGAAATAAATTCATTATAGCTTCTGAAAGTAACTATATACCTCCTCCCCAGGATTAAAATTATTTCTTTAAAATTACTTTTTAAAATGTGAATTGTTAATTCTTCTGAACAGACCACACTCTCCTCCTATCCACCCCTTTCTAAAATATAGGGATGAGAAACTGTAGCGGCCAAATTTAGCTCTGTGAATAGAGACCATCAAAAGTGAAGCTACACCATTTTCTGTTGCCATTTTGAATATTTTGCAGCTGAAAGTATTTGGATTTGATACTGGTGTATACTATAACACTCCACACCAGCATTTGAACCATGTAATACTTCTCCACCAGTAAAATAGACTTATCGTCCTGCATCACTCAAAATTACAATCACTCTGCAAGAGATGTGAAGTTATTCCTTATTAACCTGTACTTATAATATAGTGCTATAATTCCACTTTGGTTATTAGCAAAATGAACTAAATACAGTTATTTAAAACTAGTTACTTCTTAGCTCTGCTAATATTCTCCTTTGTCTTCAAGATCATAAGGGAATAGAAAAATAATGTACTATTACCAATACCATGAGTCATGACAAAGGCCAATTGAGAGTATTGTGCCCAAGAGTCCTCAAAAAAACTGGAGTGATTAAGCTGAATTGAAGTAGATATATTTGTGTATAAATTTCCATTTAATTAACTGAAGTCCACTTCTCTCTTGAAGACCATCCATATCCATAGATTCTGCATACACAGATTCAATAATCCATGGCTGCTGCTAATACTACTACTACTACTACTAATAATAATAATAATTCCAAAAAGCAACTTTAATTTTGCCATTCTTTATGAAAGACATCATTTTACTATACCAGTGTATGTAGATTTTGGTATAACAATGAATGCTTGAACCAAACAACCAACGTATACCAAGAACCCACTGTATTATGAAAAGCTTTAAATATTATGATGCATTTAAACCTCTCGGCTTTTATTTAAGCATTTCCACTCAGGCAAAACTGATTTGTATCAGTAATATACAAATTTGTAAAAGGTTGTCATGGGATTTGAATTTCTGTAACTATCCTTGTTATGTGAATGGCTTATTTAATTTATGTGTACTTGTGTACTTAACAACGTGCATGCATGCATGCACACACACATTACTGATTTACATTATTGCTCAAGGGAATCCCATTTGGCAGGTTGTACAAGAATCTGTTTGTATTTATGACAACCCTTTGCTGTTTGTCAGTTTGCCAGTCAATCTAACTCCCCAATATGATGCCAGATTTTTTTTACCTTAATCACAAGCTTTCAATATAATAATTAGCAAGTGCTTCTCAAAGTAATTAAGATAGATTATGCCTCCAGATTTCCCTTTCCTCTGCTAAGTTAGCTCTATCAAAACTCATATGCTGAAAGAAAACACATGTCTATGGAAAAGCGTGGAAGTCAAGCAAAGAGAGTTTAAACTCTGGTTTTGAAGGACGAAATTAGATAAGTTTCTGATGCTACTAAAGGGAAAGAAAGATAAACAAGCTCTGTGTCCTTCAAATTCTCATTTATCTTAAATATACAAAAATAAATCACAATAATTGGAGGTCATTGTTTGATTTCTTGATAGGCCTGGGCTGGAGTTTATATTTGTATGCAGAGTCTTTTAATATTTGTATGCGGATTTATATTCCTGAATACCAATGTGCTTTAATTTTGCACTAGCTTAGTTGTATAAACTTCATATTCAACTGTAACTGTGCCTCTTAAATGTATAACAGAGTGCAGATTTTATCACAGGCAGGCAAAACTGGCACTGGAGCTGGACCACCATCTTTGGTTGGTTTGTTTCCTCCCCTACAACTGATAGGAAAACCCACCAATAGCTCACAATCATAGAATCATAGAATCATAGAATCAAAGAGTTGGAAGAGACCTCATGGGCCATCCAGTCCAACCCCCTGCCAAGAAGCAGGAATATTGCATTCAAATCACCCCTGACAGATGGCCATCCAGCCTCTGCTTAAAAGCTTCCAAAGAAGGAAACAACCAAAGGGAGGAAAACAGATCCACCACACTCCGGGGCAGAGAGTTCCACTGCTGAGCGGCTCTCACAGTCAGGAAGTTCTTCCTAATGTTCAGATGGAATCTCCTCTCTTGTAGTTTGAAGCCATTGTTCCGCGTCCTAGTCTCCAAGGAAGCAGAAAACAAGCTTGCTCCCTCCTCCCTGTGGCTTCCTCTCACATATTTATACATGGCTATCATATCTCCTCTCAACCTTCTCTTCTTCAGGCTAAACATGCCCAGTTCCCTAAGCCGCTCCTCATAGGGCTTGTTCTCCAGACCCTTGATCATTTTAGTCGCCCTCCTCTGGACACATTCCAGCTTGTCAATATCTCTCTTGAATTGTGGTGCCCAGAATTGGACACAATATTCCAGATGTGGTCTAACCAAAGCAGAATAGAGGGGTAGCATTACTTCCTTAGATCTAGACACTATGCTCCTATTGATGCAGGCCAAAATCCCATTCGCTTTTTTTGCCGCCACATCACATTGTTGGCTCATGTTTAACTTGTTGTCCACGAGGACTCCAAGATCTTTTTCACACGTACTGCTCTCGAGCCAGGCATCCCCCATTCTGTATCTTTGCATTTCATTTTTTCTGCCAAAGTGGAGTATCTTGCATTTGTCACTGTTGAACTTCATTTTGTTAGTTTTGGCCTGTACAGAAGTGTTTATAATAATATTTATTTATTTATTTATTTCTTGCATTTGTTAGCCGCCGCTCTCAGCCCTAGGGCGACTCGCGGCGGCGTACAGTACAAAAAGACACTTACAAAAGAATCCACAACAATTAACATCACTAATACATACAACAACTTATACTAAAAATCCGCTCCGTCATGTTTAAGGAATCATAGTCAATCTCGTCGTCGTAGTTCAATCCGGTTGTCTTTACCCGTAGCATAGCACTTAATTGAAAGCCTGCTCGAAGAGCCAAGTCTTCAGGCCCTTACGAAAGGCCATGAGGGAGGGGGCCTGTCTGACATCAGCCGGGAGGGAGTTCCACAGCCGGGGGGCCACCACCGAGAAGGCCCTCTCTCTCGTCCCCGCCAGACGTGCCTGTGAGGCAGGCGGGATCGAGAGAAGGGCCTCCCCAGATGATCTCAAGGTCCTCGTGGGCTCGTAGGCCGAGATGCGGTTCGCAAGGTATTTTGGGCCGGAACCGTTTAGGGCTTTGTAGGTTAACACCAGCACCTTAAATTGGGCCCGGTAGCAAATCGGCAGCCAGTGGAGCTGGAACAGCAAGGGCGTTGTATGCTCCCTGCGTCCTGCTCCTGTTAACAACATGGCTGCCGCGCGCTGGACTAGCTGCAGCTTCCGGGCCATCTTTAAGGGCAGCCCCACGTAGAGAGCGTTGCAGTAGTCAAGACGGGATGTGACCAGAGCATGTACCACCATGGCCAAGTCAGACTTCCCAAGGTACGGGCGCAGCTGGCGCACAAGCCGAAGCTGTGCAAATGCTCCCCTGGTCACCGCTGAAACCTGGGGGTCCAGGCTCAACGATGAGTCCAGGGTTACACCCAAGCTGCGAACCTGCGCCTTCAAGGGGAGTGCGACCCCATCCAGCACAGGCTGTAACCCTATACCCTGTTCGGCCTTGCGACTGACCAGGAGTACCTCTGTCTTGTCTGGATTTAATTTCAGTTTGTTCGCCCTCATCCAGACCATTACAGCGGCCAGGCACCGGTTCAGGACTTCGACAGCCTCCTTAGTAGCAGGTGGAAAGGAGTGACAGAGCTGGACATCATCTGCGTACAGATGACACCGCACCCCGAAACTCCGGATGATCTCACCCAGCGGCTTCATGTAGATATTAAACAGCATGGGGGAAAGGATAGAACCCTGAGGAACCCCACAGGTCAACGGCTGTGGAGTTGAACAGGAGTCCCCCAATAACACCTTCTGGGTACGGCCTTCCAGAAATGACTGGAGCCACTGCAGAGCAGTGCCCCCAAGGCCCACTTCCGCAAGGCGCCCCAGAAGGATACCGTGGTCGACGGTATCGAAGGCCGCTGAGAGGTCCAGGAGCACCAACAGGGACACACTCCCCCTGTCTAGCTCCCGGCGCAGATCATCCACTAAGGCGACCAAGACCGTCTCGGTACCATGTCCCGGTCTGAAACCAGACTGTGCCGGATCCAGATAATCCGTGTCTCTCAAGAGTACCTGGAGTTGTGAAGCCACCACGCTTTCCATGACTTTGCCCAAAAAGGGAAGATTGGAAACAGGCCGAAAGTTGTCGAATTTAGTGGGGTCCAGTGATGGTTTCTTCAACAGCGGCTTTATAATAGCCTGTTTTAGGCTCGCTGGAATCTTGCCTTCCCGAAGGGAGGCATTAACCACCACCGTTACCCACTCAGCCAATCCCCCTCTGGCCTCCCTCAGAAGCCAGGATGGGCAGGGGTCTAGGATGGACGTGGTGGGCCTCATTCCTCCAAGTATCTTGTCCACATCCTCGGGCTTCACAAACTGAAAAGAATCCAACAAAATAGGACAAGCAGGCGCTCGTGTCACATCCACAGAGACTGCATTTAATGTGGTGTCCAGCCCAGAGCGGATCAAAGCGACTTTGTCTGCAAAGAACCGAGCAAATGCTTCACAGCGCGTGGCCGAATTGTCAGGGCTCCCACCTGAAGTGGTGGGAGTCAAAAGACCTCTGACAATCCGAAACAACTCCGCCGGACGGTTTTTTGCAGACGCAATAGTAGCCGCAAAGAAAGTCTTCTTTGCGGCTTTTATTGCCACGGCGTATGCCCTCAAAAAGGACACAAACCGTGCTCGGTTTGGCTCGCTTGGGTCTGAGCGCCACATGCTCTCTAGTTCCCTCTTCCTTCGCTTCATCGCTGCCAACTCCTCAGTGAACCAAGGAGAAGGTTTAGCTCGGTTACTTGAGAGGGGACGTTCCGGAGCGATCGTGTCAATTGCCCTGGCCATCTCCCCATTCCAGAGAGCGACCAAGGCCTCGACATGATCACCTGCCGAGGTGGCGGGAAAATCCCCAAGAGCCGTCAGGAATCCATTCGGATCCATAAGCCTCCTGGGGCGGACCATCTTAATGGGTCCTCCACCTTTGCGGAGGTTGGGGGGCGCAGTGAGTCTAAATCTGATCAGGAAGTGGTCAGTCCACGGCAACGGAGAGATGGACAGCTCCTCCACACCGCCACCCTGCTCCCATCCCTGACAGAAAACCAAGTCCAATGTGTGTCCAGCACAGTGGGTGGGGCCAGTTATTTGTTGGGACAGCCCCATGGTTGCCATGGCAGACATGAAGTCCTGAGCCGCTCCTGTGGGGGCCGCCTCGGCATGGATGTTGAAGTCCCCCAGCACAAGAAGCCGTTGGGACTCCAACGCCAGGCTCGAGACCACCCCCGCTAGCTCAGGCAGGGAGACTGTAGTGCAGCGAGGTGGACGGTACACTAACAGAATCCCTATTCTGTCCCGGTCACCCACCCTCAGGTGGACGCATTCAAAATTTGTGGTCTGCGGGATGGGGCTCCTGGTCAGATGGATGGAATCCCTGTAGATCACTGCGACCCCGCCTCCCCGTCCTCCGGATCTAGGTTGGTGCTGTACGGAGAAGCCTGGAGGACAGAGCTGGGTCAGGTTTACCCCTCCAGCTTCATCCAACCAGGTCTCCGTAATGCACGCCAGATCTGCCCGCTCCTCCAGGATTAGATCCTGGATCCAGGTCGTTTTTCCGTTGACAGATCTGGCGTTCAGCAGCACCACCTTCAATCCCGAGGGCCCGCTCACCTGGCTACACCAATTTACCTTAGGAGACCGGTTGGGAGTTATTAATTTAGATAGGCGGTCCGAATTAGGCCGAATTCGAGGTCTCCTTCTTCCGCATCTCCTCCTTCCCACCACGACCTCTATGGGGGCCCCGCGGCTCGTGGAACTCCTCCCTCCCTCCATGCCGCGATCTAATATCAAGGACCTGATTCCTGCTTCATCGGCTGTATGCTTTGTTGGATCCTGCCAACATCCTTTCTCTCCTTCCTCCCTCCTCTCGGCCCCATTGGGCTCCAGCCCACCTCCCCCCCTGGCCTTTCCGCTAACTACTAGTAACAGAGATAGTATTAACAGGGGGGTGGGGGGCCACATGGATGATAATGGCTACAGGTGGTGGGGGCGTTTCAGCTGCACCCGTTAGACAGTTTGTAAAGTGCGAGAGTGCAAGAATCTTAGATGCGATACAGACAGCAGTACCACTCGGTTGACAACACTATATTCTGTTGGGCACCTACATAAAGTGCAAGATTTAAAGTGCAGTAAGTGCCTGAAACTGAGTCTCAGTATTCACTAAGGTGCGGCATAGAGGGTAAGGAAGGGGGCGTAAGTGCCAGTGATGTTTAGCAGCGGTGGCAGGTGCCCTAAAGTGCTAAAGAGGTCTTGTATCAACTTAGCAGCGAGGACAACCGGGAGTGTGTTATGATAGTATATATAGTCACACTCTTACGAGGATGATGGTAATAACAATTAATAAAATTCCTATGATTCAGGTGTACCTCTAGACGGATGGTCTAAGAGCGGATGGGGCATCCGGCGGTGGTATACACGGCGGCGGTCAGCGCCGTTAATCTGTTGCGTATCTATCAATCCAAAGTGGGCCAGCTCAAGGGTCTACACAATGTTAAGGCCGGCACACAAGATCTACACAGTATTAAGGTCTACACAGTATTAAGCCAGCACAGAGAACTACACCAATATTCGGCCCGCACAAGAGGTCTACACAGTATTGAGGACTACACAATATTAAGTCAGCACAGCGATCTACACAATATTCGGCTGGCACAGGATCTACACAACGTCTACACAGTATTGAGGACTACACAATATTAAGTCAGCACAGCGATCTACACAATTAGGCCAGCACAGGAATTTTGCATAGTAGTAATGCCAGCTCAAGAGATCTATACACTAAATTGAGGTCTGCACAAAAGGTCTTCACAAATCAGGCACATACAAGTTCTACACAAAATAGTTAACACGGTAACATAGTCGCTGTTAGCTGGTGGTAGAGGCGACCTCAAGCCGCTGTAACAAGGTGGAGGGTCATATAGTGGTGGCTGCGATGGAAGGCAGCAGTGGGAGCAAGGCAGCTCGATCGCTGCAGCGGTAACAGTGGGCCGCCCGTAGCGATGGTGAGGCAAAGCGTCACAGAGGCGGCTGTAGCAGCGGTGCTCCCGTGCCCCGGCTCGGCCCCGCGGCTCCGCGATGGCCCCGCTGCGGTGGTCCGGCTGCGGGAGGGCGGTGGCGATGGAAAACGCGATGCCAGAAAATGGCGGCCGCCGCCGCTGCGCTCTGCGCTTTGTTTTGGCCCAACGGCTTAAGGAAGACCCGGCCGCAGCGGCAGCTACGGCGAGCCACGCCAAGGCCGCAGCGGCAGCAACGACGAACGGTGGCCTGGTCGATAAGGTGCCGGGAGCGCTTCGCCGCGGCCCAGTGGTCAGCCGCGGCCCCCCACGAATAATATGCTTATAACTGTATTTATGTTTGCATTGGTTGCCCTAAGGCTGGAGCGGCCCAGCTGTGAGAAATGTGTTACCATGGAAACGAGGCAGAAGAGGAGGTGGGAGGAGCTTAGAGAGAAAAGGTTTTTAAAAAAGTGACAGTTAGAGTCAGTCAGGGGGAAGACTCTGAGAGAGCAGGAGAGTCAGTTTTTAGACCCTGAGGAGTGAAGAAGTGAAGAGTCAGGTTTTAGTGTTCGTGAATAGTAGAGATTTCTTCAGCTAGGAAGCTGAAGGGGAAAACCTTGTTAGTTGCTTTAGTTAGAAAGAACTAACAGAGGCTTGTTAGGATCGCTAGTCGGGGGAAGACTGGAGATCTGTGATTTGATCAAGTATAGATCAAACAGAGAGACTATTCATTGCAGGGAACACTGGTTAATAAAGCGCTTCACCACAGCAAGAGTTCATAAGTTGTAACATCGAAAGTCTGAATTGTATCGCAACCAAGTTACATGTAACCATCAAGTATTTGCCAAGCTTAACATCTTCATACTGCAACCATACGCTTTGTTTAAAAATAAACTTGTTCTCTTTGGTTTTTAAAACTGCCTCATCTCCATTAATTTTACATTCTGTGCACCCACTCTACCAAAATTACCTCACAACACAAACAGAGCCTTTAATACCAGAACCTTTTACAAATCAGTGGCTCCTCTCTCCTAAACCTAGGTGCTTCCTCACTAGTTGGTAGCGTCTCTCTACAATTGGGTGGCAGCTTCATTACCATTGGCGGAGGTTCTTTACAATTTTGGTGGCAGACGACGGGATACGTTTAACAACTGATCAAGTGCCTTAAGACTATTTTAAGAATAAGTTGTGAGGTAAAAGTTATTGGAATATGGCTACCAGGCGACAGAGAAAGCTTGCTGAGGAAACAGAGGGAGACCAAGAAGGAAGTTCGGGCTCTGAGGCGGAAACGGAGCCAGTGCCTGTGTCAGAAATGGCTTATAAGTACAAACTAGAGATGAAACGATTGGAGATGGAGAGAGAGGCGAAACAAAGAGAATTTGAAGAAAGACAGAAAGAGAGAGAACAGGAGATAGAATTGAAGAGAATGGAATTTGAGCTGCAGAAGGAAAGATTGGCTTTGTCTCAAACATCCAGTGACATCCAGGAAGGGAGATCTGGAGTGGATACCCCAGATTTGATAAAGAGATTCCCTAAATTTACCAAGGATGACGATGTAGAGAAATTTTTGATCTCTTTCGAGAGATGTTGTAAAGATTTTGGGGTTGCTAAGGAAAAATGGATGATATATCTAAGGCCACAGATAACTGGAAGACTTTTACAGATTTATGGAGATTTGCCTGAGGGGTCTTATGGAGATTATGATTTATTTAAGAAACAAATTCTACAAGAGTTTCGATTAACTCCTGAATTCTACAGATTTAAGTTCAGGACCCTAAAGAGAGATAAAACCCAAAGTTTTGCTCAGGTGGCCTCTAAATTGTCTCAACTGTTTGATAGTTGGCTAAGGACGTCTGAGGTGGAAGATTACCAACAGCTGAGAGAACTTTTAAAGTTGGAACAATTTTTTCAATTAGTGCCTTATGATATTCGCTGGGTGATTCAGGATCGCAAACCATCCACTATAGTAGAGGCAGCGGTTATGGTAGATCAAATAATAACCCTAAAAGAAGGATTCAAAAGGGAAGATCTGCCAAGTGATAAAAGAACAAACAGGCAGCCATTTTACCAACAACAAACGCGCCCACAGCAAGAAAAAGGTTCTGACATAGAAAACACCACCTGGAGGAGGCAGGGTGTAACAAGACAAACTGCTCCTGAGGGAAAAAGAAGGTGCTTCCAGTGTGGAAAGTGGGACCATATAAAGTATCAATGTCCCCTGTTAAGAAAAGAGAAAACAACCCTCTTTGTGAATAAAGTAAAAGAAACACAAAAAGCAGAACCAGAGACTTTGTCAAAGGAGAGTTCAGAATCAGAGCCTCAAGAGAAACAATGTTTGTTCATCTTGTCAAACAACCCATCTAAAGATTACTTAGAATCCATTTCCATTGACAACAAAGACGTAAAAGGACTTCGAGATACAGGCTCCGAAGAATGTATAGTACATCTAGAAATAATACCTCAGAAATTTCAGCGGCCTACCTCTGAAATAAGATTAAAAGGTTTGGGACCTGCGATACCAACAGCAGTGGTGACTTTGCCAATAGAATATGGAGGATGGAAGGGTATGTGGGATTTTGCAGTCAGTCCTGACATACCATACAGATGTTTAATTGGAAATGATCTGGCTAAGAAGATTGAAAACTGGAGGATGACGTGTGAGGGGGAAGAATATAATAACAAAAGCCCTGATCAAAAAGCCATGTGTTTTGCCATACAACAAGATGGGGATGAGAGTCCGGAATCCAGCGCTACGGTTGCTGAGCTTGTTAAGAAGACGGGAGGAGTTGGAGAAATTCGGCAGGAACAAGGAGCCGATGAATCTCTAAAACCTCTGTTCGCTTTGGCTCAAAACCCCACAGTATCGGCAAAAGGACAGCCCTCCGAGTTTGTGTTAAAGAATGGTGTCTTATATAGAGAAACCAGAAATGTGAAGTCAACAGAAGGATCAGTGACATGTAATCAAATTGTAGTGCCTCAAAGTTTTAGAGAACAGCTAATGAGGGTGGCACACGAAAACCCTCAAGGTGGACATTTGGGTGTGAGGAAAACCACAAAGAGAATCACTAAGAACTTTTATTGGCCTGGCATGTTCCAGAAGATCAAAGAGTTTTGCCAGTCTTGTGATATCTGCCAAAGATTGAGTATTGGAAGGGATAAAATTAAAGCTCCTATGATCCCTATGCCGATAATTGGAGAACCATTTTACAGAGTGGGCATTGACATAGTGGGTCCTCTTTGTAAGCCAAGCAGACGTGGTTACAGATACATTTTAACCATGATTGACTATGCCACAAGATATCCAGAGGCTGTAGCTCTAACTAACATCGAGACAACAACGATTGCAAATGCACTGTTATCTATTTGGGGAAGAACTGGTTATCCTAGAGAATTGGTTTCGGATTTGGGAACTCAATTTACTTCCAGACTTATGTCGAAATTGCTTGAGTTATGTGGAATCAGACACCTGACTTCAACAGCTTATCACCCACAGACAAATGGACTAGTTGAAAATCTGAACAAGACTTTAGTCAAAATGATAAAGTCTTACAGTCAAAAGAAGCCATACGACTGGGACGTCAAATTGCAACAACTGTTATTCGCCTACAGGACCGTCCCTCATGACAGTACTGGCTACAGTCCATTTGAATTGCTATATGGAAGGAAAGCTCGTGGTCCATTAGACCTGATAAAGGAATATTGGGAGGAAAGTCCGGCAACAGATCCAGTTCTAGTGTGTGAGTATTTAAAGGATCTTCAATCAACAATGCAACTGGCTAGGGACATTGCACAAGAACATTTGCTTGCGGCTCAGCAGAGACAAAAAGACTATTATGATTCTACTGCTAAACCAAAGATCTTCAACATCGGAGATGAAGTTTTATTTTTATCTCCCAACAAAACCAACAAACTTCAATTGGATTGGTCGGGACCCTGGAAGATCACCAGGAAGCACAACCAAATAAACTATGATATTTATGATGAACATTCCAATGTAGAAAGAAGAGTTCATGTAAACATGTTAAAGCCTTATGTTGGAAGGTCTGCTAATGTATGTTTTGTTGTTTCGGAAGAAGAATCCGGTCCCTTCTCTTTTTGGGAGGGTGATCGTGAACAGTACAAAAATTTGGATCTGGTGTTAAGCAGGTTGAGAGAAGCAGGGTTAACTATTAAAGCTTCTAAATGTAAGATAGGATACAATATTACCAAGTATTTAGGACATTTAGTGGGAGGAGGTCATATTCGACCTGACCCTACTAAAGTGGCAGTTATTCACCAGTGGCCAGTGCCCAAAACAAAAAAACAGGTTAGGACATTCCTTGGATTGGCTGGGTACTATCGCAAATTTATTCCATCTTTTAGTAATTTGGCAGCCCCTCTTTCGGATCTTACCAAAAAGAAGAACCCGAACCAGGTAATTTGGACTCCAAATTGTCAAACTGCCATGGATCAATTGAAGAAATCCATTACATCGGATTCTGTCCTAATGGCGCCAGATTTTGATAAACCTTTTATTCTAACATGTGATGCATCAGATACTGGGCTAGGAGCTGTCCTAAGCCAGTTAGATGTAGAGGGTGAGGACAGACCTATTTTGTTTTTAAGTAAAAAATGGCATTCTAATGAATATAGTATGTCAACAATTGAAAAAGAATGCTATGCCATCATCTGGTCAGTTAAAAAACTAAAACCATATTTGTGGGGGAGAAAGTTTACGTTACAAACGGACCATGCTCCATTAAGATGGCTAGATAATGTGAAAGGTACGAATAACAAATTGTTGAGATGGAGTTTATGTTTACAGGATTTTACATTTGAAATTAAACATGTTTCAGGTAAACGGAACATAGTTGCAGACGCCTTATCTAGAATTTCGTAAGGTTAAAGGTTTGTATGTATGTATAAATTGTAATGTATTTAACCATAATATGTTTGCCTTTCAGAAATGGTGTGTATGTATATATTGTTGGATAATATGTGGAATTATTTTTGCCATTCCGGGATTGAGAATGGTCCAAAAATAATTTTTCTGGGGGGGAAGGTGTACAGAAGTGTTTATAATAATATGCTTATAACTGTATTTATGTTTGCATTGGTTGCCCTAAGGCTGGAGCGGCCTAGCTGTGAGAAATGTGTTACCATGGAAACGAGGCAGAAGAGGAGGTGGGAGGAGCTTAGAGAGAAAAGGTTTTTAAAAAAGTGACAGTTAGAGTCAGTCAGGGGGAAGACTCTGAGAGAGCAGGAGAGTCAGTTTTTAGACCTTGAGGAGTGAAGAAGTGAAGAGTCAGGTTTTAGTGTTCGTGAATAGTAGAGATTTCTTCAGCTAGGAAGCTGAAGGGGAAAACCTTGTTAGTTGCTTTAGTTAGAAAGAACTAACAGAGGCTTGTTAGGATCGCTAGTCGGGGGAAGACTGGAGATCTGTGATTTGATCAAGTATAGATCAAACAGAGAGACTATTCATTGCAGGGAACACTGGTTAATAAAGCGCTTCACCACAGCAAGAGTTCATAAGTTGTAACATCGAAAGTCTGAATTGTATCGCAACCAAGTTACATGTAACCATCAAGTATTTGCCAAGCTTAACATCTTCATACTGCAACCATACGCTTTGTTTAAAAATAAACTTGTTCTCTTTGGTTTTTAAAACTGCCTCATCTCCATTAATTTTACATTCTGTGCACCCACTCTACCAAAATTACCTCACAACACAAACAGAGCCTTTAATACCAGAGCCTTTTACAAATCAGTGGCTCCTCTCTCCTAAACCTAGGCGCTTCCTCACTAGTTGGTAGCGTCTCTCTACAATTGGGTGGCAGCTTCATTACCATTGGCGGAGGTTCTTTACATGGCCCATCTCTCTAATCTGTCAAGATCGTTTTGAATTCTGCTCCTGTCCTCTGGACTATTGGCTATCCCTCCCAATTTGGTGTCGTCTGCAAACTTGATGATCATGCCTTCTAGCCCTTCATCTAAGTCATTAATAAAAATGTTGAACAGGACCGGGCCCAGGACGGAACCCTGCCGCACTCCGCTCGTCACTTCTTTCCAAGATGAAGAGGAAGCATTAGTGAGCACTCTCTGTGTTCGTCCACTTAACCAATTACAGATCCACCTCACCGTAGTTTTGCCTAGCCCACATTGGACTAGTTTCCTTGCCAGAAGGTCATGGGGGACCTTGTCGAAGGCCTTACTGAAATCCAGGTACGCTACATCCACGGCATTCCCCGCATCTACCCAGCTTGTAGCTCTATCGAAGAAGGAGATCAGATTAGTCTGGCATGACTTGTTTTTGATAAATCCATGTTGACTATTAGCGATGACTGCATTTGTTTCTAAGTGTTTGCAGACCGCTTCCTTAACAATCTTTTCCAGAATCTTGCCCGGTATCGACGTGAGGCTGACCGGACGGTAGTTGTTTGGGTCATCCATTTTTCCCTTCTTGAAGATTGGGACCACATTGGCCCTCCTCCAATCTGTTGGAACTTCTCCCGTTCTCCAAGAACTCTCAAAGATGGTTGCCAATGGTTCCGAAATGACTTCCACTAGTTCCTTCAATACTCTGGGGTGTAGTTGATCTGGCCCTGGGGACTTGAACTCATTAAGAGCGGCCAGGTATTCCTGGACGACTTCTTTCCCAATTTGGGGTTGGATGTCCTCCAATCCCTCATCCACTCCATCTTGTTGAGGTTGAAGACTCTCTTTTTGTGAGAAGACCGAGGCAAAGAAGGCATTAAGTAGTTCTGCCTTTTCCCTATCCCCTGTCAGCATTTCCCCATCTTCTCCGCGAAGAGATCCTATCGCCTCCTTGTTTTTCCTTTTTCTACTGACATAAGAATAGAAGCCCTTTTTATTGTTTTTAATGTCCCTGGCAAGTCTGAGCTCGTTTTTTGCTTTAGCCTTGCGGACCTTTTCCCTACAGGTGTTGGCTATTTGTTTGAATTCTTCTTTGGTGATTTCTCCCTTTTTCCACTTCTTGTGCATGTCTCTTTTGTGTCTTAGCACAGTTAGAAGTTCTTTGGACATCCATTCTGGCTTCTTTGCACTTGTCCTATTTTTTCTCTTTGTGTCCTATTTTTTTCTTTTTGATCCTATAATGTGCCCATCTCCTTTTCCTCCTCCCCCCTCCCCCCGGCTGTCATTTCTACGTGCCGGGAGAACTGTTCAAAGCCTGTAATGGAAGCTGCGTAAGTTTTCATTACTTTTCAAAGGGATCTGGGGGCTTTGGGATAGAGGGGTATTCTCACAGTTTACTGGGCATATTTATCCCAGTAAACTGTGGGTATGGTGCCTGGACTGTAGTCCAGACACCTGAAATAGTGGGTTTATCCCACGGCTTCCAAGAAAGCATGGCATAAATCCACTATCTAATTAATTCACTACAAATCAGGGTTTTCCTGGTTTGTAGCAAATCCATTCGGGACTGTCCAGAACATTGTCTGGACAGCCCCTCTATTGTGGTAGATGCCGCAGTAAAGGTACTGTATGGATGCGCCCTAAGTTGTTAGATGTGACTGTAGAAATTAGTAATGAAATAACTGTATATTGCAGAACATTTTTGTTTTTAAATTCAGTATTGAAGGACAGATGAAAAACAGCTGCAATATTGAAAAATGTTTTTTCATCACCAGTCCGTGTTGTGTTTATTTCAGTGTGCTCATTTAATGTCTCACTGAGCAACAGGAAATACCAAATTTCTCTTTCAGCAATCCAGTGCTGAAAGTGCGATACTGAAGGAACTGACCAAGACTTAAGTTGCTGTAATCAGTCCCAACTAAAGGTAGAACCAATGAAGCCATAGGCAAACGGTGCTTCAACTCATATGTAAATCCAATTGACTTAATGTTTCTACTATAGTCACGATGACATAATTTAGCTCATTGTGGATGATTATCCTTCTGGAATTCCTCTTATACAACCATGAACTGCTTGAATTAAATAACATTTGTATGTAAGGGGACTTATACAACTGTATGACACCAAAGTTCAGAATATGATGTTGGCATGTGGTTCTCCTTTTCAGTAAATCTACTGAATGGGAACAAAATAAATCTCTATATGAGAAATGAGGGGAGAAAGGGCGAAACAAAGTCTTATGAGGTCAGAATTGATATTTCATAAAACTGAAACATCTCACAAATACAGAAATGTATTCATCTTGGCTTCTGGCCTCAGTCTGTTGCAAATTATCCCTGAGCAGGTAGCTCAAAACTTTTTATTGCACCATTATTTTCCATTTTCTATTGTTATATAGACACATGTTGGTTACTCCAGGTCATCCAGTCATTTGATCTATTCTGTATAATGTTCTGATCTGTATAGATATTGATAACTTTTCATGAGGAAAAATGCCTATGAAATCTTTTTGGTCTGATATTCTCAATGTACTGGGTGGTGTTAATAAAATAATGTGATTTTGGCAACAAAAGCAGGTCAAACAGTGAATCTGAAGTGCTGTGAAATAATAAGCTCAGAAATATGAATGCTCCAGTTAATGACTATAAGAGGGGGAGAAACAAGTACCGTATTTTGCTTTGGTGTGTAAGAATAAAATGATATATTACTGTCAGGACCATGGGTGAAGAGGGGGATGAGGAAGAGGGGATTTGTCTCCCAGCTGAGGCAGAGTCCATGGGAGAGGAACAGTTGGACCTGTCTGAGAATGATAATGCTGCACAGGATCAGGACCCTGTTGTGGCCATAGAATCTGAGCAGGATGAAGGCCTCCAGGAGGGAGGGCAGGACTTGACATGCTCTGCTCATGTACAGATGAGAATGGAATCTGAGCAGGATGAAGGCCTCCAGGAGGGAGGGCAGGACTTGACATGCCCTGCTCATGTACAGATGAGAGCTGCACTGGTCAAAGAAATTGTCCTAACAGAGGGAAGATCAGCCGTACAGTGGTTAGCGAGCTCGCGTAAAAGAGGATGCTGGAAGCACAACATTGTTGGAAGCAATTGTTGCACTGGGTGTTTTAGCTAATGACTTTGACTCTCTGACCTGCATTATGTACGGTGGGGTTTGGTGAGCTGTTTTTGACCCTTAGACTGAATTCTTGGATGATGTGTTATGTTTGATACTTTGTTTGTACTACTTTCGAGAATGACCTTGGACTGCATTTGGCCTAGTTGGTGAGCTTCCATTGTATTGACCTTTGGACTGGGATTTGGACATTCTCTGTTGCTTTAATATCACAAAATACTCCTGTGTTTGACTGCAAGCTGTCTGCCTACACTGTCAAGTCTCTGGCTATAGTGTTCTGACAATTATATTGTCATTGTCTCTTTAGAAAAGGGGTTCTCAAACTTTTTCAGCTGCTGAGCCCCAAAAGGATGGCATGGCAAACTTTTGGACACAGGGGCTGCAATGCATTTTGAAATTTGACAGATGGGCCAGGCTGGTGACAGATGGATGGAGAGTGTTTGTGTAAACTGGAAACTCCTTCTTTAGAGGCTTTTGAACATAGGCTGGATGGCCATCTGTTGGAGGTGCTTTGAATGTGATTTTCCTGCTTCTTGGCAAGGTGTTGGACTGGATGGCCCACAATGTCTCTTTCAACTCCATGAATCTATGATTAAACTGATTTTAAAAGAAAACAAATTCTGATGCACACTGCATTTATCTCATTCATAGTGCAAATAAAGAAAGAAAGAACAATACAATATTTAAAATTTAAAACAGTTTTAACCAGCATAAATTTAACAGTATTTCAGTGGAAGACCCCAGGGTCCATCCAGTCCAATCCTGTTGTGGTATGCAGGAAAGGCACACGGAAAGCATCTCCATCTAGCCTTTGTAAGAATAAGAATAATAGGAGCAACCCCTGGGGCCATTCAGTTCAACCCCATTCTGCCATGCAGAAAAAGCACAATCAAAGCATTGTCTGAGTTGTGGGAGGGAAATATGGGTTTGAAAGCAAAGAAGGTGGGAGTGGGGGGGCCTGGGTGTTGTGGAAAAGAGTTTGTGCAGCGAGGGAGGCAAGAGAGAAAGGATCTGTGTCCTGGGATGGTGATACTGTTGCTGTTGCTGTTTTGACAGCTTCAAACTTTAATTTCCCTGCATACCTCAGGAAGAGAAGGAGGAAAGGGGAGGCGACAGAAAGCAGTATGGTGCTGCAGAGCCCCTCACTATCATTTATGGAGCCCCATGGGCTCTATGGAGCACAGTTTGAGAACCTCTGCTTTAGAAAATCATATTTTTATATGTGACTGTGTAAATGACATCCTGAACCCAAATATATTCACCTGGAAGTAAAATAAAGTATAAAATTGGATTTGTCTGATTTTCTTCTCTCTGTGATTGATTCTGCATGTACTGAAACATTTTCATGATTTGTTTTTTTTTAAAAAAAATAGAATTATTAAAAACTAAAATGCTGAATTATTGATTGAAAAATTGCATTGCTTTTGTATTTCCCCCTTTAAAGCAAATTTAACTGCAAATGTAGCTTATGTGTTTCCCAGATTTCAGTGATTTGGGGAAGTCATGACTATTTCTTCATTTCTTCATAAAGATCCTATTGTCCCAAGTGCATTATACAGAAAATGACATTTTCCTCATCAGTCATTTTGGGGAGTGTGCTGAGGGTTTCTTTCATAAGAAAAATAATAAATAGTGCTTTAGGATGCACTTCAAAACAAATGGTAAAGCTCAAATGTTCTGTGCATGATTCCTAGGAACAGCAGCTTACTTTAAACATGTATAGACATGCACAGGTACAAATCAAACTGTTACTTTATGGATTTTTGGAAGAATCTTGTCCATCTACCAACCATAGGTATGTGCATCTGTTGCCTCATGCCAGTTAGTCAGTACTACGACAACTGTTTTTATTGTATGCCTTTTAGTCATTTCTGACTTACAGCAACCCTAAGATAAACTCATGACAGTTTCTTGGCAATATTTGTTCAAGCAAGATTCCCTTGCAGCTGAGAGAATGTGCTTTGCTCAAAGTCAACCAGTGGGTCCCATTGCTAAGTGGATGTTTGAACACAGGTCTCCAGAGATATATTCCAATATTCAAACCACTACCACACATTGGCTGCTGTAAAAGCATTAGATAAGAGGAACAATATTTCAAATGAGACAAAAATACAAAAAAAGCTTTCATAAGATATTATTTATTTTGATTGAAATTAATTTATGTGGGTTAGTTGCAAATCATATTCATTCCATCCAAATTATAAATTACCTGGGCTCCAAAAGGATTTATTTATTTATTTATTTATTTGATTACATGAATAGACATAGCATATGTAATAATGGTAAGGTGAACAGCAAGTTTACACTCATATTATTGTATTGTATTACATGTAGTAATATAAGTGTAAGCTTGCTGTCCATGTTACATATGATGACATTATTTTTCCCATATCACTTTTTATCAAGAGGCTAACCAGGGTGACTGAAAAATAAATAAATATGTGACTTAGGCAAAACCGGTATTGATTTTTAAAACTTAAGTCATGTGTAATTAAGGTCACAACTTAACTGACTAATTCTTTGAATGTTTTGCTAATTAGCTAAATAAAAACACGTACATTTATTCTTTATGTTAAGCAAAAATTTCAATCCAAAAATTTGTGCTCGTGAGAGAGGGAATCAATGGGATTGCTAGACATAATATGAAAAGATGTAAAGTAACTGCAAATCTGTTGGAAGACACAATACGCTGGGGTTACATTAGGACTATAGAACCAGAGGACTTGCCAATAAAGCCTGCCACAATCCAAAAGGCACATAAGGAGGCAGCCAGGCCTTAAGTAGCCACTGACAGCTCCATCACATGCCACATTTGGGTGTTCTGCACCACACACAATGACCCCTGGTCTCTGACCATGTCATCTTGATTCATTTTGAGACCAAGGTGAAATGGATTGCCTCTGAGCTGAAAAGGGTCATTTTCAAAAGTCAAATTAATATTTGTGGTCAAAGCACATCTGTTTCAATGAACAACAATGAGAGAACACAGTCACCATTACATTTTTTTTAAAAAAATAACATTGAGATACACATGACATGATCTAAAAATATCCTTCATGACATGTTAAATTATGTGTGTAAAAAGAATATCAAATTAAGAAACCTGGTTTTTAAGCTTGTATATTATGTTACAAAATTTGATACAGTCAATTAGTAACATTGTGGTGCAAATTTAAAATATGCACATTGATTTTAATGACTTTTGTCCACATTAATTGAGTGAATAAATAAAGATTAATGAGGCAAAGTAATTAAGGTAATTATGATCATAGGACAAAATTGCCTTTTGATGAAACCTCCATAAAACATGTTTATGGACTGTCAAAAGCATACTCTGATCAGTTCTGTGATGAATTTTATTTCTATGATCTGCAGCATGTGTTTATATAGACCCATTTTGATTGTTTCTGCATTGCAAAGGATGCAGATTGTTTCATGTAAAGGAGAATATATTTTCAATCAAGATAGTTCTCCATTACACTTGTAATGCAGTGCCCCCCCCCCGCCCCCCAAATTATACATTTACTGCATCATGGAGATTTTCTTTTATTTCATCATTTATGCTTATTATTTACCTTTCATTTGCTTGTACAGAACAGTGTCTATGTTCAAAAGCAGCACCTTTCTCTTCAGTATTTCAGGTCAGCTGGGGAAAAGATCAATTGTAGAAATAGATTCAGTAGATTCATAGTTCTAGATCCCTAAAAGCCTTTTGGGGTTTTGGGGATTTTGGATGTGTACAGTATGTGTGTGGGGGGCTGTCTTTGATAGATCTCCTCATATGTACCCTGAGCATCTTGCCCATATCTTTACCCTCCTTTTCTAGATCTAATCCATACCACTTACTAGAGCAGAAGGGCAAGGCAAGCACAGACTGATAATTCATTCTCCTGCTCTGTTCCTTGCTCAATTAGAAGAAGCAACAAAAACCATTAAAGGAAAATGTAGGCTGAGAAACTCTGGGAGTTGATAATAGGGCCCCTCATGGAACAGGGTTGTCAGAAAATGGAAAATGATATCAGCCCTATCCTAAACTCACAGTGGCAATAAACATTTAAAAAGACCTATGCAATAACAGCTACTTTAAAAATTTAATTCATGTTGCTGACAAAAATAGTGCTGAACATTAATATACTGATAGCAGTGCACTATGTTCATCATTCTCATTTAGGATTATTTTTTAAATATTATTTGTAATTTGTATTTTAATATTATCCTTTGTTGTCTTAATTTTCTGTTTATAATGCATGTTATAGAATGTAGGTGGAAATACAGATACATGAAAGAACACACACTTATTTCTGTCTATTTGCTTGAAGAGGAGCCCCCAGTGGTGCAATGGATTAAACCTTTGTGCCGGCAGAACTGACGACCAACAGGTTGGAGGTTTAAATTCAGGGAGAGCACGGATGGGCTCCCTCTGTCAGCTCTAGCTCCCCATGTGGGGACATGAGAGAAGCTTCCCACAAAGATGGTAAAACATCTTTAACTGGAAGATCTCAATACCTGGGCAATGTCCTTACAGACGGCAATTCTCTCACATCAGAAGCAGTTTCTCAAGTTGCTCCTGACACACACACACACAAATGTTTGAAGAAGGTAGATTTCCAGAGGGCTGGTGAGTATTTTTTCCTGTAAAGGGGGCAATAGGCCAAATAGATTTGGCGCCTCTGCTCTAGATGGAGCTCCAGCATGATGCCCCTTAGGAGCCTTAATGACAAAATGTCATTAAAGACAAGACAAGTTATGAACAAGATAGGTTCTGTAGCTTTGTTCTTAAGTTGAATTTGTATGTAAGTCAAAACAGGTAGAATTTTAAGTGTCCCTCCAGCCAATGTTTTGAAAAATGTATGGATAGCACAGGGAAGGGTTAACTGCCCTACAATCTTTGTTTTGCTGTTTGTGCCCCTGTTCAGAAGATTTCACCTCCCTTTCTGTCCCTGTGATAATTGGATTTTGACATTTTGGGTTGTCATTGAAACAGGACTGGTGATAAAGTTTCAGTGGAGACGCTGCTCCAGAAACTGCTTCTCATGTGAGAGAATTGCCGCCTGTAAGGACATTGCCCAGGTATTGAGATCTTCCAGTTAAAGATGTTTTACCATCCTTTTCCACATGATAACTCCTCCAGAAGTAGATTTTCCTTCCTAGGAGTAGATTTCCTCACACTTCCTATTGTCTCACTCCATTTGTAACAAGGAGTCATATGTAAGTGAAATGTCTGCAACCTGAGAACTGCCTGTATGTTGATTAATAGTGAATAAGAGGTTGTGAATGCTTTCTACTCTCTCATGTAGGGTAACTGGACTGGACCAACAACAAAAAATAACCAGCACTTATAAGGGATTTTTAATAATTCTAGTCAATTTAAATTCATTCACAATTTTCCAAACTGAAATGTACCTCCCCATGGCTGCCTTTGTGGATTATAATGGAACTAGTGAAGATAGTCACTGCAAAGAACCATAGTGACTGTTCCCTGGACAGCAGGGTTTGTACTGACGACTTGGCTTGTGTAATGTGATGATGATGTTTTTATTGTACTTATATTTTAATGTATAATGATGCATTGTGCTGTTTTGTACATTACTGTATATGAACACATGTTGTGAACCGGCCTGAGTCCCTCCTTGGAGGTGAAAAGACCGGTATATAAAACTTCTAAATAAATAAATAAATAAATAAATAAATAAATAAACAAGGGAGAAAACGTGGTAGTGATCAAAGGTAATGATCCCAATGTTTAAATAGTATAATAATTCTAAAGCACATTAACACTTTGAATATAATTCTGGACTCAACATCAAAGAGGACTTAATGGAAATTGATGAAAGTCAATTTCTGAAATGTTTGAAATTGTGTTGGATTGTATTGGACTGGGGAGGAAGAACCCAACACACAGAGAACTGGATACAAAGTCACAAATATGAAGGTAAAATCAAAACAAAAATAACTGGAAGATCTCAATACTTCTAGGGACTTTGTTTGCCTTTTGGATAAGTATATTGACTCCCTGATGGGAGGTATAATCTTCAGAAGTAAAACCTTAGATGGAGCAGCCATATAGGTGAGGAAATTGTTAATGGCTGTAGCAGTATTCTGAAATGAATAAGAATATAATGCCATGGTTCTAACCTTCCTAATGCTGCAACCCCTTAATATAGTTCCCCAACCATAACATTATTTTCATTGCTACTTCATAACTGTAATTTTGCTACTGTTATGAATTGTAATGTAAATATCTGATATGCAGGATGTATTTTCATTCACATACCCAATACGCCCAAATTTGAATACTGGTGGGGTTGTGGGGTGAATTGATTTTGTCATCTGAGAGTTGTAGTTGCTGGGATTTATAGTTATAAATAAAGTGTTATTATTATATAGTTGACCTACATTCAGGACTCCACCAACAATGGAATTGAACCAAACTTGGCACACAGAACTTCCATGACCCACAGAAAATACTGGAAGGGTTTGGTGGGCACTGATCTTGAATTTTGTAGTTGTAGTTCATCTACATCCAGAGAGCACTGTGGACTCAAACAATGATAGATCTGGACCAAACTTGGTATAAATACTCAACATGCACAAATGTGAACACTGGTGGAGTTTGGGAAAATAGACATTTGCAAATTGTAGTTGTTGGGCTTTAAAGTTCACCTACAATCAAAGGGCATTTTGAACCCTGCCAACAATAGAATTGGGCCAAATTTCCCACACAGAACCCCCATGTTTTGAAGGAACTCACTGGTGCAAGCCTTCCTTCAGTCTCACACACTCTCCCTCTCCCACACATGTGCAACACGCTGCCATATGCCAAGCGTGTCTGCTCTCCCCTCCCTGCTTGGAGTCTCAGAAACAGCCCTCCACTTGACTGAGAGGCTGGCCAATCACAGCTAAGGAGGGCTTTTGGTGGGAGGATTCACTGTCTGTTTTCAAAAAGGAAGAGAAGGGCACATGGAAAGAGCTTCAGGCTTCTCTGCCAAAGGGGTTCCTAAAACTATCAGAAATATATATTTTTTATGATCTTTGGTGACCCCTCTGAAAAATCATAAGGGGTCCCAACCCACAGGTGGAGAAAAACTGATTTAATGGCTATTAAAAACAGCATGTTAAATGACACTCTGGAAATGACTCAGTGTAGTTGCATCAGTCAGCTGAATGTGGTTGTAAGCAATAGCAAATAAGCTTTGGTTTTAACTTTTTATGCTTTCATGCTTTGAAATTGTTTTTTAAGTGTTACAATAGTCACTTGTATAATGCAGCCTTCTGTTTTATTGGCAGAAACTATCTCTGTAAAAGTGTTGCAGGCTCTTGTTGTGTAGCTCATTTGCTGAATAATAATAAATAGTTTCCTCAAAATAGCTGTTAACTAAACAATGGTAGAATGCTGTGTGTATCAGTGTAATTAACCCACATGTTAGAATGAATTGGAAATTGCTGGAAGAGTTGAAGGAAGTTATGAATGGCCAGCATTGTGCGGTCTTTTTTTCCCTGACCTCGCTGTGATTCATAGACTCAAGAAACTGGGTATATTGCTTTTTGTGAGAGAAATCAATTAATTTGTTCTAACATAATGAAGAGCATCACCTTGGCACATCAAGAATGTCTCTATCCCAGTTCTGCGTTGTTTGTTCCACTGATAAACATTGTCCAAAAAACCCCCCAAACAAACAAACAAAGCAAAGGACTGAAAATTTTTGGTCAAATTGTACCTAAACTTACAATCTTAATTGACCAGCTCTAGCTGTTTCATGTTTATTTTGACCTCGGGATCTGCTGGTATTGCATCTTCAACATTGCTTTCTTGTTTGATCCTGAGGTTTTGTTCAGGTATTTCCTGAATCTACTCTTCAGTCCCGACTTTTTCAGGCTGAGCAAGAAGTTCTGAAGAAATGCTTCATTTGCATGCAAGTACAATATTCCATTCAATTTGAGAACACGTCTCATAGAATATCCACTTATATTCAAGGGACTGAAAATAGAACTCGATTTTGAAAAATGGAAGGTCAGGAAGAAAAGGCACAGAGGAAAACAGGTTATAGGTACAGGGCACAAATGCCCTGTCTCAACCCACAGAGCGCAATCTATATTCAGGCAATTGAATGTGTTGTTTATCTTGGTTCCCTTCTAGATCAAAGCTCATATTGACTGTGCCTTTCTTTTGTACTAATTGTCAATCTCCTAGTCTAATGTAGACTGTTATTCTGGGTCTGTAGCAGGGTTGCACCGAAGAAAGGAATTGCTCAAGCAGATGATCCTGAGTGGATCCTGGAATATCATGGCAGGTAGGAAATGGTTAGTAGGGAACAATGTGGATGCTCAGAGAGGTTGGAGATGTGGAGCAGGCCTTGATAAGGGAAAATGCTAAGAACAGTTGAGAGGAAGGTGGGATAATAACAAAGGAAGGCTGGAAGGACATGTCGTAGAAATATAGAATAACAGAGTTGGAAGAGACCACATGGACCATCTAATTCAGCCCCCCTGCCATGCAGGAAAAGCACAATTTGTTTATTTATTTATTTATGTTATTTAACTTATATACCGCTACTCCCAATTTGGCTCGGAGCAGTTTACAGAAATAGATTAAAACAATACAATTAGCTTTAAAAATAACCATAACAATAACAATAGGCAGCGAGAACAGGCATAGCCCGGGTTGTTCACCCATCAAAAGCTTGCCAGAAAAGAAAAGTTTTACAGGCTTTCTGAAAAGCAAGTAGGTCTCGGATGGTTCGAGTTTCGACTGGCAAGGCATTGCATAAATAAGGGGCTACGATCAAGAAGGCTCTATGCCTAGTAGATGACAAATGATAGGTCCTGATGTTAGGACTGCAAGCAGATTTTGGTCTTCAGACCGGAGTAATCTTTGAGGTTGGTAGGGGGATAAGCGGGCCCTTAGGTACGCCGGCCCCAGACCATATAAGGCCTTAAAGGTTAGTACCAGCACCTTGAAACTGATCCGGTACTCAATTGGTAGCCAGTGCAGCTGTTGGAGAATTGGGGTAATACGACACCTTGCTGGCACCCTGGCGAGAAGACGAGCCACCGCATTTTGCACCAGCTTCAGTTTCCAGATCACTGACAAAGGAAGGCCAATGTAGAGGGCGTTACAGTAGTCAAGCCTCGAGATGACCGTTGCCTGGATCACCGTAGCCAGGTCATTCCTAGATAGGTAGAGAGCCAGTCGCCTGGCCTGACATAGATGGAAAAACGCAGATCTGCTCACAGCAGAGACCTGGCCTCCATTGTGAGCTGCGGGTCCAATAAGGCACCAAGACTTTTTACAGAAGATGACGGATGTAGTGTTTCACCATCCAGGGTAGGCAGCTGGATCTCCCTCCCACCCTCAACTTGCTGGTACACAACCATCCAGTAACGGCCTCAAGGCAATTTTCGGGTATGGAAATATTCGGGTATGGTATCTTCAGAATGAGCTGAGTGTCGTTGGCATACTGGTGGCACTCAAGCCCAAAGCTTCGCACCAGTCGGGCAAGTGGTCGCATATAGATGTTAAATAACAGAGGAGAGAGAATGGCTCCCTACGGGACCCTGCATACTAGCGGAGACCTCTCGGAAACCATCCCTCCCCTCACCACACGCTGTCTCCAATTCTGGAGGAAGCAGGACACCCACTTAAGGGGTATCCCCCAACCCCAGTCATGGCTAGGCGGTGGGTTAGTAGATTGTGATCAACCGTATCAAATGCTGCTGTGAGGTCCAATAACATGAGCAGCGCTGATCTGCCTTGATCCATCTGGCAGCGAAGCTGATCTGTGATGGCATCTAGCAGTCTCCGTCCCGTGCCCACTACGGAAGCCGGACTGGAAGGGATCGAGTCCGGCTTTGTCATTTAGGAACTGCTGCAGCTGTTCTGCTGCTGCCCTCTCAACCACCTTGCCCAGAACTACCCCTGACAGATGGCCATCCTACCTCTGTTTAAACATTTCCAAGGAAGGAGCTTCCGCCACACTTCAAAGCAGAGAGTTCCACTGTTGAAAGCTCATATGGCTAGGAAGTTCTTCCTAATGTTCAAGTGGAATCTCTTTTCTTATAATTTGAATCCATTGCTCTGAGTCCTAATTTCAAGGGCAGCAGAAAACAAGTTTGTTCCATCTTCCTTATGATGCCCTTTTACATATTTATGCATGGCTATAATGTCTCCTCTCAATCTTCTCTTCTGCAGGCTAAACATACGTTGTTCTTTAAGATGCTCCTCACAGGGTATGGCCTCTAGAACTTTGATCATATTTGTTACCCTCCTCTGGACACCTTCCAGCTTGTCAATATCTCTTTTGAACAGTGGTGTCCAGAATTGGACAAAGTATTCCAGGTGAGCTCTAACAAAAACAGAATCCAAAGGCACCATGACTTCCCTCAATCTAGACACTATATTCCTTTTGATGCAGCCAAAATCCCATTGGCTCCTGTTCAACTTGTTGTCCACAGAGACTCCAAGATCTTTGTCAGGTGGACTGTTGTTGAGCCAGCCATCACACATTTTGTATCTCTGCAGTTCATTTTTTTTTCTGCTAAGTGTAGTATCTTGCATTTACCCTTGTTGAAATTCCTTTTGTTAGTTTTGGCCCAGCTCTCTAATCTGTTAAGGCCATTTTGAATTCTGATCCTGGCCTCTGGAGTATTAGCTATTTTGGTGTCATCTGCAAACTTGATAAGCACACCCTCTAAACTTCATCTAAGTCATTAATAAAGGATTTTGAACAGAGTTGGGAACGGAACCCTGCGGCATTCCACTATTTACTTCTTTCCAGGCTGAAGAGGTGAGCACCCTATGGATTTCATTGCTTAACCAATTACAGATCCATCTAATAGTAGCATTACCCAGCCCACATTTGACTAGTTTGCTTGCAAGAAGGTCATGGGAGACTTTGTCAAAAGCCTTGCCAAAATCAAGATATGCTACATCCACAGAATTCCCCGCATCTACCAATCTTATAACTCTATAAAAAAGAGAGATAAAATTAGTCTGGCATGACTTGCTTTTGAGAAACCCATGTTGACTTTTAGTAATCACAGCATTCTTTCCTAAGTGATTGCAGACTGCCTTCTTAATGATCTGCACCAGAATCTTTCCTAGTATTGATGTCAGGCTGACTCGAAAGTAATTGTTTGGGTCCTCTTTTTCCCTTGTTGAAGGAAATATGCTCATTTTAGATAAGAGAAATTGTTGAGAGAGAGACTGTTGAAGAATGAGGGGAGTGGTTTACTAAAAAATTTTTGATCTAGGTATCTCTGGATTTCTCATGGTGACAGATAAATATCAGCTGCAATGTAAATAACAGCTGATTTAAAACAAAGTTTTGGATAAGAGGTTGGTGGGCTTGGACCGAATATTTTTTTTAACTCGTGGGTTCTAGTTTTATTATTTCATTGTATCAAAGAGCACCAAATAAAAGCTTTATTAACTTTTTGCTCTTGTGGATATTGTGCCTTCTTGAGCATGCAGGCTATTAGTTTCAAAGTTTCATTCACTGTGGAGGAGGGCCAATTTGCAACAGGGTCCAATATTCTTTTGTCATAAATCACTTTGAACATATGTTGAAAAATCTGTGTATATAGAACAAAAATGGGAATCAGCATGTATAGACAAGGAAAAAAGGTTTTTTAAATGTTTTTAACCTAAAATGAGCATATATCTTATTCTTACTATACTTTCATCTCTGTCTTTGGTTTGCTTGTAGTAGAAAAAAACAACATGATTATTTCCAAAATATATGAGCAAAAACTTCAACATGGTCCAGAACTTAATTACTTAATTAGGAGATTCTTAATAATGAACTTCATTAACTCAGATACTGAATTATGGCCAGTTGTGAGGTTAGGAGTGCAAGAATAATGGCTCATCTTCAGGACCACAGTTATGACTTTGTAACAGTTATGGATCCATAATTAGTCTGTATTAAGAAAGACTATTTATGTAGTCTGTTCACAAACTAATGAGGTTTTTTTTACACAGCACAAAAAGGCTGGGAAAGGAAAGTTGGGGTTGAGGCAGATGGAGCGTGACCAACCTTAGTTGAGTTTATGCCTTTGTAGCAGTCTGTGCTTTAGCGAAATGACTTGTAGTTTTTGTGCCTTGTAATGAGCAAAAATGCAGAGGAATCTGGAGCAGCATTATTCAGCTTTAAGAAGTGAGAACAATGTTGCTCAAGTGAAGGCTGTTCAGAAAATTTCATCATCTACTGTACAGCCCAGACTTGTCTCCATGGAATTTCTTTTTATCCCCCAAACACAAAGGACATAATTTTGGGATAGTTCAGTGGTTCTTAACCTATGGTCCCCAGGAGTTTTGGCCTACAACTCCCAGAAATCCAAGCCAGTTTACCAGCTATTAGGAATTCTGGGAGTTGAAGGCCAAAACATCTGGGGACCAACAGGTTGAGAACCACTGGCATAATTGAAAACACCCAGAAAGCTGTGTTGACAGCTTTGAACTCCTTCTCAAGAGAAAACTTTCTCCACTGGTACAAAGAATGGCAGCAATGCTGGACTCACTGTATTCAATTACAAGAAGTCTATTTTCAAAGGGTAAACTGTAATTGCATGTTTCAATTTTTTTTTTAAAAAATCAATCTAATTATTTTTGGGATTGACCACGTAGTCTTACTAGAAATCTAAGTAAATACCATCTCAGTCAACCTTAAGAATGAGATGCAGCATCAGGTGAAGTGTGTTCTGCTTCCAATCAAGGCACAAGGAGAGAGGTTTTTATCCAGCCCCTTCTGCCAGAAACCCAACCTGCAAAAATCAGAAGTAGAATCTCTGTTACAAGTTTTTTGTTGCAATCTCATTTGCAATCTCATTTGTGGTGAAAGAGAGTGATGCCATCTTCTGAGTTTCCCAAATTAAGGCTGAATCGATCTTCTCCTATTCTGGCCTTTAGGGCATTACTTAGTTATGCAGATCTGACGTATCCCACCAGGCTTCTGGCAAATATAATAAGTGCACTGTGAAAGGAATGTATAAAAAGTATGGATGTGATTAAATATTTGAGTAGGTAAGTACTGGCAAAGTTTACCTAAGGTCACAATATGAATTGTTATTCTTAACTCATCACAAGATTTGATTAAAATACATAGTATTAATATTTACTGTGTCTGGGAGGCAGCTGGTTTCCTAGAAACATATACTACAGGTATCAAAATCTGCCAACCTTGATCTCATTGAGGTTTCACGTAAACAAATTGGATTTCATCCTTATTTTTTTGTATGAAAATTCATATCATTTCCAAGCTCATACCTGAAAGTTGATACTTTTTAAAAGTCTATGCATTTTTTTTGTATTTTCCTCCATCAATGAAAGCATTGTTGTGTGGTTCCACTCCCCCCTTCACAAGGGTGCTTTTCCCCATCTACATTTTTCAAATGTTTATTTTATAACATTTAGGGATTTCTGAATGCAAATTGTTTTCTGAATCCTGTTTGCTTCTGGAAATTGTGAATTTGATAATCCCATAGTAGTATGAGATAAGAACTAAATTCTCAGTCATTCCTAAAAGAGATTAAGATTTCCTCATACCTGTGGAATGTGTTTCTTATACTCAGAAAGTCTTTTGTGATACATTTTGGATGCAACTGGATTTATGCCTTACAAATAATACTCATTCTTTCATAGCAAGTTGTTTAATAGCTGTAAGAAATTATAGGTATGTGCATGAAAAAATGTCTGTCATGCGTAGTCCAGAAAAACTCCCAACCATTTGCACTAAAATGATGGAACTAGTTGATTTCTTATGTTTTCTTCCCTTGAAAAAGTTCAGTAGAGGAGCAGTGATTCATATCAGCAAACTTTCTTTCTTTCTTTTTTGCTTATACATAACATTTCACTAATTGCAGCTATATTTTTTCTTAATGTTGCTTTCTAGTTCTTAATTATACTTTAAACTTTTAAATGCCACATTGCTATAGAAGAATCTCATAAAAATAACTTAAAAATATAAATTAGTGGAAAATAATCATATCTCCCCAGAATGAAATATATGTCTCTGACATCTATGAAGCAGTTTTACAGAGTTCATTGACAGTTTGGAAGTGGATAAATACTATCTGTTCTAATTAGACAATTTAAGCCCATTCTTTTTCATTATACTTTTAAAGATGTTGAATTTTAATAAAATCACTTTTCTTTCTACAAAACTTTTTTCTTCCTGTTGTAAATGGAAATGGCCATTGTATATTTACAAGCTGTCAAACAGACGTCACAAATATGCCTCTGGCTGTATCTAAACATTTGACTTTTTTAGTTTTATGCAAAACTGGCCTACCATTAGGGAAAATGTAATGTCTGACCATGGCATCTGATTTTGGATGCTAGGAAATGGAACAAATAAATAATATGCTATTTAGAAACTTTTTTATTCTATTTTTACTGCCAGGTATATAGAGAGCTATTTGTAGATTTCTGCCTCTTGTGCCAAAGCAATATCTTTTTAGAATTAAAAACAACAGGTTTAACATAATCATTGATTTATCATTCAGTAATTTAATCAAGTGATTTAGTAACTGAAGTGGAACTAGCACTTAAATATGGTAGGGCTGGGCGGTTTCGTTTCATTAATTCGTAATTCGTTAAAAATTCATTATTTTTTTTGTTAATGAAGTGATAATGAACCATTCTGGAGCAGCTTAAAAATGAAACAATTTTTTCAATTCGTTTTGTAAATACTTCGTATTTCGTTATGTATTCATTTCGTTATTGGTTTGAGGTCGTTTCGTTATTATTTCCGCATGTCTGGGGCAAGTTTTATAGTTGTTTTTTGTTTAATTAGTGAAAAAAAATTATAATATCACACCAACAGTCAACAACAGAGGGAGAGGGAAGCTTCAGAAGTTCCCCCTGTCCCATTTGGAGGTTTTTTAGCGTATTGCGCGGTCTTGTCCGCCATTAACGAATCGATTCGTTATTGTTTCGTCATTGTTTCGTTATTGTTTTGTAATTTTTTTACCATTTACGAAATTTCGTAAATATCGAACTTTTTTTTAAAAAAATTCGGAATTCTTTTAAATATCTAAACGCAAAAAACCCCAAAAAACGAATCGATTTTAGAAACAAATTTTTCCGTTGTTACCCAGGCCTAAAATATGGAGCATTTGGACCATGCCTTTGTTTGTTTGATAGTGGTGGCATTCATGGTGAAGATCTGGTGAAGGTTGCCAGATCTCAGAACTGGCCATACATTTTTATAGGCCATTTCCAATTTATATACAAAGCTGCGACTTCTCTGGTTATAGTTCTAACTTGCTACAACTTGAAAGCTTTAATTGATTTCTTCCTGCAACTGAAAAGCATCTCCTTCCTTCACAGTTATTGCAGTGCCAAGTCTACTGCTAGATTAAATGTTCCTTATGCTGTTTCCTTAAGTGAGAAGAAATAATTTCACTCATTTATTTTGATCCGTTAACATTGTCTTTAGATTAGAGTTCTATCTTAACTTCAAAACACAATGCTCCCCCACCACTTCTTCTTCTCTCTCACTCTCTGTTTGAATAAGATATTACAAATTGTAGTATGAGATATGACATCATTATAGTAATGATGTCACCATACACCATCTCTAGGTCTCCAGCTTTGGCCTGGAAACCTCAGGATATGAGATGACCCTAAGACTGCAATAAAGTTGAATTTTACCCCACTTACCCAGCCACAAATACACATACCAAAATAGAGGATGTATAATGAATCTTTCTAGAGGATGTATAAAGTTGAACAATAATAAATAATTAGGTTTTTTTTATTATGCTGTACATTCTACTGTAGTCTTCATTACATTTTCAAAATATTAGTTATTGTAGAAGCATGTGTCTCAGGAAGTTATTTCATCACCTTTAGTTCTCCATGGAAGGTCTATTCTGTGTGGAAAACACCAGCCGCTAAGTGGCTTTAACTAACTCAGAATTATTGAAAGCTATAGCTTTTGTCTAATTAGTTGTAGTAATTGGATATTTAACCCAGAAAGGAGATTTTCTTACATAAAGTGTCATTGATGAAATACAGCGAATGCTAGCTGTTAAGTTAATATCAGGATTTAGAATGTTCTCAATGATCCCAATAATTATACCTAATGAACAGAAGACCAAGTCAAGAAGGAGAAAGCTTTCATTTTTCTTTGAAGAGATGTCCAAGCTTATATCTTCTGTGAGAGCTTGTGTTAAAAGAAATACAGCAGGCCAGGATTGCTGTGCTGTGTTATGTCAAAGGCCCACCTTGTCAAAGAAAGTGCCTCACAGCATGTAATTGTCATTTCCCCTAGCAACTAGTACTCATAGCAGAGTTGAAAATCTGATTTTAAGCAAAATGAAAAGAATTGCTGTACAATGCAATATATAACCATAATAAGAAGTAGCCAGTTATAGCTCTGTTATACAGAAATTTGTTGTATCACCCCTTAAAGCAATGGTGATAGGCTGCCACATATGCATTATGGACATAGCTTAGAAAAACTACATTCTTGAACTATAGTGCTCAAATTCCACAACCAACATTGTCCAAAAAAGTGACATCTCCAGCTATGGTTCTTTCAAAAGTAGCATCTTCTTCCCTGTATTGATTTCCTGGCACCTGGTGATGAAGGTAGTACACCAAAAATAATCTGGCCTTTGTGTGATGAAGTGAGAGATAAAAAGGACCCTAACATCAAGGGAAAGTTCTGATATATTCCAGTCCACCGAATATGCATACCTGAAGTAGAAATTCCAAATAATACACCAAAAACAGAATAACCACCATATATTTTTCTTTCAACATTTACAATCTAGAGAGTCATATTTAAATTAGGATTTTTGAACAGAAGGCTTGGAAAGCCATATCATCCTTAAACTGGAGGAGCATTTCACTACTGTTGATGACTGAAGATGTAAATATTTTAAATTTTTATCCTTACAGGCAAGAGAGAATAGTTTCACTTCTTTGTTCCCTCACTGAGATAAAGTTGTCAAGAATTCCAAAGATGGTTCATAATTTCAGACTTAAGTCTGTTCAAAACAAAATAAAATAACAATAAAAACAATGTGCATTTTGCAATTTGCATTTTCTGTATAGAAAACATTTCTGCACAGAAAAGAAATTTCCTGCATAGAAAAGAAATTTCCTGCATAGAAAATAGAACATATTTTCTGTGCAAAAAAATGCTGCTTTCTGTATATGAAATGTATTTTTTGCACAGGAAAATTCCACTTTTTGTATATCAGTTTCATTTATCTGAGATTTTCCCCATCAAGGTTTTCTGAAAGTCAAGAATACCCTTTCTTTTCTATCTTTTAAAAATATTTTCAAATATTTCCAAATTTTCATTTTATATCATTTTATCTCTAATATGTATTGAATGTATGACCTTCTTAGGTGCTGATAGTAACAAGGGGATGGTACATATTTTCAGGAGCTCAGGACAATACAATAAATATGTTGTCATTCTATAATTTAGGCACATTGGATTCTTTCATGCCACTCTAAAGACGAGGTTCTTTTATTCCCAATTTATTTTTAAACAGTAAAAATATTAAAATATATTAAAACTTTATACCCACCTTAAAATCTCTATCACACTTTTTTCAAAAGTCCAGTTTTCATCAGATTACAAATGGCTGATGTCAGACAAATATTTTTACCTGCTGCCAAAAGGAAAGCAGGGATTCAGCCATCCAAGCCTATCTAGGGTGGGAATTCCAAAGTCTGGTACCAGACATTGTCCCTTGTCCCCACCAAACAAGCTCAAGGGAGTGGTGGGACAGAGAGAAGACCCTGTCCAAATGATTGTAGTATTCTAATGGGCTCATAGATAACTACAATCCTTTAAATAAGTTGTTTGACTTTGGAGAAATATAGAACTTGTTAGAATATAACATGAATAAGCCTTAAAAGAAGTTTAGCAAGCTTGGGTTATTAGCTCAGCTGGACCACATAAAACTACAGTGGTTTGAAGGATGCATTGTAATGGCTTTTTACATTGCAATACCAGTGAGATTTCTCTCCCAAAGAAAATTACTATAAGATTGCCATAGAAAAGGCACTCCCTCATTGACTGTCTTCTCAATGAATGCTGTTTTCAACATTTGCTCACACATTGGCATTAGGGCTGATATAGTTAGGAATGTTGCCAATATTTTGCACTCTGGAGAGAGATTCCTCTTTGTAACAACAAAAGTATGTTTGTGACTGGAATACAAATTATAACATTGTTCTCCCTCTCCTCATATTACTTTAGTCCTCCTGGGTCTATATATAAAGAGATTGAGATCAGAGGCTTATATCCACACTGTGCTGAGAGCATCAAGAACAACAGGACCAGAGATAGCATGAGGCCATTTTAAAGATTTTTACATAATAATTACTTCATGGATGCTTTATATTTTTAATTAATTGCTAAACCTGAAAGTGTTTATTTCCAGGAGGAGATTTTCATTTATTATTTAATATCATTTACCTAGCTCAAAGGCCCTGGCACAGCTGAGTTGCAACATAATGAAAACAATTATGATTAACAATGATGATTGATTGAGCCACTAAGAACTCTGAATAAAGAAAAAAAACATAGTAGACATTCCATGAAGAGCATTTTCAAGATGGATAGTTTATTCCTCCCAGCAAGTTTTGACATGTGGGTTACAGTATGACAGCAATTAATAAGACAAGATGTTCTGGCAAAGTCCAATATGTGGTGGATTTACATGTGAGCATCAGCCATACTAATTTCACAAACAAATCTTGCCTGTAATACAACACCTTGGATCTATATTTATGGTATGCATGCACAATAAGTATCCCTAGTGACCTATCTCCAGAATAACAGTCAGTAATAGGATTCCTTATATAATCCCCCCCTGCCGCCCCAAATGCTGGATGTCTCCCCTAGATCACAGGCTTCTGACTGGTGGGTGGGAATCGGAGGGCTTTCATGGTCCCTATATATCCCCTAATATAGAGATAATGAATATGAAACCCCCACTCTGTTATGTATTGGTAACTGACTCATAGGATTCTTGCTAATATTTTCAGAAGAGTGTGGCAGCATTTGTTTTTGATTCATTCCATACAAACAGAAGATTTTGCATTTCAAAGTGTGTGTGTGTTGTTTCCATTGGCTAACATCACTTCCCATTACATTTACTTGGCTTCTACAGCAATTTGTTCTTTAATCAAAACATTACATTATAGTCTGTATATTGTCTTTTCAGACAACCTGCCTTTGGTATAATCTACCTAGGTCCCTCCTCCATGGTGCCCATCTCCTTATCTCTCCAGGTGTGGAGCAAACATCCTTGGCTCTTCTCACAACCTATCATGAACTCTAACTCCCATCTATCAATTAGATTAGAATATAAATAATATGCTGCAGCAGTTAGACATTGCATTTTACTTTGCATTATCTGTATAATATAAGACATAAACATCATTTCCTTTTTTTAGTGGCAGGACCTCTACATGAGTTCTAACAGTTTTAACCCTCAGCTCAGCCCCAAGAATAGTCCCTTTTCCCTCCCTACTGGTCATATGACATAAATAGACATATCTAGAGTCCTTGTTTCCAGCTCTTACAGAATAAAATTGTCCACCTCTGATTAATCAGTTAAACATGTGGTCGATTAACCTGACAGTTAAACTAATTTTAAAAGGATACAGCCCAATTAACTATTGTCAGAGAGTTTCAGATAAATGGTTTAGAGTCCAATCAAACTAGTAATTCTCTGCTAGGCACTGATTATATGTGATTCTTCCTGACCTGGAATAAATACCTATTGCTTGTCAAATTTTGTCAATAATTAAAGACTACGCTCTATGCAAGCTTTATGAAAAGGTATCCTAATAAGGAAAATACTTTTTTTTACTTAACTGACAAAATCTTTCAGAGACTAATACTGCACTGAGAGCTACTCTTAATTTTCTTTCAAGAGTTTCCAGATCAAAAGTGATTGTCAAGGTGGTTTAAAAATCATTATCTTACCCTATAGTTGCTGCTCTTTCCACACCATTCTTAGGGATATTTTCTTTGTTTTTGATGCCACAGATCTTATCAGATTTGGCCATGTAGTGGATTTTTGGGGAGTAATCGAATTAAGACAGCTCCCTGAAAGACTGATTTGCCTTCTCTTGTTTAGAAAAAATATTTGAATGTGGATTGGAATACTAATGCAAGGAGTAATTTCTTTGGAGGCGATGGAATTTAAGGTCAAATTTGGATCAAATTGGTTATATATATGGCTTGTTTGGTAAAAAAGAATGGTTCAAAACTAGTTTAGGTTGTAGAGGGTGCTGGTGGTTCAGATCTAAATTCCGATTTCCACAGAAAAAAAGTTCAAAACTTTTCAAAACTTCCAAGACTTCCAAATCCTTTGTTATTGGTTTCAAAGTGTTATTTCCTGTTTCATTATGTGATCCTTATGTTAAAAGTAGTTGTTTTATTCCAGAAGTAGGAGGGGGGAAGAAAAGGGAAGAAATCACGGGAGGGAAATGAAACTAAGGGAATCCATCCAAACTGGGTTAAACTGAATCTCTCACCCAAGGCTGACCAGGAGGGAAAGGAAACCGAAGGGAATCCATCCAAACTGGGTTAATCTGCATCTCTCTCCCAAGGCTGACCTGGAGGAATAGGAAACCGAAGGGAATCCATCCAAACTGGGTTAATCTGCATCTCTCTCCCAAGGCTGACCTGGAGGAATAGGAAACCAAAGGGAATCCATCCAAACTGGGTTAAACTGAATCTCTCGCCCAAGGCTGACTGGGAGGGAAAGGAAACCGAAGGGAATCCATCCAAACTGGGTTAATGTGCATCTCTCTCCCAAGGCTGACCTGGAGGAAAAGGAAACCAAAGGGAATCCATCCAAACTGGGTTAAACTGCATCTCTTGTCCAAGGCTGACCGGGAGGTAAAGGAAACTGAAGGGAATCCATCCACACTGGTTTGAAAAGCTGAATCATGTCTGACTCACTTACTGATTCGTAAGAGAAATGGCGGGAAAAGCTTCAGAAGGGCAAAAGGACTTCCAGTTTCCTTAAAAAATTCGAAATCGCTTCAAAAAGGAAATATTTCCACATTTTTTCCAAATTATGAAGATTCTGACTGAACCTAACCATGCCTAATACACACACATACACACACACACACACACACACACAAAAGCTGTATGATCAATGAAAAAAATGTTTCAAAACTCATTTCAAAATTAGGGGATGCCGGCATTTCACTTCTAAAATGTTTCTGGAGTATATTAAGTGAAAATTTCATTACTATAATGAGAGTAATGAAATTTTATTACTTTTTCATTATAGTTATTGAGGAAGTGGGGAAACTTCAAGGACTACTTTCTTCCTCATTTTTACAGGTATTTAAATGAAATGTGCTACAATGGTAGAACACATTTACTACAGTTAGCCCATCAAGGTTCAGAATGCTTCACTTATCCACAGTTTTGGGGAATTTTCAAAGTTTTTTAAAACAACATTTTTTAACAAAAGTACAAGAGTGATCTTGCATTTTCTATACAATAACACAGGATAACAGTAGATCATCCCCCCAGCTTTCAGAAATATTCATACATCTACTGAATTTAGGGATTTTAAAAAAAGGTTTTGGCAAAAACATTTTGTTTGGTTTTAAAAAAAAAGCCACAACAGCTATCGTATTGAATGTCTCTCATATTAACCAATAGAACTTCCATTCTGGGATTTCTTCCAAGCAGAGGGATTTACTTACTAGAAGTATCTTTGCAGATTCAATAATGTATTGGAACTCTGACTGTCTTCTGCTATGGAGGGACAAATCTCTCCCCTATATTGATTGCAGCTTTCTGATGCTGAGCAGAATTCTGAGAAATGTAGGTTAGGGCAGGGCCTTTGAATTCCCTAGAATAGGGCTACTTGTCTTCCTGTTGCACTGTAGCACTAGAGCACCCAACACCATACAAAGTTCAGATAATCCAATTAGTAAAAGTTTATTAATCAAAAAGGAAGCAGCAAATATACAAAAAGTAATCCCAATGAGATTAAGAGTTTATCAGCTTTTGAATCAGGGCATCAAAAGACAATCCTCAGAGACCTGAGTTAACAAAAAGCAAAATAATACTTAAGCAGGGTATTGTTCAAAAGTTATATTCATAAACATGAAAATAGGAATACAGGAAAGGCAAAACCTCCAAGAACATGAAGTCATAAACAGGATACAAACCAAGAATCTTGAAATACAGAAACCTAGAACTAGAACTAAACATTGAGACCTGTTTTCCCCTTGCTACAAAATTGTTCCCACCTGAGAGCCCAAAAACCACTTAAAAGGCCTCAATCCTCCCATGACATCACCTGTTTTTTCTCTCCTTATCTCTAAGCCTCTGAGAGAAATGAGTTTGTCTTTGTTTAACATTCTGTCACCTAATCTCCAAGCGACTCAACCTGGAAAACCCTTTGTCTCCCACAGTCTCCTCTGAAAGCCACTCTAGTCTATTCTCATGGGAACTGATATCACTTTCTTCTGTTGCCTGGGAATGGCATGGAGATTCAAAAATATTTATCTCCTTGGAAATTACAGGTTGCAACTCATCACCCCCTTCCTCATCCTCTGAGCACTCAGAAAGCTCATCCAATGCTTGCCAGGCTACAACACTTCCCAAACTAAATCTTCCAGAATTCTGTGCTTTCTCAGTCTCTTTTCCAGAGAACTCAGCTTTCTCCATTCTGCTTGCTTCTCCTAATAGCAAGAGGCTATTAATTTAAAGAGGAATGTCAGCCTTTTGGATTTGCTTTGCTTGCAACACTTACAGAGATTAAAGAGATGTAATAAAGCCATATGTCAAATGTAGCCCTTTCTATTTACTTATTAAAGTTACTATTTCAGAGATTCTTTTAGACATTATGTTCAGAATTTTTCAAATTGTTAGCCATTTGTTTATCAATTATAAGAATTTATTTTTTAAATAAAAAGGAACAAAAAACAAAATGTAATGCAATCACGAAATCAGTGAGTTATTTTTCAGCCATCATATGTAACAATAACTCACACATGAATTTCAGTGTGTCCTGAGATACATATATCATATATCCAATTGTTCCTTGGTTTGCTTTGGTTTTGTGGCCACAGTACAACATGGATAGAACATTGGTCCAGTTGCCAAAGGAGAACATATCCATTTCCAATCCTGTAAATGATTCTTATAGTGCCTTATGAACAAATCATGGGAACTCAGGGATGCTTCTTGAGTGACACAAAATTTTCAAGATACTTTCAACCCCCTTGCAGAATCAGTTTGTTTTACTGCAGTGCTACTTTAAAAAAAAACCACTTACATCTCAAGGTTCCTATGACACTGAAGCTCAGGTAAACTGGTGTCTTATAACAGCCTAAATGAATAGGCTGCTGGCTTATATGCAATTACTGTAGACAAGTGACAGCACTGCTACTTCTCACAGTACTCAGTGCTGAATTTTGGCTGAACACAATCCACTTAGATGCATATTGACCATTCCTTTATTGGAGAATGGCATGCACTGGAGGGAGAAAAAAAGCACTTTTATGATGGGAATCAATGACAAATTGCTGTCGTTACAACTTTAGCAACCAGTCCATCACTGGTTGTATTATTTGTGGAGAACTTGGTTGTAGGGATGTCATCGGGACCATCACAGAATTCTTTTGGAAAGGACAGTGCCTTAGAAGTTCAGTTAATACAGATTAATATTTGTGTTTGTAAAAAAAAAAACACAGGGTGAGGTGGGGGGGGGGGGGGAGAGTTACAGTGATCAGATATATTGAATTAGCAATGACAACTGCCTGGACAGTCTTTAATAGATAAAGTGCAATTGAACAGAAGGAACTAGGCATTGTTTGTCTTGTGTTTTTAATTAAAAATACACTGTCCTTACTCACATTTTTAACTATTTTGATAAAGTTTTAGAAGGAGAATTTAGAACAGTAAGGAAAGTGAAAACTAGCAAAGCATTTGTTTGACAAGCAAGATGTGACACTTACATATATCTTAGGCTTGCTTGTCCAGTGAATGTATCTGTAACTAAGGGTGCATTTACACTGTAGAATTTAAGCAGTTTGACATCACTTTTACTGCCATGGCTCAATACTACAGAATCTTTGGATTTTTAGTTTAGTGATGCACCTATATTCTTTGATAGCGAATGCAAAATACCTTTTATATCTTTATGATTCTATGCAACTGAGATATAGTAGTTGAAGTGATGTCAAACTGTATTAATTCTGCAGTGTAGATGCACCCTGAATTACTGTTGTAGTATGTTTACTCTATTATGCCTTCTTAAAAATATCTAAGGGCAACCTTACCATTTGAGAGGCAGTTGCTGTGGGTCAGAATCCACTTGGTGACTCACACTAGTATGACAGCAGATTATACCAGCACAATTACCTTTCTGCTGTTACACAAGGAGATACCATGTAGTCCCTTCACAGTGAGATATACCCTTCCTCTAAAAAAAAAAAATAGCCGCTGTCACTTGTTGGGATCTACTCCCCTCCTAAGACTTCATATAAATACACTAGTAGAACTTTATGTTCTGCCAGAATCAAATATCATCTTTGTCTCAGTAGATTTGGAGTGTTGTGAAAGGGCTAGAAAATTCCAGTTGTTGAATTTCCTATTATTTTATTTTTATTGCAAAGGACTGGGTGGAATTATTTTCTGCTGAAGGTGGTTTGCTTTGGGTGGTTTGTATATAGATGCCTGCCTGCCTGCCACTTTTTGCAACAGATGGCTCTCACATCAGGGAATGTGAGAGTCACATTCTCTAACATTCCTGGGTTTTAGTCTGAACTGTAATGGAGACATTGAGTTTCAGCACCTTGGATAGCTTCTTTGAGGTTCAGACAAAAGTCCAGACAGGATCCATCACCACACTGCATGGAAGTCACCTCTATCTGTATAATGTCTGCACTTACCCTGGAGATGTAAAGAAGCCATGTCTGTGTGGAATTCTATCCAAATACTAGAACATCAGGCAGGGTCTGGCAATGAGTTTGCAAATGAGAAACTCTGCTTGACATAACAGCAATTTTAGCCTGCTTTGAGCAGCATGTCAATCATGATGCATAGTATTTTCCCCTGAAATATGTGTTTGTGATGTGAATAAATATGCACCAAGCCTTCAAGCAAGACTGACAAAGTGAAGATATTCACAATTTCATGGATCTAGCCACTGAAATAACTGCAGAGCATTGTCAAAGTTTTCTATTATTTGCTCTTATTTCAGAGAATGAGGATGTGGCCATATGTTGGGTTCTTTACTGTTATGAAGCTGACAGGTTATATTGCATGACTTCTAGCTATTTTAATAGATGAGAAAACCAATGCTGGTTTAACTTTGCATTTTAAGTCTAGTTTTTGCTCCAAAATTCTAACTCCTGGCAATGGCATTACAGACTGACATGACATTTTCAGATAAATGACTTGTCAGAGTTCATTTATGTTTTGAAACATTTGGCAAAGAGTGACAGTTGTACAAAGCTTCTAATTTGACAACGCTTTATCTCAATGAAATAAATCAGCTCCCCAGAGGGGGGAATTTTCCAAATTAAACCTTAGGCAGTGAGATAAGTTTTTCCCACCTGAAAAATAAAATTCCGATTTAAAATATGATTGTGCACTAAATAAGAGGATTAGTTCCAGAAGTCAAATAATGCCAGAGGAAAGGAGATTCTGCGGCCTGCCCCTTCGGAGCCAGAGAAGAATTTCAGATGTGTATCTGAGGCTCTGCTACAGCAAATGCTTTCTTTGGAATGGAAAAGAGTCAAGATTGTGATCATTTTAGCATTTATATCATTAAGCTCATAGCTGGATTGTGTCCTGCTTGTATAACAAAGATGTTCCTGACACCTATGATTAATGTTCCCTATGGCTGTTGTTAAACTGCCACCTCAAAATAAAATATAAATACAAAAGAAAATACAAGAAAAACAGTAAACTCATCTGCACAAAGAAATGGTAAACTGAATGAATATATTTGTATTTTTTGTGCTATGGAAAGTTACTTTTTTGTAGCAGTTTCCCATATCCTCTACCTAACCTGCTATAGGCGAGAGTAATTTTCCCAAGAGCTCCAAGTGACATGGTTACTCATCACCTCTCTCTACAAGTAATAAACATCTATTCAGATTCAAAACGCAGGGAATTTTGAGCAGGAGCTGGCTACAATTCAAGGTTTCCTCAAGGCTTTGTTTGGTTTCAAAAATTAAAATTCCTTTACCTTGGTGGGACCACCTTCGATCTGGAAACCAATGTCCTCGCTGTGAAAGAACAATTCACCTACGGACTCACTTCCAAGACCCTACACTTGGTAGGCAATCATACTCGGCCACAAGTGATAACCTATGATGATGATATCGCTAGGCAGCAAACAATTCAAAGGAAACAAAGTTCAGGCTACTTCCATGCAGATGCTCTCCTCGCATGCTAATGGGTGGATACCACTCAACACATAAAAATCTAGCTTGCTAATTGCACAGTTTACACTTGTTTGGTTCTTTCTTCCTACCCTGAACATTACACAGGAATATATACTCCACTTGCTTGACTTACCATCATATCCTCTGAAGATGCCAGCCACACATGCAAGTGAAATATCAGGAGAAAATGCTGCTAGGTCATGGCCACATAGCCTAGAAACCACACAACACCCTGTGATTTGGCAATTAAAGCCTTCAACATACCTCAGTCTTCTTCTACAGCTGCTCTCAAAATGGTAACAGAAAGAGACAAACCTTCACTTCATGCCACCATTTTGGAAGGTCTGCAAAAGCAATATCTATTTTTTTCCTGTAATAACTTTCAAAATGATGAGAATGGCAGTAGAAGAAAACTGAGGCATTGGGAACTGATTTGGTGGGGTAGATAGTAGGGCTGGGTAACCACGGAAAAAATTGTTTCTAAACTCGATTCGTTTCCAGGGGGTGCTAGCGTTTCCAAATTCTAAATAGTTCTGAAAATTTTAGATTTCAAAATTTTGTTATTTATGAAATTTCGTTAATTTCGAATTGATTCATTAATGGCGGACGCGATTGCGCAATATGCTAAAAAAACCTCCAAATGGACAGGGGGAACTTCTGAAGCTTTCCTCTCCCTCTGTTGTTGACTGTTGGTGTGATAATTTATTTTTTATCACTGATACAACAAACAACAACTATAAAACTTGCACCAGACATACGGAAATAATTACGGAACAATTACGAAACAGTTTAGAAACAATTTTGAACCAATAACGAAACAATACGAAATAAATTGGAAAAATTGTTTCGATTTTTAATTACTCCTCACACTATTCCTGCATGGCTCAATATCGGATTGTAAGCTAATTTAAATACGAATTAATAACGAATTACAAAATTAACGAATGAAACCGCCCAGCCCTAGTAGATAGCATACAGTTAACAAAGTAATTCTGGGGGAAACTGGCCCCTTGGCCCCCATTCAGTTGCCATGCCCACCTTCACTGTGGGAGGCATATATGTGGCTTTCGAGCAAGTTATAGATAATATAATTGTGGACCACAGGTGGTCTGCAAGAAACAGAAAAGTGGAGTGTGGGGATTTTCACAGAAAACCTGAGTTGACAATGTGTAGCTGTTGAGGAAGAGCCCCCAAAAGCATAATCCTCCCCCATAAACAGTCCTCCTTCTGTTGGACCTCCTCTCCTTCTTCATCCCAAACAGAGCCCTACTCTTGTTAGCACTCAGGCTCAGAGCGTTCCTCTCCAGTGCCCAGACAAAGGGAGATGAGAGTACCCACGTGCTCCTTTCCCTTCCCTGCCTGCTTTTGAGGAAAAGAAGGAAACCTATTTGCAGGATGGATTGCAATGAGAAGGATATAGCCGAAGCCAGCAGGTCAGTGAAGGTGGGAGCCAAGAGAAGCTCCATCACTGGCTCCTCATGAGAAAGGAAGGCAGGGGAATGAAAACAAGCACATGGATGGTTTTCCTCTTTAGCTGGGCCAAAGGAAGAGAGCACATTTTATATGTGGGTTGTGGGGAGATTGGTGACTGATCATGATGGTCCACAATTTATCTAATTTTTGCCTCAGTGTCCTGTGCTATCGTAAACGTTGGAAGTCTCTGTTTTAGAGGAATAACCCACATATATCTGTGCTATATTAAGTACAGTGAAGTAATAAGGAGGAACTCAAAGGGTTCTTCTTTTTCTTTTGAGCTTCTTGTCTCCACTCAAATATCTTCATGTCAGTTTCTTCCATTTAGAGTGCTTCCTATATCTGAACTGGGAATGTCTTACATTCTCTTCTGATGGAGAGAAAAATTAAATAGCATGGAAAATTAAATAATGAGAAATGATTCGATGAAGATGCATATGTGAATGGGCAAGAAACCTCATGAATGTTGGATTAGGAAGGCAATCCCGATCTACATAAAGTTCATTATATGCTCTGTAGAGAAATCTACATATATAAATATACACATGTTGGGCAGTGGTTGCTGGTGATTCTATTTCGGTATAAATATGAATTTCACATGTGTTATCCAGTTTACTGAATGCTGAATAGCTCTTTTAAAGTTAAGGCTAACACTGATAACCGATTTGTCTTCCCGCTGAAAGGGGTTACCAGTTACCACAACTAGCAGTTTCTTGCCATATGAGCAAAGGCTATAGTTTAAAAGAATTAATTGATGTTTATAGGCTAAGACTCCAACAGCTTCTTCCCAAGCATCCCAGTATATATGGACATGCAAAAGTGAACATTTTGAAAGTGAAAAATGCAAGCACAACCTGGAGTTCTGAGACATAATGTCTAATAATATTGAATGTGTAGGCTGGTCTAATGTCTCTTTACCATTGGTATTTTGCAAAGGTACAGATCTAGGGGCCTTCATCCTCCAGCTGCTTCTGGGTGTGCCTTTTAAGAAGACAAAGAAGGGAGAATGTCCTGCCAGATATTATGATGACTCTGATTACCAAGGCTTCATCCCTAATGCTATTAATTTGCTAGAAGAATTTTGTAATTATGTATATTCATTAGCTCAATTCATGAAGGACAATATGTGACATACAGAAAATTAGGCAGCAAACTCCCACAACCTAGTGACTGTGTAATTAGAAGTGCTCATTTAGCAGCAGAGTTCTCAATTATCCATTTAGTGCAAGTATTTGATTTAGCCATGGTCCCTTGTCTAGTGTAACTAAACATAGTTTAAGTTAAGAGTACACAGTGACATGTTAGCAGTAGGAAGAACACAGATATCTCCTGATGTTGATATTTGCAGTTGTGAAAGCTTTATAAGCACTTGCAATTCTTTTTATTGTAGAATTAGTTTTAAAGGCCATCTTAAAATATTATAATCTCAAGCAAAATGAGAATCTCCAAGGGTCAGTGATGTTGGTTTCTGTATTTCAAACTATTTTGTTGTTTTTACCTTGTAAAGTGCCATGTGCAGTGAAGGCACAAAAGACTGGGAATACTTTATCTGAAATTCCAAAATCCAAAATACTCAAAGGTCCAAAATAATCTATGTGGATGGCTGGTATAGTGACAACTTTGCTTTCTGATGGTTCAATGTACACAAACTTTGTTTCTTGTGCAAATGAAACATAAATAAATGTTGTGTTTAGACTTGGGTCCCATTTCCCTGATATATAATTATGTACACATATGAAATAAGAGCTATTCCAAAATGCATTTTCCCCAAAAATGCTCCTTGTCCCAAACATTGCAGATAAAGGATATTTGGCTTGGTTGTTGTAGTTTTTTTTTGGGCTATATGGCCATGTTCTAGAGGCATTCTCTCCTGATGTTTCACCTGCATCTATGGCAAGCATCTTCAGAGGTAGTGAGGTACTCACTACCTCTGAGGATGCTTGTCATAGATGCAGGCGAAATGTCAGGAGAGAATGCCTCTAGAACATGGCCATATAACCCAAAAAAAACCTACAACCCAGTGAATGTTGAAGTCAGTGTATTGTCGAAGGCCATGAAAACCTTCAACAATACATTGATATTCAACTTGTTTACAAAAAACTAATGATAATGTGATGTAGGTGATATTTCTGGAAAATCCAAACGAGTTTACCCATGATGATAAATCAATCAGCAATTAGTATCAAGGGACATACATGGACTGTGTTGCATGATGACCCATTTAAATTACAGAGAACATCTCTGGACAGATCATTATAACCCAACAAACCTAAAAAATCATTGGATTTTTGAGATGAAGCTATTCCATGAATGATTGAATACCTCGGTGGAAAGAGTGAACTACTAGTGTGATGAATTTGTTATTCAAATACACTCACACAGCTGAAATGAAGGACTTTCCTCATGCTAAATATCTTCATTATGGATACTATCTTGATGGTTGTATCTGAAGCCGTATCTTTGCTTCCATTGTCCTTGAAATGAAGATCCACTGGAGTTTTGAAAGGTTACTTCAAAGTTCCCCACATAACATGTCATTGGCTCATAATTTGGTGGCATTTAATGAGGCATTCCCCAACTCAATCCATTATGTTTTATTAAAAAAAAACCCTCAAGCCTCAGCTACACTGTCCATTTAATGCAGAGTAAAGCAAGCTTCAAACTGCAGTGGACAGACAACAAATTCCCATAAGAGTGCATGAAAGAAATATTTAATGTACATCAGTGATCTGTGGTTAATCAGTACCTGAATCTCAAACTTGTTCCAAGATTTCCTATGCTATCATTTGCACAGCAAAGCCACTTTCTTCAGAACTGGTTTAGATGGTCAGTGTAGATGAGACCTCAGTGCCAAAAATGCAACACTTCAAGAGTGTGTGGCCCTCTGAGAAGAACTATTGCCAGAGTAGATTGTTCTGGACAAACAGTCTCATTCAGCCATACCGGTAAACTCCAATATTGGACTCCAGTATCCAATATATTACTCTTTCTTTTGCTCAAAGTCCTTGTGCATTTATGTCAGTGCCCAACACATGGATAAAATGCACTAAAGCTCCCTGTTTTTTCTATATTAGATAGTGACTTTCATCTTCAGATAAATGCTATTTATTTCAAGTGCTTTAATGATTTAAAGAAGTGTTTCCCATAAACTACTAGTACTCGCAAGTAAAAACAGCTGTTAGTTCTGCAACCATGTCTTCATTGAACAGACTCTGCTGCAAAAATGTGTTTATCATAAAAGGAAATGGTTCAAGGATTCTTAGTTTTTTATGCCCCTTCACTTTCCCCTGAAACTAAATCACATTGTTATTCTTCCTTAAATGCAATATATGTTGTAACACATGCAAGGAGAATGTCCACTGCATATAATTTGTAACACAATGCCTGAAATTTCAGTTTTGTGCTTTTTAAAATTGCCATTAATCTTGCTGAGAATATATTCTTAGAAAACTATGCATTTCATATAAATCTCTATCCCTTTTGGAAAAACATGCAATTTAAAATAGAATAATCAACTATTTTTTATTATTAGGCTTGATTTTATGTGAGTGTCTCTGTCTAGCAAAATCCTTTTAAATCTATACAAAGAATGATCAACACAAAGATTGCTATGAAAAGAATAGAGGACCAATCCTTGAAAAGGTGATGTTAATTTTCCATGGTATATTTCACTTCATTTCAACAATATAAAACTTGTTGTTAGGTTTGGACACTAGAAACATACACTGTGATGCTGTAAATATTATTATGATAATTTAAAATGGCATTTTGAGAGACATCATTTATATTTGTTTTCTTTTTTTCTTTTTAAAATAGCTCTGAATCTATCATATATTATGGCATTTTTTGACCTCTGAAGCAGCATCTTTCTGAGAAGAATGAAACAACCTGCAGTGAAACTTTGGACCAATCACTTGGCAGAAACTATGACAAGATGTTAATTATTTAGCCCTTTTGTACATGGATTGTATATGCAGTCCCAGCTATACTATTGCTGGCAAATACTGTATCGACAAAGCAAAATGCGTTAATTACACCTTTAGAAAAAAAAGTCACTCTGCCAGCAATAGTATAGCTGGGACTGCATCTTATATTATTGCATTCTCTATTGCTTCATGCTATCTTTGGCACCTAACTTGTATGGATTGATAAGCCTTGCTTGATCCCAACAACCAATGATCAAAATTGTTCTCCAACTGCAGGGTTTGACAGTGAAAAAGTAATTCAATAAAGTTGTGGCATAAGTAATATACACACTTGACAGAGCCATGAATATTCTCTCACCCCAAGCCTCTCAATAGTGCTCTTTTGTCAGTGTTGAGATCTAGAATGTTTGCAAGTAGATCTTTTTTGTAGACATCCTGACCTTGAGCTGGTTTTAAATTGGAGTTTAATGCCTGTGTAGGACACTCAGTGGTGAAAGAAAAGGAAGAGAGCACTGGAAAATTTATTTATTTCCTATATTTCTACCCCGCCCTTCTCACCCCCGAGGGGGACTCAGGGCGGCCTCACAAAAGCAACAATCAGCAATGCATTAAAATATTTTTAAGTAATTAAATAATTAATTAGAAGCATGCCTATTAAAACCAGAATCCAAAATCCAATCTAAGGTCCAGCATGTGTCAATTCATTGTCTTAAAAACTTCTTTTATTTGCTGTTATTACTGGTCGAACGCTTGGTCCCATAGCCAGGTCTTAAGTTTCCTTCTGAAAGACAGCCAATCTGTATGTCCCTGGGGAGGTAGTTCCACAGACGCAGGGCCACTGCAGAGAAGGCCCTGTCCTTTATCCACACCAGTCACGTTTGTGATGGCAGTGGGATTGAGAACAGGGCCTCTCCAGATTATCTTAAATTTTGTGATGGTTCATAACAGGAGATACGTTCAGAAAGGTAGTCTGGGCCAGAACCATTTAGTGCTTTAAAGGTTAAAACCAGCACTTTGAATTGTGCTCGGAAGCTTTTTGGCAGCCAGTGGAGCTGGCGTAACAGAGGAGTTGTGTGCTCTCTATATGCCGCTCCAATGAGCAACCTGGCTGCCAACCGTTGGACTAATTGAAGCTTCCGGGCAGTCTTCAGAGGCAGCCCATGTAAAGTGTGTTGCAGTAGTCTATTTGGGATGTAACAAGAGCATGGACCACCATGGCCAAGTCAGACTTCCCAAGGTATGGGCGCAAAGTTGAAATGGGGCTAAACTTGGGCCATCACCTATTTATCTTCCAGTAGACAAAATGATATCTCTAAGATATAAAGGAAATGTTAGCAATGCTTGCCCATCATTTATTGTACTGTTGGAACAGGGCCACCAATATGCATTGTTTTAGTTATCAACTTCTAAAGTAATCTCAACATCATACAGAAGTGCAAAGGGTCACTCTACTCTGACTGGGTAAAACACCCATAGCCATGGTATAATGAATCTATTATGAGTTTCTGAAATTTAAGGTGTGATGCACCTGTTAACAGAGTTTGGAAAGTTACTTTTTTAACAACAGCTTCCAGAAGCCTCCAGCTTTATGGCTAGAGGCCAAAATTGTTGAAAACTTCTGAGAAACTTCAGTGAGTAGCGAGGGGAGACTATTGCCCTGCATCACCCTCTATTAAACTTTCCCTATGACATGGCAGAAAGTGTTGCCACCTGTCTTCCCCCTGTTCTTCTGAATGAGAACCTGTTCTTTGGGAAGCGTCCTAGGATGCTTCCTCTACGGAGCCCTGCCATAAGTAGTGTTATGTCATGTGATCGTATCCGACAGGTTCTGTCAAGGAAGCATTCTGGAAATGTCCTAGGACATTTCTCTTTCTTGGGATGATGAAGTGCTAAGTAGTGATTTGCTTTATATACCAGCAAGAAACCCTATAGACAGGAACTTCATGAATGACTTTACATATTCAGTTATTTCAATACAGGCATGTCTAACTCAAGCACACATTCAAAGCTCTTCCCCTTGGAGATCTGTAAATGCCATTTTCTTCATGACTTTTCCTAGCCATATATGATCAGGCACATAATCACATAATACTTTCCTATTAGTAATGTTTCTTTTCCCCTCGACAATCAAAGGTTTCAAATTAATGCCTATGGTTCACTGAGCATGGAAGACGCTCTGCAGACTCTCTTTCTTCAGGAAAAAAAATTAAAATCCTGCAATCTGCCAGTACCACACACCCCGAAGAGTCAAGCTTATCTGTGGAAACCTCCATACAATTGCTGTATAATGAAATCCAACCAGTTCATTAAAAGAGAAAATCACCACAGAGACTTTTTAAGGCTAATCATGCATGCTGGATATAGTTCATTGTAAGTACAGTGTAACCTGAGAAGGCAGATAAGGCCTTGTCTCAGTGGCAATCTTTTATTATTGTTCAAAGTTTTAAATAAAACTTAGGATGATGAATATTAAATTTCAAAGCAGAATTTGGTTGCCTTAGCTGAAGGGCTTGCTTAAATTCTGCTTAAAGTCATTTGAACCATTTATATCCATGCCATTGTTTTTGTGAGTTTTTTTCTTTTTTACTAATTTACACTCAGAATAAATTAACCTGCTGAACCCCACAGTGCTTTGAGTAGGTGGAAAGGACTCCCAGATTATCTGCTTTGATAATCTAGGTTATATGGCAGTGTATAAGGCATATTTATCACAAATTATGCTGTAAACAAGATTGATTTTAGAACTTCTTACAACTCCATTATTACTTTCATACCTGTTTCTTCAATGAGAATCTATCACAACTTTTTGACAACAAAAACAAGACAAAAAGACATTTCAATGAACCATAACCATCTTCAAAAATCTGGGGTTTTAAAACAACTCTTGCAAAATATTTTTCATTTCCAGCATTGGGATTTTATGAGCATGGGAGAACAAATAAAAATCTAATAAACCAAAAAGCATGGAAAATAATTATGAACTATATAAGTAGTTCCCAGTATTGACATAAAATATCACAGCTACATGGGAATAAATTTCATAATTTATTTTCCTCTATTATTGATATTCTTATCAAAACAAAAAATGTTCATTATATTTGCCAACTAGTTAAGTCAAAATTGTTGTCCAAAACCAAAGAAAAGTGGTCATGGGCATTGTGGTGTTTCTCTTAAACTGTTGATGAAATTTTGCTAACTGCTTCCTTCATTGCTTTATGATAATTTATGAGGTTCTGAAATCTCCATGGCCTAAAACCAGTGACTATCTTCCACACAGCTGGCCATCAATTGTTAGAAGATCTCCCAGAAAAAATCCCCACAAATCCTGTAACTGCAAACCTCATGACTTTCCTAACAGTGGAGACTCCACAATGAAGGACAGTTATGCCCCATCTACACTGCCATATAAAATCTGGACTATCTGCCTTGAACTTGATTATATGGCAGTACAAGCAGGCTGAATCTACACTGCCATATAATCCAGTTCAAAGCAGATAGTCCAGATTTTATATGGCAGTGTAGAACCAGACTTGAGGTTGAATGGGCCTTAATAAACAGGAGATGACAGGATCCCAGCTGAACTGTTTAAAATCTTTAAAGAGGATGCTATCAAGGTGATGCATGCCATATGCCAGCAAATATGGAAAACACAAGAATGGACATCAGATTGAAAAAAAATCCACTTGTATCCCCATACAAAAAAAAGGAAACACTAAAGAATGCTCAAACTTTTGTACAGTGGCACGTATTTCTCATGCTAGCAAGGTAATGCTCAAGATCTTTCCCCTCGATGGACTGTCACCTTGTCTTGGTGAGGGGGCTTGCGTGTTCCAATGAACCTGTGGGCACAACAACTGGAGTCGTGCACTCCCAGGAGTGGCCACGGGGGAGGTTCCAGACCAAGCACAGTCCGAAGACTCAAAGACCTCAACGGCAGAGCAGGCGGAGTATAACATGGTACATGTTACAACAGCTGTGAAGGCGGAAGAAGGCTGCAACAGATTGAGAAGCCAAGGTCATTGTGTCAAACTACATCACCAGTGGAACCTCACTCTGTGAAGTCTGTGTGTTGATCAGTTGTGCACTGACCTCCACACATTAAAAAACTCACGCACAGGCATCTTCCAAAGAAAATAAAAAAAACAAACCAACCAAAGTCCCATGGCGATCAGCGAGTGGCAGGACTGTGAAAACCTGAAGCCCCTAGTCACAGACTGGCACATGGGCGGTGGGTACAGACTCAGTCGTTCTACCTCAAGGTCCGAGACAGTTGAGTAGTTCAGCAGCTGTATCCGCGGCTGAGCAGCCCTTTTGAGGACCCACTCTGCTCACCCCACACGGGGAGGGGGCTAGAAAAGGTGCCCTAAACATAGTCTGCCTCTCTTATCCCTGACTGGACTGCCGCGTCCAGTGGGGTCACCACCCTGCGGCCAAAAAAGAAAAATGAACTTCGGTACATGGAACGTACGGACTCTGATGGACAACAGTGGCAGTGAACGCCCCAAACGCAGAACTGCCATCATTGCAAGGGAGATAGGATGCTTCAACATCGACATAGCAGCCCTTCAGGAGACCCGGAGAACAGGAGAGGGAGAACAGGAGAAGGAAGAAAAAGGAGGCTACACATTCTTCTGGAAGGGACAGCCCGAAAAAGACCAAAGAATACACCGAGTTGGCTTTGCTATCAGAAATGATTTGGTGAAACATCTGACCGAAGCACACACTGGCATCAATGAATGACTCTCAACCCTCCGAATTGATCTTGCCAAAAATCAACAGGCAACCATCATAAGTGCCTATGCGCCAACACTAAATGCTGACGAAGACATCAAGGAGAAATTCTACTGTCAGCTGGACACCATCCTATCGGGGATACCTAAGGAGGACAAAATCATCCTCCTGGGGGACTTCAATGCAAGAGTAGGGCGAGACTTTGACCTGTGGCCAGGGACCATCGGAAAAGACAGGGTTGGAAACAGCAACTCAAACGGCATCCTGCTTCTCACCAAATGTACGGAACACAACCTTGTAAACACAACCTATGTAATCACACGTGCCAGAGACCACCGTGAGGTGCTCCTCACAAGAGCTGTGACAGGTGCTGACGACTGCTGGACTGACCACAGGCTAATCTGATCCACGATGGCTATCAAGATCGCTCCCAAGCGCAGATTCCAAGGAAGAAAGACAAGGCGCAAAATGAACACCCAAGCCCTTCAGGAGCCCTCCAGATGAACCCATCTCCAAACAGCACTCAAGGACCATCTACCCACAATGCACCCCGAAAATGTTGAGGAACATTGGAACGAACTGAAGACCTCCATCATCCAAGCCTGCGAAGAAACTATTGGATATCAAACCAAGAAACATCAAGACTGGTCTGACAAAAATGACATCGAGATCCAACAGCTAATTGACAAGAAAAGGAAAGCCTTCCAAACTTGGCAGAGAGACATCAACTGTGCTGCTAAGAAAAAGATCTACGCCAGTGCAAAAGCTGAGGTCCAAAGAAGGACAAGAGAACTCAAGAACATCTGGTGGACAAAGAAGGCTGAAGAAATCCAACACCTGGCAGATACCCATGATGCTCAGGGATTTTTCAAAGCCACAAAGGTCATCTATGGAACAAGAAAACATGGCACACAGCCTCTACGCTCATCAGATGGAACCACACTCCTGAAGGACCAAAAATCAATCGCACTACGTTGGAAAGAACACTACCAAAGCCTCCTGAACTGCAGCTCCAATGTGGCCGAAGAGGTCCTCTCACAAATCCCACAACAACAAACCAGGGATGAGCGTGCAGCACCACCTAGTTTGGAAGAAGTCAGGAATGCCATCAGTCAACAAAAGAATAACAATAGCATGACAGCAATCCGGGAAACCAGCTTGAAAGCATCTGGATAAGAATCAAGGGAACTGGGTCTCAAAAAGATCTTGTTGTAGGAGTCTACTACAGACCTCCAAGCCAGGAGGAAGAACTTGATGAAGTCTTGTGCCAACAGTTGACCAAACAGGCACAGAGAAGAGATGTAGTAGTCATGGGCGATTTCAACTATCCCAATATTTGCTGGAAAAAAACTCGGCCAAGAGTACAAAGTCCAACAAATTCCTCGCTTGCCTTGCAGACAATTTCATGGTCCAGAAGGTAGAAGAGGCAACAAGGGGATTGGCTACTCTTGATCTCATCCTAACAAATGTGGAGGACCTGATCGATGTGGTTGAAGTGGTAGGATCCTTAGGGGCAAGTGACCATGTGCTCCTGCAATTTGAGGTACAAAGGAAGGCCAAAACTAAGACAAGTCAAACCTGTATTTTGGACTTTAGGAGAGATGATTTCCAAAAAATGAAGGAAACACTGAGCAGCATTCCGTGGACACAGATACTAAAAGACAAGGGAGTTACGGATGGATGGGAGTTTCTCAAGAGTTGCAAACAGTGCCAACAAAAAGAAAAAATAGGATAAGTGCAAAGAAGCCAGAATGGATGTTCAAAGAACTTCTAACTGTGCTGAGACACAAAAGAGACATGCACAAGAACTGGAAAAAGGGAGAAATCACCAAAGAAGAATTCAAACAAATAGCCAACACCTGTAGGGAAAAGGTCCGAAAGGCTAAAGCACAAAACGAGCTCAGGCTTGCCAGGGACATTAAAAACAATAAAAAGGGATTCTTTTCTTATGTCAGTAGAAAAAGGAAAAACAAGGAGGCGATAGGGCCTCTTCGAGGAGAAGATGGGGCAATGCTGACAGGGGATAGCGAAAAAGGCAGAACTACTTTATACCTTCTTTGCCTCGGTCTTCTCACAAAAAGAAAGTCATCTTCAACCTCAGCAAGACAGGGTGGATGAGGGATTTGAGGATATCCAACTCGAAATTGGGAAACAAGTTGTACAGGAATACCTGGCCGCTCTAAATGAGTTCAAGTCCCCAGGGCCAGATCAACTACACCCAAGAGTATTGAAGGAACTACCGGAAGCCATTTCAGAACCATTGGCAACCATCTTTGAGAGTTCTTGGAGAACAGGAGAAGTTCCAGCAGATTGGAGGAGGGCCAATGTGGTCCCAATCTTCAAGAAGGGAAAAAAGCATGACCCAAACAACTACCGTCCGGTCAGCCTCACGTCAATACCAGGCAAGGTTCTGGAATCTGGAAAAGATTGTGAAGGAAGTGGTCTGCAAACACTTAGAAACAAATGCGGTCATTGCTAATAGTCAACATGGATTTATCAAAAACAAGTCATGCCAGACTAATCTGATCTCTTTTTCCGATAGAGTTACAAGCTGGGTAGATGCGGGGATGTAGCATACCTGGATTTCAGTAAGGCCTTCGACAAGGTCCCCCATGACCTTCTGGCAAGGAAACTAGTCCAATGTGGGCTAGGCAAAACTACGGTGAGGTGGATCTGTAATTGGTTAAATGGACGAACCCAGAGGGCGCTCACCAATGCTTCCTCTTCATCCTGGAAAGAAGTGACGAGCGGAGTGCCGCAGGGTTCCGTCCTGGGCCCGGTCCTGTTCAACATCTTTAATAATGACTTAGATGAAGGGTTAGAAGGCAGGATCATCAAGTTTGCAGACAACACCAAATTGGGAGGGATAGCCAATACTCCAGAGGACAGGAGCTGGATTCAAAACGATCTTGACAGATTAGAGAGATGGGCCAAAACTAACAAAATGAAGTTCAACAGTGACAAATGCAAGATATTCCACTTTGGCAGGAAAAACGAAATGCAAAGATACAGAATGGGGGACAATGCTTGGCTTGAGAGCAGTACGTGTGAATAATATCTTGGATTCCTCGTGGACAACAAGTTAAACATGAGCCAACAATGTGATGTGGCGGCAAAAAAAGCCAATGGGATTTTGGCCTGCATCAATAGGAGCATAGTGTCTAGATCTAGGGAAGTAATGCTACCCCTCTATTCTGCTTTGGTTAGACCACATCTGGAATATTGTGTCCAATTCTGGGCACCACAATTCAAGAGAGATATTGACAAGCTGGAATGTGTCCAGAGGAGGGCGACTAAAATGATCAAGGGTCTGGAGAACAAGCCCTATGAGGAGCGGCTTAAGGAGCTGGGCATGTTTAGCCTGAAGAAGAGAAGGCTGAGAGGGGATATGATAGCCATGTATAAATATGTGAGAGGAAGCCACAGGGAGGAGGGAGCAAGCTTGTTTTCTGCTTCCCTGTAGACTAGGACTCGGAACAATGGCTTCAAACTACAAGAGAGGACATTCCATCTGAACTTGAGGAAGAACTTCCTGACTGTGAGGAACTTCCTGACTCGTTCAGCAGTAGAACTCTCTGCCCCGGAGATTGGTGGAGGCTCCTTCTTTGGAAGCTTTTAAACAGAGGCTGGATGGCCATCTGTCAGGGGTGATTTGAATGCAATATTCCTGCTTCTTGGCAGGGGATTGGACTGGATGGCCCATGAGGTCTCTTCCAACTCTTTGATTCTTTGATTCTATGATTCTATGAACAAAGCCAGCGGACCTAATGGGATCCCTGCTGAAATCTTTAAAGAGGGAGGACCTGAGCTGACACAACAACTCCACCAGCTCATAGAAAAAGTGTGGGTGACCGAGAAAATCCCAGGAGATTTCAAGGATGCCACCATCGTCACCCTCTTCAAAAAAGGTGAAGAACAGACTGCGGAAACTATCGAGGTATCTCCCTTCTAACCTCCGCTGGGAAAATCCTCGCAAGAATCCTTGCAAACCGCCTTCTGCCCCTCTCAGAAGACACCTTCCCAGAATCCCAGAATGGCTTCCACCCTTCCAGAGGAACCGTGGACATGATTTTCACTGCACGACAGCTCCAAGAAAAATGCAGAGAACAAAATCAACCTCTGTACATTGCATTCATCAACCTTGCAAAGGCATTTGACACAGTGAACTGCAGCGCTCTCTGGACCATCCTCCAAAAAATCGGGTGCCCAAGCAAATTTGTGAACATCCTGCGGCTCCTCCATGATGACATGATGGCAACAGTCTTGGACAGCAATGGCTCCCAAAGTGACCCATGTAAGGTGGAATCAGGTGTCAAACAGGGATGTGTTATTGCCCCAATTTTATTCTCCATCTTCATTGCTATGATACTTCACCTTGTTGACGGGAAGCTTCCCACCGGAGTGGAAATCATCTGTCGGACAGATGGCAAGCTGTTTAACCTCAGCAGACTGAAAGCCAAAACCAAGGTTACAACAGCATCTGTTTTAGAACTCCAGTATGCTGATGACAATGTCGTCTGTGCCCATTCAGAAGAAGATCCACAAGCCACTCTAAACACCTTTGCAGAAGCATACGAGAAGCTTGGCCTGTCACTGAACATCGAGAAAACCAAAGTGCTGTTCCAGCAGTCACCAGCCATCCCCTCCCCAATGCCAGAGATACAACTTAATGTTGTAACATTAGAAAATGTTGACCATTCAACACCGCTGAAATACAACACCGCCTGAGCTCTGCGAGTGCAGTATTTTCCCGAATGAAGCAGAGAATGTTTGAGGAGCAGGACATCCATAGGGATACCAAGGTGCTTGTCTATAAAGCTATTGTCCTCCCAACTCTGCTCTATGCCTGTGAAACGTGGACTGTCTACAGACGTCACATGCAACTCCTGGAACGATTCCATCAGCGCTGCCTCTGGAAAATCCTGCAAATCTCTTGGGAAGACAAGCGGAGAAACGTCAGCGTGCTGGAAGAAGCAAAGACCACCAGCATTGAAGCGATGGTCCTCCATCAACTCTGCTGGACCGGCCATGTTGTCCAGATGCCTGACCACCGTCTCCCAAAGCAGTTGCTCTACTCTGAACTTAAGAACGGAAAACACAATGTTGGTGGACAGGAAAAGAGATTTAAAGATGGCCTCAAAGCCAACCTTTAAAATTCTGGCATAGACACTGAGAACTGGGAAGCCCTGGCCCTTGATCGCTCCAGCTAGCAGTAGTCTAGTAGATTCCTGTGAACTTGGAAAGTTAATTTGTAACGTGAAGTTTTAAGAATTGAACTGTGCCAGGTAACCATTAAGCTCCATACATCTCTGCAACCATTACAATTTATTGCCTGTTCTGAAAATACAAATACAAATACAAGAAAACATGTTGGAGGGGACGTGGTTTTAAAAAGGGAATTTTCAGAGATCTTCCCAATGCGCATATGTCATGATTTACTGCCATATGGGCCTATTTCTGCAGTAGGCCTATGTTCACAGAAAATGCTGATTGTTTGAGAAATCAGTGCTCCAAAGAAGAAGTTACTATTCAAGAATAACAGTATATCCGGACAAAACCAGCTAGCTGTTGGCTAGATAGAACCCCCAAGTTTCCCAGTCGCTCTGGAGCCATGTTTGCAACAGACTAACAGATAAGATACAGTCATGGTCAGAGAACAATGGACTATAGTTATGTTATAGTTGTGCCATTATTAGGATCCCACGTGTGCTATAATGTCAATCAAAATCATAAACAACTAATGAACAACTGTATAGCTAACTTAGACGAATGAAATGATTTGTCTTTGGGAACCAATGAAAATGTATATTCCATTTACTATAAATGCTCTGCAGTCCCATTGGGGGTTGTGACAAACCCTTTGATTTCATCCCTGTATGCTTGTTTGTCGTTATTGCTATGGCCAAGCAATAAATAATTTTTTTGCAGTTTAAAAGATTCAACTTTCATGGTGTCCATCTTTGCCCTCCCTATTAGAAAGGGGGCTTCTGCCTTTTTGAGAAATATTTTGATTTCGTTGCCCCTACAATGTCATGTATGATATTCACATGTTGGCATAGCAGGTGTCAAAAAGACATTTGCAAAATGGAATGTTTGCTGCTATGTACAATGTTGGTAACTGCTGTATGTGAAACAGTGCAACTCTATTTCACTACCTAACAGCCTATTTTAATGTATTGTCGAAGCCTATTTTAACTCTCTACCTACCTATTATCTACCTTACTAATTATTTACATTTCTCCCTGTGGAAAGCTAAGAAGTCCTTTGTGCATTTGCCTGAACTGTGTGCAGCTGGTGCAACAGAAGATTAAGTTGCGCATACACTAAATGGAGTGATTTATGGGCATGGTTTCATCTACCAAAGTGCAGTTTTGTTACATAATTATGAGAAGTATATGCAGCACTAAATCTAGTTCTTGACTACAAATTGAAGGGTTGTTCTGACTGAATTATGAAAGAAATTATAAACTAATTTGTGGAAACAACATCTGGTGTACATTGGCAAGAAAGCCAAGTAAAAAAGAATTTCTGTGTTTTACAGCTATTATAAGATAAAAGGAAAATCTAAAGCATTGTAGCCTGAAGTTCTTTTGGCAAAACATATTCATTCTAGTTTTGCTTGTTGAAAAGCAAATGTGAAAACTGATTCAGATGCAAAATAATAATGATATATTAACTTTTAATATCCACTCTGCTATTGTAGGAGGGAATTGTAAATATGCAATTGTCCTATTGAAATGAGCTTCAGTACAGATACAAGTTTAAATAATTTTCATAATACATACAGGACAAACTTCAATAGTGAAAAAAACAAAATATATAAGGTTTACAAAATAATTTCATAGGACATATATATCAATGAATAAATCAAACTTGAAAACAGTTCACATTGTGTTCAGTAAACTTGAGAATACACTTTCAATATGTCCATAATGTTTTCCACAAATGTTCACGTCGTGTTCCACAAACTTGGGAGTATAGTTCACATTGAATGTATCAAACTTGGAAACAATTCGTGTTGTGTTCAGCAAACTTGGGTGATACAACAAGGTTCCCCAGGTGTTTTGTGTCCTTGTTTCAAGAATAAATTCTCTTCATCAGGCTTCTTGGTTTTTTTTTTCATTCAATCAAATGTAATAGTCACTTCTGTGGTTTTTACTAAATTTAGAGAGGACAAAATAATAAATATGCTAAATGGCACCCAGTTATAATTTGACAATTCTTATGCAAACAAATTAATACAAAGAGATACTTACTTACATCAACGGCTCTGCAAAGCGACTTCAATACAGTGTAGCATGCTTCTGCTTTCCATTTGCGAGCAATAAGATAAAGGAGGTTACTCCTTTTTAAGGATTATCATCTAGTTACCGGTGATTACAGAAAGCAAGTGAGCTCTTAATTTGTCGTTTAACCCTTGTGGGTGTACTGTCTGTAGCTTAGAGATTCAAAATGCTTCTCTCTGTAGTAAAGTACTATTTAGATCTCCATGAGGTTTTGTGATGATTCTTTCTAAAGCACAGAATTTAAAACTAGTGTATGAATGAGATTTTTCTATGAAGTGTGAGTAGAGGGTAGAGTCTGAAGCTTTATTTTTGATACGGGAGCGATGTTCAAGGATTCTAGTTTTTAAAGTTCTGCTTGTTTTACCTACGTAAAGTGAAGACTTTCTTTAAAAATCTTGTTATCCTGATGCCTTGTTTTGAAAATAAATCTCTAGCTCTTATGACAAATTTAGCTATATTTGGCTATATCAATAAAGGAGATTATGGCATCAACATGCATTGAAGTAAGTAATCAATCTGATCAGTTGGTTGTGTACAACCCCCCTGGTAGAACATGGTGTTCATGTATTTATTTATTTGCCTTGCCTTGTATGTGAAAGACCTATGGTCTAAGCATCGAATAAACTAAACTAAACTACGTACGTAAAGTAGTCCACAGGGGCACCGAATTAAATATATTATCGAGTCTGATTGACAGGTAGTAAAGGTTCTTAGCTGTATCTTGAATTTTAAGGTAGGATGTGTGAAATCTTTAATTGTGAGTGACTGCATGCAGCAGCTGCAGTGTCCACACTTGAAGTGGCCTCTAAGGTTAGATTTTTTTAGTAATGTTGGGAGTTGTACAGTCTGAACTAATTAGAATGTCCTTAAGGTTTCTTGAGCATTTGTGTGCTATCATGGGTAAATTTTGGCATCCTGGAATATCTAACCTTAGAGGTCACTTCAAGTGTGGACACTGCAGCTGCTGCATGCAGTCACTCACAATTAAAGATTTCACACATCATGGGAGAACTGTGTGCCAAGTTTGGTCCAATTTATGGGGTAGGACCACTTCTGCCCAAGTCAGCACTGCACAATCAAACAGGAACACACACATTCAAACCGGGAACAGAACTTTGTCATTATTGACACTTTTTAGAGTGGCTGCCTGGCCATCTGATCAGGCAGATTTGATTGGGTACTTGTGGCATGAAGCATCAGGGTGTGGTTCCCATGGCTGTTCCTGATTTCTGTTCTTGTGAAAAGATGTACAAAATTGACTGGGGGGCCACAACTTTGTCCTGGTCAGAAAAAAAAGATGCCCTACACACATTTCATAAAGTTTCTGGCACACAAACAAAGTTTTTGCCTTCTACTCAAGTGTCACTTTCTTTGTAGGAACTGAGCAAGCAGGAACAAACATCTAAAACCCGGGAACAAACTCAGATAAAAAAAAATCCATGATTTCCAATTGCAGGGACATGCAGATATGCAAAGACCTAAATATTCGGGTCAAAACTGCTATACTCAAAACCTGGAAATCTTGCAATTATTTTGCCTTTTGTAGCAATTGCTTCCCTGTTTACAGGGAACAGCATCTGGCCATCCGCCTGTTTGCTGCAGAAGCTCCTGAGATAAAGGTACTGTCTGTACAGGCCCTCAAATTGGAAGTTCTGAAAACATTGAATCCATTGGGCCCCTTGATGTTTTATTGGGGGAAAATCACCCATGCTTGCCAACACTCTTGATCTCCACAGCCATTCATTTCTTTCTTGCCTCTATGCTATAGGAAGACGGTGATGTTAGAAGGCAACTCCTGGTAAACTGGAAGTTAGAGGAAGCAATGACTTCAAGACAGTGATAGCAACACAATCTATATAAATAAAAAATGTAATGTTCGTTTGTGGGATTAACAGAACTCAAAACCCACTGGATGAATTGACACCAAATTTGGACACAAGACATCTAATAACCCAATGTATGTCCTTCACTCAAAAAACTGATTTTGTCATTTGGGAGTTGTAGTTGCTGGGATTTATAGTTCACCTACAATCAAAGAGCATTCTGAACCCCACCGACAATAGAATTGGAACTGTATTATATCGCAGTGCAGATTTATATAATTCAAATCAAATCAGATAATGTGGATTATTTGCTTTTGAAAACTCTCCCTTGATTTGTAATATCAAATCAAAACTAACATAGCCCCCATCTACAATACCATATAATCCGGTTTCTGAATGCAGATTAACTGCATTGGACTATTCTTGCACTGGATGCTTTTTAGTTTAGAGTACAGTAATATTCTCTGTGAGAGCTAATGTGGTATCATTATTTGAGCACTGGAAAATAAGGACTGAATCCCTGCCTGGCCAAGGAAACCCAGATTATGTAATTTGAACTGGATTGTATGGCATTGAAGAAACATATAATGCAGTTCAAAGCAGATAATATGTATTATCTGATTTGATAATCTGGGTTATATGGCATTGTAGAAGGGGTCTGGGTGATCTTGTGAAAGACACACATTCTCAGCCTCAAAATGTAAAGGCACCCCCCTCTGATGAAATGTTACCAAAAAAAATCCCCTTAGTATTGATATTATTGGAAATAACTTAAAGACACACAACAAGAATGTTCAATGTGTGTGGCTTGTGTATGATCAATGGAAAAAGTTTCAATACTTATTAAAATTAAGAGGAGTGTGGAGAATCATTTCTAAAGTATTTCTAAAATATTGTTATGGGTTGGTATCATATAATGATACAACAAATTCTTTGGTACTTTTTGTCAAGTAATTGTCAAGTAATTGCACAAGGTGGGGAGGGGGAGTCTAATCCTCTTCAGCCAGACAGGAAAAGCACAGTCAAACCAACCCCAACAGATGCCCATCCAGCCTTTGAATTAATAATAACAACATCAATAATAATAATAGGAATCCTACTGCCTCTCAACTTTGTTACTGCCTCTCAACTTTGCCTATGTCACAGGGCTGATTCAACCCCCAACAATATCATTTTATCTCAAAATCCCTTTAGAGAATGAACACAGAGGAGGAGGCACAAGGTGGTAAGCAGAATTCTGGAAAATGAAGTTTGGGAAGGCGAGGACTTCTATGGCAGAGAATTCAAAAGGCACCACCCTAAATTACATTTCCAAGAATTCTGCTCACTTCTCATGTTAAAGTGCTTGGATTTGCCATCTCCCAGCTGGAGAAGTTACGTTTAAAATGGAGGTGCTGCAGTGCGTCCAGGTCAGCAGCACCAGAGAATTCAAAAGGCCCTGCCCCAAACTACATTTTTCAGAATTCTGGTCACTTCCCACATTAAAGCCTCAATGTGAGTGTGGTATCTGCATCTCTCTCTGGGCCAACCATGTGTGGAGGGGCTTCTTCCTTGCCTGGCCATCCATCCAGGCATCCCTCCCTCCCCCCTCCTTGCTGCCCTCTTTGGGGAAAAAGCAGGGCTTCTTCCTCAACCCCAGTCCCACAATCCTCCTTGGGGCCCCTTGGGAGAACCAAACCCAGCCCTTTGGTGTAGAAATAATACCTGCGACTGAGACCTGGAGCCATTTATGAGACTTACATAACTCATTTGAAAGTCATAGGTCAGTGCTTTGAATCTTAAGATTTGTGTGTGTGTGTGTGTGTTTCTTAATATTGCTTCGTATATATGAATCTAACAAATTAGATCCAAAAAACAAATTAAAAACAGAATTTTGCACACCCCTAGTGGCTACCCTTAAAGACAACTTGCAAACTACAGTTAATGCAAAATATAGCAGTCATCACACTGTTAATGGGGCCATTATGTAGACAGACATCAAATAACATCAGTCCTAAAGACGCTGTATTGGATGTCAGAATGCTTCCAGTCTGAAGTCAAGGTATTGCTGCAGATATTCAAAGTGTTAAAGGACCTGGAACATGAATAATCCAAGCAGTGCATCTCCCTAGATATACCCAGAGAATGAAGTCTGAAGGAGGCGTTCTACTTCTTTGCTTTTCAGTGTAAATTTTTAGTGTGGTATATGAAAAAAATGCAATCTTGAAAATTCAACAATTGAAATACACATATTACTTCTCCAGTCCTACCACCTCCCCATTTTTGCCTGTGAACCATCACCCATGACTTTCGATACCATGCCATATGGGACTAGTATTTAACAACATTCTATCCTTATCATTACCTTAATAAATTCCTTGTGTGGTTATTTCAAAATCTATTTTTGTCTTCTTTTTTAAATACCCAAAGTGTTGCATCCTAGATCAGGAAACAAGACCATAAGATTAAATCCACCACACTGGACTGTGAGAAAAACAATCCTTTTTTATTGATGAAAAATGGTTACAAAAGAAAGGTAAATGCAAAGTCAAAAAGCCACAGTAGAAACTCAGCAGTCAGGAAAAATCTTTGAACTTGAGCAAAATTCCAAAAACAATACAAAAACCAGGAACCTGTTAGCATCATTAACTGTACTTGAAAACTAGAAGCCTCTGGGAATGCAGGCCATGGAACACAGGAAAACTGCCAAGGTGCTGCCTCAGTCTAAAACGTTGCTTGATCTAACGAGACAACCAGGGGAGGCCCCTTAAACTAAAGAAACTATTTCTTGAAACGCCTCCAGACTTTGAAGAAGCCTGAGCCTCCCTCTCCCATAATCTATTTGACCTTCGTAGAAACTGTGATTCACTCCTGTTTTTCCAAATCTGTTCCCTTCGGTCCTCATTAAAAAAACCCAGGTGTGATTCCCTCTGGAGAGCTATCACGGCTTGATTCTAAAACATTCTCATCAGGCTGTTTAGTTTCACTTTCCCCGCCACTGACCTCAGCATCAACAGTTTCAACATGATCAGGGAAAGATACATGTTCAGTGGCTTGCTCAGTTGCATCAGGAAATACAATCAGAGAATCAGGTTCATACAGAGATTGAGGCTCAAGTTCACACAGATGCTGAACCCCAACACAAAGGCAAGTCTCCATTTTCTAATAAACACTTCATTATTTCTTCTCCTTAAGCCATTGGAGAGCTTGGCGATATGCTCAACTAATTTTGGATATGCTCAACTAATTTTCTTCTCTATTCCTTAATGAGTAGTTCTTTTTTCCCTTTCAAGACTTTGCTATTGTAATTTTTGTAGTCACAAAACTATAGTGGAAATTTTCCACATCATCTTTGCTAATTCTCTCTTGAAACAAGCCCAGTAGACATTTTTCTGGTTTTTCTTGATCTTTTCAGAAATCATTTTATTAGTTTCTTTCATCATCTTTTTCTAAATTTTATTTACCTCCTTGCATATCCACCATACATGGAAGAAAGTGCTTTTTTTGCACTTTACATTTCTAGCATTTTCCCTGTTGGGTTTTTCTCAATTTTGGCCATTAATCCAGGTGTTATGCAACGTCTAGAGAACATTTTATACATGTTTTCTCTAATGGACTCCACTATTGAAAAATTAAATCCTTTATTCTATAGGTATTCCCAATTATTCACATCTATATTTTTCTCAAAGTCTATAGCCCAGGAGACCATTACTGTTTTTATTCGATTATCTTCCAGGTTATATTTTAGAATATATTGTATAACCTGGAGATTAATCATGTATTTTCTTTCTTCAAAATATTTTTCAACAGGAATTGGAGTCCTTCTGTTTCTCACCATATGGGTAATATTCTGAGGATGAATGTGGGAGTGTATCTCCTCCATTTTTTTATTATTTTAATAATTGATTGTATTCAAATTTGCAAGTACTTAATGCTGCCCTGAATGGCTATAAATAGAGAACAGGATGTAAATATTTTGATAAATACAAAAAATAAATACATTTTCTATGTTTTATTTTCTCTTCTACTGCTATTTATTACAGACAGATGAAACCATTCTCATCCCAGTCCTGTGCATCTATGTCCTTTTCCACCCTATAAAATGTACAGATCGGGTTGCATATTTTAACACTGTGGTCTACAGCTTTCTTGTACCTGGCTAAATACATGCAGGTCTATTTCCATAAGACAGAGCTTCTCTTTCTAGTTCTGTGAGCATTTTGGTTTCAAAACATTGCACCTGCTTCCATCCAAATGACCCAAGCTGGGATGTAGAATTCTAAATGAGGCCTTCCTGGATTCTGTATCCATCTATTTACTGGGAATGAAGCACCTAAAACATCATGAGACACATTTGTTTTCTTTGTAGATCAGCTGGGATCTTTTTCCTTCACTGACATTTCCAGCTGATGAGTCTCCATAAGACAACAAATGTGTTTATTGCTGATTTCCCGGGTGAATGACATTACACGCTGTGTTATTAAATTTTATCCTGTATTCTTGATTACAGCAGGACATTTGTTGTTTACAAGCAACACATCACCTGTTAGGGAGGAAGAAACAAGGGAGTCACAAACCCACTGATGCAGTAAAAAGATGGGATTGTCTGTCCTAGGTATCATAGCTGCTTTTTTAAAAAAAATGCAGAGAGATAATAACAACCCAGAATTAGATGCTTTCAGTTAATAAATGAATTTCTCTTATTACTGCAGGAGCTTTCACATTACAGTGTCATAATTGAAGACACATCTGCATCATTAACTGATCTAACACACTAACAAACTGTCCTTCTGGATCTGAAAAATAATTATCTGCCCAAGTGGGTTCTACATTTTGTCTTCAGTAAATGTCCAATCAGAAGCCCTCTGAGGGTGCTATAGGCAAGGCAGAATACAATAACCATATCCCCCAAAATTGTATCTTTCCTCTAAAGTTTCAACCTATACTTGGGATGCTACATGGTGGTGGCAATATACTGTTTTTACTCAAGTCTAATGTGCACCTTTCTTTTTTTTTACTAAATCACCTTGCCAAAATTACGGTATGCATTAGTTTAGATGGTGCTCAAAATTGGCTGCCTTCCTCCCTTGATTTATTGGGCTCTTTGGTAGCTCAGAGTTGGCTCTTCTCCTTCCTCTTCCTTGCCTGCTCCTGCTGGGAATTAACAACAGCAATGAGGCATGCCTTTCATCTCTCCCTCTCCCCGTCACCCCCCCCCCCCAAATTGCCTCTCAGCACCAGCCATTTGATCCATTTGTGCCAATGAGGAAACTTGCAATGTTCATCTTTCTGTCACTTTTGGGCTATTGGGATGAAACTTACCACATTTGTAGGGCACATTTATAACTATAATCCTGCTAAGGTTCAAAATATTTAGGTCATCCAATTATTTTTAGAATTTGTCCACAAAAACAGAACATGCATAGGGCATTATTCCTGCCAAGTTTCAGAAAGATCCACTCATCTACCAATTTTAGTAGTTTTTCAATGTAAGCACCTTGGGCAAGTCACGCTCTCTCAGTCTCAGAGGAAGGCAAGGATATATATATATATATATATATAGAGAGAGAGAGAGAGAGAGAGAGAAGGGAGGGGGGCTCAGACTGCTTGTGTGTGGAAAAGGAGTTGCTTTGCAATGCACAGTACATACACCATACACACAGAAGCCGGGGGGGGGGGGGGGAGGAAAATAGATCACAGCAGAGTCACAGAGCTGAGCCACAAGCAACAAAGAGGTTTTTTTTGGTAATTTTTAACATTTGGGGTGGGGGGAATAGGCTGCTGGTGCAGGAGTACACAAACAAAACAGAAAAACTGGTAGGTAGGTACTGGTTAGGTAGGTAGGACTGGAGCAGGATTAGCTACTACTATTACTATCATTATTATTAATACTATTCTGCCTTTCTCCCCATGTGGACTCAATGAGACTGCCAAAGAAATCCCTTCCCTGACCTATCCCACACTCAGAAAAGTTTCGAAAGCAAAAAAGTAAAAATAATAATATCCTAGTAGATTAAACCCTTTCAAACCCACAACCCCTCTCCCCAAATGCGTACCCATCCTAACCTTCCTAGCAGAATTTTGAAAACAAAAGTTGTACTATGGAAGATATTCTAAGATCATAATGAATGATGTAAGAAAAAGAATTTTCAAAAGGCTAGTGCTACAAAACAAACAGGTAGGCAGGCAGCATTGTAGGCAGGAAGGCAGGCATTAAAAAGAAACAAATCACCTGAGCTAAGGTCACATATTCTCTCACACTCCAACACGCCACACCACAGAAAGTGGAGGAGCTCCATGTGCCTATATATAGGCCAGCTTTGCAAAAATGGCTAAGCTAACAAGGAAAAAATTGCATGCTGCTGCTCTTGTCAATTATTTGTTACACCAACACCCACCCTTGAGGTGGCAAAGTGATATTATCATGAAAAAGAAGTCCAAATCAACAAATCATTCCTAAATTTAGCCAAAAGATTCAGTGGCTTATGTTTCATTCTGTTAAGGCTTTGGAGGAGTCTTTTGTATTTCTGCGGTTTGTATGCCAAATCATTGAAATTATCTAAGTCCCAAATCAACCTCCGGAATTTTGTATACCCATAGTACAGATCCTCAGTACTGTATCCATGTAGAACTGCCTTAAGACTCTGGGGAGCAAGTTTCAAATCCCCACACATCAATAATTTGTAAGACATTAACCAAGAGAACCCTAAATCATCAATATTGCTGGTTACTAGGCCTGGGCGGTTTCGTTCGTTAATTTTGTAATTCGTTAAATATTTGTTATTTTTAACAATTACAAAATGATTTCAAAACATATTTTCAAACCCGGAAGGGTTTTTCAATATCGAAACGGCATCCTCCATCCTTTTTACGAGCTTCCGCCCGTTTCGGAAATGACGTTTAAGGGATGGAGGATGCTGGGTGCCCTGGGAGCCAATCCGGCGCTCCCAAGCACCGTGGCTGATTGTGATTGTGCGGGCTGCCCTTTAAAAGCGGCTCTGCGTGGCCGCATTGCTCATTGCGAAGGCGAGGGAGGAGACGGGAGGTTCGGGAGGGAGGCTTGGCTTGGCTTGGCTTGGATTCATTCATTGCTTGCATTCATTCATTTCTTGCTTTCATTCATTGCTTGCATTCATTCATTGCTTGCATTCATTCGTTCACATTGATTCATTCATTGTTGTTGGGAGAGCGAGGGCGGTTGTGATACCTGGGCTGGGAGCAGCGGGGAGGCTTTGCCCTGTTTTCGCCCTACAACAGGGCAGGGAAAGCTTTTTGTTAATTTTCCATTTTTAAATATTTCTGATAAATATTTTTCTTTAATTCTTCAAAAAATTCAAAAAATAATCTAAAAAAAGAAAAGAATCTTGTGTGCCTGTGTGTGTGTTTCTCCCTGTCCTGTGACTGTGTTTGCTCCACAAGAGGGCAAGTTTTTTTTGTTAATTTTCCATTTTTAAATATTTCTGATAAATATTTCTCTTTTATTCTTCAAAAAATTCAAAAAATAATCTAAAAAAAGAAAAGAATCTTGTGTGCCTGTGTGTGCATTTCTCCCTGTCCTGTGGCTGTGTTTGCTCCACAACAGGGCAAGTTTTTTGTTAATTTTCCATTTTTAAATATTTCTGATAAATATTTCTCTTTTATTCTTCAAAAAATTCAAAAAATAATCTAAAAAAAGAAAAGAATCTTGTGGGCCTGTGTGTGCATTTCTCCCTGTCCTGTGGCTGTGTTTGCTCCACAACAGGGCAAGTTTTTTGTTAATTTTCCATTTTTAAATATTTCTGATAAATATTTCTCTTTTATTCTTCAAAAAATTCAAAAATAATCTAAAAAAAGAAAAGAATCTTGTGGGCCTGTGTGTGCGTTTCTCTCTGTCCTGTGGCTGTGTTTGCTCCACAACAGGGCAAGTTTTTTGTTAATTTTCCATTTTTAAATATTTCTGATAAATATTTCTTTTTTAACGAATCGATTCGTTATCACCTTAACGAATCGACCCCCGTCTTAATAACGAAGTTCCGGGGGTGATTTGCGCATGCGCGGGGGGTCCGCCATCTTAACGAATCGATTCGTTAATATTAACAAAATTTCGTAAATACTGAACTTTTTTAAAGGAAAGTTTTGTAATTATTTTAAATATCGAAACGCAAAAACCCCCCAAATACAAATCGATTTTAGAAACAAATTTTTGCGTTGTTGCCCAGGCCTACTGGTTACTTCAAAGGAAATAATTTTGTGTTTCTGGAGACACCACTCAGATGAAAACAATGCACTCTAACTATTCAAGCTAATCCTGCTCCTCTTTGCATGACCCACATCCAAATTATTTCCTGCAAGCATCTTTTATCCTGCAAGTTGCCATAATATATTGATTAATTATAACACACACACTTTTGATTATTCATACCAACCAAGGCAGAAGGCATCTCTCCCTACCAATGAATTTTTTATATGGTTCTTCATTTTATGATATTCATATTCTTCTAATAGCGGGCCCTTATCTCATTATTTATAAACACACATTATGGGCTTGTTACATTTTAGAGAGAAAACATCTGCAGAGGAAAGCACCTGCTGTATTTTCATACATTAACAATGGTTGTCTCTCTCTATTCATATAAATATATAAAGCACCTATAAAAATGGAACAATATTTTTTCAACATTTTGTTGCCCCAAAATGCTGTTATCATCTCACTTCTTGAACCATAGCCTTGTATAATTTATTTCTGCTTCTTTTCCTTCCAAATATAATTACTGTTTCAAGTGTCAATAGGTTGGCAGGAGTGGAAGAGGCAGTCTATAGAAAATAATGAGAGATTGGTTGATACTGTGGATATATGGGCAAGATTTACTTCTGCCATTTTCAGTTTCAGGTAAGGAAACAGAAGGTCTGGAATGACAAATCTGAAATAGGGTATCTGTTCAAGTTGTGCTGGTATTTTAATGCCTCAAAAAAAGGTCCTTTTTTCCCTTTCTTGCAGATACGTCTTTGCTGTATCTCTTCATCTCTGTCATGACTGGGCCATTAGAACATTAGATCAGAAAAGAAGTCACCTTGGCTTGTCTCCAACATTTCACAGATGAAAATTGCAACACGTGTGACCAAGAAACATCAGTGTAGTCTAAAGGCCATGGCTAAGCAAAAAGATGACAATTGTTAATGCGAGAAATATATAAAACACTAGTTAATGGAGTGCAACTCTTGAATTCATGGGTTGAATTTATTAAAAGGTGAAAGGAAAACCAAATAAATAAATACATGCCTCTCTGTAGATTTTAAATTGTATTGAAATGCTTTTTAATGTAAAATGCTTTGAGTCTCCTTTGTGGAGGGAAAAAGCAGGGTATAAGTAAACATAATCATAATCATCATAATCATAATCATCATAATCAAAATTACAGCTTTCTTTCAGACATATTGTATGAACTTTGTATTCATACCCATCCTCTCTGCCCAATGCACTTTTTTGATCAGGTTAAATCCCAACTTCCCCATAATAGTATAACACTCAGGTTGTCATCTTGAGCCAATAGCTTCTTAGCCTAGCCTACTGTACTTCGCAGGGTTTTTTTTAGAAGAATATTGGTCAAATGCCTAACTGTATAGAGATACAAAAAGGGACAAGACAGGGATGTCCTCTGTTGCCACTACTGTTTATATGGATGCTAGAAATATTGAATATTAGAATTAGATAGTATATCTGAATTAAAGGAGTGAAAATAAAAGGGCATGAATTTAAAGGAAAGGCGTGTGCAGGAGACTATTAACAGGTATGGTAATGTGTCAGGATTAAAACTAATAAAAAGAAATCTATGTTTTAACTAAAAAAAAATTCAGTTTTTGAGGGGAGGGGCATCCTAGAACTGGATAATTTGTGAACTTGCTGGATGGAAGATTCTGTGATATAAAGGTACTTTCCCCAGAGTCTGTAACTATAATTCAAGTATTTAAAAGGTTAAGTCTTCGTTGATCAATTTTCTGTGAAAACTGTCTTGCATTTATTCTAGTACATGCTTTCCATGTATTTTGTGTTTTCCTTCTACATACTGTATATTTGGAAAACTGGATGACTAAATATAATTTGGAGGCAACAACCTGTGGATAGCTCTAACTATGATTAAGTGTCATGTTTGATTTGAACCATAAGTGGCATATTTTAGAGTATTTTAGAAATTTCATCCTATCCCTGCTTATAAAGCGAGATCCCTGACAGCTCTGGAGCTCGCTGTGAAGCGTTTGCTCGATTTTTCGTAGATAAAATTGGGCGGATTCGGTCGGGTTTTGACACCACTTTACCTGCAGTCTCTGAGAATGTAACGAGAGCATCTGCTTGTCAAGTTTTGTTGGATTCTTTTCAATTAGTTCAGCTTGAGGATGTGGACAGGATCCTTGGAGAGGTGCGGCCTACCACATGCATCCTAGACCCCTGTCCATCCTGGCTTATAAAAGAAGCCAGAGGGGGTTGGCTGAGTGGGTGAAGGTGGTGGTTAATGCCTCCTTACAGGAGGGCAAGATTCCAGCGAGCCTAAAACAGGCTATTATCAAACCGCTGTTGAAAAAACCATCACTGGACCCCACTCAATTAGACAACTATCGGCCAGTTTCCAATCTCCCCTATTTGGGCAAAGTCCTGGAACGTGTGGTGGCAGCTCAACTCCAGGGATTTCTGGTAGACACTGATTATCTTGATCCGGCACAGTCTGGCTTTAGACCGGGACATGGAACGGAAACAGCCTTGGTCGCCTTGGTAGATGATCTGCGCAGGGAACTGGACAGGGGGAGTGTGTCCCTGTTAGTTCTCCTGGACCTCTCAGCGGCCTTCGATACCGTCGATCACGGTATCCTTCTGGGACGACTCACAGAAATGGGACTTGGGGGTACTGCTTTGCAGTGGCTCCGGTCATTTCTTGAGGGACGGTCCCAGAAGGTGTTACTGGGTGACACCTGTTCGGCTCCACAACCATTGTCGTGTGGAGTCCCTCAGGGATCTATTCTGTCCCCAATGTTGTTTAACATCTACATGAAGCCGCTGGGGGAGATCATTCGGAGTTTCGGACTGCGGTGTTATCTCTATGCAGATGATGTCCAGATCTGTCACTCCTTTCCGCCTGTCACCAAGGAGGCTGTCCAGACCTTGAATCGGTGTCTAGCTGCTGTGTCGGACTGGATGAGAGCTAACAAATTGAAATTGAATCCAGACAAGACAGAGGTCCTACTGGTCAGTCGGAAGGCCGAACAGGGTATAGGGTTACAGCCTGTGCTGGATGGGGTTACACTCCCCCTGAAGACGCAGGTTCGCAGCTTGGGAGTGATCCTGGACTCGCCGCTGAGCCTGGAACCCCAGGTCTCGGCGGTGGCCGGGAGAGCTTTTGCGCAATTAAAACTTGTGCACCAGTTGCGCCCGTACCTTGGGAAGTCTGATCTGGCCACGGTGGTCCACGCTCTTGTTACATCCCGGATAGACTACTGCAACGCGCTCTACGTGGGGTTGCCCTTGAAGACTGTTCGGAAACTCCAACTAGTCCAGCGTGCGGCAGCCAGATTGCTCACCGGAGCGACATACAGGGAGCATACCACCCCCCTGTTGTGCCAGCTCCACTG